>NC_090926.1:407613582-408290373 GCF_040938575.1 Ambystoma mexicanum
TTCCTCTTGTTGTTTGTATTAATCTCATTTTTTTAACTCTCTCTTTTTTAAACCGATAACTGTGGTTATATTTGCAATGTACTACAAATAACCCTGGTTATCCGTAAATGTCTGCAAATAAGCTTGCGTGACACACTTTCATTCCCAATCCTATTTTCTACTATAACCCTGGTTATCCCCAATGTAACCCCGGTTATGCGAACGTTCAAGCTCTGAATTTGGTGCCCAGCCTCCCCAGCCACCCAATTTCTCATTATGTCCTCTTTCCCCCTCTCCACCTCTAGCCTGATGCCATTTCAACCTTTTTCCTCCTCCAAATGGCATTTTTTCCACTTTTCGTTTGGGCTAACCGCAGTTATCCCCGTTATGACTGCAGTTATCTCTCGCATCGAGCAAAAAAACACGGCAACCTTGGCTTTTCTGAAAAGCCTTGCTGATTCATTGTGGGACACATATCATTTTAGTGTCATATACATTTAGCATCCGCATCTCCCGCAAATATATATTTTTTTTTAACTTTATTTTATTAGCATTTTCATAATGTAACAAAACAGGCTGAAAGCTTTACCATGGAGTATACAAGTCAAAAGCCCAAAAAAAAAGAAAAGAAAAGGAGCCCCTCCCCCCTCATCCTCCCAAAAAGACGAACCCTCCCCCCCCAATAACTTGAACCCAGTAGAACCCCCTTCACAGGGAGACGCGTTGCAAACTTTGCGTGACCGGAGTTCGGGAAAGAGCAAGAATTTCAACTGCGTGTTTGGCTGTGTGTCATCCGCTGTTCACCGGGCCGTGGGCGCCCTTTTCCATCCATGTTCCCTCCCCGAGCATCATTGGACCTCCCATCCCCAGATCTGCTGTACCCCGTACCAGTTAGTCTGGAAAGAGTTCATGTCATTGTTCATCATCGCCGTTAATTTGTCCATCAAGAACATGTTTTTAACCTTAAGTAGCCAGTCCTCCTTTGCGGGAGTCTCCCTGCTCTTCCATTTCTGGGCCAAGGCCACCCTCCCAGCCCTCAGCATTGTTTCCCACATTCTCGGTTATCTGTATACATCCGTATCCTCTGGGGGAAGGCCCAGCAGCACTGTCAGGGGATTATGGGGAAGCAGTTCCTCCGTGACTTCAGCGATCCAACCCCTTACCCTCTCCCAGTATGTTTGCGGTTTCGGACAGTGCCACCACATGTGGCCCCACGTGCCTTCCTGGTCACATCCCCTCGGGCAGACTGGGGATGTTCCCATGAACATTTTTGACAGTTTGACGGGGTCTCTGTGCCACCCCTGTAGGATCTTAAAGTTGTGCTCCATGTCCGCTGTGAACAGGTTCCCGTGGAATGCTATTTTAAATATCCTCGACCAGGAGTCCTCTGAGATTTCTTCCCCGGCCAGGTCGTTCCAAAAAGTGCGGAACCCCCTCCTTCTCCCCAGGTCAACAGTGTTAAGGATTTTATACATTGCAGATACCGCCCCCTTCCTGGAGGTTGCAGTGTCGAGTAGTTTCTCGAAGGGTGTCATCTGTCTCTTTAGACTCTGGCCCCATGATTGATCGCACAGGATACCCTTCAGGCGGAGGTACTCGAAGGAGATTGACTCCCGGCCGAGGGCGACCCTCAAGTCTTCGTATGGTAGGAATTCTCCCTCTTTAAACAGTTGTCCAGCCCATTCCATCCCTGAATCTGACCAGGACTGTGCATTACGGATCCCCCTGCTTCCCAGTCTAAGTGGGTGACCCCAAAGGGATGACATCGGGGACGGCCATGATGTCAGATGTGCAGTTTGGGGGCCCTCCCTCCAGATTGCCCAGAGAACTCCTAGTGTTGGGTGGGATTTGAGCCTGTTCGGGATGAATTTGTGTGGGGCCCATAGGAGGTCGCGTACCTTGAGTGGGTGCGCATCCATGTCCTCCAGGTACGACCAGTATGTGCCCATCCCTTCCCTCATGTGTTCCAGGAGGATGCGCAATTGGGCGGCACGGAAGTAAAGGTGGAAGTCAGGCAGCCCGAACCCCCCCTCCTCTCTAGGTAAGGTAAGAATGGCCTTCGTGGTCCTCGGGGTCCTGCCCTGCCATACAAACTCACGCACCCCGTTCTGAAGAACCCTGAAGGTTTGGTCGGGGACGCTGGTATGGAGAGCGGTGAAGAGGTATAGTAAGCGCGGGAGTATATTCATTTTCACTGCCGTCATGCGGCCGTACCAGGGCAGGATCATGGAGCCCCATCTCCTTAAATCGGCGGTGACCTGTGACATAACGGGGTCATAGTTGGCGGGGGCGAGATTAGACAGGTCCCTGGTCAGAAAGAGCCCCAGGTATCGGATAGAGGTCTTCCCCACCGCTATTCCCCCCAGACTGTCCCGGGAGTCTAGGCCTGGGTCCCGAGTTCTCATGGGGAGGAGCACTGATTTAGATGTGTTGATCTTTAGGCCTGAAAAGCGCCCAAATGCGGACAGCAGGGACAGGAGGGGGGGAGTGAGGATCTTGGGTCCACCAGATAGGCCAGGATATCGTCCGCAAACAGGGAGAGCTTGAATTCTACATCACCTCTCCTGATCCCCCTGATGTCTGGGTGTGTTCTGATTGCTATTGCCAGGGGTTCCATAGTTAGGACATAGATCAACGGGGAGAGTGGGCATCCCTGTCTTGTTCCTCGTGATAGGGGGAATGAGTCCGATAATCTACCATTCACTTGGACTCTGGCCTTTGGGGCCCTGTATAACGCGGCCACCCAGTCCCTGATGTGTGTCCCGAAGCCCATCTTCTGAAGGGTGAGCTCCATGAACCTCCACTCGACCCTGTCGAATTCCTTTTCTGAGTCCAGGGAAAGAACGCTCGCGTCTAGGTCCAACACCTGGGCGTAGTGAAACAAGTCTATAGTCTTACGAATATTATCTGAGCCCTGTCTCCCCCTAACAAACCCCACCTGGTCACTGTGGACCAGCTTCGGTAGGATCCCCTCCACCCGGCTCCCGATGACCTTGGCCAGGATCTTGACATCAATATTCAGCAGGGAGATCGGGCGTTAGGAGGAGCACTCCGAGGGGTCTCTACCGTCCTTGGGGAGCACTACAATGATTGCCTCCATCATGGAGTCCGGGAGAGGGCGCCCCTCCAGAACCGCATTGAACACCCTGACCAGGTGGGGGGCGAGGGCCGACCGAAACCTTTTGTAAAAGTAGACTGAGTAGCCATCTTCGCCCAGGGAAGTGCCCACCTTCATGCCACTGATCGCATGTTCCACCTCCTCCTCGGTCACCGGACCCTCCAACCCCTCCGCCATCTCCCTAGTCGGGGAAGGGATCTGTATGGAGTTTAGGAATTCCTCGATCTCCCCCCCGCCCCCCTTGTATTCGGACGAGTATAGCCTTTCATAGTATCGGCGGAAGGCCTCTCCAATGTGGGAAGTATCATATCCCAGCTCCCCCACCTCGTTCTTCACTGCCTTCACCATTCTACTCCTCTGTACCTCCCTCAGCCTCAAGCTAGGATCCTGTCCGCCCTGTCCCCTTTTTCATAATACTTTTGTTTGACCAGGTGGAGGCTTCTCTCTGTTTTGTGGAGGAGGAGGTCTTTTAGTTGGAGCCTGTAGTCGTCCAGGGCGGCCACCCGGTCCCGATTTAGGGGTTTCATAGGGGGGCCTCCCGGTTGGAGTTGGGCGATTTTTCCCCTCAGATGCCGTTCCTGGGCTTCCCTTTCTCTTTTCCTCTGGGCTCCCAATTGGATCAGGACTCCCCGCAGGGTTGCCTTAAAGGCGTCCCACAGAGTGTGTGTTCGCACCTCACCGTTGTCATTGAGTTAAAAAAATTCTGTAATGGCGTCAAGGACCTCCTGGGCTAGGACCTCGTCCTGCAGGATGGAATCGTTGCACTTCCATCTTCCCCTGTGTTCATTAAGGCCCCCTCTTGCTATGGTGACTCGGACCAAGTCGTGGTCAGACCAGGGGACTGGGTCAACCCTATGGCCAGTGACAAATGGATACAAGGTCTCGTCCGGGAAAATGATGTGTGTACGGATGAGTAGTAAGTGAATAAGGGGGTGTCCGTTCTAGGGGTCGGGACCGTGTCCACCAGGCGCAGCTCCGAGTCGACCCTCTGGAAGCCCCGTGCCATGATCTCATCAGGTGCCCTGGGGGCCTGGGGACCAGCTCGTTTCCTGTCCCGGGTTGGGTCCAAGACCATGTTAAAGTCCCCCCCCACCACCACTGTCCCGTGGACAAAGCCTTTGAGTTTGTCCCTCACCTCCTCCCAGAACTGGATTTGGCCTTCATTTGGGCCGTAGACAACGGCTAGGGTAAGTGGGGCTCCCTGCAGAGATCCCAGCACCATCAGGTAGCGACCCTCTGGGTCCTTCAGCACGGCCTCTTTCTCGAGCCCCACGTTCCTCGCCACCAAGATGGCCACCCCTCTCTTTTTATTTTTGTGGGATGCACTGAAGACCTCCCCAATACCTCCTCCCCGGATTTTGGGTTCCTTCCCCCGTGGCCAGTGGGTTTCCTGCAAGAAGAGGATGTCGAGGTTGGCCCTTCTAAACTCTCTGCAGACCAGGGATCTCTTTGTGGGCGTGTTTAAGCCCCGTACATTGAGGGAGCCCACTCCCAGGGCAGGCAGACTATCAGCCATAGTCCCAGATTCCCTCCCTCTCGGTCAATACCCTCGTATCTCTTTTCTTCGCGTGCTCCCTTGGTTCTACTTTGTGGTCCCCTTTGTTCCCTTCCCCTCCCCCCCAGGTGGGCCTAAAACACCCCAACTGCCCTCCGTACCCCAACCGTGTCTGAACAACCCCAACTCCCGTAAACACCCCCACCCCCCTCCCCGGCGTCCAGCCAATTAGTTCTGCCATTGCTGGCTTTTGGCCGAACCACCAGCCTGCCCACCTCGGCCAGGCATTTCACACATAAAGTTCATACCCTCGAGCCCCCAATGTTCCCCCCCGGCTGTAACCCGACCATGTTTCCCCTGTACTTGCTATTCGTGGTGACGGTAGTAGTGGTAGACTCTCCGAATCTGCGCATATCCGTCCCGGATTCGGAGGCTCACCCCCGTTCTCAGTCCTCGGGGTCGTTTCGTTCTCCCGCTTTTGCTGGGGATGGGGTGTTCATTTTCCGAAATTTCCTTGCACCGGTGCGCCTTCTCCTCTCTCCGGACGGGCCGGGGCTATTTGTTCTGAGGTTCTCTGGTCCCACTGGACCCCTCCGGGGATGCGGATCCACTGTATACTCTTGAATAGCACGCCGGATGTCTTCTTCCGTGATCAGGGTTGAGCGTTGGCCCATGTATTCAAAGTTCAAAATTCAAAGCCCCATCTATAACGCACGCCCTTTTCTTTGAATAGTAGCGTGAGGGGTCGGCACAGTCTGCGCTTGGCCAGCGTGTAGGAGGAAAGATCCTGATATATTGAGACCTGAGCATTGTTGTAGGTGATTTCTCTGGTCTTTCGGGCCTCCTCTAGCACCTTTGTCTTTTCCGAGTAATAGTGGAACCGGACCAAAATTGACCGGGGGGCCCCCGCTCTGCCCCCTGCCCTATGCACTCTGTCGAATGTGGGCTCGGTTGTCATCTCCTCTGCGAATAGGAGGGTGATGATGTCCTTCACTATTCGGGTGACGTCCCTCTCCGTTTCCCCCTCCGCTTCAGGTACCCCGAAAATTCTGAGGTTGTTCCGCCTCTCCCTGTTTTCAAAGTCATCCATCTGTCGCGCCCTTTCCTCGTCCCTCTTCTCCAGGGCCTCCAGCCTCATACGTAGTTGTATGTCCTGGGCTGCTGTTGATGATTGGTTGGCCTCCACTTGTAATAGTCTATCTTTGACCTTGTCCACCCTCTGGTCCATTTTTTCAAACTTCTGGGCTATATCGGAACGCATGTCCCTGATTTCCTGCAAAATCGAGGCAAAGCCTCTTTCCATTGCTGCCGATGAGGGGGCCGCATCCTCGGGTTGGGCCATAGTTTCTTTGGGGTTCGTACTCATGTTACCTCTGGGGGTCTCCTGGAAACGGTATCCCTGTAAGGCTTCTCGCCAGTTCATCTGGTATTTACCTGCACCTTGCGATATCGACCCCCGCCCACTCCGGGTCAGTACTCGATCTCCCTCCCGGGGCGCGGGTGCAAGGAGGGGGAGGCCAGGCGAGGCCGCCCCGCTCGCGAAACAGATGGGTCTTGGCTGTTTCCTGGGGGTTAGTCTTTACTTGGGGGGGGCGGGCACACGCCCCACCTGTCCCTGGGTGGGGGCCTCACACCCCGCTCGATGTCTGCCGCAGTGGTCCGGGGCTTCTTCTTGCTGCCCCGTAGAAGGGTGTCACGTGTGGCCAGGGCCGGCGGGAGCGGAGGGCACCACGACCCCCACGCCCTGCCCGAGGGTTCTCGTGGTGTGGGGGGGGGGGCGGGCACACGCCGCACCAACAGTGGGTGGGGGCCTCACACCCCGACCACCCCGAGTTCTTCTGTCCGTAGGGGGGGGCAGGGCGCCCAAGACTGGACCCCCCTGGATGGGGTCGATGTATTCCGGGGGACCCCCCTGCACTTAATCCAGGTGTGCGGGGAGATATCCCCACCCACGCCAGTGGGGGGGCGGGCCCGGGTCTCCCTGTGTCGCTGCCGCTCGCTCTCCTCGCCTCCCTCCTCCGGGACCCCGAGGGCCGCGGCAGCCCGCCCCGGGGACTCCTGATGGGGGCAGAGGCGTCCGAGCGCCGATCCGCTCCGCTCAGGCGGATCCAACCGCGAGCACTCCGGGACGGTCTCCCGGGCCGGGGGCGCTGTTCCGTCGCTTCTCTGGTCCGGGCGGTGGGGGGGAGTGGAGGGGGGAGCCCGTCTCCCGAGCCGCCGCCGGGCTCGCTGTACTTCCAGCTTCTCGTCACGGCGAGGGGGCCTCTGGTGTGGGGCCCGTTCGGGCCGCGTTCATGTGTTCAGGCCACGTCTTCTTCCGCTGGACCTGATCTCGGGAACCCCGGGGTCATCGGGCTCCGCTCTTTCTCCCGCGGGGCGCCCCGAGGGTTCACTCGTCCCATTCGCCACGTTGGGCCCGCCAGCGGGGTCTCGGGGGGGCTCAATTCCCTCTAGACGCCTGGCTTCGGGGAGAGCAGCACGTTCAGGCAGCCATTGCCTGCGCGCCCCCTGGTGGCCTCCTCTCCCTCAAATATTTTAACAGCTACTGGATGGAATAATCCTAGACCCCTGCTGGAAATCGAGTCGACACTTCGTGCCCAAGTTGCTGGTCCAATTTCATCCAGCGGTTTTTGCTGTGCACTTCACAGAAATTTTGCATTTTTCTCTATAAGGAAATGAATGGGAGTAGGACGAAAACAGCTTTTTTTTGCTTTCTTAATAACTTTTTCATTTGTTAATGAATCGTCCCCAAAATGTCCAGTCTAGTGGGGCCTGTGACAACATTTTGTTTGCAAAATATCAGCCAAATCCGTCATGCAAGTCAAAAGTTATTAGCAGTTACATTTTCCGGTTTCCGGTTTCCGGTTTCCTATGGAACTTGATACTCAACTATGGTGCAGCGACCGCTGCACTATAATATATATATATATATATCGATATTAATAAAAGTCAACATTTGTTTGTGTGTTTGTGGCTTTGTGAAGCGTTGTTCCTTATACAATTCCACACTGTTTCACCAATCTGCACCAAATTTTGCAAAGTTACCTATTAGGACTCTCCGGACATTACTGGCTACATGGCATTTGGACACCCCACGCCTTTTGCTGGAGTTCAGCAAAAGTCACAATTTGTGGGTTTGTGGCCTGGCGAAGCGTTGTTCCTTATACAATTAGACACCGCTTCACCAATCTGCAACAAATTTTGTATAGTTACCTGCTAGGACCCTCGGGTCATTTCTGGCTCCATGACATTAGGACACCCCACCGATTTCCCGGATTTCAGCACCTTCATACATAAGACAGTTGCCTGAAATTGACGAAACATCAAAATGGTCGTAGAAGGACCGGTCTTCACACAAGGAACAAAACACACATTTCAAGGCCAAAGGATGCACGGTTTCCAAAATATTTGCTCCACACTGCACCACCACATGCACCCATTCTCAGTGCAGATTACTTCAGGGTGCAAATCACATCAAGCGATAACCGAATCGGAACAGTGACCTACAGGATCATTGATAGTCAACAATTGATGATAGTGTTATCATGTCTGTCTACAGAACCTGTTCAGAGATCGGGTACTTTATGCTAGTGTGTGTGTGGGTATATATATATATATTACACAGCCACAGAAGTGGCTGTGTAGTTATGGTTAAGTTGCTAATCCCATAGGAAGAGCACTTTTGGGTGTCTTATAACTTTGCTCCCTCTGGACGAATCCTCACCAAACTTTGCAAAAAAGTATATAGCGCACTCTGAATTTGTTTGCAGAGTTTGGTGAGATTTGGTGCGGGGGGGGCAAAGTTATAGGGGGGTCCCAACATTTTTTTTTTCCATAAACATAATGGGGAAAAAACTTTGCTCACGCCTACAGCCCAAACCGCTGGACGGATTTTCACCAAATTTGTTGCAGGAGCGGCGGTTTGGTCCTGAAAGCGTGCTTTTGTTAATTTGGTGTAAATCCGTCCAGTATTTATTTTTTAAAATGACCAAAACGTGAGGTAAAATAATTAGTGATATCTATGTCCGCTCCGCGGGCTCACTTCCCTGTTCAGTCCGCGGACTGGCCCCTGATTGGCTGTACTGTCCGTGGACTGGCCTCTGATTGGCCAGAAAACTTGCAGACTTTTGCGTGGTCCGCGGACATCAGGACGTGCCCGCTAATTGGCTGGTGGGAAAACGTGAAATGTGTCGGTTTTCCTGAAGCTCCCGCCATCTTGGATTCGCAGACTTTTTGGGGTCCGCGGACAGCGCAGTGAAATCATTTTTAAAAAAGCAGCATTTCACTTGTCAAACTCAACAAACAATCTCTGGGGATGTGGGGGGGGTTGGGTGAGTATAGGATTGGTTATGGCCATAAGAAGCCAAAAAACGGGTTGTTTGACCCCCACCCGAAAGTCAGCGAACACTCCAGATGTCCTGGGGCAGTGCTGTGGTGTTCGCGGACACTTCAGATGTCCTAGGACATCTCTACCTATTTGTGCATTACAGGGTTGGGGAAAAGCAGTTTTTGGATGGCTTATAACTTTTGCGCCATCCAATGAAACTGCATGTAATTTTGCAAATTTATTCAAGAACTATGGTTTTGCCAGAATGGTTTTGCAAAGTTTTGTGGGATTCTGTCAAGAGGGGGCAAAATTAGAGGGGGGGTCCCAAAATATTGTAAAGGCATATAAATGTGGTGTCATTTGACGAATCTGCACAACATTTGGCAAAACGATTTTGGATCTAGATATAAATGGTTTTCTAAAGTTTGGTAGGATTTTCTCAAGAGGGGGCAAAATAAGAGGGGGGTCTTAACATTTTTAGATGGCTTATAACTTTGTTGCTATTTGACGAATGTGGACAAAAGTTTTGAGAAAGATTATAGACCCAACCTTCAATGTTTGTGTAAAGACTGAATGGATTATGTCAAGTGGGGACTAAGTTATATGACTATTCTATGTACATACATTTCGACACTTTATAAAAAATAAATGGGCGGTTTTCGAGCAAACTCGTGAGGAGCATTGGCAAGGACATTAAAGCATGGTTTTGCAAATGTGCCCGTGTTTTATTTTTTTACAAGTGTAATAATGTAGGTACAAAAAATAGTCATATACCTTTGGTGACTGAGGTATAGCCTGTGGCCGTGGGCAGTAGTCAGATTGTCTGGGTCATGGGATAACATTATGACGCAGACAATCTGGCTACTGGTCATGACCGCTATGGACGAAAAATGGTGTTAAAGTGGCTATGTCTGCCTGGGACCGTCTATGTGGTAAAGTTATTTGAAGGTAGGATAGGTTTGAAAGGGAAAAAAAGTGCTTGTGGTAAAATGTTCATAGGGCTTTGCAGGCTGCCATGACAAGGGAAGAGGGGCTGTGTACAGAGACCGGCTTCTCTTTCCATGTTGGCTGTCTTGTAAAAGGATTTTCCTTCCTACAGCAGGACGCCTCAGGTTTTTTACTGAATTTCATAGGTTTTTATTAGTGCAACTTAACCATACCGTCCCTTTAACAAAGTTTTTTCATTGATGTCATCAATGATATTTGTGATGTCATCTTTGATGTCCTGGGTGTTAGTCTTAGCAGTGCATGGTGGTGGCGCGAGTTATGGTTGCTTAGCTTACCATAACTGGCGAATTTGAAGGGTTTTTCGGTTTTACTTGGAACCATAACGTGACTTTAACAAAGTTTTTTTTACTGAATTTCATAGGTTTTTAATAGTGCAACTTAACCATAACATCCCTTTAACAACGTTTTTTTTACTGAATTTCATAGGTTTTTATTAGCGCAACTTAACCATAATGTCTACGAACATCTGACTTCATTGCACACATTCCGGAGAATGCCACATAACCATATGCTGGTGCACAGCATGATGACGTGTCCGAGAACCCGTACGCACTTCACAATAAGATCTGTGCTTCGTGGACACTGTGCAACTACATTTTCTACTGATGTAGGAACTTGCAACTTCAACATTTCACTTGCTCAGCTCCAATACCTATTCGTATTCAGCCATTTCCCTATCTAGTACACAGTACATACTTTTGGCAAAAGTGCTACTTATCTTAAAATGACATCAGCTAAGGGCATCCCTCCTCCCCAAGACACACCACCACTGCTGTAATCAAGGAGCATGAGAAACACTGCCCCCTACCTTAGAAGTAACACACCCGCAACATTTTCCCCTGTCCACCTGGCCCTCCATATTAGTGTTTGGTGCCTCTTCCCTCATTTCCCTTCCCGACCTTTCCTTGTTAGCTCTCCTGCCAAGAAAAAGCCATTCAAAAACAAAATAAATGTTCCTTTAGGAACCACCTTTCACAGGAAAAAAATAGAACAAAAAAAAAAACGCTTAGACTCCATCTACTTTATATTTCTCAGTAAAGTACACAGACGCAATAACATTTGCCAACATTTCCATTTGCATTTTGTGTTATGCTAATGGGAATATTGTGGCGGTCAACCTCCGTTCCAGAGACTGGAACGGTGGATAACGTCCCAGCAGCCCAAGTTCTCACCCGTTCGAAGCGAGGGTGGATAACGAGGTCTCTGGACCATTATCCCTCCATTCCAGCCCCTGAAATGGGGGATGAAGGCCATTAGCAGCCTAGGTTTCCAAAGCGGTAACCCGTGCTATTAAAAAAGTGGATTTTTTGTCCTACACCGGGACGCCAAAGGCGTCCCGGTTTAGGAAGGAAAATCCTTTTCCAAGATGGCCACCAAGGAAAGGGAAGGCGAGGGTTCCATACAGGGCTCCTCTTCGCTTTCCATGGCAGCCTGCAGAAGGGAAAAAGAAGACCCTATGACCATATTACCACAAACACATTTTTCTTTCCTTTCAAATGTATGCTAATTTCTAATAACGTTACCATTAAAGTCAGTCCCAGGTGCACATGGCCACTTTAATCCTATGTGTTGTCCCTTGTGGTCATGGGCAGTAGCCACATTTTCCGGATCATGACTTTATACCATGACCTTGACATTCTGGCCACTGCCCAGGCTACAGCCTACCCTTCAGTCACCAAAGCTATATTGCTATTTTTTTTAACTACATTATGACACTTGTCAAATAAGAAAACACTTCCACATTTGCAAAACCATGCTTTTCGATCCTTGCCAATGAGCCTTACGCAAATTTGCTGGAAAGCCACCCAAGTTGTATTGTTTAAAAACTGTCAAATGAATGCACATACAACTGTCATATAAGCTGTGCACAAAATCTCAACAAACTTTGTGAAATCATTCGAAAGCAAGGCAGAAATATTCCACCCATCATCATCACCCCTGACCTCCGCAAACATTGTTTCATAAGTTTCACAAGTGCAATTTTAAGAAAATATAAATTTGCCATGAGGGTTGGGCCATGTATTTTTATACATACGTTGATCTATCGCAAACATTTCCAAATCACCTTACCTCATGTCGCCTCTTTTGGAAACATACGAAATCTGGCAGCAGGGCGCGTCCATCTTATACTATTCTCATCCATTGCTGCATCTGCCTAAGGTAAACTGCCGTGATGTTACTAAATCATATGCTCCACCCCTGACCCTCACATAACCAACTCTAGTGATATTCAACACCTTTCTCTGTGATGTTCCTCTTCAGCATAGGCAAATGCGCCCATAATCACCTACGTGACGTGAAGCAGAACTCGAAAAGCAACACACATTGACTAACAACATACCTTGTCAGAATTCGAATTATCAAGCCGGTCTTTAAAAGAAATCAATAACACTGTACAATTTGTAAATTACTTTTATTTCACAATGAACTCTCCGAGAACATCTGACTATTCCCATAGTCAATCAAATCGCAAATTTGTTTCTTCGCTCGTGGTCGAAAAAGTTAATCGTGATGCACACGTTGTTCGTTTTGCGTACACAAAGTGTTCAAAGTGTTCGTTTTCAATAAAGCAACCGCTTGGGTTGCAAAGTGAATTCCACAGTGAATTCCAGGGTGTCTGCATCAACTAGAGCACCAAAAAAGATGTTATGTTAGACCTAATCGCTAGTGCAGCGTACGGGCACATGGGTCCTGCGCGATCGTCCCACAAAATAGCCACAGTGAGCCAGCCGTTTACGACGAGGTGCACCTGGCGAATAAAAAATCCATCAGTTGGCATCTGGAAACCATGGCAATCGCAGTAAGGCAGGATGTAGCTATTTTGAAAACATAACAGAAAATAAGTATCAATACCTGACCTTTATCACAATATATCTATTGATTTCTTAATTCGGCATATAGTTTAAACTCACGATTAGCATACACATCAAGCAATCTCATAAAAGACAAAAAGAAAGTGGAAACTGATACTCAATTGGATATGGTCATACATGACATTTTAAAGAAATATTAGCGTTCAACCTGGATAAATCTAGTTATAGTCTACATACACCTACATTCTGCACTCCCCATAGCTACATAAAAAAGACAACCACACAGAAAGATAGTACGTGAGTTACATTGCCAAAATAAATGTTCAGCTTATAATAAGTTAATGCTCGTTCCTTTGTAAAGTCATCAAAATTAAACTTACATGATATTCACCGTCTCTATTCTTTTCACGTAACACAGACCGTGATGCTCAATGCGCTCGCACCAAAGATTCTTTTTGAACTGATTTTACATGTTCCTTACACACTTTTGGAATGCATAACCTTATCAAATGTTCATTATTACAAACCTCCTCTCACTGCATTTCTCACAAAATATTCCCTTTCTCTCAAGGTCAAAAAACAATTGACCCTTATAGCTTCTGTCCCATGAGTGGGCTCCCTTAGCTCGCAACCAAAAAATCAAAGCTGGTGACCTTCACTCAGAATCTAAATACATTTTCACTTTGCAACAACATGGCTCAACGCATTCATGAGAACTTGTAGTCGCATACACGTACAGTGCCGCTGTTTCCATCAAACACTGCAGGTGGTTGCCTCAGATGCCAGACTCTAGGGGGCGCCTGTCTGACTTGAATTTTTTTTCAATGCATTGTAAAACAGACACATTAGGCCTTCACCTGTACTTTACGCACATTATAATAAGGAACACCTCCAAATGTACTGTATGACTTTCGTGACAAAAAAACACAATTTCTTTGCTTCTTGCTGCCACATTCCATCCTCATCAACCCTCACCTTTCGAAACAGTATTTGATAAGGTTAACAAGTGCAATGTGGTGTGTTGTTGTATGTTTTTTCGGCGATGTCTGCGGACACCAAAACACGGTTGAAAGATGGCGGGCGCATCAGAACAATCTGACACACTTCACGCTCTTCACCATCCAATGAGGGAACGCGTCACATGTCCGTGGACTGAACGCAAGCCGATTATCCAATCGATGTCCTGACCGCAGAGCGAACAGGGAAGTGTGTCCGCGGAGCAGACATAGATATCACACATTTTTTGAGACCTACTTTTTGGTCGTTTTAAAGAAAACTACTGGACGGATTTTCATCAAATTTACAAAAGTACGCTTTCGGGACCAAGCCGCTGCTCCTGCTGCAAATGTGGTGAAAATCTGTCCAGCGGTTTGGGCTGCAGGCGTGTGCAAAGTTTTCCCCCCATTCAGTCTATGGGAAAAAAAGACGTTTTGGGACCCCCCCTATAGCTCTTCCCCCCCTGGACCAAACCTCACCAAATTCAGAGTGGGCCATATAGTTTTTTTTGCAAAGTTTGGTGAGGATTCGTCCAGGGGGAGCGGAGTTATGATCCACCCAAAAAGTGCTCTTCCTATGGAAACAGCAACTTAACCATAACTACACAGCCACTGCTGTGGCTGTTTCATATATATATATATATAGCCACTACCATGGCTGTGTCATATATATATATATATATATATATATATATATAACTCCTCATGCTTGGAGTGCGTTTTTTTTTTCTCCTCTGCTGTTCCACGATATATATTGTTTTTTATGGATTAAACAAAGATTGACTTTGTTAAAGAAGACACGGTATCCGGATGGATTGTTTTCGTCCTTTGAACAAGGAGAGTGCCGTTCGCCTGGCCTGATGAACATCAGAGTTTGACATCAAGATATATATATATATATATATATATATATATATATATATATATATATATATTATATATTATATATATATCGTGGAACAGCAGAGGAGAAAAAAAAAAGCGCACTACAAGCATGAGGTACTAAGGCTCCCAAAATAATACAAACTCGAATCAAGGTAAAGAAACGAGTTTAATGATTAAGAAAAAATAAGGCAAAACACACACAGCAAACAAAGCAGGACGCCAAGGAAGGGTCCTGAATGACGCATTTCGCGCTTCCCTGAGCGCTTGGTCACGTTTGGGGACCGGAAAAACAATCACTATACACCTTCGCACTTGCCACCAGCTGGCCACACTTTTTATTTATTTATTGTTTTATTTATTTTACTGTTTCCTATGTACTGGACTGCCCCCTTCCCCTCGCACTTGTCCACTTCACGCCTCCCTCTACACTTGCGCGATCTGAATGTCACTTGGCCTAGTAAGATCGTTGCCACTCCCTTGCCTCGTCATGCCTTGAAACACTTGTGTATAGGCGCGTTATACATGCCACATCATATCATATGCATGAAAGAAACAACTTTCAGTGAATCACAGGCCCCCTCATCTATACAACACCTAATAACTACCCACAAGTCACCTAGTAGAGGGAGAGCCCGGATCTAAGACCCAACACTCTTTACATATCTTGTTACCTCTTAAAATGATCATACACCCAACCCAGACCACAAAGGGAGGCAGGCAAAACTAAACAGAAAACAGCAATGCACACAGAAGCAAAAGAGGCCAATGGGGCAACAAAGTGCCCACACATACAATCTGTATTGTGACCAATTCATACAAGTGAGAATCCCATAACCTTAATTTCTACATATGGGTATATATACCCCCACCACCATTAACAGACATATTCAACCAAAACCCACCTTACAGTACTGATGCACGTGTCCTGAATGCATTGATATTTTTTATTGTTCGAATTCGCTACATGGGACCCAGCTACAGGTGCTGTTTGGCCCTGATTTATATTCCATGTTAATCGCACACAGCCTTTGGAGACTTTTATCATTTCACCACTACATGGCTCTTTGCTATTCAATGGGGTGGGGGCTCCTCCTTTAGGTGTTCACCTTAGCCAAAGCTATGCAAGTTGGACGAGAGTGTGACCTAGGCATTGTTGAACACCTACCTGGTGTACCATTATAGACTGAGGTCAAGGGTCATAACGTGGTGTGAATCTAATGAATTGGGTGGCTCCCTCAATCAATGGGTTCCCAGGATTCGATCTTCATGCTGTTGATACTTTTAATGCATTCATTAATTCATACATTTGAAACTGCAGAATTTATTGGGTACATTTTGTTTATGCTTTACTCCTTTCTACTTTGATTTTCTCATGCTTTTATTTGTGTGCCTTTATTATATTTAAAAACATCAATATTTTCTTTATGTTGTAAGTGTTTTAGGACATCAAAGCAAAAGCACCAAAATACATTTATAGAAATTGCAGGAGCTGGGAATGAGCCCAGCTCTGTGTAACTGGAGGCACACACTTGCCTCATCACAACTAGCACTGTGACAATTTTGCCAAGAGAAGCATAAATGAGCATCAGCTCATCTTATGTACTCAGCTAAAAACTGTCAATGCACTGAGCTACAAAGTGACAATAGCTTTCCAGCAATCCATGTTATGGCACAGCATAGTGCATATTTCTCACATATTCCTGCCCCATTGCCAACACACTCAGCACCATTCAGCAGCGACTGACAAGGTAAGAAAGGTGTGGGCAAGGGGAATACTGCTTCCTATTTAACTGTCCCTCCTCTCTCTCTTATTACTCCTATTAGCTAAGTTTGCAGTCTGCTGCTCCTCGCAGTTTGTTATCCATTTCTGGCACTCAGTGACTTATGTTAGCCATTGGGGCTTACCCACATTTAGGATAGTCAATTCTGTGTGTTTTTACATTTGCTGTTGTGTTTAAAAATTAGGCTTTTTTCCCTCTTACTAGGAAAGTCAAATCTTTGTATTTTTACATTTGCTGTTGAGTTTTAAATATTAGTTTATTCCCCTCTATCCCTCTATATAGGAGTTTCCGTCTATCCTGATAACTTGCTTCTAGGTGTCTTGTTTTCTGCTGTTTGCTGTAACCTAGGCCTTTTCCCTTCCTTGACACCTGATTCTAGATTGTTGCCTTGCTGTGTGATGTAGTTCAGTGTTGTTCACTGCAGTTCTCCCACCTTCCCTCTCTCCCACCTTCCCTCTCTTCCACCTTCTTTCTCTCAAGGCTCTCTCTCAATGGTGCTCTGTATCTTCACTATCTTCTCTAACTGCTATCACTTATCCTATCCCTCTGTCGAAGTCTGCAAGGAAAATGTTCAAGAAGGATCTCCTGGTCTCCAATCCAGGCCTGCCCATCCCTGACCCCTATGTCAAGGCTTCTTCAAGGCAGACTTTCACTGACATCCTCTTTGATGTTCCCTCTCCGGACCTTTGGATTCCCCATATGGTTGCAGTGCTCTCCCCTTTCTCTTCCTCTTCCATTAATGGTGACACCCGTTGGGAAGTACTCTTGGCATCCTTCCTGTCCTCTAGGGCCATCATTAATGGCTACCTAAATGACACTTAGACAAAACAACTAGGAGACTGGTGACCCTTCCCTTAACACATAACACCGGACTGTTGACTCTACACAGCCCAAAAAAATTTACTAGATACTTAGTCAAAATCCAACATTGAGTGAAGTTCCTAAAAGGTGCTGTTTATTAAAAAATAACAACACATAAAGAAAACAATAATACACCAAAAAATATCAAGAGATAAACAAAATACTGACAAATGAATTAATTCAGGTAAGATCATTCATGTGAAAGGGGGTTAGCAGTTTGTGACTATTCAGATTATTATCTTTTTCAATGATGATTATAATTGATAGTTGCAGTATAATGATTGTGAAAATAGTTGAAGTACAAAATAGTCTTTCCACTAAAAAATCGGATGTCAAATCATGGGAATAACAAGCATTTCCAATTAAGTCTTGACAATAGTCGACAAGTGTTTCGGCCTGTGTTAAGCGATGCGCCGTCTCCCTTGTGCTCGCACCCATTGTTAACAGGGCCTCTTCAGGACATGGAATTAAAATGGGAATACCCCCAAACATTAACTCTACAAAACAAGTAAAAGTAACAATCACTCTTTAATAGTTCAAGATGTACCAACATAATATCAATGGCACTGTCATGATGCAGGGCTTTCAACCCAACCTCCTCCTTCTTGATAGGTGCCTTCTGTCTCTCATGGACTTCCTCCCTTCTCCTGCCACTCCTCATGCAAACCTTCTGGCCCCTCTGCCACCTCCGATGGGTGTACCACACTCCTGTACCCCTCCTCGGAAGACTTTCAAAAGAGGAAACCTGTTCCACTTAGCAACCCTCAACACAGGTTCTTCTGTCAAACACTCCTCTGACATCTGCCACCTCCTTGAAGACCTCGATGTCCTTGCTCTCACTGAGACGTGGGTCACTCCCAGCTCTGTCACACATTTTGACACTCTCCTCCCTGAGGGCTACAAGATCTTCTCTAAGCCCAGGCCTAACCAGTCCCTGATCTTCCCCGAATGGGTCCCTGCTACTATCATACCCACTCAGGCCTACTCCTCTTTGAATGCCTCATCTGCAAGCTTGGTGTCCTTCCTGTCCTCTCCCTGACTCTGGCCACCATCTACCGGCCCCCTGGTCAGGTCTCCCTCCTTTTCCCTGAGTGGGCTGACCTCACCTCTTCTCTCCTGGCTTCTACCACCAAGCTTCTCCTCCTCGGAGACTTCAATATTCTCCTTGACTCCCCTGATGCAGCCTCTGGACTTTTCTGCAACCTCTGTGACTCTCTTTCCCTCTCCATTCTTCCCTCTGGTGCGACACACTCAGCCGGACACACCTTGGAAGCTCTCATCTCTGCAGACATTCCCATCTCCAACCCATCTCCAACCCTCTAATTACTCCTCTCTCCTGGTCTGATCATGTTCTCCTCTTCTCTCACCTGGATCTCTTGGGTCCCCCAGCCCACACTGCCAGTCTCCTTCTCTGTCATTCGACATATGTAGCGAGTATCAGTTGCTGCTTTTGTCACCACCTTCACTCCCCTTCCTGCTTCTGCCCCTGACTCTCACTCTGACACAGCACTTAATAACCTTCAACTCTCCATCTCCAACACTCCGGGCATCCTTGCCCTTGTCATGAGGATCCGCTTGAAACCTGCATCCAAGTGCAACTGATATGACTCTGACCTGGCCTCTCTACAACGCAAGTGCAGAGCAGCTGAGCGGAATTGGCAGGCTTCGAGCACATCCTCTGGCAAACTGGCCTGCCGCCTGCTCCAAAAGCAATACAGACTTTCTATCTGCTCAAAGATGAGGGCCTATATCCAACCCCGCATCTCTGGTGCCACTAATAACACGGCTGAACGTTTCAGAATCTACAAGGAACTTGCTAATCCTACTGCAGTCTCCATTTCTCTTCTGCCTTCTCTGACCCTCTGCACTTTTCTGTTACTGGCCTCTCACTTCATTACTAAAACTCAGGACATAATGTCCTCTCTGTCCTCTACACCACACCTTCTCCCTCACCCGTCCCTCCTACCTTCCTCCTTCTCTCCCATATCACCTGATGAGGTTTCTAGACAAGACCGCTCTATGAAAGTCCCATCTAAACAGGTGCTCCTTTGCTCCTCCAGAACTATCAAGGACAACATTGTCTCCCTTGCTTCAGCCTTGGTGGATTTCTGCAATAATTTCTTTGCCACTGAGGCCTTCCAGTCACTCCTCAAGCACTCCCTTGTGCACCCTCTCCTCAAAAAGCCTTCTGCCGACCCTTCCTGTCCGGCTAACTACCTTCCTATCTCCATTACCACCTTCCTGGGGGATGTCTTGGAGAAGCTGGCCATCTCCCAGCTTATCCACCACACTGAATCTGTTGCTTGTCTCCACGACCACCAGTCCAGCTTCAGAGCTGCCAGAGGCACGGAAACTGCACTCCTGAAAACCCCATAAAGACTTGCTCTCTAACCTGAATTCCAACTCTCCTTCCGTTCTCATCCTTCTTGACCTTTCCTCTGCATTTGATACGGTCAATCATGCCCCCCTCTTAAATCGGCTGCTCTTTGATGCCCTTGGCATCACAGATCTGGCTATGGACTGGCTGACCTCCTTCCTCTCTGAACAACCTTCCCAGGTACAACTGTGACCTTTTCTTTCCCCCATCTCACTTTCCACCTGTGGTGCCCCTCAGGGTTCTATTTTCTCACCTTGGCTTTTCAACATCTACATTGCCCCCCTAGCCCACTTAATCTCTGCCTTCTCTCCTAACTTCTAGTGTTATGCGTGCAACACACAACTCTCCTTCAAGCTTACCTTCTCTTCCTCTCTCATTTTTGTCTGTCTGCTGTTCAGGCATGGTGCTCTCCTAACGATCTCTGCCTTAATGCCAATTGTGAGAAACCTGAGGGTAGACTCCCTTCTACTCCCCTTGAGTCCTCTTCGCAGGTGGCAATGGGAAGGCCATCACTCTTGGATCCGGGCCCTGGGGGTGGAGAAGTGGCAGAGGGTCACCTGGGTGCAGGGTCCTTGGAGATTGGAAGTGAGACGTACTCAGCGAGATGCAGTACTCCACAATTGACTTTCAAGAAGAACCCACTATTTCTGGAGCAGTTATGGGATATTGTTATTCATGTCCCATTGGCTCAGAAAAGGATAGGTGATACCTCCAGTCCAGACGTACCAGGAAAAGGGCAAAGGGCAAAAGGCAAAAGGCAAAAAGGGTTGCATGTAAATTAGGTGAGACATGCTATCCCCCGTTCACCCTTAAGAACCATCCCAATGCTTCCCCAACATCCAAGGGCTCTTATTGCCAGTTCCCTTAATTTCTCTCCAATTGACATTTGACAGTACCGGGACAAAGAAGAGGCGACCAAGAGTAATGAAGATTACACTTTTTCCACCACTCTGGTACTGCGATGCAAAAGATGCCTGCTAAGAGCAATGAAGGTCAGGCATTTCCCTTGAGTTGTGGCCAGACAAGGATGATTAGTTATCCGTACCTGCCGCCTGTCAAGAGGCTGCCGATGTATTAAAGGAGACCAACCCAGCCAGTAAAGAGGAAACATGGAGACCTGTGTAAGGTGCAGCAGAACGAGAGGACCAGCAGGAGCTTTGATGAACTGTGGGGAGCCGAGGACGCAGAGACAAAGTATCTTGAGATTGGCTTTGAAACTCCTTACCCTGTATGCAGATTGTGCAGGTGGAAGCAGTGCTGAGGTGGGATGATCCTGTAATCCTGAAGACTGGTGCTCGTTGACTCTGGGTGTGAGAGCCATGCCGGAGCATGTTAGGGGCAGACTGAAGACCCTTAACCACTGTGGTAGCAGTGGAATGTAAGGAAGGCATGGTATCAAACAGTGGAGACAGACACAAGTGATCACAGTTCAAGGGTGTTCATTGAACTTCAATGGGTTGGTTGAACGCCTATCTAAACCTAAATCTAAGGATGGGAGAAAGCTACAACCATCAAATAACAATAACACAATCCTATTTTAGTGTTTGTCAAAATAAAAGGGCCCATACTAATCAACCTAGTGCCAATCCTTACTTCTAAATACAAAAGGGTGTGGGACAATTATGCATGCAAAAATAAAAGTGTTGAAGCCACGAGGATACAGTTCAAAGCAAAGGTCTCAGGGTCTTTTGCCAAAGCTTCTTTTCCAATAACAGTCTCTTACTGCAGAGGACATGTCACAACAAATAAGCAACAAAGTTCCTTTCTTATCAGAACTTTCAGATGTACAAGTTCTCGTTTTCAATATTCATCATGGGTCTCTCTCCTTCAGGTTTGGACACCTTTTTACCACAATGTTCAGAAATGGCCTCCCTTGTATGGGCTCGAACCATGGATCTCCCTTGTTCGGGCTTGCATGATTTTAGCACAATATTCACATTTGGTCTCCCTCGTTCGGGCTCGGACCATGCAATCTCACTTTCTACATTTTCCTCTTGATATAAAAAATCAGAGACTTTCGAATGGTACGATAACCCTGGTTATCCGTAAATGCCCGCAAATAAGCTAGGTTGAAAAACTTTCATTCCTGATCCTATTTTCTACTATAACCCTGGTTATCCCCACTGTAACCCCGGTTATGCGAAAGTTCAAGCTCTGAACTCGGTGCCCAGCCTCCCCAGCCCCCCAATTTCTCATTGTGTCCTCTTTCCACCTCCTCACCTCTAGCCTGATGCCATTTCATCCTTTTTCCTCCTCCAAATGGGATTTTTTCCACTTTTTGTTTGGGCTAACAGCAGTTATCCCCCTTTTCTGAAAAGCCTTGCTGATGCATTGTGGGCCACATATAGCTACAATTTTGGGAGAAGGGGGCATCCCCTTCTCTCTCAAATATTTTAACAACTACTGGATGGAATAACCCTAAACCCTTGCTGGAAATCGAGTTGACACTTTGTGCCCAAGTTGCTTCATACCAGGTCCAATTCCATCCAGCGGTTTTTGCTGTGCACTGCACAGAAATGTTGCCTTTTTCTCCATGGGGAAATGAATGGGAGTAGGCCGAAAACAGCTTTTTTTGCTTTCTTAATAACTTTTTAATTTGTTAACTAATCGTCCCCAAAATGTCCAGTCTAGAGTGGCCCGTGACAAAATTTTGCTTGCAAAATATCAGCGAAATCCGTCATACAAGTCAAAGGTTAATAGCTGTTACATTTTCCAGTTTCCTATGGAACTTGATACTCAACTTAACTATGGTGCAGTGACCGCCGCACTATAATATATATATATATATATATATATATATATATATATATATATATATATATATATATATATATATATATATATATATTAATAAAAGTCAACATTTGTTTGTGGCTTTGTGAAGCATTGTTTCCTTATACAAATCCACACCGTTTCACCAATCTGCACCAAATTTTGCAAAGTTACCTGTAGAGACTCTCCGGATATTACTGGCTACATGGCATTTCGACACCCCACCCCTTTCCCCGGATTTCAGCAAAAGTCAAAATTTGTGGGTTTGTGGCTTGGCGAAGCGTTGTTCCTTATACAATTCCACACCGCTTCACCAATCTGCACCAAATTTTGTATAGTTACCTGTTAGGACCCTCTGGACATTACTGGCTACATGACATCTGGACACCCCACCCCATCCCCGATTTCAGCACCTTCATGCATAAGACGGTTGCCTGAAATTGATGAAACATCAATGTGGTCGTAGAATGACCGGTCTCGACACAAGGAACAAAACACACGTTTCAAGGCCAAAGGATGCACGGTTTCCGAAATATTTGCACCACAATGCACCACCACATGCACCCATTCTCAGTGCGCGATTACTTCAGGGGGCAAATCACATCAAGCGATATGCAAATCGGAACAGTGACCTACAGGATCATTGATATTCAACAATTGATGAGAGTGTTATCATGTCTGTCTACAGAACCCGTTCAGAGATTGAGTACTTTTTGCTAGTGTGTGTGTGTGTGTATTTATATATATATATATAAAACAGAAAATTATACAAGGAGGGAGAATGGAAATGACCAAGCAAGATCTGGACACCTTATCAACCCTCATGTTCCTACAAGAAGGTGGAGAAGCCACTTTTGACGATATTGAGATCAATCCGGAAGAACTGGATATCAACATGGAATGGTACAAAACCAGTAAACTCAGAAACACATCTAAATTCAGCCCACCGATCACAACAGGAAGTTCTATAGAGACATTCCAAAGCCTAGTCATAGAAGATCTGAAAAAAATAAGACGCAAGGAGGTGAAAAAATATAAACCTAACATAGGTAATTAATATACGAAAGCCCTAAAGGAATTGAGTCTCCTGCCTAATTGTATCATCAAGGCGTCAGACAAAGGCCGGAATATCGTACTTATGGACAGAGACCAGTACGTACATGAGGCCGATAGGCAACTAAACGGCAAAACCTGTTATGAAAAGCTAACTGAAAATCCTATGAGAAATCTAGAATTAAAAGTACAAAACTTTCTCAATGAATGGACAGAAAAGGGAATGCTGGAAGATCAGGACATCAAGTTCCTTTACAAACCTCACTCCACAATACCAATGATATATTTTCTTCCAAAAGTCCATAAATGTATTTCCAAGCCTCTTGGTAGACCTATTGTCACACTTACGGGTTCATTGTTAGAGAACATGTCTAAATACATCGATTAATCACTTTTTCCCTTTGTTCTTAAATTGCAATCATATTTAAGGGATAAGAACACAGGGAACTTTTTTGGAAGAATCACCCTTTGACCTCCGCGACTTAGGTTCTGTTCACCATTTCGGTGGTGTCGCAATGGTGCGTGCAGGAAAAACAGAGACACTGAGTTCCCCCACTCCGATTGTAACAATAATCAAAGAGACTGCACACATCTGTTTACTGCGCCACAATTAGATTTCAAAGACTTGAACTTGTTCCCATGTTGAAAAACAATTTATTGATAGCCCTTTTTACGATGACGCGTGTTTCGGCACATTCCCTGTGCCCTCCTCAGATCAGGGCAATGTCTATTTTGGTGAGTACAAGTGATGCAACAAAATTATATAATAAAGGATGAACATGATGTCCAAACGTAACAAATACAGAGAAAGCCCCAATTAGGGCCACACAAATCATATTAAAGTCACATGTTTGGCACAGTTCACATAAAAATAAAAGAAACAAATGAGACATCCATTTTATGATAAATCAGATCACATCCCGTGACATTGCATGAAGGCCATATAGAATTAAATAGACAGCAAAAATCAGATAAATTGTAACGGTTGTGTGAATCAAAGACAATTGTGATTAAAACATACCATTCGGCCGTCGAAGTTTCATTGGAAGAGGGTGGAGGTGGGGGTGAAGGGTATTTGCAAGTTTAAAGAGGAGAAAAAAGAGAAAAGAAAACCAAGATTGAAAAAATAAGTAAATCTGTGGGGTTGCATTGAGTATGTCATTGAAGAAACCCCAAGTGGGTAAATCAAGCTTACCCATCGACTGATTTGTCAGCTACACATTAACGTGGTTGGCCAATGAGTCCCATCAGACTCTGTCCGTCTTCTAAAAAACAGAAGTAAGACATAGATATTTAAGGGACACAAAGGATTTTTTGTCAAAAATCAATGAACTGCCATGTGACCCAAATTTCATTCTGACCACGATGGACGTAGTTTCCCTACGTCAATAACACATGAACAAGGTATGAAGGCCTGTGCATACTATCTAAACACCAAATCATTAAATTACACTCGACATTCAGAACAATGTATTTTTATTCAATCAAAAATACTTCAAACAAAAACAGGGGACTGCGATGGGCACAACCTTTGCCCCTCCCTACGCAAACCTCACAATGGGATATTGGGAAAGATACAAGGCATGAAAAGAAGAAAATGAAAAGTTCATAAGAAATTTCGTCATGTGGCATCGCTACATTGATGATTAATTCATTATTTGGAAGGGTACTCCCGGTGAATAGATGGACTTTGTGAAACATCTAAACATCAACAATTTCAACTTGCAATTCACAGAGACACGTAGTCGCAAAGAGGTGGTTTTCCTGGATGTGACAGTCCTCATAGAAGATGGGAAAATCAAAACACAATTGTTTCGGAAACCCACAGGAGTCAATAATCCATTACATGCTAAGAGCTCACATTGCCAGAATCTGATTTGGAGCATCCCATAAGGCGAATTGATTCGCTTACAGAGGAACTGCTCCGAAGTTGGCACTTATGATGAAGAAAGTAAAATCAAAGTATTGGGTTTTAAAAAACAATACTACCCCAAACAAATCATTCAACATGCATATTTGAAGGCATGCCAATGTGATAGATCGCTGCTATTACCGGATCATAATAACACGACAAGGAGTAGGGACACGGAAGAAACAACCCGCTTGATACTAACGTATGGACAATCAGTAAGGGCAATCAAAAACATCATTCAGAGACATTGGAACTCACTGGTGGTCGATAATGATCTCAAACAATCACTGGGCAGCCACTCTAATTTTTAATTCCGGAAATGCCAGTCCATTAAAGACAAGTTAGTCAGCAGCTTCATGGCACCAGAAGCAACTTCCCATCAATCTACTTGACTACGCCACAGAAGCAAGGGTTTTATCAAATGCACAAAATGATATGCAAATTTGCAGATGAGTGCTCTGCATACCTACATCCAGTACTCAATAAATCCATTACCATCATGGAAAGAATTACCTGTGAGTCAGAGTACATTGTTCATGCACTTAAATGTACATGCAATAAATGGTACATAGGGAGCACCAAATGCAACTTGAAAATAAGTATTCAACAGCATATCAGAGCAATACAAAATCATGACTTTGCATACCCTATAGCCAAACATTTTTGGGAGAAACACAAAGGGAAGCTATGTGACTTTTCATTCACTGGTTTACAACAAATCAATATTGGACCAAGGGGAGGAAATAGAAAAAAACTTTTGAGGCAACGGGAGACACGATATATCATCGATTTCGAGATTAAAATCCCATCAGGACACAATATCGATGAGGAACTTTATACATTCCTGGGTGAATGAAATCCAACTAAATCCACGGAACAGACACGGTTTTTCAACGATCTAAGAACCTTTATCTAATCGCCCGTTTCTCCCCATTTCGTAAGAGGGTGGAGGCTATGTTAGAAATATACACATTATAGATCAAGTAGTGTTTTTTAGGAAATAATGTTGCTAACTGTACCTGTGAAACTTTTGTTTGCTAATTCACCTATTTTATTTTTCTTTCTTCTTGTAATATTTTAATGACTCCCACCAATGATTTGTGGGTTGGGAGCCTTTTAGAAGTACATCATGACACAAGTATTAATCCTGTATATCTGCTGGGGGATGCTTTGCTGCCTGTAATCTTAAAACCGCAAACTCATTTTATTGTGCCAATCACCAGGGGCATTTTGCCACGGAATATAAAGTTATGGTAAACTTAGAATACTTAGATAAATGTAGATCAAGTATGGTAATGGGGGGATATATTACCCTTTTACGGTTACCTCTTATGCATGTATAAGTCATCATTGCACTGACCCGGTACACTTGACAGAGATAATGGCAATGTGTTACCTAGCTGCTATTCAAACCGTGCGCAAGGAATTGCACCATGCACTTTAGGAGGGGATGAGATGAGGCAGATACTCTGTTAGAATTGGAAGTATGCACAATGTACTTTATGGCAGTGGTATAGGAAGATCAGATGCTGGACATGTCCAGTCAGATATGGAGGCTTACACATGTGTCAGGATATGTCATGAACTTAATCGGGGTACGGCACCTTGTGGAATGCACTAAGCATCTTATGAAGTCGGCACTGGACCAAAATATGGGAGTAGTGGGAATTGCGTTTGGCATTTTTCGGTTACTCCTATTGAATATGATTGGTCATATGTTCGATTGGGACTGTGGAGAGACAATGTTGTTCTCGTCATGTTTTGAAACATTTTCCCCAAAATATTTTCATCATGGATGTGATAAGTCGTTGATGATTTTAACATTGCACATTTGCATGTAGTATGACAAGGAAGAAAGGGTGATCCCCAGACTGCAATTTTTGAATTCATGTAATTTCTGAATCAATGTCTAAATGAACGCAAAAAATGGGGTATATGTTTCAACATATTTGATGAACAAAATGCAGAGCAACCACTATAACGGCGGGTCAAATCCCGACATTATGCAGGATAAATGCAAAGCGGATCCAGTCCTCTTTCCATTTCGATGGAGAGAAGACTGAAAAAAGGAATAAAGGTGTATCTATCACAGAGGCAAGATCATGTGACCAAGCTACGAGCAGTAGCGAAACACGTCATCTTTGTTGGCTTTCGTTGCTTGTCAGGCTGGGCGAGGGCTGGAAGTATTCATGTTTTTAAAGTTATTTTTTTGGAACATTAAAGGATATTTTAGCTAACCGGACTGTGGTGCAATTTGTGGAACATACTGGAACTTGATTCTGAATTTCACTTCGGGAATGCGGCTCAGGACTACGCCGACATGTCTGTTTAGAAAGGCTTGGAATATATATATATATATATATATATATGCGTATATATATATATATAAACCTTTGTACTTGCCACCCCAGCTGGCCGCACTTTTTATTTATTTATTGTCTTATTTATTTTACTGTTTCTTATGTACTGGACTGCCCCCTTCCCCTTCCCTCCGCACTTGTCCCCTTCAACCCTCCCCCCTACACTTGCGCAATCTCAATGTCACTTGGCCTAGTAAGATCGTTGCCCCTCCCTTGCCTCGTCATGCCTTGAAACACTTGTGTATAGGCGCGTTATACATGCCACATCATATCATATCATATGTATGAAAGAAACAACTTTCAGTGAATCACAGGCCCCCTCATCTATACAACACCTAATAACTACCCACAAGTCACCTAGTAGAGGGAGAGCCCGGATCTAAGACCCAACACTCTTTACATATCTTGTTACCTCTTAAAATGATCATACACCCAACCCAGACCACAAAGGGAGGCAGGCAAAACTAAACAGAAAACAGCAATGCACACAGAAGCAAAAGAGGCCAATGGGGCAACAAAGTGCCCACACATACAATCTGTATTGTGACCAATTCATACAAGTGAGAATCCCATAACCTTAATTTCTACATATGGGTATATATACCCCCACCACCATTAACAGACATATTCAACCAAAACCCACCTTACAGTACTGATGCACGTGTCCTGAATGCATTGATATTTTTTATTGTTCGAATTCGCTACATGGGACCCAGCTACAGGTGCTGTTTGGCCCTGATTTATATTCCATGTTAATCGCACACAGCCTTTGGAGACTTTTATCATTTCACCACTACATGGCTCTTTGCTATTCAATGGGGTGGGGGCTCCTCCTTTAGGTGTTCACCTTAGCCAAAGCTATGCAAGTTGGACGAGAGTGTGACCTAGGCATTGTTGAACACCTACCTGGTGTACCATTATAGACTGAGGTCAAGGGTCATAACGTGGTGTGAATCTAATGAATTGGGTGGCTCCCTCAATCAATGGGTTCCCAGGATTCGATCTTCATGCTGTTGATACTTTTAATGCATTCATTAATTCATACATTTGAAACTGCAGAATTTATTGGGTACATTTTCTTTATGCTTTACTCCTTTCTACTTTGATTTTCTCATGCTTTTATTTGTGTGCCTTTATTATATTTAAAAACATCAATATTTTCTTTATGTTGTAAGTGTTTTAGGACATCAAAGCAAAAGCACCAAAATACATTTATAGAAATTGCAGGAGCTGGGAATGAGCCCAGCTCTGTGTAACTGGAGGCACACACTTGCCTCATCACAACTAGCACTGTGACAATTTTGCCAAGAGAAGCATAAATGAGCATCAGCTCATCTTATGTACTCAGCTAAAAACTGTCAATGCACTGAGCTACAAAGTGACAATAGCTTTCCAGCAATCCATGTTATGGCACAGCATAGTGCATATTTCTCACATATTCCTGCCCCATTGCCAACACACTCAGCACCATTCAGCAGCGACTGACAAGGTAAGAAAGGTGTGGGCAAGGGGAATACTGCTTCCTATTTAACTGTCCCTCCTCTCTCTCTTATTACTCCTATTAGCTAAGTTTGCAGTCTGCTGCTCCTCGCAGTTTGTTATCCATTTCTGGCACTCAGTGACTTATGTTAGCCATTGGGGCTTACCCACATTTAGGATAGTCAATTCTGTGTGTTTTTACATTTGCTGTTGTGTTTAAAAATTAGGCTTTTTTCCCTCTTACTAGGAAAGTCAAATCTTTGTATTTTTACATTTGCTGTTGAGTTTTAAATATTAGTTTATTCCCCTCTATCCCTCTATATAGGAGTTTCCGTCTATCCTGATAACTTGCTTCTAGGTGTCTTGTTTTCTGCTGTTTGCTGTAACCTAGGCCTTTTCCCTTCCTTGACACCTGATTCTAGATTGTTGCCTTGCTGTGTGATGTAGTTCAGTGTTGTTCACTGCAGTTCTCCCACCTTCCCTCTCTCCCACCTTCCCTCTCTTCCACCTTCTTTCTCTCAAGGCTCTCTCTCAATGGTGCTCTGTATCTTCACTATCTTCTCTAACTGCTATCACTTATCCTATCCCTCTGTCGAAGTCTGCAAGGAAAATGTTCAAGAAGGATCTCCTGGTCTCCAATCCAGGCCTGCCCATCCCTGACCCCTATGTCAAGGCTTCTTCAAGGCAGACTTTCACTGACATCCTCTTTGATGTTCCCTCTCCGGACCTTTGGATTCCCCATATGGTTGCAGTGCTCTCCCCTTTCTCTTCCTCTTCCATTAATGGTGACACCCGTTGGGAAGTACTCTTGGCATCCTTCCTGTCCTCTAGGGCCATCATTAATGGCTACCTAAATGACACTTAGACAAAACAACTAGGAGACTGGTGACCCTTCCCTTAACACATAACACCGGACTGTTGACTCTACACAGCCCAAAAAAATTTACTAGATACTTAGTCAAAATCCAACATTGAGTGAAGTTCCTAAAAGGTGCTGTTTATTAAAAAATAACAACACATAAAGAAAACAATAATACACCAAAAAATATCAAGAGATAAACAAAATACTGACAAATGAATTAATTCAGGTAAGATCATTCATGTGAAAGGGGGTTAGCAGTTTGTGACTATTCAGATTATTATCTTTTTCAATGATGATTATAATTGATAGTTGCAGTATAATGATTGTGAAAATAGTTGAAGTACAAAATAGTCTTTCCACTAAAAAATCGGATGTCAAATCATGGGAATAACAAGCATTTCCAATTAAGTCTTGACAATAGTCGACAAGTGTTTCGGCCTGTGTTAAGCGATGCGCCGTCTCCCTTGTGCTCGCACCCATTGTTAACAGGGCCTCTTCAGGACATGGAATTAAAATGGGAATACCCCCAAACATTAACTCTACAAAACAAGTAAAAGTAACAATCACTCTTTAATAGTTCAAGATGTACCAACATAATATCAATGGCACTGTCATGATGCAGGGCTTTCAACCCAACCTCCTCCTTCTTGATAGGTGCCTTCTGTCTCTCATGGACTTCCTCCCTTCTCCTGCCACTCCTCATGCAAACCTTCTGGCCCCTCTGCCACCTCCGATGGGTGTACCACACTCCTGTACCCCTCCTCGGAAGACTTTCAAAAGAGGAAACCTGTTCCACTTAGCAACCCTCAACACAGGTTCTTCTGTCAAACACTCCTCTGACATCTGCCACCTCCTTGAAGACCTCGATGTCCTTGCTCTCACTGAGACGTGGGTCACTCCCAGCTCTGTCACACATTTTGACACTCTCCTCCCTGAGGGCTACAAGATCTTCTCTAAGCCCAGGCCTAACCAGTCCCTGATCTTCCCCGAATGGGTCCCTGCTACTATCATACCCACTCAGGCCTACTCCTCTTTGAATGCCTCATCTGCAAGCTTGGTGTCCTTCCTGTCCTCTCCCTGACTCTGGCCACCATCTACCGGCCCCCTGGTCAGGTCTCCCTCCTTTTCCCTGAGTGGGCTGACCTCACCTCTTCTCTCCTGGCTTCTACCACCAAGCTTCTCCTCCTCGGAGACTTCAATATTCTCCTTGACTCCCCTGATGCAGCCTCTGGACTTTTCTGCAACCTCTGTGACTCTCTTTCCCTCTCCATTCTTCCCTCTGGTGCGACACACTCAGCCGGACACACCTTGGAAGCTCTCATCTCTGCAGACATTCCCATCTCCAACCCATCTCCAACCCTCTAATTACTCCTCTCTCCTGGTCTGATCATGTTCTCCTCTTCTCTCACCTGGATCTCTTGGGTCCCCCAGCCCACACTGCCAGTCTCCTTCTCTGTCATTCGACATATGTAGCGAGTATCAGTTGCTGCTTTTGTCACCACCTTCACTCCCCTTCCTGCTTCTGCCCCTGACTCTCACTCTGACACAGCACTTAATAACCTTCAACTCTCCATCTCCAACACTCCGGGCATCCTTGCCCTTGTCATGAGGATCCGCTTGAAACCTGCATCCAAGTGCAACTGATATGACTCTGACCTGGCCTCTCTACAACGCAAGTGCAGAGCAGCTGAGCGGAATTGGCAGGCTTCGAGCACATCCTCTGGCAAACTGGCCTGCCGCCTGCTCCAAAAGCAATACAGACTTTCTATCTGCTCAAAGATGAGGGCCTATATCCAACCCCGCATCTCTGGTGCCACTAATAACACGGCTGAACGTTTCAGAATCTACAAGGAACTTGCTAATCCTACTGCAGTCTCCATTTCTCTTCTGCCTTCTCTGACCCTCTGCACTTTTCTGTTACTGGCCTCTCACTTCATTACTAAAACTCAGGACATAATGTCCTCTCTGTCCTCTACACCACACCTTCTCCCTCACCCGTCCCTCCTACCTTCCTCCTTCTCTCCCATATCACCTGATGAGGTTTCTAGACAAGACCGCTCTATGAAAGTCCCATCTAAACAGGTGCTCCTTTGCTCCTCCAGAACTATCAAGGACAACATTGTCTCCCTTGCTTCAGCCTTGGTGGATTTCTGCAATAATTTCTTTGCCACTGAGGCCTTCCAGTCACTCCTCAAGCACTCCCTTGTGCACCCTCTCCTCAAAAAGCCTTCTGCCGACCCTTCCTGTCCGGCTAACTACCTTCCTATCTCCATTACCACCTTCCTGGGGGATGTCTTGGAGAAGCTGGCCATCTCCCAGCTTATCCACCACACTGAATCTGTTGCTTGTCTCCACGACCACCAGTCCAGCTTCAGAGCTGCCAGAGGCACGGAAACTGCACTCCTGAAAACCCCATAAAGACTTGCTCTCTAACCTGAATTCCAACTCTCCTTCCGTTCTCATCCTTCTTGACCTTTCCTCTGCATTTGATACGGTCAATCATGCCCCCCTCTTAAATCGGCTGCTCTTTGATGCCCTTGGCATCACAGATCTGGCTATGGACTGGCTGACCTCCTTCCTCTCTGAACAACCTTCCCAGGTACAACTGTGACCTTTTCTTTCCCCCATCTCACTTTCCACCTGTGGTGCCCCTCAGGGTTCTATTTTCTCACCTTGGCTTTTCAACATCTACATTGCCCCCCTAGCCCACTTAATCTCTGCCTTCTCTCCTAACTTCTAGTGTTATGCGTGCAACACACAACTCTCCTTCAAGCTTACCTTCTCTTCCTCTCTCATTTTTGTCTGTCTGCTGTTCAGGCATGGTGCTCTCCTAACGATCTCTGCCTTAATGCCAATTGTGAGAAACCTGAGGGTAGACTCCCTTCTACTCCCCTTGAGTCCTCTTCGCAGGTGGCAATGGGAAGGCCATCACTCTTGGATCCGGGCCCTGGGGGTGGAGAAGTGGCAGAGGGTCACCTGGGTGCAGGGTCCTTGGAGATTGGAAGTGAGACGTACTCAGCGAGATGCAGTACTCCACAATTGACTTTCAAGAAGAACCCACTATTTCTGGAGCAGTTATGGGATATTGTTATTCATGTCCCATTGGCTCAGAAAAGGATAGGTGATACCTCCAGTCCAGACGTACCAGGAAAAGGGCAAAGGGCAAAAGGCAAAAGGCAAAAAGGGTTGCATGTAAATTAGGTGAGACATGCTATCCCCCGTTCACCCTTAAGAACCATCCCAATGCTTCCCCAACATCCAAGGGCTCTTATTGCCAGTTCCCTTAATTTCTCTCCAATTGACATTTGACAGTACCGGGACAAAGAAGAGGCGACCAAGAGTAATGAAGATTACACTTTTTCCACCACTCTGGTACTGCGATGCAAAAGATGCCTGCTAAGAGCAATGAAGGTCAGGCATTTCCCTTGAGTTGTGGCCAGACAAGGATGATTAGTTATCCGTACCTGCCGCCTGTCAAGAGGCTGCCGATGTATTAAAGGAGACCAACCCAGCCAGTAAAGAGGAAACATGGAGACCTGTGTAAGGTGCAGCAGAACGAGAGGACCAGCAGGAGCTTTGATGAACTGTGGGGAGCCGAGGACGCAGAGACAAAGTATCTTGAGATTGGCTTTGAAACTCCTTACCCTGTATGCAGATTGTGCAGGTGGAAGCAGTGCTGAGGTGGGATGATCCTGTAATCCTGAAGACTGGTGCTCGTTGACTCTGGGTGTGAGAGCCATGCCGGAGCATGTTAGGGGCAGACTGAAGACCCTTAACCACTGTGGTAGCAGTGGAATGTAAGGAAGGCATGGTATCAAACAGTGGAGACAGACACAAGTGATCACAGTTCAAGGGTGTTCATTGAACTTCAATGGGTTGGTTGAACGCCTATCTAAACCTAAATCTAAGGATGGGAGAAAGCTACAACCATCAAATAACAATAACACAATCCTATTTTAGTGTTTGTCAAAATAAAAGGGCCCATACTAATCAACCTAGTGCCAATCCTTACTTCTAAATACAAAAGGGTGTGGGACAATTATGCATGCAAAAATAAAAGTGTTGAAGCCACGAGGATACAGTTCAAAGCAAAGGTCTCAGGGTCTTTTGCCAAAGCTTCTTTTCCAATAACAGTCTCTTACTGCAGAGGACATGTCACAACAAATAAGCAACAAAGTTCCTTTCTTATCAGAACTTTCAGATGTACAAGTTCTCGTTTTCAATATTCATCATGGGTCTCTCTCCTTCAGGTTTGGACACCTTTTTACCACAATGTTCAGAAATGGCCTCCCTTGTATGGGCTCGAACCATGGATCTCCCTTGTTCGGGCTTGCATGATTTTAGCACAATATTCACATTTGGTCTCCCTCGTTCGGGCTCGGACCATGCAATCTCACTTTCTACATTTTCCTCTTGATATAAAAAATCAGAGACTTTCGAATGGTACGATAACCCTGGTTATCCGTAAATGCCCGCAAATAAGCTAGGTTGAAAAACTTTCATTCCTGATCCTATTTTCTACTATAACCCTGGTTATCCCCACTGTAACCCCGGTTATGCGAAAGTTCAAGCTCTGAACTCGGTGCCCAGCCTCCCCAGCCCCCCAATTTCTCATTGTGTCCTCTTTCCACCTCCTCACCTCTAGCCTGATGCCATTTCATCCTTTTTCCTCCTCCAAATGGGATTTTTTCCACTTTTTGTTTGGGCTAACAGCAGTTATCCCCCTTTTCTGAAAAGCCTTGCTGATGCATTGTGGGCCACATATAGCTACAATTTTGGGAGAAGGGGGCATCCCCTTCTCTCTCAAATATTTTAACAACTACTGGATGGAATAACCCTAAACCCTTGCTGGAAATCGAGTTGACACTTTGTGCCCAAGTTGCTTCATACCAGGTCCAATTCCATCCAGCGGTTTTTGCTGTGCACTGCACAGAAATGTTGCCTTTTTCTCCATGGGGAAATGAATGGGAGTAGGCCGAAAACAGCTTTTTTTGCTTTCTTAATAACTTTTTAATTTGTTAACTAATCGTCCCCAAAATGTCCAGTCTAGAGTGGCCCGTGACAAAATTTTGCTTGCAAAATATCAGCGAAATCCGTCATACAAGTCAAAGGTTAATAGCTGTTACATTTTCCAGTTTCCTATGGAACTTGATACTCAACTTAACTATGGTGCAGTGACCGCCGCACTATAATATATATATATATATATATATATATATTAATAAAAGTCAACATTTGTTTGTGGCTTTGTGAAGCATTGTTTCCTTATACAAATCCACACCGTTTCACCAATCTGCACCAAATTTTGCAAAGTTACCTGTAGAGACTCTCCGGATATTACTGGCTACATGGCATTTCGACACCCCACCCCTTTCCCCGGATTTCAGCAAAAGTCAAAATTTGTGGGTTTGTGGCTTGGCGAAGCGTTGTTCCTTATACAATTCCACACCGCTTCACCAATCTGCACCAAATTTTGTATAGTTACCTGTTAGGACCCTCTGGACATTACTGGCTACATGACATCTGGACACCCCACCCCATCCCCGATTTCAGCACCTTCATGCATAAGACGGTTGCCTGAAATTGATGAAACATCAATGTGGTCGTAGAATGACCGGTCTCGACACAAGGAACAAAACACACGTTTCAAGGCCAAAGGATGCACGGTTTCCGAAATATTTGCACCACAATGCACCACCACATGCACCCATTCTCAGTGCGCGATTACTTCAGGGGGCAAATCACATCAAGCGATATGCAAATCGGAACAGTGACCTACAGGATCATTGATATTCAACAATTGATGAGAGTGTTATCATGTCTGTCTACAGAACCCGTTCAGAGATTGAGTACTTTTTGCTAGTGTGTGTGTGTGTGTATTTATATATATATATATAAAACAGAAAATTATACAAGGAGGGAGAATGGAAATGACCAAGCAAGATCTGGACACCTTATCAACCCTCATGTTCCTACAAGAAGGTGGAGAAGCCACTTTTGACGATATTGAGATCAATCCGGAAGAACTGGATATCAACATGGAATGGTACAAAACCAGTAAACTCAGAAACACATCTAAATTCAGCCCACCGATCACAACAGGAAGTTCTATAGAGACATTCCAAAGCCTAGTCATAGAAGATCTGAAAAAAATAAGACGCAAGGAGGTGAAAAAATATAAACCTAACATAGGTAATTAATATACGAAAGCCCTAAAGGAATTGAGTCTCCTGCCTAATTGTATCATCAAGGCGTCAGACAAAGGCCGGAATATCGTACTTATGGACAGAGACCAGTACGTACATGAGGCCGATAGGCAACTAAACGGCAAAACCTGTTATGAAAAGCTAACTGAAAATCCTATGAGAAATCTAGAATTAAAAGTACAAAACTTTCTCAATGAATGGACAGAAAAGGGAATGCTGGAAGATCAGGACATCAAGTTCCTTTACAAACCTCACTCCACAATACCAATGATATATTTTCTTCCAAAAGTCCATAAATGTATTTCCAAGCCTCTTGGTAGACCTATTGTCACACTTACGGGTTCATTGTTAGAGAACATGTCTAAATACATCGATTAATCACTTTTTCCCTTTGTTCTTAAATTGCAATCATATTTAAGGGATAAGAACACAGGGAACTTTTTTGGAAGAATCACCCTTTGACCTCCGCGACTTAGGTTCTGTTCACCATTTCGGTGGTGTCGCAATGGTGCGTGCAGGAAAAACAGAGACACTGAGTTCCCCCACTCCGATTGTAACAATAATCAAAGAGACTGCACACATCTGTTTACTGCGCCACAATTAGATTTCAAAGACTTGAACTTGTTCCCATGTTGAAAAACAATTTATTGATAGCCCTTTTTACGATGACGCGTGTTTCGGCACATTCCCTGTGCCCTCCTCAGATCAGGGCAATGTCTATTTTGGTGAGTACAAGTGATGCAACAAAATTATATAATAAAGGATGAACATGATGTCCAAACGTAACAAATACAGAGAAAGCCCCAATTAGGGCCACACAAATCATATTAAAGTCACATGTTTGGCACAGTTCACATAAAAATAAAAGAAACAAATGAGACATCCATTTTATGATAAATCAGATCACATCCCGTGACATTGCATGAAGGCCATATAGAATTAAATAGACAGCAAAAATCAGATAAATTGTAACGGTTGTGTGAATCAAAGACAATTGTGATTAAAACATACCATTCGGCCGTCGAAGTTTCATTGGAAGAGGGTGGAGGTGGGGGTGAAGGGTATTTGCAAGTTTAAAGAGGAGAAAAAAGAGAAAAGAAAACCAAGATTGAAAAAATAAGTAAATCTGTGGGGTTGCATTGAGTATGTCATTGAAGAAACCCCAAGTGGGTAAATCAAGCTTACCCATCGACTGATTTGTCAGCTACACATTAACGTGGTTGGCCAATGAGTCCCATCAGACTCTGTCCGTCTTCTAAAAAACAGAAGTAAGACATAGATATTTAAGGGACACAAAGGATTTTTTGTCAAAAATCAATGAACTGCCATGTGACCCAAATTTCATTCTGACCACGATGGACGTAGTTTCCCTACGTCAATAACACATGAACAAGGTATGAAGGCCTGTGCATACTATCTAAACACCAAATCATTAAATTACACTCGACATTCAGAACAATGTATTTTTATTCAATCAAAAATACTTCAAACAAAAACAGGGGACTGCGATGGGCACAACCTTTGCCCCTCCCTACGCAAACCTCACAATGGGATATTGGGAAAGATACAAGGCATGAAAAGAAGAAAATGAAAAGTTCATAAGAAATTTCGTCATGTGGCATCGCTACATTGATGATTAATTCATTATTTGGAAGGGTACTCCCGGTGAATAGATGGACTTTGTGAAACATCTAAACATCAACAATTTCAACTTGCAATTCACAGAGACACGTAGTCGCAAAGAGGTGGTTTTCCTGGATGTGACAGTCCTCATAGAAGATGGGAAAATCAAAACACAATTGTTTCGGAAACCCACAGGAGTCAATAATCCATTACATGCTAAGAGCTCACATTGCCAGAATCTGATTTGGAGCATCCCATAAGGCGAATTGATTCGCTTACAGAGGAACTGCTCCGAAGTTGGCACTTATGATGAAGAAAGTAAAATCAAAGTATTGGGTTTTAAAAAACAATACTACCCCAAACAAATCATTCAACATGCATATTTGAAGGCATGCCAATGTGATAGATCGCTGCTATTACCGGATCATAATAACACGACAAGGAGTAGGGACACGGAAGAAACAACCCGCTTGATACTAACGTATGGACAATCAGTAAGGGCAATCAAAAACATCATTCAGAGACATTGGAACTCACTGGTGGTCGATAATGATCTCAAACAATCACTGGGCAGCCACTCTAATTTTTAATTCCGGAAATGCCAGTCCATTAAAGACAAGTTAGTCAGCAGCTTCATGGCACCAGAAGCAACTTCCCATCAATCTACTTGACTACGCCACAGAAGCAAGGGTTTTATCAAATGCACAAAATGATATGCAAATTTGCAGATGAGTGCTCTGCATACCTACATCCAGTACTCAATAAATCCATTACCATCATGGAAAGAATTACCTGTGAGTCAGAGTACATTGTTCATGCACTTAAATGTACATGCAATAAATGGTACATAGGGAGCACCAAATGCAACTTGAAAATAAGTATTCAACAGCATATCAGAGCAATACAAAATCATGACTTTGCATACCCTATAGCCAAACATTTTTGGGAGAAACACAAAGGGAAGCTATGTGACTTTTCATTCACTGGTTTACAACAAATCAATATTGGACCAAGGGGAGGAAATAGAAAAAAACTTTTGAGGCAACGGGAGACACGATATATCATCGATTTCGAGATTAAAATCCCATCAGGACACAATATCGATGAGGAACTTTATACATTCCTGGGTGAATGAAATCCAACTAAATCCACGGAACAGACACGGTTTTTCAACGATCTAAGAACCTTTATCTAATCGCCCGTTTCTCCCCATTTCGTAAGAGGGTGGAGGCTATGTTAGAAATATACACATTATAGATCAAGTAGTGTTTTTTAGGAAATAATGTTGCTAACTGTACCTGTGAAACTTTTGTTTGCTAATTCACCTATTTTATTTTTCTTTCTTCTTGTAATATTTTAATGACTCCCACCAATGATTTGTGGGTTGGGAGCCTTTTAGAAGTACATCATGACACAAGTATTAATCCTGTATATCTGCTGGGGGATGCTTTGCTGCCTGTAATCTTAAAACCGCAAACTCATTTTATTGTGCCAATCACCAGGGGCATTTTGCCACGGAATATAAAGTTATGGTAAACTTAGAATACTTAGATAAATGTAGATCAAGTATGGTAATGGGGGGATATATTACCCTTTTACGGTTACCTCTTATGCATGTATAAGTCATCATTGCACTGACCCGGTACACTTGACAGAGATAATGGCAATGTGTTACCTAGCTGCTATTCAAACCGTGCGCAAGGAATTGCACCATGCACTTTAGGAGGGGATGAGATGAGGCAGATACTCTGTTAGAATTGGAAGTATGCACAATGTACTTTATGGCAGTGGTATAGGAAGATCAGATGCTGGACATGTCCAGTCAGATATGGAGGCTTACACATGTGTCAGGATATGTCATGAACTTAATCGGGGTACGGCACCTTGTGGAATGCACTAAGCATCTTATGAAGTCGGCACTGGACCAAAATATGGGAGTAGTGGGAATTGCGTTTGGCATTTTTCGGTTACTCCTATTGAATATGATTGGTCATATGTTCGATTGGGACTGTGGAGAGACAATGTTGTTCTCGTCATGTTTTGAAACATTTTCCCCAAAATATTTTCATCATGGATGTGATAAGTCGTTGATGATTTTAACATTGCACATTTGCATGTAGTATGACAAGGAAGAAAGGGTGATCCCCAGACTGCAATTTTTGAATTCATGTAATTTCTGAATCAATGTCTAAATGAACGCAAAAAATGGGGTATATGTTTCAACATATTTGATGAACAAAATGCAGAGCAACCACTATAACGGCGGGTCAAATCCCGACATTATGCAGGATAAATGCAAAGCGGATCCAGTCCTCTTTCCATTTCGATGGAGAGAAGACTGAAAAAAGGAATAAAGGTGTATCTATCACAGAGGCAAGATCATGTGACCAAGCTACGAGCAGTAGCGAAACACGTCATCTTTGTTGGCTTTCGTTGCTTGTCAGGCTGGGCGAGGGCTGGAAGTATTCATGTTTTTAAAGTTATTTTTTTGGAACATTAAAGGATATTTTAGCTAACCGGACTGTGGTGCAATTTGTGGAACATACTGGAACTTGATTCTGAATTTCACTTCGGGAATGCGGCTCAGGACTACGCCGACATGTCTGTTTAGAAAGGCTTGGAATATATATATATATATATATATATATGCGTATATATATATATATAAACCTTTGTACTTGCCACCCCAGCTGGCCGCACTTTTTATTTATTTATTGTCTTATTTATTTTACTGTTTCTTATGTACTGGACTGCCCCCTTCCCCTTCCCTCCGCACTTGTCCCCTTCAACCCTCCCCCCTACACTTGCGCAATCTCAATGTCACTTGGCCTAGTAAGATCGTTGCCCCTCCCTTGCCTCGTCATGCCTTGAAACACTTGTGTATAGGCGCGTTATACATGCCACATCATATCATATCATATGTATGAAAGAAACAACTTTCAGTGAATCACAGGCCCCCTCATCTATACAACACCTAATAACTACCCACAAGTCACCTAGTAGAGGGAGAGCCCGGATCTAAGACCCAACACTCTTTACATATCTTGTTACCTCTTAAAATGATCATACACCCAACCCAGACCACAAAGGGAGGCAGGCAAAACTAAACAGAAAACAGCAATGCACACAGAAGCAAAAGAGGCCAATGGGGCAACAAAGTGCCCACACATACAATCTGTATTGTGACCAATTCATACAAGTGAGAATCCCATAACCTTAATTTCTACATATGGGTATATATACCCCCACCACCATTAACAGACATATTCAACCAAAACCCACCTTACAGTACTGATGCACGTGTCCTGAATGCATTGATTTTTTTATTGTTCGAAATCGCTACATGGGACCCAGCTACAGGTGCTGTTTGGCCCTGATTTATATTGCATGTTAATCGCACACAGCCTTTGGAGACTTTTATCATTTCACCACTACATGGCTCTTTGCTATTCAATGGGGTGGGGGCTCCTCCTTTAGGTGTTCGCCTTAGCCGAAGCCATGCAAGTTGGAGGAGAGTGTGACCTAGGCATTGTTGAATACCTACCTGGTGTACCATTATAGACTGGGGTCAAGGGTCAGAACCTGGTGTGAATCTAATGAATTGGGTGGCTCCCTCAATCAATGGGTTCCCAGGATTCGTTCTTCATGCTGTAAATACTTTAATGCATTCATTAATTCATACATTTCAAACTGCAGAATTTATTGGGTACATTTTCTTTATGCTTTACTCCTTTCTACTTTGATTTGCTCATGCTTTTATTTGTGTGCCTTTATTATATTTAAAAACATCAATCGTTTCTTTACGTTGTAAGTGTTTTAGGACCTCAAAGCAAAAGCACCAAAATACATTTATAGACATTGCAGGAGCTGGGAAAGGAGCCCAACTCTGTGTAACTGGAGGCACACACTTGCCTCATCACAACTAGCACTGTGACAATTTTGCCGAGAGAAGCATAAATGAGCATCAGCTCATCTTATGTACTCAGCTAAAAACTGTCAATGCACTGAGCTACAAAGTGACAATAGCTTTCCAGCAATCCATGTTATGGCACAGCATAGTGCATATTTCTCACATATCCCTGCCCCACTGCCAACACACTCGGCACCATTCAGCAGCGACTGACAAGGTAAGAAAGGCGTGGGCAAGGGGAATACTGCTTCCTATTTAACTGTCCCTCCTCTCTCTCTTATTACTCCTATTAGCTAAGTTTGCAGTCTGCTGCTCCTCGCAGTTTGTTATCCATTTCTACCACTCAGTGACTTGTGTTAGCTATTGGGGCTTACCCACTTTTAGGCTAGTCAATTCTGTGTGTTTTTACATTTGCTGTTGTGTCTAAAAATTAGGCTTTTTCCCCTCTCACTAGGAAAGTAAAATCTTTGTATTTTTACATTTGCTGTTGAGTTTTAAAAACATAGTTTTTTACCCTCTATCCCTCCACATAGGAGTTTCCGTTTATCCTGAGAACTTGCTTCTAGGTGTCTTGTTTTCTGCTGTTTTCCCTTCCTTGACACCTGATTCTAGATTGTTGCCTTGCTGTGTGATGTAGTTCAGTGATGTGCACTACAGTTCTCCCACATTCCTTCTCTCCCACCTTCTTTCTCTCAACGCTCTCTCTCAATGGTGCTCTGTATCTTCCTTATCTTCTCTAATTGCTATTCTATCACTTATCCTACCCCTCTGTCAAAGTCTGCAAGGAAAATGTTCAAGAAAGATCTTCTGGTCTCCAATCCTGCCCTGCCCATCGCCTACACCTATGTCAAGGCTTCTTGCAGGCAGACTTTCACTGACATCCTCTTTGTCGTTCCCTCTCCGGACCTTTGGATTCCCCATATAGTCGCAGTGCTCGCCCCTTTCTCTTCCTCTGCCATTAATGGTGGCACCCGTTGGGAAGTACTCTTGACATCCTTCCTGTCCTCTAGGGCCATCATTAATGGCTACCTAAATGGCACTTAGACAAAACAACTAGGAGACTGGTGACCCTTCCCTTAACACATAACACCGGAGTGTTGATTCTACACAGCCCAAATAAAATGACAAGATACTTAGTCAAAATCTAACATTGAGTGAAGTACATAAAAGGTGCTGTTTATTAAAAAATGACAACACATAAAGAAAAACAATAACACACCAAAAAATATAAAGAGATTAAACAAAATACTGACAAATGAATTCATTCAGATAAGATCATTCATGTGAAAGGGGGTAGTTTGTGACTATTCAGATTATTATCTTTTTCAATGATGATTATAATTGATAGTTGCAGCATAAAGATTCTGAAAATAGTTGAAGTACAAAATAGTCTTTCCACTAAAAAATCGGATGTCAAATCATGGGAATAACAAGCACTTCCAACTAAGTCTTGTCAATAGTCGACAAGTGATTCGGCCTGTGTTAAGCGATGCGCCTTCTCCCCTGCGCTCACACCCATTGTTAACAGAGCCTCTTCAGGACATGGAATTAAAATGCGAACATCCCCAAAGGTGAACTCTACAAAACAAGTAAAAGTAACAATCACTCTTTAATCATTCAAGATGTACCAACATAATATAAATGGCACTGTCATGAGGCAGGGGTCTCAACCCAACCTTCTCCTCCTCATACCCACTCAGGCCTTCTCCTCTTTGAATGCCTCATCTGCAAGCTTGGTGTCTCTCCTGTCCTCTCTCTGACTCTGGCCACCATCTACCGGACCCTTGGTCAGGTCTCCCTTTTCTTCTCAGAGTCGGCTGACCTCACCTCTTCTCTCCTGGCCTCTACCACCAGGTTTATCCTCCTCAGAGACTTCAATATTCTCCTTGACTCCCCTGATGCAGCCTCTGGACTTTTCTGCAACCTATGTGACTCTCTTTCTCTCTCCATTCTTCCCTCTGGTCTGACACACTCAGCTGGACACACCTTGGATGCTCTCATCTCTGCTGACATTCCCATCTCCAACCCTCTAATTACTCCTCTCTCCTGGTCTGATCATGTTCTCCTGTCCTCTCACCTGGATCTCTTGGGTCCCCCGGCTGACACTGCTGGTCTCCTTCTCTGTTATTCGACCTATGAAGTGAGTATCAGTTGTTGCTTTTGTCACCACCTTCACTCCCCTTCCTACTTCTGCCCCTGACTTTCACTCTCACACAGCACTTACCAACCTTCAACTCTCCATCTCCAACACTCCGAACATCCTTGCCCCTGTCCTGAGGATCTGCTTGAAACCTGCATCCAAATGCAACTGATATGACTCCGACCTGGCCTCTCTAAAACGCAAGTGCAGAGCAGCTGAGTGGAATTGGCAGGCTTCGAGCACATCCTCTGGCAAACTGGCCTGCCGCCTGCTCCAAAAGCAATACAGACTTTCTATCTGCTCAAAGATGAGGGCCTATATCCAACCCCGTATCTCTGGTGCCACTAATAACACGGCTGAACGTTTCAGAATCTACAAGGAACTTGCCAATCCTACTGCAGTCTCCATTTCTCCTCTGCCTTCCCTGGCCCTCTGCACTTTTCTGTTTCTGGCCTCTCACTTCATTACTAAAACTCAGGATATCCTGTCCTCTCTCTTCTCTACACCACACCGTTTTCCCTCCCCTGCTCCCACCGCCCCCTTTGGACCTCGTCCCTCCTACCTTCCTCTTTCTCTCCTATATCACCTGATGAGGTTTCTAGACAAAACCGCTCCATGAAAGTCCCATCCAAACAGGTGCGCCTTTGCTCCTCCAGAACTATCAAGGACAACATTGTCTCCCTTGCTCCAGCCATGGCTGATTTCTGCAATAATTTATTTGCCACTGGAGCCTTCCCGTCACTCCTCAAGCACCCTCTTCTCAAAAAGCCTTTTGCCAATCGTTCCTGTCCGGCTAACTACCTCCCATTACCACCTTCCTGGGCAAAGTCTTGGAGAAGCTGGCCATCTCCCAGCTTATCCGCCACACTGAATCTGTTGCTTGTCTCCACGACCACCAGTCCGGCTTCAGAGCTGTCAGAGGCACGGAAACTGCACTCCTGAAACCCCCATCAAGACTTGCTCTCTGATCTGAATTCCAACTCTCCTTCAGTTCTCATCCTTCTTGACCTTTCCTCTGCATTTGCTATGGTCAATCATGTCACCCTCTTAAATCGTCTGCTCTTTGATACCCTTGGCATCACAGACCTGGCTATGGACTGGCTGACCTCCTTCCTCTCTGAACAACCTTCCCAGGTACAACTGTGCCCTTTTCTTTCCCCCATCTCAATTTCCACCAGTGGTGTCCCTCAGGGTTCTATTCTCTCACCTTGGCTTTTCAACATCTACCTTGCCCCCCTAACCCACTTAATCTTTACCTTCTCTCCTAACTTCTAGTGTTATGCGGGCGACACACAACTCTCCTTACCTCCTCTTCCTCTCTCATTTTTGTTGTCTGTCTGCTATTCAGGCATGGTGCTCTGCTAACGATCTCTGCCTTAACGCCAGTTGTGAGAAACCCGAGGGTAGACTCACTTTTACTCCCCTTGAGTCCTCTTCGCAGGTGGCAACGGGAAGGCCATCACTCTTGGATCTGAGCCCTGGGGGTGGAGAATTGAGAGAGGATCACCTGGGTGCAGGGTCCTTGGGGATTGGGAGTGAGACGTACTCAGGCATGATGCAGTACTCCACAATTCCCTTTCAAGAAGAACCTTCTATTCCCAGAGCTGTTATGGGATATTATTATTCATGTCCCATTGGTTCAGAAAAGGATAGGAGAGACCCCCAGTCCAGACGTATCAGGAAAAGGGCAAAAGGCAAAAAGGGCTACATGTAAATTAGGTGAGTCAAGGTAATCCCCTTTCCCTCTTAAGAACCAACCCAATGCTTCCCCAAAATTCATGGGCTGTTATGAGCCAGTTCCCTTCATTTCTCCCCAATTGACATTTGACAGTACCGGGACAAAGAGGCGACCAAGAGTAATGAAGATTACACTCTTTCCACCACTCTGGTACTGCGATGATGAAGATGCCTGCTAACAGCAATGAAGGTCAGGCATTTCCCTTTAGTTGTGGCCAGGCAAGGCTGATTAGTGATCCACACCTGCAGCCTGTCAAGAAGGTGTCAGTGTATTAAATGAGACCAACCCAGCCAGTAAAGAGGAAACAGGGAGACCTGTGTAAGGTGCAGCAGAACGAGAGGACCAGCAGGAGCTTTGATGAACTGTGGGACGCCGAGACAAAGTATCTTGAGATTGGCTTTGAAACTCCTTACCCTGTATGCAGAGTGTGCAGCGGGAAGCATTGCTGAGGTGGGACGATCCTGTAATCCTGAAGACTGGTGCTCGTTGACTCTGGGTGTGAGAGCCATGCCGGAGCATCTTTGGGGCAGACTGAAGACCCTTAACCACTGTGGTAGCAGTGGAATGTAAGGAAGGCATGGTATCAAACAGCAAAGACAGACACAAGTGATCACAGTTCAAGGGTGTTCATTGAACTTCAATGGGTTGGTTGAACGCCTATCTAAACCTAAATCTAAGGATGGGAGAAAGCTACAACCATCAAATAACAATAACACAATCCTATTTAAGTCTTTGTCAAAATAAAAGGACCTATACTAATAAACCTAGTGCCAATTCCTACTTCTAAATACAAACGGGTGTGGGACAATTATGCATGCAAAAATAAGTGTTGAAGAAACAATATGTCAGGCTGATTGAGCAGTTGGCTTCCCTTCCCCATGTTTTTAGCATGGGCAAGGCGGCAAACTCGAGGTTTGCACACGCTCTGGCTTCTCTGCCATGAGTATACAGTTCAAAGCAAAGGTGTCAGGGCCTTTTGGCAAAGCTTCTTTTTCAATAACAGTCTCTTACTGCAGAGGGCATGTAACAACAAATAAGCACCAAAGTTCCTTTCTTATCAGGGCTTTCAGATGTACAAGTTCTCGTTTTCAATATTCATCATGGGTCTATCTCCTTCAGGTTTGGACACCTTTTTACCACAATTTTCACAACTGGTCTCCCTCATTTGGGCTCGGACCATGGATCTCCCTCGTTCGGGCTTGGATGCTTTTAGCACAATATTCACATTTGGTCTCCCTTGTTCGGGCACGGACCATGCAATCTCACTTTCTACGTTTTCCTCTTGATATAAAAAATCAAAGACTTTCAAATGTGCGATGGGTTTTGCTTAACCGTCGCAGGACCACTTCAATTCACTTCACACAATTTTCTTACTTTCGTTTCTGCCACTTCTTGGCTGGATATCTTTACAGAGACCTTTGATTGAGCACTTACATGGCGCCGGCCCACTCTGTCATTGGTATCGTATCTTTCCTTCTCAAAGTTCAAACATTCATCAGCAATTCAGCTTTATTCACGTCTTTCATCACACGCGTTTAACAATGTTAATTCCTGTTGTCATTATACAATGTTGCCGCTTGCAACCTTGACTTTAACACAGACCAGTCTCACATCGGCTTCCCCAACTCACCGGCTGAGTTGATCTCTCTGGCGCTACTTTGTTCTTGGAGCCAAGGACGATACCACGGCAGCTGCTGCTCCTCCCTGACTTGCCTGTGGTATCTCCAACACACAATGCAGGATTCTTTAGCCAGGTTTCCTCGCCTCACGTTTTCTGGTCTAGAAGCTTTTTGAAAGTAACGGTTCCCTGTTGGAAAGGTCAAGGGTACTTCCCTCCATGTGAACCCTTCTTGGTTTGCCGTCTTTCTCCCCTCATTCAGCTGCCTTCTCGAAACTGCTACACCTTTGTGTGCTTTGCCTCACTCAGAGTGTGCTCTCGTGCTCCGCCTTTTATCCATGTGGGAAATTTCAATGGAAGTCAGGTGTGAGTGATTGTCAGTAGTTGCCTGACTACGCCTGACCATAGTAGCGGGACATGTCCGGTACACTGCTCGAGTGTGAGTCTGTTTTCTCCCAGAGCGGACTGTCCATGTGGAAGTGTTTGTTAAGGGGAAGGGGGGGGGTAAAGTTCCCACGTATCCTACTTGGTAGGATGGGGCAAAGGTGTTACAGGGGGAGGGATACTGTGTCTCACCATCCAGTGTCCCACTCTCTGAAGACCCCTCACCCAAGTGATCCTCCCGCACTGGTCCACCCCCAGGGTCTGGATCCAAAGGGTATGGCCATGCCATGGTCACTTGAGAGAGGGATCCCTGGGAACTAGCGGGTGAGACAACTTCTGGTTTCTCACAGGAAGCAAAGGAATCCTTCAGCGACACCACGTGTGCATCCAAGAGCTCATGAGCTGGTGAGTTTCTGAGACACAGGAATTACTGGGTAGCTCTGCATGCGATACCTTAAAGCAGCAGTATCAGCAAACTCATTGTCTGTGTCAGTAAACTGCAAACGCGAGTTGATACAAACTGACACGCCACTTTTAAAGTGAACAGAAGGCATAAGAAGAGAAATAATATCCGCATACAAACTTTCCCATTGTGATTTAATTAAGGCTTTGCACAGAAAGTGTTATCAACCGGAAAAGGGAAAAGAAACATTGTGCAAGGCACAGAAATGGTTGGAGTGTTTGCTAAATGAACTAAAGAAATGTTGGGAAATCTCTTAAGAAAAATATAAATGGATTTTCCCAATGAAAGGCATGTTGTGAAGATTTGTTGAATATATGTTCTACAACAAGTTAACACAAATCTTTAACTCAAATACATTGCGGGCTGAAGAAAGCCAAAAAGTGAACTTTATAAGCCAAACAGTGAACTTTGTGAATAAATACAGTACTGCAAGGCCAAAGACTGGCAGGAGGTTTGCGACACATGGTTGCAGGGCCACGAGGCTAACAAGGAGAAGCCAGAGAAGTGTGAAAATACCCACAAAGGCCGATGAAAGGAACTAAGTGAATGTGATTTGGTGCACAGGCGTAAGTGCCAAGTAACCTGTGTGTATGTGTGCTACGGAGACGCAGGGCCCTGGCTGCGCGACCTTTAATGGGTGGACTGTGTGGTCAAATAACTGCACCTAGATCAGACAGTCCTGCATGGTGACGTATAAGGACACTGAGCCACAACCTAATAAAACCCCTGCAGATGAGTGAAGTCTTGGGGAAGGGAACCCTGATACTGTTGCATCTCATTATGGGCGTTGGTCATGGTGGCGCTGTGGTAGACATAGCTATATGGTATCACTTGCCGTGCCTAAGATGGCCGTTTGTGTGTCCCACTCCTGCAATGCTGTGCTGCCTGTTGCAGCCTTCCCCATGGCTCTTTGCTCTTCCAGTCACATGACAGGATTTAAACAAGCCACGCCTACATTCCAGTGCGTCACTACTGCAGTCTTAGACGCTTCGTAAGTACGCTCGCTAGGAAGCTATCCTTTTCTGCCTCTATTTTTATTCTTTCTAAATACTCGCTATTCTTCTAGATTACAAATCTTCGCGGTCACGTCCGCTCCTTTGTGTCATCATATGCTGCAGCCCGATTTGTATGACAAACATTCACCGCCACCCTCTGGAACTTCCTTCCGCGTTTCCTGTCTCTGTGAGACAAGGTAGGATTCTCTGCTCATTTCCTTCTTTGAAGCTCCAGTAGGTAGAACCGAAAGTTACTTGGTTGCTTACCTTTTCAGTTTGTGTGAATCCGCTATCACAACTCATCCAGACTTTCCCAGCAAGTCCTACGTGACTCCTGCATCGCAGATCTTCAGTCCTAGTTACATGCTCCTTCTAGGAGGTTGCAATTACTGATATGCCTCACTTCTCAAGTATTAGAATTCTTGTATTCATTCCTCCTTCTGTCCTCTATCTTACAGTCGTGCCAGGATCTCCCATCTCCACAGGAAGAATTCTCTCTACTAATACAGGTGCATATCATTACCTCCTTTTCTCTTCCTTGCACGCTCTCTCTCAAATACCTCAGAAACTTACCTGTGTCATTTCCGCTAATGCAGACTTCGTGAAGACATCATCGTTAGAAGTTGTCCAGCCCAAATAACCTAGCCCCAGGAGTCAGAGTTGGAATCCATCCCAGACAAGCGCTTTCTATCCAATACAGGGTTTTATACCCCAGAGGGTTTCCCTGGGGGGTTTGTCTTTCTCCGTACCTGTGTTCTTCAGGCGGGTAGGGACAAGGTTGCCAGGGGGGCTTTTCCTGTATTCAATTACTGTGCATCTGAAAAGGTTAGTGGTTTCCGCCTATACGTCTCTTGAGTTTATGACAGAGACTGGAAAGAACCATGTCTGTCGTCTTCAGACCAGAGTCTTAAGACCCCTTTTGTTTTTAACTATGTTACTTGAAACTTGGGGAAGGGATCCTTGAGGAGTGATTTTGAACAGTAACATCTGGAACTTAAGAAAAGTGATCCTAAAACATTTTCATGGAACTTTCTTTTGCTTGGGGAAGGGGTAGCTGAAAGTAAGCTGTGAGCCGGTAGAGGCTCAGAACTTTAAATTGAACACAATTTCCTTTGATGCTGACGTCCCTACACATTGGTTCATTGTAGACCTTTAAGTTGAACTCTTCGACTCAGACTTTCCTTAGTTTCTTTCAGGTAGAAAAAAAAACACCTTAGCATAGGGCAAGTTAGGCCTTCAACCATCTTGACATTTCAGTTAATAAATATCTTTTGTTTAAACTTTAAGTCTGTTGTCTGTGTCCTTCTTCATAATGCCTTCACACAGTGAGACTGAGATTCTTCTCTCCAGTTCCCTCCTTCCCGCCTATACTCTGGCTGTGCTCCATGGGCCCCCTCCCACACTCTCCTGTGAGGCAAAAAACCTTGGTGTCATTTTTGACTCCTCTCTCTCCTTCTCTCATTACAGACTCTGCCAAGAAGGCCCACTTTCAGCTACACCCCCTCAGAGGCCTTCTCGCTTTCCTCACCTTCCCCCAGAAACTCAATGTCTCCAGAGCTCTGGTTTTCTCCCAGCTGGACTACTGTAACAGCCTCTTCCTCAACCTACCTAACACCTCCCTTTGCCCCCTTCAACTAATCCAGAATAGGACTGCAAGACTTATCCTTGGCCTCAAGCCCAGGGACCGCATCTCTCCAGCCCTAAAACCTCTCGACTGGCTCCTAATTGCAGCGAGGATCAAGTTCAAAGCCCTCTGCATCATCCATAAGGCTTTCTTGGGCCTGGGACCCTGCTACATCCAACTCTATTTCCCCAAATACATCCCTGCTAGAGCCCTTAGGTCTTCTAGCGCCAAATCTCTGTAGAACAGACATTTCTCCAAGCAGAGAGAGGAGGGTTAGATCTCTCTCCTCCGTAGGTTACTCCCTTTGGAATGGCGTCCCTGCCACTCTGAGACTTGAGCAGGATCTTCTTAAGTTCTGGAAGCTTCTCAAGACCCTTCATTTCTCTTCATCCTTCCCTCTCCTCCTCCCCTGCTAATGTTTACCCCCTCTGCCCTTTATTTGGCTCCTTGGTTCCTTTGGATTCTTACAGGGCTCCAGGCCCTCCCTACCAGTCCACTCCTGCACTTGGTCTCTCCTTGTCACCACCCCTCAAACTGGACTTGCCCTTCTGGCCTTCCTTCTCCTGCACTTTCCTGTCTGGGCTTGCACCCCCTGAGCCTTTCCATCCCCGTTCCTCGCACTTAGCACGTGGACCCTCTGCCCATGCACTCGCTGGGCTCTGTCTACCTGGCCTCCCCTGGCACTCGCTCAACCTTCTGGCACTTCCCCATCCACTCTCCCCTGCAGTTCTGTTTACTGCACTTGCACGATCCGAATGTCACAAGGCAGAGTAGGACAGTTTTTGTTATGTCATCCTTGCTCCCTCACCATGTCTTGTTGTGCCTTGCACCACATTGTGTATAGGCGCATTATAAAAACCCAATACATAAAATAAATAAAATATGCTTGATCACAACACACTTTTTTTTATATACCACACCCCTTTCCAGCCCCACACTCGACATTTCTAGCCTCTCCTCCTCAGACTTGCATCAGAGCGGCGCATTGGCAGCTGACTTTAAGCAACTTCCCTGCCATTTACTTGGTAATGGTCCTTTAATGGGGCAGAGTAGACTTTACTACTCTGACGCCGTCACTTTGTGTCCCATGAACACCATTGACAATATACTACCATTGTTGCCCCCACTTCTACATTTCTAGCCTCTCCTCCTCAGACTTGCATCAGAGCGGCGCATTGGCAGCTGACTTTAAGCAACTTCCCTGCCATTTACTTGGTAATGGTCCTTTAATGGGGCAGAGTAGACTTTACTACTCTGACGCCGTCACTATGTGTCCCATGAACACCATTGACAATATACTACCATTGTTGCCCCCACTTCAATTGGTGACTAACTTTGTGATGCACATTTGGTGGCAGACCCAAGCCAGTGCCTGTGGTCACGGACAGAGCTGCGGATTCGAGGTGCAGACAATGCATTTCCATGTATGTTCAATGTATGTTCAATGCAACATTAAAAATTTAATAATTATATACCATAGTTTTATCTTATAAACTGGTCTTTATTACCATTGCTTATTACCATGAACAATGCAACACTAAAATTGTGAATCCACAGAGTTTGTGATGATGGAAGGATGAGTCTGGACATAGAGCTTCGGTTGCGTCAAAGGACAAGTTTAGCATGGTGGATCCCAAAGGCAGAGTTACGGTCCCTGTATAGATAATATGCTGCTATTTGGGGACATATGACCACAGCTTTCACACGCTGAAAGACCATACCTGAAATCACCTAAAACAAACGCAGCATTAGAGAGAGTCTTTCTTGCTACTGCCCTTATTACATATTTACAACCTTCTGCCACAGATGGACTGAATAATCTGCAGACAAAGGTAGTAGATTGAAGGTGTTTGATTAAAGCTTTAACCAACAAGCCTGGGAAGGATTTTTGAAACTAAGAGGGTCTTCTTGGCTCTCTCAACATCCCCTTAGGTTCCCTCCACCCCAGCCCATGTGTCCTTAACCCATAGACTTTCCCATACTGTAAAGCAAGGTAACCTCTATGATCTAAGTAAGAAACAATACGAAACAATACGAACACAGAGAGCTAATGCATGGCAGTATACAATAAGTTACTGTCACAATAGAAAATAAAGATTGGGTGCAATCACTTTAGATTTTTTTGTCCAAGGGTCAATCCTCTGGTGTCTTCGCTGATCCCCCCCACCTGTGGACAAGTTAAGTCAGTGTTTCGAGCACCATCTGAGGGTTGGGGTTTTACGCACTGCTCCTGGGAACTGTTGTGCGTAATCGAAAAAGGGGGACCAGGTGTGGTGACATTTCCCCATGTGTTTGTATGGGCCGCAGTTTTTCTTTCTGCCACAGCAATGTCCAGCATTTTGCTCACCACATTGAGGTTGCTGGGTCTTCTGGGGATTTCCAATAGCGGGCAATGGTGATCTTTGCCACCGTGAGGAGATAGGTGATCAAGGCAGATATGTGCCCAGATGGCAGGGGCGGCCCATTCCCTGTGTTGCCTAATAGGACAATTCCTGGATCCCACGTGATTGTGAGTTCTGGGATTTGTTTAGTGAAATCCAGCACTTCCTGCCAAAATGTGTCTGATTTCGGGCATGTCCACCATAAGTGAAAAAGCAAGCCTATGACTCCACAACCTCTCCAGCAGGATGATGATATTGCTGGGTTGCCTCTGTTCAGGATTTCCAGGGTGAGATATCATCTGTACCATACTTTTATGGAGCCCTCTTTGTTTGTGATACACAGAGAACTTTTGTGTGAACTGGCCCATATGTGGCTCCACTCCTCCTCCCCCAGTGTTCTTCCCAAGTCCCTCTCCCAGTTAAGCATGCATTACTCCTTCCTAGCTGTGTCCACCCTGTCTAAAAGCTTGTAAAGAGCTCTTCCCCTTGGGGGCAGAGGTGATTAGGGTGCGCTCTAGAACGTTGAGTTCCATGCCTCCATTCAGTTTTGTTTTATGCAGTGACAAAGTTGTGTGTATCTAAATCTCTCCGCTTCTGTGACATGAAACCTTTACATACATTCTTCAAAAGAGAGGGGGGCGCCTTTATTGAAGAAATCTGCAATTCTATTGAGGCCGCCTGCTTTCTACTTGGGGAACCCCGCTGCTTGCAGCCCAGGCGTGAACTCTGGGTTGCCCCAGACTGGAGAGGGGGGTCTTAAGGAGCCGCTGGCTTCCCTGCAGCTAGCTGCTTTCTTCCAGCTCTGTATCATGTTCATAATGGTGACTAGGGGGCCCACATTGGGAGGCTGCTGAACCTGCTTAAGATGGGGTAGTGCGGATAGTGGGATCGAGCTCAGCGCCTCCTCTATTTGCTTCCAGCAGGGTGGATTCTCTGTTTCCTGCCTTGTGAAGGCGTGAGACAGCTGGACTGCAAGGCAGTATCTGTAATGTCTGGGACCCCTAGGCCACCAATGGGTGTTCCGCAGAGCACGACCCTCTTTGCTACTCAGATATATTTTAGTATTGCCCTTTGCAGGGCCTCAAGTTACTTTGTGGGAATCATTACAGGACATGAGAGGCAGTGATATAGGAGCCTGGGCACTAGGTTCATTATAAGGGCTGTAATCCTCCCAGCCTCCTCGATGCTTATGGGCTGTAGCGTGCAAATCCAAAAATAAAATAAAAACCAAGGAAACCTCTTGTTTGTGCCAGCGCTGGAGGTCTGTTTTTTAGTTCCCTGAATAGTCCTGGCAAGTTAGCTTGGTATACCTTGTCAATACTAATTGGAATTTGCGTGCCCAGGTAGGTAATATGGTTCCCCACTCATGGGATTGGTCCGCTGTTTGTAAGTGTTTCCCACCGTCTGTGAGAGACGTTTTCCCTTAGGGTGCTGAATTTTTAGAAATATACCTTGAAACCTGAGGCTTGGCCGAACCCAAATGTGTGATGGAGAGTAGGATGTCCTCTGCGTACAGGGATATTTTGTAATTATCGCCACCAACCCACAACCCCTGAATGATTGGATTAGAGCGAATCCTAGCACAAATGGCTCCATTGACAGGGCGAAGATGAGTGGGGGTAGCCTTCGGTAATCGGTAGTTTCTGTGAGCGCAGACCGTTCACTTAGAGGATCCTGCTCGGGAGTGGTAATTAGCCATGGTCCATTTAGTAAATTTAGGGCTAAAGCCGAGGTGTGCCACAGTTTTACCCACATAGCCACAGTCAAGTAAATCAAACGCTTTAGGTGTGTTTAGTGAGATGACTGCCAATTCCGTACCATCTCTGTTGGCACATTCAATTAGGTTGAGGATGTGCCTGATGTTGTCATGAGTGGTGCGGCCTGGGATGAACCCTGATTGGTCTGGGGGAATTAGTTTAGGTAAGATCCTCGCTAGCTGAGTTGCTAAAACCTTTGAGAAGATCTTTGCGTCGCTATTCATTAACCTGATTGGTCTATATAAGTTGCAGAGCTCCGGGTCTTTACCCGTTTTTGGGATCATTACAGTTAGGGAATCCTCCATTGTCGGTATTATGCGGCCAGATTCTGGGAAGGAGTTCAATAGGGTTACCAGGCGTTGGGTTAGAGTGTGGAGAATGTTTTATAGAATCACATGGCGAACCCATCCGGACCTAGGGCTGTGTTTTTTAGAGAGGCAATCACCTCCTCAATTTCCTCAAGCATGATAGGGGTTTCTAGGAGAACAGTTAATGCCAGGTTTCACCCTGGGGAGCTGATGCCAGGTATTGCCGTTGCCTGGTGCCTATGATGGGGTCCCCGGTTATTACTCCCCTGTGGTGCTGCGTCATGGCTGCTAACTTATCCCCTTCTGTCGGCCATAGCACTCCATTTGTTCCCCTCAGGAGTAGGATGTTATTCCGGGAGTGTATTCTTTTAGCTTATATACCAAGAGTCAGTTTGCTTTATTTCTATTTGTGTAGTACAATTTCTTTTTATATGCCAGGGCTCGGGCTGAAATGTAGGTGCATTTCTAGTTTAGATTTAGCCGTTCTCAGGTCTCCCCACAATGTGTTTGATTGGGTCCTTTTACGTATTTATTCCAAATCAATTACCCTCTTTTCTAGCTGTGATTGCTGCAATCTCCCCAGCCTTATGCGGGCAGCTGCTTTTGCTATTAATTCTCCTCTTATCACTGCTTTCCTGGCATCCCAAACCACCGACAGGGGGGCCCTTCTAGTAGGTTTTCCTTAAATTAGTTGCATAGAGCGTTAGCAATGTCATCCCTAACTACTGGGTCCTGCAGCAAGTAGTCTTGTAGTTTCCACGGTTTCGGGGTATGGGTAGGAAAGCCTGTCACCCGGATACTAACGAGTACTGGCGCGTGATCTGAGATGATCCTAGGCAGAATATCCACTTGTTCCAAGCATGGAAAGAGTGCGCTAGACATGAGTATCAAGTCCATTTTGGATAGGCCCTTATGAACATGTGAGTAGAACATGTAGTTGTGTGCCTTCTCGTTAAATTATCTCCAGGTTCCTACAATCTCCGCTTCCCTGAGAAATTCAGCGAATCCCACTGCCCTTGCATAGTCTTCATGAGTGGGCTTTAGTGTTTTATTGTTGTCCGGGTCGGAACTAGCTTGAAGTCCCCTCCTATCATGAGATGGCACCCCGTAAATGCCACTGTGTCGGGCAGTGATTGTGTTTAGGAATCGGACTGTGCACTGTTCGGGCAATAAATACATGCAAATGTGAGGGGCTGCTCGTATAGATACCCCTTGATCAGGATGTACTTTCCCACAATGTCCCTTTTTACCTTAACCCTTGTAAGTGGCACTTCCTCGCAGAAAAATATTGCCACCCCTTTTTTCTTTTCCCCCGGCCGAGGCAAAGAAGTTTTTAGGAAACCTGTTAGATTTCACCCGCTTTTCATCTAGGGCGAGAAGGTGGTTTTCCTGGAGACAGACAATGTCCGCTTCCAGTTTTGCTAGCTTACGTGTGACTGATTTGCGCTTCCTCGGGAAGTTGAGGCCTTGGACATTCCATGTCACCATAGTCAGCTCTTTCTCTGGGTCACTGGCAAAAGGTTGTTAATAAGAGGCTGAGCATATTCCCCACTGACATTTTCGTCACTTGCAGGGCACTCGCTAAGCTGATTCAAAGCTCTAAATAAGCAGTGACCCGTAACTTGTGTTGCTAACAGATTTTCAGCTCTCTCAAAACCCCTCTCCCTCCTCCTCCCTCCAAACTAAACGTGTAAAAAAAAAAGCACCATAGCTTGTGTTTGCCTTGGGGTTACTCAAACCATCCCCAGCAACCAACCTTAACTGTGTTAAGAGTGAGTCCTTTAATCGGCATCCCTCCGACCGGGGCTCCGCTCCAATCAAGTTCAGTGCCAGGGAATTGTGGCGGCAGGTTTCAGGTAAAGAACACCCAAGTTCTCATTATGTGCCTCATTTAGTGTCTTGTTCACTGCTGCAGAAGAGTTGGTTAGTGCCACTCAGACTCCCCCGTCGTGGGGCTATGTCAATGCTGACTCCAAGGAAGGGTGACTGATTCACGCCTCCAAGGCTTTTTTGTCCCTGTGAGGTGGGTCCTTTAGATTCTGTCTTCTGTTCAGCCTTGTCCAGGATGCTGTGAGCTTCTCTTTCGGATTCCGGGTCGGTGTTGGCTCCTCGTCACTCCTCTCATCTGTGACTGCTGGTTTCAATAGCTTCTCCGCTTCTTTCGTGGTTCGTATCCAACAGTGTCTGCCCTCAGCCGTGAAGAGCAGCGCTGTGGGGAAGCCCCATCTGTAAGTTATGTTCCTCTCCCTCAGCCAGTCGGTTGCTGGTTTTAAGCTTTTACTTTTCCGCAGTGTGGTGGAGGCTAGGTCTCGGTATATGGCCCACTGACACATCTCTGAACTGGATCTGAGGAGAGTCTCTGGCCTTTCTCATTAATTCCTCCTTGATTTCATAAGTGTACCCTTGCTATGGCGTTTGGTGGAGAAGGTAGTGATTGCCTCATCTTTGTGCACTGCACCCTGTCTAACTCCATTGGGGCGTTGTCAGGAAGAGGCAGCAGCGCTCAAAAGAGGTCATGGACAAAGTCGTGAAGGTCTGACTCGGGGATTGAGGATGGTATGCCCCGCAAGCGGATGTTGTTAAGGTGGAATCGGTTTTTGGCGTCCTCTTGCTTTATTGCAAGTGCCTCGCATCTGTCTTCAAGTGCCGCAATCTTGTCAGCACCTTCGCCGACCTGCTTTCGACCTCCTCCAGCATGCCTTTCTGGTAATCTCTGTTCATGGCTGCCAAAAAGGTCCTGCAAGTCAGATTTGGTTACAGGTTGAGTTTGTTGCTCCGAGGGTGTTGCGGCTGCTCCTGCGTGTATCACAGCTTCCACATGCTCCCCTTTCTTGGCTTTTCCCACTGCCCCACTACCAGAAGAGTGGAGATGTCTGCGTGTTTGGTGGCTTTACCAGATTTAGCCATGTCACTTTGTAATGGGGGGTGTTATCCCCTGCTAAGTCACTAGTTCAAGAGGTTATGGGTGACCCCCCACAATGTCTCACCCCGCACTTGTTTGGTTGGCTTCCCAGGGAGAGTGTTGCTCAGTAGATTAGTGGGCTGCAGTCTTGGTTGCTTCAGTGTGGCAGGCGAGAGATTAAGGGTGTATACTCCACTGCACCCTAGGGCAGCAATGTCCTCTATGTGGATACAAGTTGCATGAAGAATGGGGTTATGAGCCGCAGTAGCTTATGGAGGCCAGTGATCAGCAAGGGTGAAGAGGGGCTTCTGGATGAGTTTCTCACTCAATCCGCACCTAATACCCTGCTTTGCCCACCGCTTGTTCGGCCTCGGAGCGCCTATGCACCCCTGGCTTAGATTTCTTCCCTCAACGTTGGATTCCACGTTCAGTGCTCCTATCCCTCAGCACAAGGCAGCACTCTGGGAGTGCTGTGGCTATGTTGACTATGTGGCTATGTTGCAGCAGCTCGCCTGCAAGGATGGCGCCCCGAGCTTAGAGGGACGATCAGGGGGAGGGGTATGGGCCTCCTACTGTGCTGTCAAGGGAAGTGTGGATTCGGTCATGCCGGGGGCCCGCAGCGATCATCCAGAGGTCTTCACTGCCCTCAGTCCTCGCCTCCGGCTGCAGGGAGTAGACGGCATTTTAATGTAACCCGCGGTGTGTGAGGCTGCGATCGCAGAGCTCCGATCCTGCTAAGGAGAACTGGAAGCCCTTTCGTCCCCCGACTCCTGATATATTCACCGGAGATTCGGGAAGGTATACTGTAATTTCGGGCACAGATGCTGCTGCATTTCGAGTGGTTGCTGGGCTAAGTCGAGGAGCTATCAGGGGGCCATTGTAGAGGAGGAGCTGAATGCCTCTGCAGGAAGTCCCGCCCTCCTGCTTCCTGTATTTTGGAAGCCTGAACCTGCACCATGTTTGACACCAGTAATTGTAACCATACCACGACAAATGTTTGAGAAAAGGTATCCGTTAAGAAAACCATACCAGATGTATGCGCGAAGAGATGATAATCTCTTGGAAAGGGTCCCCAAAGGAATATGAAAACAATAAAAGGAGAAGCTGGTGACATCACAAGAAGTAAGTATGACACACTAAAAAAAAGAAGAGGATGTATAGACTCTAAGGAATCTGATGACGAAGTAAAGGATCAAGTAAACGTTCCTGTGCGGAAAAGAAGATTGTATGCATATTTGTGAAGCACTGACGACAACACAAGCTGTTTTATAACTGTACAGATGCAGCAACATAAGAAGACTGAGGGCCTCATTATGAGTGCAGCGGTAAGGGGTTAACAGCGCCCGTAAGGATGCGGGTGCCGTTAACCCCTTACTGCTGCATTCCGAGGTCCCTTAGCGGGTCCCGCTAAGGACGGCTAGTTTTACCAGCCGCCCTTAGCCGGAGCCGCTAAGGGACCAGGGAGCTTATTAGCTCTCTCCCCATTCCCATTGAGCCCTATAGGGCTCAATGGGAATGGGGATGGGTATTTTGAATGGGGACTTACCGGGAACCCGGACACGAGTTTGGAGGCAGCCATGGCGCTAAAAGCACCATGGCTACCTCCAAACTCGTAATGGCCCCCTAAGTAATCATAAAGGCCGGCCATACGTAGTGTTTAGACTGCGGGCAATGCCACCATTATATAGAAGATGGACGATGATGTCACAATATTACTAAGCTCAAGTCCACAGAGAAAGAAGGATCAAGAGCTGAAGCTATGTCGCAGTAAGAAAAGCAGTTAAGAATCAAGGACCAAGAAGGGCTGGCTGGCCCGGTGTCCAGGGCTGGGGCAGCCAAGAACTGGTTATCTATTCTCACAGACAGTTGCAAAGAGAGAACACCATGAGTGCCAAGTTTATTAATTCAAGACAATTAAATGCTGACAATCAGGCTGAAACATCGTCTCCATCACGTGATTCGAGGATGGAAACAGAAGTGGGCATGCAGACAAGAATATTGATAAGAATGTGCACACACTCCCTTTTATTCCCAAGAGAAGAGAAATTACTGAAGGCCAAATTCAAAGACAATCTTCGTGGCAGAGAACATGAGAGGTGAAGGATGTAGGGCTAATTTGGAGGGGAGACACGGTCAAGTCCACCTCCCAGCACCTGGGGTCTGAGCTTACGTGCTGCTAGTGAATCGAATGTTCCAGAAGGGTACGAGCATGCCAACCAATTATGAAGGGCCATATAACGAAGGGCCTTATATTTTGAGAGCCAATAGTATACTATGTACTTAATAACTGTTGGGGATGACGTGCACTAGAGGCAGGCTTAAGTTGTCCACCTGAATAGCAGATGTCCAATCACAACCCAATCCCTTATAGTAAGTATACTTAGAAGTTCCCCTTAGTCCAGCCTCAACTCCCCTAAGTTTTTTCTTATTTGCCATGTAGTATGACATCACGTATGATGAATTTTTACCATAAAAGTGCTGGTTTTTATGAAAATAATTGAGAGAACATGAACGAACGTCCGCTGAGGTCCGTTGTAACTTCCTGTTTTAGAGAATTGATAATAAAACAGTTGAGTGCAGTTTTGCCAACTTCCTGAGTCGGTCTTGTTATTTGGTGTAAGAGTTCCTCTGCATCCCATCCACTGCATGTCATGTTACTGATTAAGGAGGAGGATAGCTCAAGGGCAACATGCTCACCTTGGAAGCAAGACGACACGGAGCAACACAGGTTCGATCCCCACGTCCGCACTTAGAAACCTCTGGGTATTAAGCGTGTTATAAATAACCTATCGTATCACATCATAAGGACCATAAATTCACTTGGTAGCACTGTCGGATGGTTTCGTAAGACCCATCGACCTGTTTAACTCTAGAGTTTCAGACAATCGGACTTCCTCTGCCATCTAGCCGGATGATGCAAAATAAGGGAACGGGTTGTGGTATTTTTGAGAGTAACGGGAGTAATGGAAAATATTGTGAGAAGAGATAGAAATAATGCCTAACGAGTCCTGACTCAAGGAGTACAGAAGAGGTTGTCTCACACTCCAATTGGAGTAAACTAGGCTACGTTCAGGACAGGTCTGCATAAGGAGTCAACTTAAACTCTGTGATCAGAGTATTGATTAGGAGCAGAGAAGAAATAGAGGGTGATCACCGTTGTTTAAATGTGAAGAGTCGACTATTTTGTCTGTTCATGTGTTTCTGTAGAATTAAGGTGTTGAAGAGCAACGAGTTGTAAAATAACAATTGAGATAAAGTTAAGAAGTTATATTGTCTATCTAGGAAAGTGGTTGTTACCAATCCAAAAGTAGACAGAGATCAGTGAAAAGGTAGAGGCTTGAGCGGCGATTGATTAGAGCGCGCTCATAATTGTTATTTTTGGTGAAGGTATTTTTATAAAGTCTGGTAAGTATTGACAGTCAATTGAGACTTGTCACAATGGAAGATTTACCCCCTTTGATGCATTTATGTAAGACATTGCCAAAACATATGCCCAAGCTCAAACAGTATACTGCGGAATGGGTAAAGGGCACGGCGGATAAGATGTTCATGCCGTGGCCACAAGGGGATCACTGTCAAAAGCGGTATTGCAACACATGACCACATACTTGCACGCTGCAAACAAAGGGAAGACATTGGAGATAAGGTGAGCCTTTTTAGAGCTTTGGAAAATGTACCAGGAAGAGAGAGTGGATCCGCCGCCTGAGGAGTGGATTCTTAGTCAGAGAAAGGAGGAAGGTGTCGAGCCTTCAGCTCCCCTTGCATTGCCTGAAGTGAAAGGCGTTGATATAGAAGACGAAGAGTTGTATCCATTAGGGGAATTAAAACTCTAAATATGAACCGCATGCTTATAGCAGTGACAATAGTCCAGAAGAGAGTAAATGAAAGAGGAGATTTTTAAGATTATTCAAGACAAAGAAGAAGAGTGAATGATCGAACATATCGACAGAGATAGAATGGCAGATTGGAAAGGAGAGAAAGATAAAGTTGGCGAGGTAACACTCGTGCAGAATGAATGGATGGGAGGGCAGATATTAGTCAAGCTAGATGGGAAAAGCATCAAGGAAGTAAGGTAAAGAGAAGACAAGGATGAACAAGATAAAGAAAACAGGGAACGTGCAGAAAGATTGAAGGAAGACAAACTTAAAAAAGGAAGAATAAAGAGAGGCCAGAAGAACAAAGGAAGTACGATAACAGGCAAAGAGCAATAGAAGATAGGGACAGACGTGAAAGAAAGAGAGAAGAGGAGGAAGGGCAGAAATGAAGGGACAAAAGAATACAGATTCGAAGGGAAGTGGAAGAAAGGAGAGCAGGAATAAGAAGAGAAGAGACATGACAAGAGCAGGAGAGAATTAGAAAGGAGGCAAGAAAGCAAAGACAATTAGATGAAGAATTAGAGCGAAAGAGAAGACAACAGGAGCTTGATATTATTTGCATTCAAAAGAAGCTGATGGAACCAAGTTCGCCAATACAATGGAATAGAATGGAAGAGTTTCTTCTGTTAAAGGGGCATCTAGAGTAACGCTAGATGAAGAGGACTTTGATATAGGAAGTAATGGAGATAGGATTGATACGGCCTATCAAGAAGTAAAGGGAGGTAACAAATCAGGAAGCCGAGGGAAGGGAGATCAATCCTCTTTATTTCAATTACAAAGCAAGAAAAGGAAATCCGTTTTGTTTTGAACATAGAGCCCTGTTATTAAGTAAGCTGAACCTAGACCAGGGTGAAGGAGAAGGTAGTCATACTAGTTGGGGAAAAGACATGTCAGACTAAGAGAGAGAATCCTTCTGTGGGGAAGAGGGAGGAGGTGCATGTGCCCCTGAGGGAAGCCTACAGGCAGACAAGAAAGTAAGATCGTCTGATCTAGAGCAGCCTAGGAAAAGGACACCAGATCCTATAGCATATCCAGAGCGTCCCAGAGGATGATCACATAGTGAGAAGGGAGAGTCACTGCCATACGTGAGCTGATTAAGATCGTTACCAGGGAGGAAAAGGTCAGGAACGATTGTCCTGGCTATGGATAGGCAGACAATGGGAGCTGACTGCGGGTAAGTGTTTAAACAGTTTCCCTTATTGGAAAAAGGGGGAGCAAGACTTCAGTATATTCTATGGCCAAAGATGGATAAGGATAATTTAAGATGCAAACTTCTGAGTTTGACATCAGGTGCGGAAAAATGTATTTACGAATTGGAAAAAATGACAGGAGTGAACACGTTGGCCATAGGAGACATTAAGGGTCTCTTGGCAGCCATTATTGGAGAGATGACATATAGAAGAGAGCAGGATATTCAAGTGTGACAGCACAGAACACAGCGCACGATGGAGCGCTGTTTAATAATTGCAGAGTAGATTTGTGGAGGGCTCTTCGGGTACCGTATCCTGACACATCAGACATGGGTGCAATCATGACGCATAAGATGAAAGAAGGTGAAGATCTTATTGCTTACATTCAGGATATTCAAGAGCGTTGGACTCTTGAAACGAAAGAGCCATGGGAAAAAAACAGTGGCACTATTTTACCACATTTTATGTCAGGGGTTGCCAAGGCAAGTGCAGAGACAAATAAAGAAATTAGTGGTGATGGAAACCAAGCCTTGGGCTGAGATACAGTTGACAATAGTCACTGTTGGCTATTGCAGGAGATAAATAAGAAGAACGACGAGGCTATGAAAGCTGAGGAAGCTAAATTAGTTCAGAAAAAATTGTCAAACTACGCCATAGCAGGGGCGGTATTGACAAGTGGAGAAGGGCTGGGAATACAGCAAGCAGTGGGTGCACTGCGGGCGAATAATCAGCACCCGATGGAGCAAGAAGGAAATGGGTTTATACCACAAGGCAGCGTTATGGGTTACAGAGGAAGGGGTGGATTTCAAAACAATCAAGGTGGATTTCAGAATGTGCAAAATGAGAATCAGAATGTACAAGGAGGATTTAATCAAGGGGGACTAGTCAGACGGTCACCTACTGTATGTTGGACATGTGGGATGGTAGGAGATATTGCGTGCTTATGAGGGAGGCAAGGTAATGTACAGAATCGACAATTCACAATCGGAGGGACAGCTTATCCTACACCATATAGCACACAAACTAGTGAAGGGTTTGCCCAAGATCAGACATTGTATCAGACACAAGCGCCACAAATGCAACAGGCACAGCAACCACAAAAAGTGCAAATGAATCTGTCACAAGGGCAATCGCAGCACAGCATGCAGGCACAGCAGTATGCAAACACTGGACAATTGTTGACATCTAGGATAGGGGGTGTCACTATAGTGGGAGGAAAGCCTTTAACAGGTACAGGGGTATGCATGTAACCACAACAGGACAGCTCACAGGGCGATTTGATGTGGTCAGTACTATCTATGACACCACACCCCCAAGAGGAACCAAGGGTCGATGTGACAATAGGAGGCACATCTTTTACATTTTAGTACACACTGGGGCTACTCGTTCATGTATACGAGAGGGAAAATATCCAATGTTGGGAATTGCCACGAATGCTCAAGGGTTCTCTGGAGCTACAAGCCGAGTTCCTTTTACTGAAGAATTACCAGTCTCTTTAGGAGAGTGTGACATGTCTGTTCCATTATTATATTCATGACAGACACCATTTAATATCCTGGGAAGAGATTTAATGATGAAACTTAACATGACGATTTCATTTACTGATGAAGAAATTGTGTGCTCTGCTCCTGGGATACACTATTTAAACATGGGCAAATATATATTGGCATACACAGGGCAACTGGTTCTGCAAGGTGTTCCAATTGAACCAGAGGTTTGCTTTATGCGGTGAGCATTCTATTAACATGGCTACCTGGCCTAGAGGCGAAGACTGTGAGGATATCTGATGAGTTCTTGTTCAGACCACAGATACAAATGGACAAAGAGAGGGGACAGACTATCCCTCTAGAACTAGAAGCAGTCATATTACGAAGGGAAATGGAAATGCTCAGAGGAACGGATGACGAGGGTAGACCATGGAGGACAGTGATAGCTCTCGAAGAAGGGTATAGGTTGACTAACATTACTGATGATGACATGTTTAGGGATAATACGACAGACGATGAAGTAGTGTTTCACATAAGCATCACTTACTGGATTAGAATAGAGAAAACGGAAGTCCCACAGCGAATGGCTAGAATTCAGCAGCATCCAGCATTTTTTGAGGAAGACTTGGACAAGGTGCCAAGCGTCCGAGGAGAACCACCTGTGATTCCGGAAACACCTCAAACCTTCCTCTTTGCTTCCGCCTTCTCTCTTGCTCTCCCCTGCTGATCTGTCTCTTTCTGCACTGGGCTCCTGGTTACTGGCTGTATTCGGGCTCAGATCCCCACCCAACCGCCTGCTAACCCGCACTGCCTCTTGGCAGCCCCTGTACTTGGGCCTGTATCTGCAACCCTACAGTCCCCTTACCTGCACTTATTCGACACTCGTTGTCTGCGCTTGAATTCTTAACTTGCCACCTATCATCGCACTACCTGTTGTTGTTTTTAACTCCTGTTTCAGAACTTTCCACTCCTCCCCTGCCCCTTGCACTTTACCCCTCCCTCTCCCATGAAATTGCGCATTCTCATTATCAATGGGCCTAGTAAAATCGTTATGTTTTTATTGTTTTTTCCTCCCTTGTACCCCTCCCTTGCCTCGTCGTGCCCTGAAACACTTGTGTATGGGCGCAATATAAATAAACTATCATATCAGATCATATGAACTACAGGCCCTTATGACGTATGTCTGTTAAAGGAGGTAGGGGAAGTCCAAATAAAGCTGATGCCAGGAGCGATTTTACCTCGAGTAAAATAGTATTCCATGTCTCGAGCGGCTGATGAGGGTATATTTAAGACCATTTCAGCACTGATGGAACAAGGTATTCTGGTACCATCAGAATCATTGTGTAACACTGCGGTGGATCCTGTGAAAAAATCGAAGGGAGTGTTGTGGACATTCATACAAGATATGAGACCGATTAACCAGATTGTAGAGGCAGAGTTTCCTTTAGTTCTGAATCCGGCAATGATATTATGCAGTATCCCGGTAGAAGCTCAAGATTTTACGGTGATTGATTTGAAAAACGTGTTTTTCTCAATCCCATTGCGCAAGGGGTCACAAGACTTAACTTCATTTATATTCAGCCAAACTCGTCTGAAACACACTAGGCTGCCCCAAAGGTACTGTGAGTCTCCATCGATCTTTAATAGAGTCCTCCAGATGGACTTAGGTAATATCGATTTGAAAAGTACTGTGATACAGTACCTTTGATGACATTTTAATCTGTAGTATGACAGAAGATGAATGCAGAAAAGATTCAATTCAATTGATGACCATTCTAGCAGACAAAGGATACAAAGTAGACAAAGAGAAGCTTCAATATTGTCAAGAAGAGGTGTTATTCATAGGACAGTTGATTTCACATGAGGGAAAAAAGGTGGCACCTGAAAGAGCGGAGGCGATTATGAAAACTGCAAAACCGCATTCAATAAAACAAATGCAACATTTTTTGTGGCTATGTAATTATGTTAGGGCCTGGGTGTTTAATTATAGTTCATACACAAGACCCCTTTTTCAGGCTTTGAAAAAGGTGTAAGTGGACAAGGTCACAATAGAAAGGACTGAGGAGATAGAGGAGGGATTTGAAGAGTTGAAAAAAGCAAGTTGTACTGCTCCTGTTTTACGAATCCCCAATTATGCTGAGAAGTTTTTTTTCATTCTTGCACACAAATTGGACAGTCATGACTGCAGTGCTTACACAGTTACACAGAGGACCACATTGGGTTACAAGCCTCTAGCATATTATAGTGGGATGTTAGACCCAGTTATGAAAGGGTACTTTCCTTGCAAACAGTCATTGGCAGCTGCCGCGTTCGCAATTGACAGGTTTACAAGTATTATGATGGGTTTCTCACTTTTTGTGCAGCATGCTTTGCTATTTTAGAGAATCCCAAAGGCCATTGACATCTCAGAGAGCTTCTGCTTATGAAATGATGATTTCGAGCCCAACGATCAAAATTGTCAGGGGTAAAATAGTAAATCCTGCCACATTTATAGCAGAGCCAGTGACAGAAAATGACTATATGCATGACTGTACAAACTATATTGAATTCTATGATGATATACCGCGGGTAAGGAAGAACGCATTGGCGGGAGGGGAAATTCTCTTTACTGATGGTTCTTCGAAAATTGATCAAACTAGTGGTGAAAGGCATTCTGGGGGAGCTTTAGTGAGGCACAGAGCCAATGGGGAATTTGAAGTGGTAGTAAGTGCGAGACTACCATCTCACTTTTCGGTGCAAGCAGCAGAATTGGTAGCACTTATTGTTGCGCTCAAGAAACTCGAAGGACAGCAAGTGATGGTGTACAGTGACTCCGCCTACGTGATGTCAATCAGACACACAGGGCTAGCACGTTGGAAAAGGAGGGGCTACTTCTGTGCAGACGGCATTCTAGTGCAGCACACATCCTTATTGGACAGGCTTATTAAGGCAGTACAACTCCCAGTAGCCATAGCGGTTATAAAATGCGCCGCTTATACTAAGCTAACAGACTTTATTTCTTGCGGAAACCAAGTTGCAGATGTAGAGGCCAAGAGGGTTGCATTTTCGTCAGATATTTCAGGTTTTGATATACCTAATGTTAAAGAAAAAGTGGTTACAGTTATGGTGATACAAGAAGGATTTCATAACTTGCCAATGACCCAATTAGTGGAGATTGAAGGAAGTGCACCAAAGGAAGAACAGGAATTATGGAAACTAAGGGGGTGTTCTTTGTCCCCCTAAGAAGCCTTATGGCGACAGGATAGCACTGGATAGACAGTGATGCCAGTAGCATTATTAAAGGTAGTGCTTTAACAGCTGCACTACCCTTCACATGTAACTATGTAGAGTCTTGTTGCAACAATTGCGGAAGACTGGTTTGTTCCAAACCTGTTTGAACACGTTGCATTTTATGTAGTAAGCTGCATTGTATGTCAAACGATTACCGCTGGGCATACACTGCGAATGATTAGAGGAGTTATTCCTCGGCCGTATGGGCCTTTTCAGCAGCATTTACATATTGACTATGTTGATATGCTGCAGGTGTGTAGTGGATAAAGGTATCTGATAGGGGTGGTGTGTCCCTTCTCCAGGTGGATCGAAGCAGGTTCGTGTACACACCCTGATGACACTTGCCCTGTAAAATTTCTAGTGCACAAAGTCTTTCCAAGATGGGGTGTGTGTGAAGTGGTGAGATGCGATAATGGGCCACATTTTGTTAACGAAGTATTTGAACAGATGGGACTATCATTGAGTATAATGCATACATTTTCTTCTGTTTATCACCCACAAGCAAACAGGATATGTGAGAGACTCAACAGCCTCCTTAAAGAAAGGATTGCCAAGCTCAAGCTTGCATTGAAAAAGGGATGGCTATATTGCCTGCCCTTAGCTTTATATGCCATAAGGAATCAGCCTGGCTCGTACCACCACCTCACACCCCATAATCTAGTGACTGAGAACACATCTTACATCACCATTGAGGAGTAGAAGTGATGCCCAGAGTACAGCAAACATGTTAGGAAATTAGTTACGTTATTATTTGACATGTATGAACGCTAGTATCTCTCTCATTTCAGATCAACTCAAGTGCTAGGGGGGTCGGTCTCAGAACACAGATGGAAACCATTCAGCAACCAAGCCTATTGAACTATTACCAGCATCCAAGTTATTTGCTGGCGATATCGTGCTAATTAGGAACTTCAGTAGGAAGTGGCACGTGCCGAGACTTAATGGACCGCACATTGTTGAAAATTTGACTCCTTCAGCAGTAAAAGTCCAAGGCAGACGAGCGTGGATACATCTAAATGACATAAAGCTACACATTGGTGAGACCGTAGCACTCCCAGTTATCAATGCAGAAGCAAGACAAGAAGAAGAATTTCAGTGTGAGTAGACTCAATTGATGATGCGGAAGAAGGACGATAAAGTTAGAAGTTAATTAAAGAAAAAAATGCAGATTCACATTTCGACTATGACTCCCCGTGGACACTCCTTATAGATATTATAGCAGGCGTGCAGATCTTTGCCAGGAGTACCAGGAATTCTGAAAGATGAACTTTAGAAAAAAATTGATGTATCATGAATATGCCTGATTTGGATTTGATAATTGGAAGCAAGAACAATACACAGATTCGTTTCTCACTCAATATTTGTTTGGCTGAATCTATGGTCTTGTCAGACGGAGATGCGCATCGCCTTGTGCTTGCTGTTTTTGTTTTTATCCTTCGAGCTTATCCTACTTTTGTCAGAAGAGACGTGAACATTCACACGTTTATACAGGATCCTAAGAATGTTACATTTGTGCCCTCATACCTTATGCCATGAATGCTGCCCGAACTTTCATTGCCAGAGAAATTCCAGAATATGATGCCGGATGTCTTGTTCACCTTGCTGCATGCGTGTCTCGAGGACAGTTCAAGGAAATTGGCCACTCTACGATGGAGATCGAAATGGTCATTTTCATTTCAGGACGATTATATTAAAACTACATAAATGGAAAAGGAGCCTGCATGGAGAAGCAAGATGCTCACGTATCCTAGGGCAGGACAAGATGAAGTGGTTGTAAAAGAAATGAAGAGAATGAACTGTCCTGATAGAATAGAGACTGCTCGGGTGCCTGGATGCTGGGAACGATCTCAGCTGCTAGTCTATGGACGAGTGAAAACCAAGAAGGGATGGGACGAAGGATTGATGTCTTGTGCAGCTCATTTATTGAAGTCAGACTACGTACGAGAAGTACAGAAGGTAAATGATGAATGTTTGAAGTCATGGGCGGAACATGCCAAGCTGTTAACATGGGTAGAAGATGAGTCAGGCCCAATGATCATAATCCCACTGGTGAATGCGACACTATTCTTTCAGGGAGAAGAAAAGAAGTATGTGGGAGTTAACATAGGTTGCAAGACTACAGTTGATGTCTCCAAGATGGGAGCAGGGACAGTTGTCCTGATGGATCGATATTGGGCTTGTGGGTCCAGGGCCTACATGAAGCTGCCCAAAGACTGGGGAGGAACGTGTTCCTTAGTGATCATTCATGTTCCAGCATTAGTAATTCCTCAGAGTGACCTCAACATTGGAGAGTTTCCAAAAGCAGATGCGCATTTGAGAAGGAGAAGATCGCCTGGATTCCTCAATAGAACGAAGAGGGCGAATTACTTCTCAGGTAAATCAATAGAAGCCTTTGATGCTATCCCGTATGAGCATATACTGTTCAGCAAAACTGCTTCAATCTTCACGACTATCTTTATGCCTGGGATCCAGACAATGGCCAATGTGAAGTGGTTACAAATCACTTGTTGGGAGCTCCTGCAGTCGATCAACACCACCATAAAGAGATTAAATGCAATAGAAGAATAATTGAGGGCCATATGGCTAATGGCCCTCAAGAACTGATATGTCCTGGATATGATCACAGCGATGGAAAGAGGAGTTTGCACCAAAATCGAGCCATCATGTTGCACGTTCATAGCTTCTCATGATGACAAGAATGGGCTCCAAAGAAGATCTGGACTCCAAAGAAGCACTTTTTCAAGAAAAAGTATCAAGATGCGGAAACTAGTGAAGAAGTGGTTGATGAATCAACCAGAGGGGGAGTGTAGAGGAGGAGCCGAAGGTCTCTGCATGAAGTGCTGCCCCCCCGCTACCTGTATGTTGGAAGCCTGAAACGGCACCATGTGTGATACAAGTAATTGTAACCATACTGCGACAAATGTTCGAGAAAGGTGAAGTATGCGACATGAGCCGTAATAGGTAAGAACTGGTCTTTATTGTTCGCATAAAAAGATTATAATTAAGGTAACCGGCGCCCTGTACCGCAGCCTCCACCTTCACTCTCACATCCCCAACGGTCATTCTCCCCACGTCATTTCATTCCACATTCGCTGCATACCACGGGCTGGAGGCCTAGAGATAAGAAGCCACGGGATGCTCATAGAATACCACAAAAGGGTATCCGTTGAGAAAGCCATACCAGATGTATACCCAAAGAGATGATAATCTCTTGGAAAGGGTCCCCGAAGGAATATGAAAACAAGAAAAGGAGAAGCTGGTGACGTCACAAGAAGTTAGCGTGACGCACTAAGAAGAGTGGCTAAAGAAGAGGACGTACAGAGTCTATGGAATCTGATGATGAAATTAAGGATTGAGTAAATGTTCCTGTGGAAAGAAGATTGCATGCATATTTTTGACACACTGAAGACAATACAAGCCGTTTTATAACTGTACAGATCCAACAATGCAAGTAGACTAAGTAATCATAAAGGCTGGCTATATGTAGTGAATAGACTGCAGGCGATGCCATCATTACATAGAAGATGGACGCTGATGTCACAATATTAGTAAGCTTATAGAAAGTATACTTAGATGTTCCCTTTAGTCCAACCACAACTCCCTGTAGGTTTTCTTATTTGCCACGTAGCAAGAAGTCACGTTTGACGAGTTTGTACTATAAAAGTGTTGTTTTTTATTAAATGCATTGAGAGAACAGGAACAAACATACGTTGATGTCTGTTGTAACTCCCTGTTTTAGACAATTGATAATTAAACAGTTGAGCGCAATTTTGCCAACTTCCTGAGTCCTTCGTGTTATTTGGTGTAAGAGTTACTCTGCATCCCATCCATTGCATGACGTGTTACTGATTAAGGACCATAGGTTCACCATGATGCACGCTCCAGCTCGTAGCCAGCCCCCCCTCCACCCCACGGCTGTGGCCTTTTCTGTCTCCCTCTGAGACTTTTTAAGGGATACATCTGATCTGCTGGACTGCCCTATGTGACACGGATTTCTCTTCCAGTCTCTCCCATTCGCTCCTCTAACTTACTCTCTGTCTCTACCTCTGCTTTTATCTCTTTCTCCACTCCTCTCTCTGTGATCTTCCTTGGCTACCTCTCTCACTAGCTTTACCCCTTTACCTTTCCTCTCACTTCTCTCCCTCTGTTCCTCTCTGCTTCTCTATCCTTCTCCTCATTCCTCTCTTCCTATTTTTCTCTTTGACTGTGTTTGCTTCTCCAATGTCCTCTTCTCTATTTCTTTATGCTTTCCACTGTCCTTTTCTTCTCACATCTCCCTCTCTTTACTCTCAATCACCTATCTAAACCTCTGTGTCCTAATCTTACTACACTCTCTCTGTCTCTTCTACTCTGCCCTCATCACTACTTACACTACTGGAACACCTTACAATTACCTCTGTGCTGGCTGGCCAACACATGTCTGGGGTTGCTTGTGCTTCCGTGCGGAGGGGACCTAGCCTGGCAGTTTGGGCAGGGCTGCTCCCATTGGTGGCAGTACCTGACTGATTTGCATATGGCTGGACCCAATTTGCAATGGCGCAGAGGGGCTAAAAACAGTGGTGTGGAAGGTTGCCCAGAGCAGTGCCAGTGGTTCAGATTAATTCAAAACCTTCCACCCATCACTTTTTTGGTTTTAGTTTATTTCCTTTTTGACTCCCACTGCATCTACCTCTTCTCAATTAATTTCTGTCTTTTTCCACCTATGGGGGGTGCCCCAGTTAGCATATGAACACATCTTCGGCAGAGACAAATTCCACAGTGTTTTTAAAAGCCAATACAGTATTGCAATATATACAATTTCTTCTTGTGATTGGACTATTCTCCAATCATGGGCTCAAACAACCTTTATAAGGACCATGCCCTGGCACGCAAACTCCACTTTGATCATCCAGAGCTTGAAAGGCTTCTACCCCTCCCAAAGTGCAAAGAAGCCCTGATACTCAATCATGCAGAAAAGCAAGCCACTTGCTAAACCTGCTAAGGCATCATGGAAGAACATGCTGCTCAGCATTGATCAGAGAAAGGTCAGTACTATCTGGAAGTATATGTTTCGACCTGGTAAAATCTCTTCTTCTCTTTACCATTAGTGTTCAGTATCATATGGTATGTTACTGTACAGTGTACTCCAGGCACAGCCAATAATGCCTACCACTACCAATGTCTGTCTCACACTGATCCTCTGCCTACTTTATCTCTCTATCTTTTGCTCCCACTCGGTTTCACCCTTTTTTCTAAAACGTCCCACAAAGTGTTCCGCTTCAGTATGCATGTGTGATACCAAATATTCTAAGATATGTAATATTTTCCTTAACGGTGGCCCCCAAAGAAGCACCACAGTTTGAGAAGGAGGCACTGAAGAAGGTGCTGGATTGCACCACTGATTGGGGAGGCTCCCCACCTAAACTGCTGAGTATGCCAAACTTGCAACTTCACCACCAGTGCTCCCAGCCCACAGCATCCCATATGTAGTGGATGTTCTCTGCTTAGGGGGTCCACAGGAAAAGTTTACAAAATCTTGTTCACATAGTGTGCCGCCTCTTAATCAAGAACCTCCCTGCTCAAAACACAAAATACTACATATTTCTGTGGAATGTGCTGACATCTAGTTTCACAAGTTACAGACAAAAACAGTGTAAAAATAGCATATCAGTCAGACGATATATGCAGAGAGTTGGGTGTCGGAAAATCAAAGCCTGTAAAATCTGGGCAGGGCGGCACCAAGTATAATTCTTCGAATGCTTTTGTGGGAATTACAGTGATTGAATCCACTTACTCATGTGACTACAGGTTTGCATCTACCGAAAGGTTGGAGGTTGGTCTTCGCCCGCTGAGCCTCAGGATCCAGGATAAGTCAACAGCAGGACAATGCGTGAACTTGGTGGAGACTGCCGATGGCTCTCTCTGTTTGTGGTATGCAGCACGGAACATCGAATGGGTACTGTGAGATAAGTCCTGGTTAGCTGACCTGACAGGCTTGGTGCATGGGCGAACAGAACTACAATCCATGTGGAGTCTAATTTGGTCATTTTGTGGCTCTTTATTTGGATGAGGAGTTTTTGGGCAGCCATATTGTGAATACTATCATATAAAGAAACACTTAAATCACTCTAATCGCAGAAGTGCTTTGGGAGCTTCTTCATACATATTTATTAATTGCAATAAGGATTGGCATCAGAAGACTAAGGAAGGATCAGTACCTTTTGCCTTTTAACTCTCCCTAAAGAAATGACTCTGAAACAAGAACGATCACAACCTGGGGAAAATGCTACCACGTAAGGAATTGTTTACAGACAAGACCGATGCAGAACTATCATTTCTGGGCAATAATTTGCCACAAGATGTTATGAAAATGAGTCAATCTATTTCTGCAGTAGCCTCGCACATCATGGTGATATGAGGAAAATAATATGGGGACATACGAAATCCCTAACTGGGTGATGAAATGATAGAGGAGAGCATATCTCTAGGTTGGAAGACCGACTAGAAGGCACAGAATACCTCCAATTGAGAGTTCAGGAACTGGAAATTGCTTGCATAGACGAATAGGACAGAAGTAGACCTGATTACATATGCTGCCTTGACATACCTGAGAAGTTGGAAGGTGTGAATGAAGTAACATTTATAGAAACATGAATCCTGAAACTCTTTCAATTTCTACTTGACCCACCACTAGAGATACAATGGGCATACAGAGTGGGACCAAAACAAACCACCAACTAACAGGGACCCAGAACACAAATTATGTGTCTCCTCCATCACAACATATGAGGCATTGAAGAAATTATCGCCAACCATATAGCAAGTCAAAGATTTTCATTTTCTTAGATTATTCCGAGACTATAATGAAGCAAACATGCTTCTTATAGATTTGAACTGAGCTTCAGTATAGACATTTCCAGTACAGATTGACTAGTCAAAATTATCATTATGTAAAAAGATTTAGAAACCAGAGAGTTCATTGAACACAAATATGTTAACAATTATCTACAACCCCATGTAGAAGAACACATGGATACACCCGGATCTCTATCCATCACCAATAGTAGACCTCATAAACCAGAAGACAATAATAGAGAAGTTTGCTGGAGCAGATTTCGATACAATCAAGTGCTTGAAGCAATCAAGAGAAGTAGATTCCCCAAAGACACACCTGGATGATGCTCTGAAATATTTACTAGGGGATAAATCTAGATTCCTGATTAAAACTCCAGAAATATGAGGTCATTGGAAATCTCCCCCTCGATTAATGTGGTACTATATCACCTATGACCCAACTATGGACCCTCACGCATAATAGGTGCTTCTATATGAGTGTTATTAAAGTATATTGGGTTAATGGGCCTGTCATTGTCGAGTCAATTGATCTTATATTTTCAGAATATTATTCTGATCATATTAAGTAGGTGCTCATGATTTGACTTTAGTCAAGTTGGTGGCTCAGTTGGGCCGAATGGGTTTATTATTTTGGTAAGATTCTTGTTTGCAGTTTATGGGCAGCACTTGATAATACTCCAGCAATATATTTGTTATTGCAGACCCTGCATTCCAGTCACTTGAATATTCTTGACATTTCACCAATTATTATTATTTTTTAAATTTATTTGCAGTTTTAGTTTAAACATAAACTTTTAGCAAAACATAAATACTTCATAGCAAATGTCTGTTATTCTCACACATTTGGGTCCTATGTCTATTCCTCTTGCGCATGGTCCAAAGACCGAAGTCAGAGAATGTTTTTTTTTCCATTGCAGTCTAGGCAGTTTCTGAAGAATTTTACCATTGCTATCATCCGAGAGGTTTTATTCCCTCTCAGCACTTGATGCCACCAGTCGTCCAGTGACATGAATCGGTACTTTTCCAGGAACTGCGCAAAGTATGGAGTCTGTTCCTGGGTCAAAGCTTTGCAAGTGGTACATAAGTGTGGTAAGGTGTCAATCGTTACTTCCACCCTGCAGAATCTGCAGTTTTTTCCCTCATTTCCTGGTTTCAATCTAGGGATAGTCACTTCTCTAGTTCTGCAGAGATTAAATCTGAGCCTCATGAATTGAGATCTCATGGCTGGCTCTGGGCATTTCCTAAGGTAAGGTTGAATCTACCCTTGTTTTCTTGTCTCTTGTGCTATGGAGTTATGGATCTTATAGTTAATGACCTCCTCTATGGTGTTAATCTATAGCCCATAGTTTTTTCTTTACCTTTCCTGGATTAGTCAGGAGATTCACTATTGTACTCTCAGACGCTTGTAATAGGGTTTTACATTCCTCTTCCCACTACGTCAGAGCTGTGATCTCTTTCTTTATGATTTCAGCTTTGATCCAGGTCATCATTGGGGGGAGTGGGGGTTGTGTCATGGTTCATACATTTCCCAAACAAATGTATAATGTTTTCCATTGTACAGTCGCCGTCATAGATATATCAATCCCAGTTATTTTCTGATGATCTGTATTGGAAGGCATCTGGGCAATCCAAGAACCTTCTTCCAAAAGAGTCCTAAAATTGCCCACAGCCTTGATGGAACAGTGAAAAGAATATCTGCACCGTAGGTTAGAGTCGGTGCTACTTTGAATTTATAGAACCCGATAAGCGGCACCAGAGAATATCTACAGAATTTCCTTTTTAAAATCACAGCTTAGTTGGCTAAGGCCTTAGCTTTTCCTCTTAGGACATCAATGATGTGTACTTCTGTAATGCTCCTCAAATTCTGGATCCCCAGATATTTGAACAAGTCCACTGATGCTATTTCTATGTGAAATAATCGCCATTTCAATTTGTTCTTCTTTGAGATCATGCCCCTTTTTAGGGTAAGTATCTTTGTTTTCCTAACGTTGATTTCTAGGTTATTCTCTACCATGTATTCCATCATCCTGTTCAATTGTCTTTGCAGGCCAATTGCAGTAAAGTCCATTAAGACCTAGTCATCCGCATACAGGAGGTGAGTGATCTTAGTTTTGCCGATTGTTGGTGGGAAGCTTCTGATGTCAGCCATGCATTTGCCCCGGTCAGAGATGTATAAGTTGAACAATGTTGGGGCGAGCATCCCTGTTTCATGCCTCTGCCTGTTGGGATCTTTTTGTTCAGGTGTCCTCTTGCATTGAGACAGATTCTAATTGAAGTGTTGGTATACAGCCCATACATTTGTACAAGCAAATCAGGAGGACAGTCCCAGTTCTCCCGCTTCTTCCATAGGCGGGCCCTGTTGACGCTGTTGAATGCTTTTGCGCAGTCTATAAAAGCCAAATGGATCTTCCTCTTTCACCTTAGAGTATTAGCTTTTAGTAGAGCTATTAACAATGCCGGAGGGGTGGTTCCTAAGCCCTTTACGTACCGTGCCTGAAATGTGTCTGTCAGGCCATTTAGAAGGGACCATTCATTCAGTCTTTTGAGGAGTAGTGAAGCATATAGTTTTCCCATTACATCTAACAGGGCAATTTGGCAATAGTCTTTGGGGTCGCTCCTGTTTTCATTTTTAAAGAGTGGGATAACGTGTGCTGTTTTCCACAACGGTGGTATTGATTTAGCTGTCATTACATTCTTTAATACCATCTGTAAATAGACTCGCCCATTGCTCTGGATTTTCTTTTAGAGACATATTTGAAAGCCTGTCCAGGCCCAGGGCACGTGAGGGGTTAAGGCCTTTTGAGAGGAATCACAGTAGTGTCCATGTCTTTGAATAAAGATCCAAAGAAAGAAACCCAGTTTGCTTACTTCACCCCACTTAATTGATGAACTCTTGGGGCCGATTTAATGTTCGAATCATATCCCAGATTTCTGCTGTTGATTTTTTAGATAAAACTCTTAGCATCATTTCAGCATCTTGTTGGATCAGTGCATGTTTGTAATTCCTGAGCCACTGCCTATAGTGGTTTTTAGCATCTATAGTTACCTTTCTCCTAATTCCTTATGGGAGATTCTTTGAAGCTCTGATGATTTGTCTAATTTCCCATATTTTTGTAACCAAAACTTGGTCAAATGGATGTCAATGGAAATTATTGTTGGTTTTTTTTTGGCTTGATTTTCGAGCGGACTAATACACTAATTGTGGTATAGTCTACAATTTCAGATTGCCCACTTCTTTGAGCCGTTACCAATTTTTCCCAATAGATCGCAATCGTTTGTTCTATTGCTGATTTAGTTAGCTTCAGCCTACAACCATTATTGGTCGCTTCGACCGCCAATTCCTGCTTCAAGGCAGAATGCCTTAGATCTTGATTCCATATCAGTTTTAAACAATTATGATCACTTTCTTTAGAGTTAATTACCTCTAGGGAGACTATGGGGTTCCTTCCGAGTATGGTGGTAGCCATGGAGAAATTATCTCCATGGCTGCCTCCCATACTGGTACCGACTCTGGTTTGGTTCAATGGGGACTTACCGGTCCATTCCGACCCTGGAAGAACTGGTAAGTACCCATTGACCAAACCATTCCCCATTCCCATTGAGCCCTGATAGTCGACTCTCACATGCACATCATACCACCTCTTTTCACAAGCCCATAAAATACCCCCCAATGGGAGTTTAAGTCAATTACTTTCGCAGATCTATCTGCGTGTAGCCTATTTTTATCCACTTGGATTTTGAAATGACTTCTTCTACTTCCCTGATAGGGCTCAATGGGAATGGGGAGGGCGCAAATAACGGGCTCGCGAATGACAAGTCCGTTATTTGCACCCTGGTCCCTTAGCAGGACCGTAAAGGACATATGGTCCAACCACACGTCCCTTACGGTTCCCGCTAAGGGACCGCGGAATTGGGCGGTAGGGGATTACTGGCACCGGTCTCCTTACCTGTGCCCGGTATCTCCTACCGCCCACCTCGGAATGACCCCCCATGTCCTTGATTAGATTCCAGATCATAAAGACATAATCTATTACAGAGGACTGTGTCCCTCTTTGCCAGGTAGGGTTGCAGACGTTGTTCTTATCATAATTACCTTTCTTGACATGATGATCACGGCTAATTATGAAATCTTCCCACTCTGACCCTTTTAGTCATTGCTTGTATTTTAATTTCAGGTTATCCTTCGCCGTTTGTCTGATCCACTGGGGAAATGACAAGCTGAAATCGCCACACAGGATGATATATGGATTCTCCACTGAATAAGCTTCATCAATCGCTCCAGCCAGCAAATCTAGCAGATCTTTATTATTTTTGATGGTTGGGCTCCAGTATACGTTAATGAATGTCAAATGACGTTCCCTGGACTCTCTTTGTTTGAAGTTCTTATTTATATTTCACAGCACAGTCTGTTGTATATATGGTCCTCTGTTCCTGTAGCCAATTATTTCATAGCCAACTTCAGTATTAATCATGGTCAGGAGGCCTGCACTTGTCTTCCAGCCACCGTCATGATTGCCAGGTTGCAGAAGGTAGTGAATCCATCTAAAGAGGCTCAGAGCTTAAACATGTTTCCTGGAACATAAAAAATCAAACTCACCCCACTGTAGGTTATCAGCCCTCAATAGGTGTGAAAAACCTCTGGTGTTCCAGCTTGCCAACTTTAGGTGGGTTTTCCGGTTATCCTTCTGAGTTACCTGCTATTTAGTATGTTTAGTGGCCAAGGCCACAGGGAGCCAAGCCCAGGAATCTCCTTGTATTTTGACGCTCGAAGGGCGTTGTTTATATTCGGTTGTGCTTGTCTGTCTTTTTCATAGTTCATAGTTAATAGTAAGTGTTAGATATCTTTTCTGTTTGCCTGTTTGTCGGCCAACCCCGTCTTCCTGGTCCTTCCATTCTTCTGTGTGGTTTACTTCTTCTTGTTATAGTCTATTTTCTCATCCCTTTTTTGCTGACAAGTTGCATCTTACGTTCGTCTATCCTCTCGACCGATTTTTTTATGTGAAGATGTCACATCCTTGCAGCTTTTTTCCCCTTGCCTTGGGGGGTAGGTCCGTGAGGTCAAAACCTATCGTCAAGACATTTGATGCCATAGACAGCATCAGGTTTTTCACCACTTTGGATCGTAGGTTTAGGTGGACCAAATCCTCTCTATTCTCCAGCCTAAATTCCACTATGGCGAAGTCCTCTGTACTCATTTGTCTAAGTTGAGGTATGCAGTGACACAGTCTGACCACAATATGTCTATTTAGTATGAAGTCTTCTCCTTCATCCACCACTATTTCCATCCTTAGACATCTATTGTAATCTTTGTTTGATCTCTTGTCAGAGGATCGACGCTTCCCGCTCATCGTCTTCTGCCTCCTTTTGAGGGTGGTGTTAGCATATTTACTCCAACCACTATTTGCAGTAGTCCAGTCTCTTTCTCCTTTTTGTTGAGAACTCTCACTTTTTTCTTTTCCAGAGAGACAGGCTAAATATGTTCGTTCTCTGTGAGCCTTGTTAATTGGGCTTAGATCTCTGAGATTTTTCTTAATTTATCTGGTGAAGCATATTTCCTTTTCTTTTTGGGGCTGCTTCTTGCGCCTCTGGCTTTTTCTGTTGCCTGCTCTAATTTCTCCGCCAGGCTAAGGAAGATGAGAGATTGGTCTGTGTCACTGTCTTCCAAGAAAATGTGGGGTTCATCAGATGGCTCATTGATATGTGTCAGGTCCTCCTGTCTTGCCTTCGGGATATCCTCTTTGTGTTCCTCGATTGAATAGGTTGATAAATCCAAGAGAGGGTTCTGTTCCTCTGCAGCCAGTATGTCATTGTGTGTTTGTCCTTGGGACTCCTCTGCCCTTTCCCTTTATTCGTTTTGAGTTTCCCTTCGTGTTTTCTTTCTTTTATTGGAATGGTCAGTTTCTTAAAGAATTTCCTGGAATCATTTCCTCTTATTCGTTGGATTTGTTTTTGTTTTTCAAGAACCGTCTGGGGTTCTCGCTCACACCTTTTCCTTTGTTTGATGACAAACAAAGGATGTGATTTTTTCCCCCACATCTGCAATGGCTTTCTTGGGAGCTATTTTCCGTTCCCTAGTTGTCTGGATTGATTCTTGGGCTTGAGTCACTTCCTTTTCTTGTTCATCTTTGGTATCTATGTCTTGCACTTCAAGGACTGACATAACAGAGGGAGCCTCTTTAGTGGCTTGCTTATCCCGATCAGTATGCTTAGATTAGAAGATCTGTTCTTCTATGTTGTTTCATCATTATTTTTGTCCTGTTGTTGATCATTCACGGATCTTCTTGTATCCTTTTCTAGAGCCTGTGAATCCTTAATATGGTCACACCCCTTAATGAAGTAGCAGATATATCCTTCTATGAAAATCATTTTAGAATTGACCATTGCTAGTAAGGTAGTTTGATTGGAAAGAGTGTCCTGAATCGCTTCATATAACTTCATGAAAGGGGCCATTGTTATTGTGATTACTGATAGTTGCATTAGAGGGTCTTGTTTGGGGCATTTTGTTGTTTTGTGATCTAAAGTTCTGAGGTTGATAATCTTTCCTTGTCAAGGGCCCTGATGTTTGCGGAATCAGGAGGCTTGTTGTCAGTTGATGGGTTTATCCAAGAGGTTTGTTCCTGGGAGGTAGAGAAAAAGGGTGCTGGTGCCTTTGCGGATGCCAGGGAACCATGTCTGTCTTGAGGGGTTGAGTAAGCCGCTTCTGGTTTTTCAACCATGTCTTTATTGCTATCTTCCCAGTTTACTTGCGTCATTCCCATTTGTTGATCTGCTTTTGCCTCTTCCCCATCTTCAGATTTTCTGTTGGATTCTCCTCATCCTCTCTCTAGGATTTGAATCACTGAGTTCATTTCAGCGACATCTCATTGTATACCTTTTAGCGTCCCCCATATGTCTTCATGTTTAAGAGCACTCTCTCTGTCAAGGCTTATGGAGTGCTCATTACTTGGATGTGGTTTGTCATCATAAGAAACCTTGTTCATTTGTGGAAGGTCTATCAACAACGCCTCCAACTGCGAGGCCAGCCTTGGTCTTCTCTTCAGAGGGGCTCTGGCCTCTATTTGACCGCCTTCTCAGAGGAAGGAGATTTGAGGAGGTGGGATAAAAACAGAGGGCAGGATCCTATCTTCTACGCCACCCAGCCCCTCCAACAGTTCATGGTCGGTCAATTCTCACATCCTGGGGCGCTTGAAGATTGTCTATTGCAGGTTAATAGGCGCTAGAGTGGGTCTCGTATGTGATTTGACTGGATTTCCCATGATACACAGGGTCTTTTCCAACACTTTGGTCGGTGGTGTTTTTTTTGCCCGAAGGATACAATCTCTGAGCCTCTCCAATTCCATTTCAGGAAGGGGTATATGTCTTGGATGATTTTATGTTTCATACTGTGTTTAGGCTGTTTGGTCTTTGGGTTTTAATTTCTGAAATCCTAAAGGAAGCCAATTCCATAGGTTGGCATACCCCCTTTTATGCACTGTTGGATGACTCATGTCCATGTCCCGCTGGTTACTTCCCCCCATGTCTATGCATATTTCTTTTGGGTTTTTTTCAGCCACATATCTAGAAGGGGCTATCTCAGTGGTGGCCATTGTATCCCGATTTCCATGTCTAGTCACTTTGTCTGACTCTGTGTTCATTAGAAATAGGGTTTCATGGACCACCGGCTCAGCGCCTGTGGTGAGGCAGTAAGGTTCAATCTCTTCATTGGGGTGAGTTATTTCCTCTTCTTCTCCTAACACCCCTATAGACTCGTTGGTTGTAGGATGCATAATGTTTCCAGGGCATCCAACGCCATCTACTGCGGATGTGGCCAGGCATTTACTATTCATTGCATCTTGGGCTATGCATTTAAGGGACAATGGGCGGTTGTTTAATGTGCTCCTCTCTTTCCTTGCTGCGTCTGATTTGAGCGGACTTGTGCTCTTGATGCAACCATCCACCGCATCATGAGCCGATTGAAGGGAAGGTGAAATCTTGTTCCTCCTCAGTTGCAGACACGACTCAGAGGGGGACAGATTGAGAGTATGTTCTATGAGAGCCTACACACTCCGTATCAGGGATTCTAATAGAAAAGGAGATAATGTCAAGAATAGGGGGGCAATGGCTTAGCTTCCAATTGTCCTGCTGAGGTATTTTCTGCAGCATTAATCGGATCTTTCTCTGACATGTCTGTTGGAGGAAACTGCGTACTTTGCAGGCTTTTTGCTCGCTCCCCCCAGTGTCCTTATGTCCCCAGGGTCCATTTTCCCGGTCTCCTTGACATTTTGGACGAGGCAGTGGGCAGCAACGGCCCCGTCACTCGGGACAGTCGGTTGACTGGTGAGTGACTGGACTCAGCGCAGGACTCGTTGCAGGACTCCGCGCCACATTGGGGAAAATATACATTTCTTAAAGGCCCAGCGTCTTTAATATGACTCAGTATTCCAATAGCTTGATGCAACGGAGTTTCAACCAGCGAACTCCCGGCAGTCAAATACATTTCACAATAAAATCTTGATATTTATGCACTCTCCATAACCAACATGGAGATCAGACATTAGAATAATCTTAATAAATGCAAATGGGTGACACACTTTATCAAAAGGAAGAAAATCTTTTCATTTTTGACATCTCAGAAACTGGACATTGCACTATTACAGGAAACTCATTTGACTTTGGAAAAGGTGAACAGATTCAAATGTGAATGGGTGGGGAAAGAATACAAAAGTTCCCTAAGCCAAAGAAGGATATGTGGAGTCTCCATATTAATACACAAATATCTTCACTGCCCGGTGTGTAAAGTCTGGAATGACAGTGAAGGTAGACTAATTCTGATTAGGCTACACATTGCAGACAAGTCACTAGCTAACGGATCAGCGTATGTGCTGTGATAAACCAATGGGCATCTCACCCGCTAGTCCTCAGGGACTTGTCATTCAGGTGGCCATCACTTTTGGATCCAGTTCCTGTGGGTAGACCAGTGCGGGAGGATCACCTGGGAGAGGGGTCTTTGGGGAGTGGGGGTGAGGCAGCCGATGGTGAGATGCGGTATTCCCCCTTTTTTCGTTCATCCAACCCATCCTATTTTTAAGGATTCTCTGAGGTCTGAACTCCCTCCACCCCCTTTTTACACAAACACTGGGCCGAGGAAGAGGGTGACTGGCAGTAACAAGAAGACTAACAGTCACACATCGTACTGGACATGCCGTGCTAATCGGTTTAGGCAAAGTCAGGCATTTGACTTCAAGTCCATACACCTGACACCAATTAGCTCTCCTTGCAAAGATAAAAGGCAGAACCTAGAGACACACTCTGAGCAAGGCAGAACACAAGTACGGGCAGAACGTCCGGGGAAAAGACAAACCTACTGGAGCAGAGCAACGGACCAAGGGACGAAACCCCAAGGGTTCCCTACTACTGCTCACCCTATCCTTTACTCAATTATCCTCTTTCTCTATCACATTCACTTTCCACTCACTCTCTACACTTCCTCTAACCAGTGCTTTAAATGGAAAAAAAGAAGTGCAGGTACTCACGAAGCTACGACCAGACATTCTGGCGCATCACTTTTAGTGCTAGCTGTTTCGGCGCTGCACCTTGTGCACAGGTCCCTTTTAGATCACCCTTTTGTTTGCAGGCAATGTCCAGTGAGATTAAATGATGTGCCAAGGAGCACAGACTTTGGTAAACCAGTGTATCTGAGATCCGTTCACACATACCTCCAGTTGTTGTTATGCATTGAAAGTTTGAATATCTATAGTAAATGAAACTTTTTTTATTCTTATCAAAATAGCAGATATCATAGCTGTAAATTAACTTTTAGAAGGGTAGTTTTATTATTGCTCGCTTTAAATGCCTAATAAGAAATTTGGTAGGTAACTTGACCTCTGTGTGAGTTTCCAGTCAAACACCTTTCATCGCAACTCCAATTACTTAGATATTTACATATTAGAAGAGGCACTGCTAATAACAAAATATCTTTAAAAAAGTAATTTCCCAGGCTTTCCAAATCAATCCCTGCTCCATCAAATGGCACCAATGGTAACAGGTGAAGCCCACTTAGCGAAACAATGTTCCGCGTCTAGTGTGCTAAGAGAACAGTAGATGCATGTTTGTCTCTCCTTTTGTTCTGCAGAGTGGGCCCCGAAGGATACATTATGGCCACTGCGGGTGGTGGAAAGAGGAGGAGGGAGAGGGTGATGCTTTCCTGAGAAAAGGAAGGCTGCAGAAGCTAAGTCCTTTAAATTGCAATAAAGTGAAATGAAAAGCTTTAATTTTCACTTTGCAACATAGTTAAGTGGATTGAGGTCCTTCCCATTTTCATCTGTAATTATAAAGGTGGAGAAATTCACACTATCTGTGATCGATACGCCACATTCTAAAATTATACACGAAAATCTCTTCATGAAGTGGGAAGCTAAACTACAATTGCAATTAGCAACCTGTGGGTGGGAGCCGGACAGTCAGGAGGCTAGAAACATGGGCTGATACTCCCAATCTAGCACGCAATCCAAGCCGCATGTTCGCTGGTTTCTCAGCCCGCCATCTTCCCCCACTGCCGCAGTCATTTTTCCCCTACAACCCTCAATCCACACTGATCTGTTTGCTGTGCCTGGCGATTGCCACCGCTGCTCCTTCAGCTTCTCTACTTGGTCCGTTTGGCCGCCATGGAAATGAAAAAGAGGCTTTGTATAGAGCCCTGCCTTCCTCAACCACGGCAGCCATCTTTTCACAGTATTGAGCTGCGCGCGTCCCATTCAATGAATGAAGAAAATAAATGTTTTAACACCCGGGTTACTGCTTTGGTATCCTAGGGTGATAATGGTGTTATTAACCTGTTCCACGGGCTATACCAGGGGTAATGCCCCAGAGGCCTCGTTAAATGCCCTTGCTTCGTTTGGGTCTTTGACTCGGGCTGCCAGATCATTCCCCTGGTATAGCCTGTGGAACGGGTTAATAACACCATATTGTACGATGCACAATGGTCACCCATGCTATCCTCCCCCAATCTCTATATCAGAGAAGCCAGGCTGAAACTCACACAATTTAAGAAATGCATGACCCAGATAAACTCAAACTAAATGGTATGCCTGTCAATAACAACTGCTGGAGATGTGGGAAAGAAAGAGGGGGTATTGTAAATATATTATGGAAATGCCATACACTACACGACTTTTGGATGACAATCTGAGATCCAACTGAGATACAATATATAACTTTATGGGATTACAATTGCCAAAATCTGCCACAATAGTGCTGCTACGTGGCTTGTTTTTAATAGATTCCCTGGAGAAGCACAACGTCAGATGGCTATTAGCATCAAGAATGGCAGCCAAGTTTGTATTGTGAGGCTATGGAAATGATAAAGACCCGCCTTTATACGTTAGCTGGTCAACTGACATGATGATGTCTGCGATTTATGAAAAAGTTATTTACAGACTAAACACCAACAGGCTGCCTTTCTTGAAGTGTATAACCCATTTCTGCATGGTTTATCTGAAGCTCAAGCGTATAGCATTGTATTGATTGTAACACACGTTTTATACTTTTGGACTAGAGTGCAGTATAGTCTTAATTGTAGAATTACTACTGAGACTGGACTTGTTTGCGAACTCGAGTTCACAGTTTTGCCTTGTTCTGTGGGTGGCTGTTTGTTTGATTTTATTTTTCTATTCACTGCAAAAGAGACATTTTAAGACAGATCACTCTTGTATATATTTTCTGCTTATTTGTATACTTTAAACATTAAAAAAGAAATAATAGCAAAAAAGTTACATTTATTCCCCTTGCCAAACTTTTTCCCTCGGCCATCCAAGCAGCGAGATCAGCTGCACATTTTAATAATGAAGTCTGTTAATTGTCTCTTAATTGGAAATCTGTAGTTCAGTGCCAAGAGAAAAAAAGGCTAATTCCCAAAAGACGTTGGCAGAAGTGGCATTCAAACTTTGCTGCCATGAGAACTTTTCCAATTGAACGCTGTGTAACAAGACTATGGGTCACGGTCCTGTATTGGCACACTCATGACATTGAAGATTTTTGCAAAAACCCACAAGTCAGCCACCCTCCGGATAGGAGCTAAAGAGCCCCTTTATGTTCCACTACATAAATAAAAGTGGACTGACCTGTATAACCAACCTGTATAACCACCCTGTATAGCTGCATGCTACAGGAGCACCTTTGTTTTTTTTTAAAAATTGAGTTTTATTGAAGTTTTAGGTCATGACAATAATAGAACAACAATACAACCACAAGAATATACTAAAATGAAATCACAACCTTTCCCCCCTGCACCCCCCGCCCTCCCCTCTCCCTCTTCCCCGCCATGGATCCTGGAATAACAATTAGGGCAAGGGTCCCACACAGTGTGTTATAATACATTGCAAACAATGGGTAGTCCTCGTGCATGCGCTCAAGACGTGGGGCGGGCTCCTCCGAGGTCGGTAGTCAAGTTCAGTGCTCTGTCTCAAGTGTTCCATAGTCCTCAAACCGCTCTCCCATATTTGTCGAAGAAGGGAAGCCATAAGCACTCAATATTGGTCTTAGATTCATCGATTAGGTGGGTCAAGAATTCCATATCGTATATTGCGCAGAGTTTAGTAACCCATTCCCTTTCCCCCGGGGTCGGGCGGCCTTCCAATTTTGGGCCCAACAACATCTGGCAGCAACCAGCATGACCTGTAGCATGTGGTCATGTGTTACTTTCAGGCCTCCCTCTACTTTAATGCCAAACAACATTAACCATGGGGATAGGGTCCTTTCAATTCCATCCACCTCCTTTATCCAGGACAGGACCTTGCTCCAATAGGTTGCACCACATGACATTTCCACCACATATGGACATAGTCCCCCCTTTCAGTGTGGCATTTCTAGCAGTGTGGGTCATATCCCTTCCTCATCCTGGCTATCCTCTGTGGGGGGTAATGTCATCTGTGGTTCAATTTCAAGGCCTGGTGGCGATATTGGGGCGTATACGTTGAGCGATTGGCTTGTCTGCACATTTTGGTTGATCTCCTGTCAGTGATGGGCATACCTATGTCTTTTCCCCATTGTACCTGGGCGGGAGGGGGATCCCGTGGGGTGGACAACAACAAAAGGCCATAGAGCCTAGATATCACACCTTTGGTTCCCTTGTATGTGATCAGGAATTTCTTAAAATCTGTTATGTCCCTCCTAAGAGTATCCCCCCATCTGTTTGCTGTAAGGACCCCTTTTAATTGCAGATATCAGAAAGGGGAGAGGTTGTTCAGACCCAAAGCCTCTTTCAGCTCTCCTAGGGATATAAATATTCCGTCTACCCAAAGCTGTCTTGCCCTGCTAAGACCTACTTCATAGCATTGTTGGAAGGCTAATGGTTTGTGAATTCCATCCATGAGTGGGGGAGCCCAGATACAGCTTGGAGACGAGCGCCACGTCATGAGCCATCTAAAGTAACCCCCCTCTTTCCATATGGACCATAGTACCCCCATGACTGGGTGATTCAGGATTCTCCTCAGGATGCGTGCTTTGGGAACCCACAGCCATTCATCAAGTGTAACCGGGGAGAAAAGCTCATTGTCCATTGCTACCCACTGTTTCTTTGGGCCCATCACAGAGTGGTCAACCAGGATTCGTAATTGAGATGCCTTATAATATGTATCTAAGTCTGGGAAGTTCACTCCACCCTCGTCTTTGGGCCTTGTCAGTATGTCATAGGCGATTCTGTGGGACTTTCCTGCCCAGAGGTAGTGCAGGAGGGCCCGCCTAACCTCAGGAAGGAATGGCTTAGGTATTTGGGTCGGCAGCATTTGGTATGGGCACAAAAATTTAGGGAGGACCACCATTTTAATTGAATTGAGGCATGCTATCCATGACAGGCCGGATTTTGCCCATCGTTCGATGTCTCGTTTGATTGCCGACCACACAGGTGGGTAGTTGGCGGCGAAAAGATCGGCTAGGTTTAGCGGTATCAGTTGTGCAATAGTATGTCTAGACATATTAAAATGTCTAGCAACTGAAGATTTCTCATTTTTACACTGTATTTGAGATTTATGCAGTCCATCTCTCACGTGCTGATCTGGCTGTCTGTCCAATGTACATTAACCCACACGGGCAGACAGGTAAAAAAATCATGCTTAGAGATTTTGCTACATGCAGATCAACAGGGTTGATCTACAGCATTAAGTGCCCGTGTGGGTTAATGTACAATGGACAGACAGCCAGATCAGCACGTGAGAGATGGACTGAGCATAAATCTCAAATACGGTGTAAAAATGAGAAATCTTCAGTTGGTAGACATTTTAATATGTCTAGACATACTATTGCACAACTGAGGTTTAATGTTTTGGAGGTGGTGAAGAAACCACCCAGAGGAGGTGACTTCATGAGAATATTGGCTCAGAGAGAGATGTTTTGGATTGACCTCCTGGGGACCTTATCTCCAGGTGGGCTCAATGAGGAGTTTTCTTTGAATTGTTTTGTTTAGGTGTTTAGGTATGGGTGTTGTAAGGTTCAGGTCTTTAAATATGTAGAAATGGATATGAGTTGGTGGTCTCATTAAGTGGTCTGTGGTTTCCCAGTGTTGCATCCTGGTCGTTCCATCAGAGGTGTATGTAATAGTGGTTGGTCCGTCTGTTTAATTATCGGGTATTGGAGTTCAGGATTCTTGTGTCTACTTGTTTAAAGTTCCCTCGTTATGGCATAAAATGGGTTCCTTGTGTTTTGGTATGGTTTATGCGTTGTGATTATGTTTATTTGCTTATTTATTAATTTTCTGGGAAAAATTTAATTGAAGTCTTTTCTCTATGTCTATTTCCATTCCTTTATAATTTTTTTGTAAAAGTTTTATTGAAGTATTTTCTTTATGCTCATCTCCATTGTTTGAAGATGCATATATTTATTCTTAATTTCTTTTTTACTTTTGTGCTTAGTGTATTAGCACCTGTATACCTAGTAAGTTGCTAGTAGTTATTTGCATGGTCGTGCATTGTTGAGTGCCGGTGTGTCACGTGATTTTATCATGTGACCACCCGGAACTAATATACAACGAGTTTATTTTTTTCCTTTTTTTGAAGTCGCGCGTATTTATTTTTATTCTTTTTACTTACGTGTTTTACTTATCATTACCTGTGTACTTAGCAAGTTCGCAGGTAGTGATTTTTTATTATTTTTTATTATTTTGTTGAGCGCCGGTGGGTCACGTGATCTCATCATGTGATCACCCGGAACTAGTTTAAAACGAGTTAGGAATTGTATCGGGGGTTGGGACCTGTTATGTGCGAATGGGAGAGGAGCCGTTGACTCGTCTCTGAAGGTTAGCTAAAGTTGCGCGCACGTGTTGCACTTTTTAACGTTTGCATTGGAAAGGTGCTGTGGGTTTGAAAAATGACATTTTGTGTTTGTTTCTTTAGTTGCATTGTACATTTCCATAATCAGCAGGATGCTATATATTGGATGCGGGGCACTGGACGTCCTGAATCTGGAATGGATTGGATATTAATTTGCTTTAGGTAAATATCTTGTGTTGGAAGAGGTGCGCAATTCACATTTTGGTTTTTTTTTTTTTAGGCATGGGTGTTTTTAATTTGGTGTAAAGTCGAGGTGGTGGCACAAGGTTGTTTTGGACTTTGGTAATTTTTTAAGTTGCACAGATCAGTTGGCAATGAGTTATGGGTTTTTTTTAATTAGTTGTTTAGACATTAAGTTGTGGTAATTGAACTTCATGCAATTGGAACTCATAGATATACTTTGGCTATTCAGAATTTTGTAATCACATGCCACTGGGTGAGGACGGCAGAAGTATTCGCAGGTATCCTGGTTCTGTGTACGGTGTGCACAGATAGAGACTCTATATTTTTGACATCATTCCAATTGTGAGGTACATATGAATTATTTTTTCAGGATTTAATTCACTTTGAGATTTATATTTGGAGCCATACCAGCTGCACCACTGTGAATATACAACCACGTGTGTAGTTCATGTAGAATTGTTGTTGGATTTATGTGTATATCTAATATTCAATGAATGACTTATGTATAATATGTGTAGATAGTCTAAACTTTAAATGACACGTGGGATGTCTTCTAATTGTATATATATCCATATTTGCAGATCTTATGCTCCTGAAGAAGGGGATAGTCCCCGAAACGCGTAGAGATTGAAGCTGTATTTCAAAATTGGGAGCTTACTTATTTGTCTGCTTTGTTTTTCATGCTGGCCATAGGGGAAGCCAGTCGTTATCTGTTTGTCTGTATTCAAATGAAGATTTGTTGTTACTTTTGTTCTAATTCAATAATTTTTATTTGTATATAAAAGTGCAAATGCTATGAAATTTGACTGATTTATTTCAGTTTCTAAGGTGTGCAGGGGACGGGAGTGTCTTCAAGTTTAGACACTTTTTGTTTCTACCTCAGAAAACGACCAGTTGGCTCAGTTGTTGGGGCAGTTACGTTCAGAGGTACATTCAGCCCGACAAGAAACCAATGCCTTGAGGAGAGAACTAATTGTGGCCAAAGAACGAACTGATGATCTTGGCAGACAACTCCTTCAATCACAGGCCAGACAAGCCCTGTTGCCCGGGATTAGCCCATCAATGCCAACTCCCATGAGTAATCCGGTCCAGATCAATCTACCTGTGCCAGTTCCACTAGCTCCACCGGAGCGTTTCTCGGGGGATTCCCGAAGATACGTGACCTTCATGAATCAGTGTTGCCTCCACTTTTTGTGCAGACCTGGGGAGTTTCCCAATGACCAATTGTGAATGGCCTTTGTCTTGTCCTATTTGAGTGGTAGTGCAGCAGACTGGTCGGTGCCGTTCATCAGCCGGGATGATCCACTGTTACACGATTTTGGGAGCTTTAAGCAGGAGCTGGAAAAACTCTTCGCCCGTCGCTGCCATGGACGTGCTTTGGATAACAAACTTTTGTCCCTTCGACAAGGAAACCAGGATCTGTTGGCATACATAGCCACCTTTAATAGGCTGGTGGTCGAAGCAGAATGACCAGAGGACAAACAAACCACCTTGTTCCACTTGGGCGTGCGAGGGGAGTTAAAGGACGTACTGGCCCAAGTAGTGGACCCACCCAAGGACTGTGCCGAGTTCATTAATCTGGTGGTGCAACTGGATCATCAGTTGCAAGATGGGAGAATTGACCGAAACAAATCAGATGCACGCCCCATGTTCGTGCACGCCAAAGAGCATGCTCAACGGGGATCAGAAAGCGCCACTGAACCAATGCAACTAGGAGGGGTTAGGCCTCCTTTAACCAAAGCCGAATGGGATAAGAGGAGAGAACAGCAGTTATGCCTGTACTGCAGAAAGACAGGCCATTTCCTTAAGGAGTGTCCAGTTAAACCACCAAGAAGAACGGTAGGAGCCACAGACAAGGAGAAACCAAGTGAGGAGTCGGAAAACTACCAAGCCCGGCAATTGTAGGGGTCCAATAGTCGAGCGAAGAAACCCAACTACAGACCTCCCATTTTGCTTTACCCGTGATCCTAATCACCCATCAACAGCCATCAAAGATGGATTCGTTAGAAGCTTACATTAATAGCGGAGCAGTGGGGAACTTCATGGACCAGGATCTTGCAGCAAAGATGGGGCTCCCACTCTGTTCTAAGCCCACCACAGAGACTGTAACCACTGTAGATGGCACCGAAATCGCCTCCGGTCCTGTGTCCGAGTGTACCACAGAACTCACCCTCCTATGTGAAGATGGCCATCAAGAAACCATCTCCTTAGGGGCGTGGCGAACCGCCGAACGATGCGGACGTGAGCCGTCATTGCTCTTGAGCTGCCAGCCAGATCCTGAGCTAAATCCTGCGAAAATAGCCGTTGTGGACTGTTTAAAACTGGACATATAGCTGTCCGAACACAAGCGGCATCGATTCCTGCAGGAACGGAGCGGATCTGATGCAGATTCCCGAAGATACGACCACCAACAAACACGGGCTTGGAACCACGCTCGGGACCCAAGATGGCCGCCGCCAGCTTACCGAAAGCGAAATATGAAGGGAGCACGACACATTAATGCGAAGCCGGCAGTGAAAGCAGGGGCCGCAAACACACCTGGATGAGCGGGGGTCACTCACTACTGCGAGTCCCCGACGCTGTGATGCCCGTAACTCGAGGAGTGATCGGCGCTCTAACTACCCAAAGCGCCGCGACGTAACTGGCTTCTCCATCCGGTCTGGCGCCTGAGACAAGACTACGACGCCAGTCCAGCTTTCGAGACTGACGGGCCACGGCCAGACTCAGTCAAGACACCCCTGAGAGTCTGGTTCCGCTGGGCTTGCTTACTGAGATATTGCCACTACACGCCTACGTAGCTTCAACTGTCAGCAACAATGTGGGCGCTCCGCTCCGCGTAGAGTGCCCACAAACCCTCCTACGACGATCCCCACAGCTCTGAATACCAACGCGGTAAGGAGTGGAGGGTGGCGACGCCCTGGAACTGGGGAGTGTGATCAGTGCCCTTGATTCCCCCTTCCCTCTGGGGATAACCGGGGCCAGTATCTTCCAGCTACCGTCCAGTACATAAAGATTTAAACTCTGAATCTGCCTCTACTACCATCCCCGCAACACGAGTGAGGGTAATAGATGGGGAAGGATAAGCCGAGAAAATCCTTGACGCAAAGTCGAATTGAACAGTACGCAACAACAAACGTATCTCACTCTCCTGAACAGCTGCCGAAGGCAGAGGCACCTCCCATAGAGGACGAGATCTCCCTCTGTGATATAATGGCCGCCATTGCTAGCTCCAGAACCTCGATGGAGAAAAGAATGGACAGCATAGGCGCAGATGTGTCCCTGCTAAGGCATGATCTTCAGAAACTAACCGCACGCACTGGAGAGGCCGAGGCGAGGATATCGGGAACAGAAGACTCCATACGAGAGACGAATCGTCAGATGTCCGGCATGCTAGCACAGATTAAAATCCTAGAATCAAGGAAGGATGACAGCGAAGGAAGGTCTCGGGGAAATAATATCCGCATACTCGGCCTACCGGAGAAGGCAGAAGGAGACTGTATGGAACTGTTTCTCGAAGATTGGCTGTTAAACACATACGATGAAAAGGCCTTCTCCAAATTTTTCTCCATAGAAAGAGCCCACCGCATTCCGACTGGGAAGGCCGTACCCCGTGCACCCCCGCGAACAGTCATCGCAAGTTTCCTAAATTATAGGGACGCCCTGCTCCAATTGGCAAGATCAAAAGGCACAGTCACATACAACGGATCGAGAATTGCTTTCTTTCCTGACTTCACCAACGAAGTACAGAAAGCTCTCCAAACCTTCGATCCACTCAAGAAGCGCCTGCAAACGATGGGAGTCAGATAAGGATTGATATTTCCTGCCGAATTGAAGATTTTTCATAAAGGCACCTCAGTCCATTTCACTGACCCCAAGGAGGCCTGGAACTGGGCGAAAAGGCACATAGGCGGGGACTGGGGCGCTGAGGGGAGGCAGAGAGGGGAGCGCGGCAGACCGCATCCTGAATGACCACCGGAAATAGTATCCCAGCCGGACCTGCAAAATGCGATCCCGCACCAAACAGACGATTAATTAGTCAAAATGTCGCTCCAATGAAAAAAAATATCGAATGAAGTGAGCCAAACAACCCACTTTGGACAATGCAAACCCGAACCACATCGCACAACAAGGATGGTGACTGATCAGCAACCCCCCCTCAAGACAACAAAGAGAACTCGAAGTACCCCGAGAAGGTGCTCTACAACCAGGCCTCTACTGGTAGGCCGTGTCTCGCAAACTGGTGGCATCTCCAGACTGGATGCCCCCACGAAAGCAGGGCGAGCGCATGCTGGTTGAAGTTTAACTGGTTTATAATTTGATGTTGGGCCGACAGATGCTTCAGTTGTGGGTGGAGTATGGGGAGGGGGATGTTGGAATTGTTAAAGTTTTTTCACGTTTAGCATACAATGATAATATGAGAATACCACGAGAGGCAATGGCTGCAGTAAGACTCATCCAACTGTCCGCGGCGCGGATGCGACCTATGGAGGACACCCAGGAAACACACGCTCAAACACTTGATGGCATCTGCGTCGACTCCTAATAACAAGCACCTAAAGCTCATAACCTGGAATGTGAATGGCCTGGGATCCAGCATCAAAAGAAGACTAGTGCTGCAATACATAAACAGACATTCCCCGGATGTAGTCCTCTTGACCGAAACGCACCTGGCGGGAACCACATGCAAACTGTTCCAGAGATCCAATTACCGTACAGCGATCCATGCTGGCTTTTCCACGAGAGCGAGAGGAGTGCTAGTACTGGTCCACAGGAGACTACCGCTTGAAGTCAAAAAAGTAATACGTGACACAGGCGGGCGATACATACACCTGCAAGCATCACTATGGAATCAAACCCTGGCGATAACGGCGATCTACTCCCCACCGGCCCTCCTCAACACCTTGCTAGCTGACATTACCCCTATCCTGGCGACGGGAATGGCAGATACATGTATAATAGGAGGGGACTTCAATGAAGTAATGAACAATGCCTTAGACCGTACACACCTTCGGACCACAAACCCCAACACAATCACCAGACTTGCTGCCTTTCCATCCGCACTGGGGCTGTGAGATACGTGGTGTGAATTGCATGGAGAAGAACGTGAATACTCTTTCCACTCAGGAGCACATGCCTCAATGTCCAGGATAGACTATATCTTTCTTCCATCCCAGAACATTCATAAGGCTGTAATGCTTCCTTCTTTCCAAGAGGCATATCCGATCATTCTCCACTGCTAGTGGAGCTGGAGACAGAGAGACCTTGTCCGCCGCCCACCTGGCGTTTCAACTCCTATTACCTGGGGTTCACAGAACTACAAGAAAAAATAGAAACAACCACCTCTGAATACTTCGAGCTGAATGCAAGCTCGACAGATGACCCCTCCATCCTATGGGAAGCGTACAAACCAGTCCTGCGAGGCGAGATCATGTCATGGACCTCCGCCAAGAAGAAGATGCAACACAAATTCATCATCAAAGCTGAGAAGGAAGTTATGACCAGGGAAACAGAACATGCCTCCAAAGACACCCCTTTAGACACATAGAGCCCTAATGTTGGCGCAGAAGAAGCTACATAATCTATCGCTGGATTGTGCCCAAAAAGCACATAGTGCCATGAAAGCATGTCTATATGAAACAGGGGAAAAAGCAGGCAGAATGCTTGCATGGTTGGAAAAACGAGAGGAAGGCCAACGTATCGCAAAAAGCATCAAAACGAGAGAAGCCAGAATAGTCTCCACTGACGCCGAAATAGCGGAATGCTTTGCAGACTTCTATGAAGGACTCTATGCGCCACCCACCGATACGCCGAATAGCTCGATACTAGACGACATCGATCTACCCTTCCTCACCGTGGAACAAGCTGAGTCGCTGGATGGTAAAATGACGGAAGAAGAGATCTTGACAGCCATAACACAACTCCAGGCCGGCAAAACCTCAGGCCCCAATGGCTTCCCGGTTGATATTTGGAAACGTCTAAGCCATTTAGAACTACCTATGCACCTACTCAATCTGTTTGAAGACTCCTTAATGAAAGGCGTGCTCCCGCCAGACCTCCGAACAGCCACGATAATCGTGATCCCAAAAGAAAACAAACCTCCAGAGGAATGCGGCTCCTACAGGCCCATATCACTAATCAATACAGAAGCGAAAATACCGGCCAAGGTACTGGCGAACAGACTCCAAATGGTCATCAAGGAGCTGATCCACCCGGACCAATGCGGCTTTATGCCCCAGAGGTCAACCAGAATGAATATCCGAAGGCTGCATCTGGCCTTGGAAAGAGCGCCTACCCTGCAACAATCAGCAGCACTGCTGGCCATAGACTTGGAAAAGGCCTTTGATTCGGTGTACTGGGAGGCACTGTGGGCAATTATGAAGAAAATGAACTTTGGTGAACCATTTATAAAATGGGTTCAGCTTCTATATAAGGATCCCCTGGCAGAGGTGAAGGTGAATGGTTGGCTCTCGCATGTCCTCCGATTGGGGAAGGGCACCAGGCAAGGATGTCCCCTCTCGGCAATGCTGTTTGCCCTAATAATCGAGCCACTGGCAGTCGTCCTGCGAGACACAGCCACATGGTCAGGCTTTCGATGGAACTTGGAATGGGAGGACAAGATATCCCTCTATGCAGATGACCTCCTGATATACTTAGGTGACCCGGCGATATCAGGCCCCATAGTCACTGCTATCCTAAGAAACTACGGAACCTTTAGCGGCCTCAGGGTGAACTGACTCAAATCGGTGCTCTTCCCTGTGAAGGGTGTGGACTGTATACCGCTACAAGGCTCCCCCTACCAGATTGAGCTTACACAATTCAGATATTTAGGCATCATCATCACCGACGCCCTCGACACTTATATACCCCAAAACCTACACCCAATAATGAGGAAATTCGAACAAGATGTGGTTCACTGGGAGGCATTACCACTGATATTACTAGGCAGAGCAGCGCTCTTCAAGATGTTAACCCTACCCCGATTCCTATACATCCTTCAAAATGCCCCCCTTCATATCCCCACGGAAGAATTCCGCAAAATAGATGCAACAACACGCAAGCTGCTGTGGGGAAGGAAACACCTGAGGATAGCCCTCAAAACCCTGCAACGCTCAGTCTGGGAAGGGGGGATAGGTCTCCCCAACATCCAAGTTTATTATTGGGCGGCCCAAATGGCGACAGTCAATGACATTCTACATGGCAACCCCAGACTCCCGCATATACGAGCGGAAATAAACGCCAGGCACAATGTGCCCCCACTCGAAAGACTATGGGAAACAATGTCGCCCTCCCGGTCGCTCGATAGTGGCACAGACAGCACAAATATGGAAAGACTCCCACAAATATATTGGCTGGGATAAGAAAATCACCCCAGTCCAGCCTATTTGGAACAACGCCCATCTCACAGGTCCCAGTAGACTCCCCAAATGGCCCAGTTGGGCCGCAGCCGATAAACACAGTCTACAACAAATATTTGTGAATAATCAGTTCATTCCATTTGTCGAGTTCTCTACGCAATATACCCTCCCAGTTACCGAACGCTACCACTATGAGCAGTTACACCATGCCCTCTCAACCCAAAGGGATCAATTGACAGACATGCCGGAATGCACGCCTATAGAGCGAAACATAGTTGTGAACAGGGTAGAAAACAAAATCACTTCCACCATGTACAATGCCATTTCCGCTTTTGCCACGACAGAACTATCTAACCAAAAGCTGAAATGGGAAGGAGATGTCGGCCAGATACTTCCTGAGGACTGGATTTCGGCCCTGATGCACCCCAGGGATATAGCAATCTCGGCCAGAATCAGACTTATTCCACTAAAGATCCTCCACAGAATATACTACCCGCGCCTAACATTGTATAAATGGGGGAAAGCAACCGATCCCAACTGTCTGCGCTGTAAACAGGAAGAGGGAACCTTCTACCATATCCTATCGCAATGCACGCACATACAATACTTTAGGGGGAAATGTACTGAAAGATTAGCGAAGGTCATAGGACGCCCGATACCTAATGACCCCAAACTATTCCTCTTAGCTAATGAAGAAGGAGAACTATCCCGCTTCGAAAGACTGTTGCTGTCAACATCCGCAGGGATTGCCAAACGTAACATTGCACAATTGTGAGGGTCTGAAATCTGCCCAAGCTATGACCAATGGTCCACAGACGTGGATGCGGTCAGTCTGATGGAACGTCGAGTATACCAAGCGAGGGGCTGTCCTGGCAAGGCGGATAAAATATGGGGAAAATGGGAACAAATACTATGAGCAAGCGGTGCTTGGGAGAATGAACTGCATTACGTAGCCTTGCCATCAAGCCAAGGCTTTAACACAAAGAACTGCCTCGCCATCAACCGTTGTGAAGCCGGACAATAATACAACTGGTTTTGTATATATATGTCTATCCACAGTGGATGTGCGTGTGCGCCCGGACGAATCTCAGTTTTCATGCGCATTGCCCCCCTTTTTCCATATGTATGCAATTTATGTTTTAGTGTTGTGTTCAATTTTGTTCTTTATTTTCTTTGTCTTAATTGGATATTGTTTGTTTTGTATACATGCACAAAAACCCAATAAAACTTGTTATTAAAAAATAAAAAATAAACCATCTCCTTTGACCTCATCAACAACCCACAGATCAACTGGCGTGCCCGAGAGCTGTCTTCTCCCATGACAGCACACACACCTGCTATCCCAAAGGGAGGAAGGGGAAGCATGCCAGTTAACCCGTTCAAGAAGGTACGATAAGTGTCTTAGGTGCAGTTGCTACCTTACCAATTCAATACCAGGACTTTCAAGACATGTTCCAAAAGGAGCAAGCAAATTCTTTGCCACCCCACAGGCCCTACCATTGCCAGATCGATCTGATACCTGGAGCCCGAATTCCGTGTGGCCATATCTATGCTCTCACCGAACCTGAGAACCAACATCTGTAAACATATCTGAAGCACCACCTGGCCAACGGTTTCATCCGCCCTTCGAAGTCATCGGCAGCGTCTCCCTTATTCTTCGTAATGAAGAAAGAAGGAGACTTGAGGACTTGCATCGACTACCGTGCATTGAACAAAGTCACTGTCAAGAACTGCTACCCCTTACTTCTGATCACGGAACTGTTAGACCAAGTCAAGGAAGCCCAAATCTACACGAAATTGGACCTTAGAGGTGCCTGCCATCTTGTGCGCATTAAAGAAGGGGCAGTGGAAAACGGTGTTCCGTACCAAATACGGCCTATACGAATACCAAGTGATGCTGTTTGGCCTGTGCAATGCCCCAGCCGCATTCCAATACTTCATGAACAATGTTCTAAGAGAGCTGATTGATGTCTGCGCCTTAGAACAAGATCATGTCAGATCATGTACAGGCCGTTCTTACCAAGTTCCGTCAACATCATCTCTACGCCAAGCTTGAGAAATGCTCATTCCACGTTACGGAATTAGAATTCCTGAGTTTTATCCTCACTCCAAAAGGAAGACGAATGGATGTGCACAAGGTCGATTCTGTTCTCCATTGGCCAGCTCCAAGCTCATTCAAGGGAGTCCAGAGCATGCTAGGTTTTGCAAACTTTTACCGCCATTTCATCCCAGTGTTCTCAAAAATAGTACACCGAATCACTTCGCTATTAAGGAAGTGCAACAAAACCTTTCGATGGACAGAGGAGGCCGAAAAAGCCTTTCAGGAACTCAAGGTGAAATTCACCACCGCTCCAATCTTACGACACCCCCGCCCGGACCTTCCATATGTGGTGGAGACTGATGCTTCCAGTATGCAAATGGGTGCTGTATTATCACAAAGGGACCCACACACCGGCCAGCTACACCCTGTGGCTTTCTGGTCACGAAAATTCTCGCCACCTGAGCTCAACTATGCCATCACAGATAAGGAGCTGCTGGCCATAAAGGCCGCCTTCAAGGCCCGGTGACACTATCTGTTGGGAGCCAGACACACAATCACTGTGATAACAGACCACCGAAATCTACAATACCTGAAAAGTGCAAAGGCTCAATCTTCTCAACAACTACGCTGGGCCCTTTTCTTTGCGTAGTATGACTATGTGATCGCGTACCGACCAGGAGTAAAAAATGGCAATGCTGATGCCCTTTCACGCATGAGCAGCGATGATGTGGTGTGTACACCTCCTGACCCCGTGGCCATCATTCCGGGGGAAAGTCTCTTGGGCATTACAACTACGATGACTCAAGACGAGTTGCTGTATGAAGTCCGGCAAGTATTAACTCAGGAGCAACTACGAGAGTGGGGTTCAAGAGGAGAACACTATAGCATTAAGGACCAACTGCCTTACTACAGAAATCGCTATTCGTGCCTGTAAAAGAACTTCAAGAACTGGTCATCTCAGAGTATCACGACTCCCTCATGGAAGGACACCCGGGAATTGCCAAGACCCTGGTCAAGGTGAAACGAAGTTACTGGTGGCCAACGTGGTGCAAATATGTAATTCAATTCATCACTTCCTGTGGTATCTGTGCTCAGAATAAATCATCAAAGCAAAACCCGCTATGCGACCATTTCGCAGGCCTTCACGAGAGCCAAAGAACATTTGCATCAAGCCAAGGGTCGCCAGATGAAGTATGAGGACCAGCATCGCACAAAAGCCCCCCGACTACCAAATAGGGCACATGGTGTGGCTAGCCTCCAAGCATGTACCTCTAAAGGGATCCCAGACATTTCGCCCACGGTTTTTAGGGCCGTTCCCCATCAAATCCATCATGAACCCAGCCGCAGTAAAGCTGACGTTGCCAACCCATATGCAAATACATTCAGTGTTTCATGTATCCCTCCTGAAACCATTTCAGTCTGGAACTCGAGTAACTACCCAAGCAGGGCCTGTGATAATTCATGGAGAACCAGAATTTGAAGTAAAAGACATCCTGGATTCCAAGTATGTTAGAAAGAAACTCTACTATCTAGTGGACTGGAAAGGATATGGCCCACAGGACAGAACATGGGAGCCCAGTTATTACATTCATGCTCCGCGGCTGATTTGGCGTTTCCATCAAGAGCACCCCACCAAACCGGGACCAGACAGAATGACCACCCTGAGAGAGGCCTTAGGGTGGAGTGCTGTCACGATATTAACACCTGGCCTGGGAACTCAGGGCCTCTGGATCTCGCCACTGTATTCCTGCAAGGCCCCAAGGGCCCAATCATGCCCCTCTCGGCTGTCCTGGAGCCAGTCCTGGCACCTTTGGCGCCAGGCTCATATGGCAGGTGGAGTTTCCATTGGGGAATGGACCAACATGGCTGCCCCCACAAGGACCGACGTGGAACTGCATCATGCAGTCTAAAATCCAGGACGTGGTCTGCCCTGGAGGCACCTGGGATACCTGCTGGCTATTTAAGCCACGCCCAAGCTGAGGCACGCGCTTCGCATTGTTCTGCACTTGCAGCGTGACATTCACCAAGACCTGCTCGCAGCATCCTTGGCCTGCATCTTCAGGGAGAAGAAGAACACCGTTATTCCTCCTTACCTGTTCTGCATCCAGTTCCTCGACCACTCTGGAATCTTCCCTGGAATTCATCTTCTTCCGCTAGCAACATCCTAGAGAGGAGAGACAAGAAGAGGACAATTAGTAAGCGTTCGTCTTCCGATTCCATCATCTCCATAATCTGCTTACTTACCGAAGCTCTCCTGGAAATTCACTGCCGCCCGGACATCTTCCATTCTATGCTCCACTTCCATCTGGCTGCATTTCTTCCAGGAACTTCTCGGCGACCTGCAAGGAAGGATAGCATGGGTTAGCCTTATTCAAAGACGCTCATAGCGCCGCGCCTTGCGCATTCTCTTACCTTCTCGAGCACTGCCCTCTCCATCAGCTCGACGTCTCCATCACCCCCTCTGCATCAACAAGAGAAGGAGAAGGTCAACAGGGCAACAACAACTGCGGACACTCATTCTTTAAAACTAAAGACTTACCTCAAGAGTGGAGTCACAGCTGGCCTGGACTCCCAGGCCCACGCCAGTGCAGTAACTCGGCGGAAAGGTTCCCAGCCACGACGCGGCCCTGCACCGAACGGCAGGACAGAGAGCGCACCTTATCGAAATTCAAGAATAAGCCCACAGCAGCGCGAGTCCCTGGGGGAGGTGAATCTGTCCAAGAAGTGCTCCGGACCAGTCGGATGGCGTCCCTGTGGATACAAGGTGAGCGTTACAGAACGCGAAATCCAAACATAATAATCGACCCGGGCGCTTAGTATGGAAACCTCAGAAACCGACCAGTTGGCTCACTTGTTGGGGCAGTTACGTGCGGAGGTACATTCAGCCCGACAAGAAACCAACGCCTTGCGGAGAGAACTAATTGTGGCCAAAGAACGAACTGATGATCTTGGCAGACAACTCCTTCAATCGCAGGCCAGACAAGCCCCGTTGCCCGGGATTAGCCCATCAATGCCAACTCCCACGAGTAATCCAGTCCAGATCAATCTACCTGGGACAGTTCCACTACCTCCACCAGAGCGTTTCTCGGGGGATCCCCGAAGATACGCAACCTTCATGAATCAGTGTTGCCTCCACTTTTTGTGCAGACCTGGGGCGTTTCCCAATGACCAATTGTGAATGGCCTTTGCCTTGTCCTATTTGAGTGGTAGTGCAGCAGACTGGTCGGTGCCGTTCATCAGCCGGGATGATCCACTGTTACACGATTTTGGGGGCTTTCAGCAGGAGCTTGAAAAACTCTTCGCCCGTCGCTCCCATGGACATGCTTTGGATAACAAACATTTGTCCCTTCGACAAGGAAATCAGGATCTGTTGGCATACATAGCCACCTTTAATAGGCTGTTGGCCGAAGCAGAAAGGCCAGAGGACAAACAAACCACCTTGTTCCACTGGGGCTTGCGAGGGGAGTTAAAGGACGTACTGGCCCAAGTAGTGGACCCACCCAAGGACTGTGCCGAGTTCATTAATCTGGTGGTGCAACTCGATCATCGGTTGCAAGATCGGAGAATTGACCGAAACAAACTGGATGCACGCCCCATGTTCGTGCGCCCCAAAGAGCATGCTCAGCGGGGATCAGAAAGCGCCACTGAACCAATGCAACTAGGAGTGGTTAGGTATCCTTTAACCAAAGCCGAACGGGATAAGCGGAGAGAACAGCAGTTATGCCTGTACTGCGGAAAGGCAGGCCATTTCCTTAAGGAGTGTCCAGTTAAACCACCAAGAAGAACCGTAGGAGCCACAGACAAGGAGAAAGCAAGTGAGGAGTCGGAAAACTACCAACCCGGCAATTGTAGGGGTCCAATTGTCGAGGGAAGAAACCCAACTACAGACCTCCCATTTTGCTTTACCCGTGATCCTAATCACCCATCAACAGCCATCAAAGATGCATTCGTTAGAAGCTTACATTGATAGCGGAGCAGTGGGGAACAACATGGACCAGGATCTTGCAGCAAAGATGGGCTCCCACTCTGTTCTAAGCCCACCACAGAGACTGTCCCACTGTAGATGGCACCGAAATCGCCTCCGGTCCTGTGTCCGAGTGTACCACAGAACTCTCCCTCCTATGTGAAGATGGCCATCGAGAAAGCATCTCCTTTGATCTCATCAAAGCATTGCAGTTCCGATTAATCCTAGGGATGCCGTGGCTGGTCGTGCACAACCCACAGATCAACTGGCATGCCTGAGAGTTGATCTTCTCCCATGACTGCACACACACCTGCTATCTCAAAGGGAGGAAGGGGAAGCATGCCAGTTAAGCCGTTCAGGAAGGTACAATAAGTGTCTTAGGTGCAGTTGCTACCTTACCAATTCAATACCAGGACTTTTAAGACGTGTTCCAAAAGGAGCAAGCAAAAACCTTGCCACCCCACAGGCCCTACCATTGCCAGATCGATCTGATACCTGGAGCCCAAATTCCATGTGGCCGTATCTATGCGCTCATCGAACCTGATAACCAACTTCTGAAAACATATCTGAAGCAATACCTGACCAACGGTTTCATCCGCCCTTCGAAGTCATCGGCAGCGTCTCCCTTATTCTTCATACTGAAGAAAGAAGAAGACTTGAGGACTTGCATCGACTACTGTTGATTGAACCAAGTCACTGTCAAGAACCGCTGCCCCTTACCTCCGATCCCTGAACTGTTAGACCAAGTCAAGGAAGCCCAAATCTACACGAAATTGGACCTTAGAGGTGCCTACCATCTTGTGCGTATTAAAGAAGGGGACGAGTGGAAAACAGCGTTCTGTACCAAATACGGCTTATACGAATACCAAGTGATGCTGTTCGGCCTGTGTAATGCCCCAGCCGCATTCCAATACTTCATGAACGATGTTCTAAGAGAGCTGAATGATGTCTGCGCCTTAGTCTACATCGATGACATCCTGGTGTATTCGGCTTCTGAACAAGATCATGTCAGGCATGTACGGGCCGTTCTTACCAAGTTCTGTCAACATCATCTCTACGCCAAGCTTGAGAAATGCTCATTTCACGTTACGGAATTAGAGTTCCTGGGTTTTATCCGCACTCCAAAAGGAATACGAATGGATGTGCACAAGGCCGATGCCGTCCTCTATTGGCCAGCTCCAAGCTCATTCAAGGGAGTCCAGAGCATGCTATGTTTTGCAAACTTTTACTGCCGTTTCCTCCCAGGGTTCTCGCAAATAGTACACCCGATCACTTCGCTATTAAGGAAGTGCAACAAAACCTTTTGATGGACAGAGGAGGCCGAAAAAGCCTTTCAGGAACTCAAGGTGAAATTCACCACCGCTCCAATCTTACGACACCCACACCCGGACCTTCCATATGTGGTGGAGACTGATGCTTCCAGTATGGCAATGGGTGCTGTATTATCGCAAAGTGACCCACACGCCGGCCAGCTACACCCTGTGACTTTCTGGTCACGAAAATTCTCGCCACCTGAGCTCAACTATGCAATCACAGATAAGGAGCTGCTGGCCATAAAGGCCGCCTTCAAGGCCCGGTGACACTATCTGTTGGGAGCCAGACACACAATCACTGTGATAACAGACCACCGAAATCTACAATACCTGAAAAGTGCGAAGGCTCAAACTTCTCGACAACTACGCTGGGCCCTTTTCTTTGCAGAGTACGACTATGTGATCGCATACCGACCAGGAGTAAAAAATGGCAAGGCTGATGCCCTTTCCTGCATGGCCACCGATGAGGTGGTGTATACACCTCCTGACCCGGTGGCCATCATTCCGGGGGAAAGACTCTTGGGCATTACAACTACGATGACTCAAGATGAGTTGCTGTATGAAGTCCGGCAAGTATTAACTCAGGAGCAACTACGAGAGTGAGGTTCAAGAGGAGAACACTATAGCGTTAAGGATCAACTGCCTTGCTACAGAAATCAGCTATTCGTGCCTGTAAAAGAACTTCAAGAACAGGTCATCTCAGAGTATCACAACTCCATCATGCAAGGCCACCCGGGAATTGCCATGACCCTGGCCAAGGTGAAACGAAGTTACTGGTGGCCAACGTGGCGCAAAGATGTAATTCAATTCATCTCTTCCTGTGGTAGCTGTGCTCAGAATAAATCATCAAAGCAAAGACCCACTACACGACCATTTTGCAGGCCTTCACGAGAGCCAAAGAACATTTGCATCAAGCCAAGGGTCGCCAGATGAAGTATGAGGACCAGCATCGCACAAAAGCCCCCGACTACCAAATAGGGCACATGGTGTGGCTAGCCTCCAAGCATGTACCTCTAAAGGGATCCCAGACATTTCGCCCACAGTTTTTAGGGCTGTTCCCCATCAAATCCATCATAAACCCAGCCACAGTAAAGCTGACGTTGCCAACCCACATGCAAATACATCCACTGCTTCATGTATCCCTCCTGAAACCAGTTCAGTCTGGAACCTGTGTAACTACCCCATCAGGGCCTGTGATAATTCATGGAGAACCAGAATTTGAAGTAAAAGACATCCTGGATTCCAAGTATGTTAGAACAAAACTCTACTATCTAGTGGACTGGAAAGGATATGGCCCACAGGACAGAACATGGGAGCCCAGTGATTACATTCATGTTCCACGCCTGATTCAGCGTTTCCACCAAGAGTACCCTACCAAACCGGGACCAGACAGAAGGACCACCCTGAGAGAGGCCTTACGGTGGAGTGCTGTCACGATATTAACACCTGGCCTGGGAACTCAGGGCCTCTGGCCCTCGCCACTGTATTCCTGCAAGGCCCCAAGGGCCCAATCATGCCTCTCTCGGCTGTCCTGGAGCCAGTCCTGGCGCCATTGGCGCCAGGCTCATATGGCAGGTGGAGTTTCCATTGGGGAATGGACCAACATGGCTGCCCCCACAATGACCGACGTGGAACTGCATCATGCAGTCTAGCATCCAGGGCGTGGTCCGCCCTGGAGGCACCTGGGATACCTGCTGGCTATTTAAGCCACGCCCAAGCTGAGGCACGCGCTTTGCGTTGTTCTGCACTTGCAGCGTGACGTTCACCAAGACCTACTCGCAGCATCCTTGGCCTGCATCTTCAGGGAGAAGAAGAACACTGTTATTCCTCCTTACTTGTTCTGCATCCAGTTCCTCGACCACTCCAAAATCTTCCCTGGAATTCGTCTTCTTCCGCTAGCAACATCCTAGAGAGGAGAGACAAGAAGAGGATAATTAGTAAGCGTTCGTCTTCCGATTCCATCATCTCCAAACTCTGCTTACTTACCTAAGCTCTCCTGGAAATTCACTGCCGCCCGGACATCTTTCATTCTATGCTGCGCTTCCATCGGGCCGCATTTCTTCCAGGAACTTCTCGGCGACCTGCAAAGAAGGATAGCACAGATTAGCCTTATTCAAAGACGCTCATAGCGCCGCGCCTTGCGCATTCTCTTACCTTCTCGAGCATTGCCCTCTCCATCAGCTCAACGTCTCCATCACCCCTTCTGCATCAACGAGAGAAGGAGAAGGTCAACAGGGCAATAACAACTGCGGACACTCATTCTTTAAAACTAAAGACTTACCTCAAGAGTGGAGTAGCAGCCGGCCTGGAATCCCAGGCCCACGCCTGTGAAGTAACTCGGCGGAAAGGTGCCCAGCCACGACGCACCCCTGCATCGAACGGCAGGACGGAGAGCGCACCTTATCGAAATTCAAGAATCAGCCCACGGCAGCGCGAGCCCCGGGTGAGGTGAATCCGTCCCAGAACCGCTCTGGACCAGTCGGGTGGCGTCCCTGTGGATACAAGGTGAGTGTTACACATCATTAGCAAACAGACTCATCTTACAGTTCATTTCCCATATCTTAATACCTTTGATTTTTTCGTTCCCCCTAATTGCTATGGCCCAAGGTTCCATCACTAATGCATATATGAGGGGGGATAAAGGGGACACCTGCCTCGTGCCCCTCTCCAGTGGAAACGTTACTTATTCACCACTGATGACCACTAGCCTTGCCGAGGCGTTAGAATAGAGGGCAGAGATCCACCCTCGCCACTTTGGCCCCATCCCCAGGGACGACAAAACCCCCTCCATAAAGGACCAACCCACCCTGTCGAACGTCTTTTCTGCATCCATGGATAGGAGAAGAGCGCCCTCTGTTCTAACTTCCCTTGAGCTTAATATGTGTATGGTTTTGCGCATGCTGCCAGTCCCCTGCCTGTTTAACACAAAACCTACTTGGTCCGGGTGGACCAATCGGGGGAGACACTTTTTTCCAAATCCTGGTTAAGATCTTTGCGTCAACGTTCAAAAGTGAAATGGGCCTTTAAAAACCACATTCAGCTTGTCCTTCCCAGGTTTTGGTATCACCGTGATCATGACCTGTAGGAATGTCATTGGAATGGTCTCCGGAGTCCTGATTTGATTAAATAGCTTGGTTAGCGGTTGTATCAAAACCGATTGATATTGTTTAAAGAAGTCGGCCGTGTATCCATCCCCCCCTGGGGTCTTACCACCTTTAACCATTTAATAGCTCCCTCCACCTCTTCCTCTAATATTTCCCTTTCTTACGGCCTCCCTCTCTGGTTCCATGTGCTTGGGAAGGAGGTCATCCTTGAGGTATCTTCGGATCTCATCTGGAGATTCACCTTCCTGTTTGGCGTACAGTTCCTTGTAAAACCCTGCAAAAGACTCTGTAATGTGTTCAGTTTTTGTTTGTATGTTGCCCGCCTTATCCCAGACACCCTCAACCCGTCTCTCTGCTATATTTCCCCTCAGCCTGTGCGCCAATAGGGTCCCAACCTTGTCTCTCTTCTCGTAATATCTCTGCTTCGTGTACCTCATTTTTTTTACCACTTCTCCAATTAAGACTGTATGTACGGCTTGTCTTTTTTCTCTCATTTCACCCAAGAGGATTTCAGGGTCTACATCCCCCTTAGTGAGCCGTGCCCTCATGGCCCGTAGGTCCTCGCAGAGTTTGGATTCTATTAATGCCCTCTCCCGCTTCCTCCTCGAACCCTCCGTGATAAGGAGACCCTGGAAGGTGGCCTTTGCCACCTCCCAAACTGTGACCATTGGCATTTCTCCTGAATCATTTGTTGCAAAATAGGCTTCTAATTCTTTCGGTAAGAATTCTTTTAACACCTGGTCTTTCAAGAGGGTGTCGTTACAGCGCCACCTGTATGACTTCGGGGTGCCTTGCAGTCGCCAGTCCATGACCGGGAGCTCATGGTCCCACCAAGTGACTGTCTCGACTGATGGGGTCCCAATCTCATCTCCTCCCTCCTCTGATACCAATATTAAATCATTTCTAGTGTAGGTTTGATGTGGGGGAAAAAAGAATGTGTACACCCTGGGGTTTGTCAACATTTTCACCATACATCCACCCAGTAGTATTCTTGTAGGAGATCCCTCATAGTGAGGTTGTCCTTCGTGGGTTCCCTTGACTCTGCCCCTTTAGCAGACCACCAGTTTAATCGGGGGTCCATGATGAGGTTAAAATCTCTGCCCAGGACCATTGCTCCTTCCGCCCATTCATCCATGACCTTGAGTACCCTACGGATGAATTTGATCTGACCAACATTGGGTGCGTACAGAGTGGCCAGTGTGACTCGCATGCCCTGGGATAGCCCCTTGATCCCAAGAAATCTACCTCCGAAACCCCTTTTTGTCTCAACCTCAGTAAGAGACATCGACTTTCCAAGGAGAATACCCACTCCCTCGTTCTTGGAGGATTTGTGTGAGACCCAAAAGTTCCTACCTATCTCCTTCCCTTTTATCGTCAACTCGGCCCCCTCCTATAGTGTGTGTCTTGTAGGTAGAGGACTAGCAGTTTTTGTTTGCGGAACATGTTGCTTGTGAGAGAGCGCTTGTTCTGTGAGTTTAGGCCCTTAACGTTGAGCATGCCAATCCGACCTTCAACCATGATCGTCGCTACCCATGCCCTTTAGGATTCCAGTGACTTCCCCCTGGTCAATCTCTTCAAATAGCCCGTAGATCCATGGCGTGGTGTTCCCATTGCCCTTTCCCCCTCCCCTCTTCCCTCCCTCCAAACCTTCCCGTAATCTCCACTTGTTGACCGCTCCCTTCCTCTCCCTCCCCCTATCCCTATCATTGAGGCGTTCACCTCCGCCTCCCAGCGGTGCTGGGCACGGCCAGTGAAGCATCAGGGGCTCTCTACACTGCCCCGGGTCAACCTTCTAGTGGGAAGACCCATTTCTGCTACCATAAAACCTCAACTTGTTAACATCATTACTGAATAAAAACATCTATCTTTGGGTGATCAACTTTCTGTTAGAGGGTACCACTATTTCCCATGTGAGGGCATTACTCTGCGGTCTCCACAAGGTTCTGTGTTCCATGGAGTACCCCGCTGTATGGCTGGTCTCACAGGCTTGTGGGTACCTACTCCACCTGTCTCTTATTTCGAGAGTTAGGCCACACAGTGTTGTGTTAAAGGAGAAAGAAAATAGAACCCAACGATCTCAATAGGGGCAACAGGCCTGGGTAATCCAGACTCCGAGGTGGGTTCCACCAAAATTGTGGAAGGGTTTCCAACTCAATAAGTATTGTCCTGGAGGATCAGTGACACCTATTTGGTCCCCCCTCGTCTGACAGGGGATGCGTGGTTTTCATGAATTTCCGGGACCCTTTCACCTTGTGTTTGCCGCCTGGAAGGTCAGGGCCCGTAGGGGCCCTCTCAGGGGGTTCACCCCTTCCGTGCGGTTCCCAGAACCTTCAGGGCGCGGGCCGAGGAGGTCATCTGTGGTCCTCTGAATATCCTCCTCTGTGATAAGCTGGTGCCACTCTCCCTGCCACTCGAAGGCCAGATAGAACGGGTGCCCCCAGTGTTACCAGACCCCTCTGTCTTGCAACCATCTGGTGAGGGTGCCACACTTTTTTCTCATCTATAGGTTGAAGGCCGAGAGATCTTGAAAGATGGCCACCCTGGAGTTGCCATACTGTATCTCCCTAAGGTGTCTTGTCTTTTCCAGAATCCTGGCCTTGTCTCTGAAGTAGTGCAGTCTTACTAGGACTAAGCGGGGGCTCCTCCCTCCCCTCCCAGCCCAGTGTACTCTGTCGATCACCACCGATTCTCCTGAGTCTGTACCCAGGACAATCCTGATGATGTCCTGGACCTTGTCCTCTAGGCCCATCTGGGTCTCCCCCTCTGTCTCTATTAGGCCAAAAACCCAGAGTTTGTTTCTCCTCTCCCTGTTCTCCATATCATCCACCTTGAAGCGGAGCTCCTCCTCGCGGCGTTGCATTTCTGCAAACCTCGTCTTCATCTGTGTCTCCAGGAGACCGGTGGACACCTGGTGGACACCTTGTTGTTCTCCACCCCTTCAACCCGGTCCTCCAAGGTGGTCACCTTAGCTGTGAGGTCTGCCAGTTTTGCCCCCATATCAGTCCTCATCCCCCTTAGCTCATCCAGAATCATCTGTATGTTGCTCTGCAAGGTGGTCATATCTGGCGGTGGTGTATTGGACCCGAGGTCCATCTCCGTGTCTCTGGTCATGTACTGGAATTTGGCCAGTGCTTGTTTCCAGCTCATGAGCTGCCGTGGGGTTGGCGATGCCAATTCACCTCGTGTGGTCCACGTGTGACCAAGAGGGATGGGACCCTAAGCGCTGCACCCTCCCCGGATTTCCAGGGTCCCGGGCCTACTGTTTCCAGATGCCTCGGTGGGCACCTCTGAACCAGCTGAGTAGCCCCTCAATGTGTCTCAGTCTCAAGTTCTACAGCAGGTCCGGTGGGAGGGGCCCTGTTGCACTCTTCACCAGTATGGTGCAGTCAGGGGGGCCCCTCCAGGTCAATTCGTGCCCTGTATGTGTCCTGCATATAGTTTTGGCCCTCTACGAGACTTCACAGTTTAGAGCCTCTTGGTGACCACTTAGGCCAAGTATATGGGAGAGAGTGTGCCAGGTTTCCCTAGCGAGTCAGGCAAGGAATCCGGGGGTGCACGGTGCAGGGGGCCCCGTTGCACAGTTCGCCAATGTGGCGCGGTCGGGGGGGCCCTCCAGGCCAGTTTGTGCCTCTGTGTGCGTCATGCGTGTGCTTTCGACCCTCTTTGTGGGCCTTCACTATTTGGGGGCCTCATGATATTTGCTTCGGCCAGTTGTGCGGGGGAGCGGGGGAGCAGGGGAGAGTGTGCCAGGTTTCCCCTGTGGCTCAGGCATGGACTCCGGGGGGTGCCCGGTTGTTGTCTCTGTGCGTGGGGAGGGGGTCCAGAGAATCGTGACGTTGCCCAGCGACAGTGCGGGTTCCAGGGGTCGGGGCCGGCCGCAATTAGAGAAGGGGAGCACGCGTAGTATAACTTGTCTCACCTCGAGTTTGGAGTTCTGAGCAGGGCAGCTCCTCGCTCCGCTGCACCGTGGTCCTCTGCTATTCTGCTCCGGGTGTATCAGCCTGCTGCTGTCGGGGTAGCCCACACATCAGCTGTCGGGGAGTTTCACGTACCGAGCGAGGACAGCTTTCCTGGTCAGGCTCTTTCCTCTTCACTGGTCTCCGACTCCAGTTGCAGTTGATCAGCTTACCACGGATGGGGAATCCCCTCTGTTCACGTGGAGGATCCACGTCCTCCTCTGCAGCACATCCAGGAGTCACACTGTCCCCGCGAGCGCCCCAACAGTCAGCCTCAGCCGGGCCTCGGGCTCAGCTCTGCGCGGGACGCTGTGTGGGGGAGAGGGCGGACCCGGAGGTATAGCCTCGTAACTCTAACTCTGGATAGGCGGCACCTAGGGACCCCAGAGTTTCACCCTTAGGTAGATGGTCGGTAGGTTCATGCATACATCAGCTTTTGGTGCAGAATGGCACCCAATCTCCAAACGATCTCTGCAAGTTTTCCCGGGGCTAGTGTCGGAGCTACAGGTTCAGGCAGCCATCTTGCCTGCGCCCCCTGGTGGCCTCCCGGAGTACCTTTGTTTTAAGAAAAGAAATATACACAAGTAGCACTTAATATACAAATCCACATTTATATATTAGCATCTAGTATGATGTTGGTAATAGACAACAGATTTATATAGATGAGTGTATACATGACATGTTAATAATAGCTGTGGCAGCAGAGGTCTCTGGACGGCCCACATCATGTGATGGCCTCAAACCAGAAGGCGAAGTTGAAGAATGAACATGTCAACTGTCCACGTTTATGGAAAACTAGATAACAAGTGCGTTGCAAGTGGAGAATTACGGACACCTTGCTAATGGAGAATTATGGACTACATATTCCATCACACACTGGTCCTATGGACAAAAAAAGAAATAAAAAGAAAAATTCAACAAATAAAAGATATAAATGTATTTGGATTGGTCATTAATCAAAGAGACAAATAAGAATTGCAACTTAAATTCTGTCCCTTTTTAATACACGGGGGAGCCCGCAATATTGGAAAGATTTCTAAGACGGTAAGAAAAACGAGTCCTCTTTCTATCACCAGCACTTCTGTAAAAACATTAGGTGGACGGCACCCAGGCGCTTACTGAGACGCCCACGACAGAATGGAACATGGATAAATATATCAGTCCAAATCATTGGAGGCAAAACGTCAGGATGTATCCCTGTTCTAAATAATCTGAACAGTCGAATGTAATCAAGTTGGGTTTGTAACGACAGATGCACTGGAAATCAGGCACCAGTGAGAACAATTCTCTTTAGGTCGATGTGATAAGGCCAGCAAGTAATGCATATTTTAACTAGCAGCCTATATGACCTCCAAACAGAGAAATGTGAAGGGAAACTTATTTCCCAGATTAACAACCCCTCGCAATATAGTGGCACACCACTGGCTCGCTGTGTGGCGGTTTTAGAGCCCCAAAAGGGGAACCTAGGGACAAAATGGGCAACTTCATATAAGTACTTATGAGGGATAGAGTTTGAAACGTGTGGCAGTGAGGAAACATGAATGGGTGCTGGCTCAGTCGGGCCATGGTATGCAACCCCTCCTCTTTTAACAAATATAGGGGACGCGTAAGGCAGGATGGGCTAAAAAGAAACCTTATGTTTCTATGTTTCAGCCTCGGTAGCATCACAAGTGTAATATATTCTTGAACCTGTGGTGACCCAGGCGGACTGTGAGTGTCGCAGAGAACACATTTGTTGTACGCTGTCAAAACCAAAGAAAGGTAAGGTCTTTGATCACAGGGCTCTAAAAGTAGTCTAGAATATGCATGATAAAAGGATGCCACTATAGGCTCTGTAGGGACAGAGCGTTATCTGAAGTTTACATAATATCTACTTGATGTAAAGCATTGAGCTAGAGGTAACGGATTTATGGTGGAATTGTTTATTTTCCACCGGATAGGAAACCGACAAGGAGGACTATGTGATTGCCTCACTTTGTCTGAAACCACTAGCATTCTAACTGGACACTGGAGAGCTACCAAAGAAGGTGTTTCGGGCCATTAGCTGCTGTTGGTATACGAAATTGTGAGTATCCCACTTATGCATCCACGAAATTAGTGATTGCGCCCAAGGTTAGGGTGCATGAATTAGGAACCAGTGGTTAGGTTTTAACCCGCGGGTTCCCCATTGTTTCATGCTCCGGCATACAATATCTGTGATTTGGCAGAGTCTGTACGGGACAACGCCCACAACGTCTGTACTTCCTCCAACAAATTATACACTGGTGGTAAGCACGACTATATGTAACAACATTGAAAGTTACTTATACACAAATGTGTTATGTAAATAAGGGAGGATGACCAGCATGTAACATTTTGATTTTGATTTATTTATTTATAGACCGCTTTACACCAAGGCGCTCTACAATGGAACAACAAAATACAAAGAACCAATAACATTTAACAATGGGAGCAAATTTACATCTTGAATCATTCAACAAAACAGTGTAAAGAGCAATTAACTGAGGGAGGGTGGAAAGGGGGAGAGGGAGGAGGTGGGGGAGTAGGAGTAGGACAGTGCAGGGGAAATGGAAGAGGAAGAGAGATGAGTAGGAGAGGGGGAGAGAGGAATAAGGTGAGAGGGGAAGTTTTCAAGGAGGAGAATGTAGGAGGAGGGATTTAAGGGAAGTGCGAAATGAGGCAAAGGTCGTGGAAGAGCGGATTGTGAGAGGGAGTGAGTTCCAGTGCAAAGGTGCAAGGAGCTGGAATGAGCGGAAACGGGAGGAAGCGCAGGGGGAAGGGGGAACAGTGAGGAGGAAATGGTCAGCGGAGCGGAGGGAACGGAATGGGGAGTAGAAGGAGAGAAGGGAGGAGAGATAAGGAGGAGCAAGATCATAGAGGGATTTGAAGACAAGGCAAAGAAAGTAGAATTTAAGCTGTGAGTGGAAAGGTAGCCAACCAAGGTAAGAGAGCGAGGAAGAGATGGAGTCACGGGAGGTAAGGAGACAGAGGGTACGGACAGCAGAGTGGTATATGGATTTAAGAGGGGCAAGTTGTGATGCTAACACCTAACACCATGATAGTAATAGTTTTGACTATTATATATTTTTATAGATGATATCTCTCACCTCATCCATATTTGAAGCAAAGGATATCTGGCATAGAGCTTCTGTCCTGATGAAGGTTGGATCAACACAAGGGCTAGAGTTGTAAAGCCTGATACTACCAACCAAAACAAGTGTCGACCCGTATATTGCCTGTGGTGTACAGAGATAGACACACTTGTATTTAGGAAATGGTGCAAGAACTTTGTGTTAGATGTTTTTGTTGGATGGGTATATTAATAAAAATACCATGTATTGACTTAAATAGAGAGATTGCTAGGATGATTGTATGAATGCACATGAGCTGTGGGGTAAATTAATGTGTGTCTATATATGCATTAAATTTACTGTGTATTCTAAATTTTGTGATGAAATAAAATCATTGTTTTGAAGAATTAATTAAGAGTATATTGTCATCTTCGATGTAGTGGTCCATATCTTTACTATTATTGTATCCTCACCTGGAGGACCATAGATTATTTCCAGGTACCCTTTATATTTTTGGTAATGTGCTATGTCATAGTTGCTTTTGTCATAGCTTGCGCAATGCAAATGAGAGATTGTAGGAGATAGCTGTAATATAAAAAAAATAATTAACCTGCTATCCTCAGTGTCAATTGCATATTTGTGAGTAATGCTTCAGAATGGTGTCTCTTTGAGTCCAAAGAACTTCACAAAATGTCCTGGTTGTGCTATGTTAATTTATGCTAATGGGCACAGACACTCAAGAAGGTTCTCCCAAGTGCTAGGTCAACTCCTGGGGTACTTATTAGCGAAGAAAATGACTTCTGATTCATGTCCACTTTCCACAGCCTCACCTGGGGTGGAGGTGAGGAGCAGGAATCAAGCTTGACCGCAAGCAATCAAGTCAGGTGGCACCCATAACAGATGAGACGTTTTAGAGATGACCAGAGCATTACTAATAGGTAAAAGAACCTCAGGTCCCAGTCATGGTAAAATGACAGGACAAAACAATGATTTTTCTGGTTCACCAGGAAATTAATATTCCCTTCCATTGTAGAATGGCGCTATATGAATGGCTTCGATCAGCGCACTGTCAGGCAGTGAATACCAACTTCACAGTTGCAGTAATGCAACTTGGTGAATTGCCAGCAGAATCGCTCTTTACTTACTTAAAGACCCCAGCCAATAAGACAAATAATGTATATGCAACACTCCTGGTGAGGGGAAACTTAGACACCATCCAGTATCGCCTATACTAGTTTCCTGAATTGGTTTTAACACATACAAATCATGTCAACTGGTTTGGAGGTAATCTAGTTTACCCACAAACAAGTGCAAGGCATGGCCCGTTAGCCACACCCAATCTGTCACCAGAATTCTTGGCCCGGTTTCATCCAAACCATGGCGGCCCATATATGCAGACTGGGTACCAATAGCTAGCCACATACTTTGATACAGTGTGCAACACTGCACTACAATATGCAGCTCAGCAAGGTATAGCACCTGCTCAACAACCTCACGGACAGGTAGATGCAGGCGGGGTACAACTACAGACATTGAGAATTATTTTGGGATCTTGTCATCTAGAAATGAAGACATAACCCAAGTGGTATTCAGAGAAACTAGGGCAATTGCAAGCAGCCTATCCCCAAGTTACCCCCCAGCACAGACATAGGGCACTAGCCATGTTCCTTCCATTTGGATTGCAGAACGTCTTTAGTGAACTGTGACAGCTGGATCTCAATCTATAGCTGGCTTTATTTACAGCTGATAGGCACGCCATCCATCACACCACTAGCACTGATACTAGCAGGCATCATGGGAACATAAGGCACAGCCGCAGCCATGAATTTAGGCCTGTCCATAGCAGCTAATAATGATCAAATGCTTGAATGGTTGAGAGCATAATTCTACCCTTATTGAAAGGAGAGCCTGCAAGGTTAGAAGTTCATAAGAAATTGTCCCAATTGAATGAACAAGAAAAAAGGGAGCAATTTGGGGACATAATGACATTCACTTATCAATCGCTAGGCAGGGATCACTTAGGCAGAAGACCTGCCGAGACACAGAAAAAGGTTAACAAAGATGTTAAGCCAGGTAAGGAAACACACCATGAAGTGAGTCCCTCGAAAGAACGAGGATCGTTCCATGCTAAAAAGGGCAGCAAATCACAGCAGCGACAATTATCGCCAATATCGGAAGAAAAATATCCCGCGCACAGGCCTAAAAATGAGAAAGCTACAGGAGATAGGCAGGCCACGCAGTGGCAAGGCAACCACATGGGTAGAAGATAATGGGGTAAGCCTGGGAGACAGTCCCATTTCAGACCTACTGACTATGATTTTAGAGATTGGAGACGCATGAAGAGTCTGCAAAAATACACTGAGGGTCCGTCTCCTTCCCCACAGGCAATGACACCACATTGTTCTAAGACTGAGGGGAAAAAAGTGAAGGTTGAGAAAAAACACACGGCAGCCCTACAGGTTTCACAGAATGCAGAGTCCACAAACTCATCGCATCGTTCCCAAGACTAAGCAACACATGGATTGGATCGAGGTCCTATTAGACTCGGGGTCTGACATTTCCATATTTGAATTCAGCCACAAGGCACTATTGGAGCACACAAGGGCACACAGAAATGCGCAGATAACTACACCCACTGGGCAGACATTAGCACATAATGAAGTGTATTTTGCAATAATTCAGCTGGAAGACGAGCACCCCAAAAAGACTGAAGCACTGTTTTGGCCACAGCTATACATCCAATATAAAGGACTTAGCATTCCAAGACTGGCCACCATTGTATGTGCGACAAGCACCCAGAGATGAAGAGGTGGTGAGGCCTGATTTTTAAAGCGAAGTGAGTGGGGAACTAATGCAAAAATATGCAAGAAATTGGTCAGCACTGGCAGCAGTGTAGCTGTTTAAAAATCATGCAGGGCATGATAAGGAATGTCCAGGGCATGTGATTCCAGTATTGAAACCACCTCCGCCAAAGAGGCAGTATCCAGTTAAACCACAGGCAATTGCCCACATGCAAACCATAGTATACCAGCTAATGGACCAGGGGGTAATCATAAAGCAAGCTAGCCCACATAATAGTCCATTGCTCCCAGTTTTAAAACCTGATGGTACTTACCGTTTTATTGTGGATTTTTGAATTTTAAATGCACATTGTAAGACATAGGCAGTCCAGAAGCATCACAGTTCTGTATTGCTAGCCAATTTAAACAGATGTAAATATAAAACAAACCTTGATCTAGGCAATGGGTATTTCACAAAACCCTTAAGTGTAGAGAGCCAGAAATACACTGCATTCACGTTTAAGGGAACACATTTCCAATTCACTAGAATAATACAGGGGTATAAAAATTCACCTAGCACATTTTCAAGTAGAATACAGAGCTTGCTCGCAGACATTCCTAACTGTTGGCAGTATGTAGAGGATATTTACATCACCCATGAGAATCTCAGTGAACACTTGCAACAGGTAGACAGGGTCATTCACACGTTGGCTACAAAAGGGTACCTGACTAACTTAAAACAATCAAGAATAGCTCATCCTTAGGTTACCTTTCTAGGATTCACTCTTTCAGATGAGGACAGAGGTTTGTCAGCAGATTTTCTTGAAAAGTGCCAGGATACGACCACCTACCACGCTTAGGCAGTTACAGGCCATTCTAGGACTGTTACATTTTGGCAGATCATATGTCTCTAATTTTGCTGAGCTAGTGAAACTATTGTATGCTTTGATGAAACCGAATTTCAAGGCAGCTCACTGGCTGCCAGAACACACTCACATTCTGCACCATGTGTCTTAATAAATGACTCAAACTAGTCCTTTGCAGGACAGAAATACAGAGAAAGATTTAGAGATGAACCTGGTGGTGGGAGATAATGCATTCACATACACAGTGTGCAATCTAGGGGAGACTAAACCAACTGCATATAAGTCACACGTATATTCCACACCTGAGTTAAAATTTACACCTGAAGAGAACATTCATGCTTCAGTTCAGATGATTATTCAGAAAGAACAGCCATTGGCAGCAAATAGAACTATACACATAAACACACCGCTAGCTCAACTTGAAGCTGCCACAAAAGCTAGCGTGCCCAATGCAAAGGCATTACATACTAAATTGATTCAATGGTCAGCATCTCAACATGCTCCAGATGTAAAGTACCATTATAAGGCAGAATTGCAAAGACTGAGTGGATTAGGTTGGACAATGGACACAGAGCCTGACACCTGATGGCCTGACATGCCATTGTTTGATTTTTTTCCAGGTAATTTACTGCAATGGGTCCGTCATACCAGCGGTAGGGACACGGTCCAAGTATGCTGCCACGTGCACAGCAGTCGTAGGACACTTCACACATGAAGAAGTATTTATACACACTGATATTGCAACAAAGCATCTGGGAGACATGTCTGGTCTGCCCAGACTGCTGAATTGCATGGATTACTGCTTGCATTGCGCCAAGCAGATTCAGGAAAGCCCACACTAGTATTCTCAGATTTAGATTAGATTGTCAGGGCTCATAACACGGATTTGCATTGGTGGATTAAAAATGACTTCAGAGACATTAGGCATAAAACTATTGCTTCCAGGCAACTCTGGAAGCAGGTTTGGTAGCTTAAACAGACTTGCCCTTTGATGCACAGAAAAGCACATACCAAAGGGCACATTCATAGCACTGGCAATGCATTGGCAGATAAATATGCCAACGAGCACGCAGTGAGAAAAACAATAGCAGCCTTAACTCGCTCAGCGACTGCAATGGATGAGGAAATAAAAGAGGCTTGTTTAGGTATTGTACCTAGGCCAAAAGGTTTCCCCAGTAATTATGTTTATGACATTGAAAATTGACATTTTGGGGTGAGTGCAACTGCACAGCTGCTCCTTGACCGTTTCTGGTGGCCAGGGCTACGACAGCAGTTGAAAATATATATCACAAACTGTGACATATGTTTAAAGACAACTGTGCACCACAGCAAAAAAACTGTGGAGGTTCCTTTGAGAAAGGCAGCCTCGCCCTTTGAGATCCAATATATGGATCATATAGGCCCACTACCAGCAGTACATAAGTACATTCTAGTAATAGTGGATTCTTGCACTAAATTCACCTGAATGATTCCTCAAAAGAGAGCAGACTGTAAATCAGTCACACAGGCACTTAGGGGTGTGGTAGCTGTAACAGCAACTCAATGCTTATAATGGTCCAGCATTTCCGAGGCGGGCCCTGAAAAAAGCATTGGAAGCATGGGGAACAGAGCTGCAATTTTACCTTCCTTTCCGGGCCCAAACGAACGGAATGGTGGAAAGAGCCAATCAGTCTAAAAGTGAGTCTGACTAAATGCATTCTGTCACTTGGAGGTAACTGGTTAGACCATGTGCTTTTAGTGGTCAGGAGTTTAAATAAGGTACCACGCCAGTCTCTATGCAACAGTAAGACTCCATTTGAACTCTTGTTTGGGAGAAAGATGTTTATGCCTGACCTGCATGCTCTTCCCAGCCCTCTCCCCAGGCACGAGCAACTGCTGGCGACAACGCTGCTGAGGAAATCCATCCAGGTGGAAGCTGCTGAAACCAGTCCTGAGAACAAAGCAGGAGATTGGGTCCTGGAAAATATCCATGATAAGACTATGTTTGGCCCGACTTACAGACCAGCAGTACAAGTAATCAGAGTGAAAGGTTCCAGAACTGCTGTCCTACCCACATTACCACCTAAGAGAGGTACCAGGCAAGTTTCTGTGGACCACCTAAAACCTGTGCCAGATGGTTACCGCAATGTTTCCACGCAATCTTCCTCTTCCAAGTGAGGAGCCCATGGAAGATGAAGAGATGTAGATCCGTCAAATGATGCTGATAGGCGTTCAGGATGAGGAAGAAAATGCCAATCTTGTCTACACGTCCACAATTCAGGAAAGTACTGCAAGTCTGCCAATGTGGAAACAGGAAGTCTTTCTAGTTGCTAAAGTAATGAAAGAATTCTTTTGGACAGACTTTTTAAAATGGTGTTATAAAATGCTGGCAGTGTATTTCCTCCTACTATGGATCAGTCTCACTTATTTTTCATCTCACTGACTTCTGGGCATTTCCTGAGTAAGGTTTCCACTCCACCTGCAAGCAAAAAAGTTGTTCTAAAGCCTTTACAGTTTTCACACATGTTAGTGAAAAGAGAGCTCCACGATACCGAACTCCAGCTGTGATACAAATGTTTCCTCTAACTATGGGTCATGCGTGGATGCCATCATTTAAGACATATAGTGGCCCAGCTTCACAGCTGCAAGGTCACGCCTTCTCTGTGATTGATGAATCCAGACTGTTTGCATCCAGTAATCGTGTGTCCAAAACATACGGAGAACTGTTAAGAACGAGGCTCCAGACATTTGCGCAAAATGCATTGTTTGATGTGTTTGGCGATGTTGAGGATCTCCATGAAATGGGGCCCCATGTGTGTTATGTGCGATATTACAATGCCTGTTTACTTGTCAAACGTGAACCCATTCTGTGGCCCAAATACACATTCCGGGAACACTGTGCAGTGCCCTTTCAAACCAACAGTCCTGAATTCAAAGCACAGTTCTCATATATTTCATTGAGACCATACCAAGCAGGGGATTACTTGCATGAAAATCAGTATAAATTCTCTCCTGAGCCACATAATGCACAGCACATGTATGTTGCAGATTCAGTCATTTTTGACAAAGAATACTATGCAAACATGACTGAACAAATATGGCAGGAAACTATCCCTCTATGATATACTTGGGGTCAACAGGTATGGCAAATCAAAGGTGTTCACACTTTAGACATGGCATGTAGACTCCCACATTTGATGTATTTCTTACATTACACGCAGTTCCAGACCACTTGCAGCAATAGGAACCTTAGTTTCTACCCTGAATGGAAGAGGGAAGAAGGTGAGCTCTGGGATGTATCTTAGAGAGAAGCAAAAGAACGCAATGGCAACACGCATATTACTTATGCGTCAGGGAGAATAGTGTTATGGGAGGTTCAAGCAAATTAATGCAATAAAAGAAAAGCAGGACTCAGTGTGGGCCCATATGGGGCTTGGAACTCCCATAACACCTCCCTGACACAAGCTATATCCATAGGTAAGTTGTTCCAAGGAATCCTTTCCCAGTATCACCTGAGTGAGGTGATACAATCTCTAGATAACGTCACAAAAGAAGAGAATTGGAAAGCTATCATGCATTTAGCTGCTGGTCTGAGGCGCTCCCAAAGTGGGCATGTCAGGAGAGCAGCTACCTGCACCACCTCTGACCCTAGTGTGCCTTGTGAGGTGGGACAAGCATCCATAACAGGTAGAACTTACCCTTGGTCACAAGCAATAATGCAAATCCTGCAAACTGAAAGTGAGGCAGTACAGCTAGGATTTCATGCTGCAGATTCTAATGATCAAGCACTACAACAGAGTTTCTATGGGCTAAGAGATGTCATCACAGATGTAGTAGGGTTGATTCAAAATGACGTACCTATGATTGGAAGTGACCAAGAAGCTGCAGTAAGTCTTTCTGTGGTAACAGATTTTCTGGACACTCTCAGCAGAGGGGTCCCAGATTGGAATGTAATTTCATGGGCAGAACAAATACAGGCACTTAACTTGTCCAAGGTTGCAACATGTCAGGCGATATCTGGCTCTACTTTCTTGATAATTAGTGTACTGTCATACAGTGAAGTAGCAGCATCTGCTTGGTCGCCAGGTTCAAGAAATTGGATTGTGCACAGGGGTGGTAAACATTCTCATTCAAACAACACCTTCTACGATATGTCAAGAACTACATTCATGGGGTAATGTACATTGGGTAAATGACACGTGGGTCAGAGAAGATTATGTTGTACAGTATTCATATGCCTGTGTTTCACCATCTAGTCCTGAAATAACACTGTACTCATTACGTGAATGCAAAGGCTATACTCGAATGATGTGTACACATGCTGAGCCAGTGAATTCCTGTGACAGTAACTCTAAATGCACACAGCATGTTGCAACAATTGCTTCCTTTCACAGTCAACGGTTCATATTTGGTACATTTTAATCAGTCATCTCACAGTGGGAATTCCAACCCAGATCACTGTATATGCACAAGTTAAATGTTGTGGTTTCATTTTGAAGCAGCCTAGATTGGTTCAACTGAAATTGTTACATTGGCCCACCTTCATGTTACTACAATTAGAGTACCCAAAATTGAGCTTATACATAGCAAGGCTGTTAAAAATGCGTTTGGAGGTGCGAAGCACTGAAGCTACATATCTCCAAGCACACTTCGCTGTGGTCAAACAGATTGCATCTTTGCTAGCATCTGAAAATACAATGAAGTAAGCCATGCACTCTTTGATTGACAGTTCACAGTTAATTGGGTTCAATACTGGTCTTTCTGTGGTGGCAGTAACGGCCAGAAGTGCCCTACATAAATGGTTAATTGCCTTGGACACAGTCATTAGAACACTGACTTCGTCGAGTGCGTGGTACTGCTGGCTGTTAATAATACCTTGAAATTGTCTCATATTTTGCTGCAGACACTGAAATCATGCCAAGTTGCAATATGAAGGGCCTTGAAGCAACCTGTTTCCGGTACAGAGAAGAACTTTGCAGACGTCTTGGATATGAACAGTGTTCTCAATTTAAAAAACATTTCATTTTGTCATTTATCAGGAAGAAGTCTACAGTGTCAGCCATTGCCAGATGCAGAGTTTGTGCTTAAGAATCACTTCTTGCCAAGAACATGGAAGTCATAGTCTCACCACCAAGACTTGTGATGCGGCTCAGCAGACTCGCCAGAACATTATCTGTGCATAGAGACATTTGCGGAATCCAAAAGTACTTCCCACAGGTTTTCTACTGTGAGTACATTGAAAGTCCCCCTGAAGCCATGCCTTGTCGTGGGAACATGCCAGAGCAAGATAAACCGCTCAAGAAACGTTGAAAGAGACTCAGACTAGTGCCAAATGCATCCAGTACCCCCCACGCCACAACCAAGGAAGCGGCTGAAACCTCTGTCGCACAGCCTGACACAAGCCAGCCACGAAATGATCAATACCTACACGCAAATCCTTACCCCCAGGGACCTGGTGAGACAAGTGATGGATTTCTCTGGTTCCAGGAGTCCATGTCACAAGGAAATGATGCCCAAGAAAGTACAAAATGACGACATGAGCATCCTGTTTTCGTCCCCTCTGTGCTTCTTAACACACCTCAGAACAAGGCTTGTGGCTAATCCGGGGTTCAGAATGGCTGAAATTCCACTAAATTCCCCACAAGCTGGCACCTCAATCAGGGATTAAAGAACTGAAGATATATCGTATCATGCCTCAAGATGCAAATTTGAGTGCAAAGCAAACATACACACTGGATGACCTCCATGTGCTAATCTCTGTAGGTAACAATGACACTCACATATTGGTTTATTTTCAAGGACACTGATTCAAACTATTGACAGTTTACGTATGTGAGCATGTGCTGTGAATCACACAGTCCACAGCGCATTGGGTCAAGAAGCCAGGAGCCAAGCTATGCTCGTTGTTAATTGCTAATGGATTCTGAAAGGATCCTTTGTCATATTTTGAAGCTATTGCCAGTAATGATTTTTAGTTACCCTAAGTACCTCACATTGAGTACATGCATTCATTCATGCATCCTTTGTTAGGTCCAGTTGCAATATAATGGACTCATTTCTGAATACTTAATGTTAGATACATGTATTCAGTCATTCTGGTGTTGGCAAGTAGTGCTAACCATTTCAAATATGATGCAGCCGCTGATGTTTATGTGTATAGCACAAATGCTTCCAGGTGGGTGCTCAGCAATTTATCAAGCAACTCATGTTAATTTTTGCATGCAGAAGCTATTTACTAAAATATGGATGTGTAAATGTTTTTGTTTTTGCCACCAATATAGGCAATCTTTATGTAATTATAGCTCCCAGTAGGTGTATTAAAGACTTCACAGAGCTACAAATCCTTTGATCTGTGTCAAATTGCCTTGAGGGGGGTGTTAAGAATAATGAGTCTGAGAAGACAATTTGGCTCACATCAAGCGACACTGCATGGTACAAAGGAAACAGTCAGGGTGCTACACATGCTATTTGATAAAAATGCACATACTGTCCAACAATGTACAGCATTTTTACAAGGGACAAAAACAGACACTAGCCTCTGATAATATAAGTTAAGTGTCTAAATAATGCAGGTGCTTGTAAACTTGAAAAACACACATACGCTTGTCGTTTGGCTTCAGCGAAAGGCGATGAGCAGGGAATTGTATTGTAGCTTGCCCTTTTCCAGCGGAGAAACCTAACCACAAGTGGCAACTTCCTGTCTTAAGCACATTGTAGCAAATTCAAGAGATGCTTTTTCGCACCATTTAGATCTGATAAGCAGCCAAGGACAGGAAGCATGACACCAAAATACAACGCGCACAGTTAAACGTGTATGGAGGCGAGTGATGTCCTTTACCTCTTCAGAAGCCCACGTAAAATAATTGAGTTGAAGCGGTGTGGAAGCAATTGACATGCTTTGTCTGGTCAATAAACGGAAGCCCAATTACTTATGGTAGAGAAAACTAGGGGGGAAAGACAACGCCTATCTCTTGAGTATGCACATAGGTATGTCGTAGGTTCAAAGCAAAGGAACAATCTTAAGCACTAGGGTTTAACCTTCTAGGTGGCAGAAATGACGCACACATGCTAGACAGACCAAGTCCCGTCTTAAGATAAAATAGCGCAAGCTGACGGGGCAGGGCAGAGGTTCACCCAGCAATCAGCAAGCTCAAGTCCTGGGGGGCTGGGAAGAGATATCCATTGCAGGTCCCAGAGCAGAGGCGGAAGAGGTATCCATTGCAGGTCCCAAAGCAGAGGCGAGGGAGATAGCCATCGCAGGTCCCAGCGCAGAGGAAGCCGTGGTCGGTTTGTGTGCTGCACATCTTGTCCTAAAGCGTGAGTCGAATGTGAAGTCGAACTGTGTGCATTTTGAGACTAAAGGCGTTTGGTATGTTACACCACTCATACCATAGTATAGCATAGATCAACATAATATAAATCCCTTGTCACCCAAGCGGCTAAACTAAAATGGTTACTTGTTCTTTTCTCTATTAATGTAAACCATGCTCTTAGCTTACACAACAGTCGTTTTCATATGTATTGTAATGTACTATGTCATAGTTGCTTTTGTCGTAGCTTGCGCAATGCAAATTAGAGCTTGTAGGAGATAGCTGTAATATTACATTACATTTACTGTGTATTTTAAATTTTGTGATGAAATAAAATCATTGTTTTGAAGAATTAATTAATAGTACATTGTCATCCTCGATCTAGTGGTCCATATCTTTATTATTATTGTATCCTCACCTGGAGGACCATAGATTATTTCCAGGTACCCTTTATATTTTTGGTAATGTACTGTGTCATAGTTACTTTTGTCATAGCTCGCGCAATGCAAATTAGAGCTTATAGGCTCTATGTTAATTTATGCTAATGGGAGCAGACACTCAAGAAGGTAGTCCCAAGCGCTAGGTCAACACCTGGGGTACTTATTAGCGGAAAAAATGACTTCTGATTCATGTCCACTTTCCACAGCCTCAACTGGGGTGGAGAGGAGGGGCAGGAATCAAGCTTGACCGCAAGCAATCAAGTCAGAGCCTCATGTGTCCGCTAAGATTTCAGAGTATAGGAACTGTTCATCACAAAAGACTGACAGGCTTTGCCGAATGGCCTCGAAAAGAATGACCACAGTGACCCAATATGTAACAAACTTGGACTATTTAATGAGGAACCCACCTTGCAGAAGCAGTCTTTAAGTACAGAACAGTATTCCACGAAATCCTTAGCGAGGGAGGCACTGACATTTAATTAATTACGATTACGGAGACATCGTTATCAGAAAACTACAAAGTGATAGCACATAAAATGAAATCTAACAACTTTAAATGCCTAAGAAAAGATCAATTTACGGATCAATGACTTGGAGATAAATACACACAAAATGAAAATTAAACTGTTTGAGAATGACTGGGTAGAATGCACTTCACAGGTACATGCGTATACATCCTTTTCTGAATATGCAGCATTTATGCACAGACAAAGTCCTCGTTTGAAATATATATTACTCTGTCCAGACAAAACAATTAGAAGACCATACATGTTATTTCGTATGGGCAAGATTCACATGTTGATCAGGTGTGTAGATTCTGTAAGGAAACTTCAGAATCCTTGAAACATTTATTTTTATATTGTTCACATTTTGAAAATATAAGTGTAATGATGCTGAAAGAATTTATAAATGCTAACACACAGTTTGCAAGAAACTGTATATGGAAACACTGTATGTGGGGAGAAAGTAACACGGCTATAATAGCAACTGTCCGATTGGTAGATTACATCATAAATGAAATGGAAAAAGATTGTTTTATGATTTAAATCAATGTTTTATCAAATTGTATCTCACGAAAACATTTGTAAAGGTGTGTGACACCAAAAACAAATTTTTAAAATAAAAAAAAATAATAATGCCTCCAAGTCATCCGAGTCCGGACAAGAGGATGAGAGACAGCTGTGACAAATATGAAATGAGAAAACCTACATCATGCAACAAATCACTGCAGCCCTCCCAGAAATTCTGTGGTGACATTATCCAGGACTTCCAAGATAAAGTGAAACATCCAGCAAGCCATAAACGGATCGCAGACTGATGGAGTCAGTCCCAGGAGGATAGCTCAGCGGCAGCATGCTCGACTTGTAAACAAGACGACACTGAGCAACACAGGTTCGAATCCTGGGTTCGCACTTTAGAAACCTCTGGGTATTAAGCGCATTATAAATAACCTATCATATCATGGAAAAGATGAAATCTTTCCCAAGGAAACCTCAAGCATAGCCCCAACATCCAACTTATTCAACATAACTATAGCAGTGGACTTAAATAATCCTGATGAAAGAAAGCAACAAAGAAGGCTCTGCAGTGGACTCCTACCCACCTTACCTATGCAAAAAGCATCCTGCTATTTTTTTGTTTGTTTGTTTGTTTATTTATTTATATGGCGCACCTTACCCAGGGGCAACAGGGCGCAGGCAGAAGATAATTCGAAGCTTACAATGTTGCAGAAATATACACATTGAGGTAGTGATAGAGATAACCAAAATTACAGAATAAGAAGTGTACGAATCTTCATACATACAAAGTCAATATCTATGCAAGGGTAGATATACAGATATACAAATATGTACAGGGCTGTTAGAGGCGGGTACTCCTGAGAAAAAATATTCAGGATTACAGGATTACAGGAATAGGAGGTATGGAAATGTATACAAATCTTCATACATAAAAGGTCAATATCTATACAGGAGGAAAGTGTACAGATGTGTGCTGTAAGGGCTGTTAGAGGCGAGGGCGAGGTCGCGAGCAAGGTATCACTATCTATACCTAGGTATAGAAAGTGCAGCTACAAACAAGGGTTATTGGAGTTAAGGTGACTGATGAGGTGTTTTCTAAAGTGTAAGTATGGTTGGTCAGCTCTTAGGTTGTGTGGCAGCGAATTCCAGAGCATGGCAGCTTTCACCGGGAAACTGTTCCCACCAATGGTGGAGAGTTTGAATCTGGGAATTATCAGGCGGTTGGAATTGATAGTTCTTGTTTGTCGGATGGAGGACTTTCTCTTTACCTTGTCCATCAGGTAGCTGGGGGCGGCATTGTTGAGGGCTTTATGGGTTAGGGAGGCCAACTTTAATTTGATTTTGTTGTCTGTGGAGAGCCATTTCTGTTGGCGTCTGTTGGTAGAGATATCATCTCTCTTATTAATGCAGAGGGCAGCTCTCAAGGCATTATTTTGAAGGATTTGAAGCCTGTGGATAATGGCTTTGTTTGCGCCACTATAGAGGGCATTACAATAATCGAGCCTAGATAGTATGAGTGCTCTTGCCAGGATCAAGCAACTGTCATTGGATAGGAATGGTCTGCCTGCCCTTATTAATTTGCAGGTGTACGCAGTGGTAGATGCTAGTGAGTTGACCTGTTTAGTGAATGACATAGTGGCATCTAGATAAAAGCCGAGGGTTTTTACTTCCCTGGATACTCTAATGAGATTGCCATCTATGTTGAATTCGGCATATTCAAGGCCTAGTTTGTTGATATTAGCGGGGGAACCTAGGATGATGAGCTCTGTCTTGTCATCATTCAGGCATAGACCATGCGATGCCATCCATCCCTGAATGATGAGATATACCCTATTCACCAACTCTCTGTCCTTACTGTGATCCCCTGAAAGTGGGAGGAGAATCTGAGTGTCATCAGCATAGTTAGTGTAGGTGACACCCAGATGGTCCAGATCGTCGAACAGGGGTTTGGTGAAGATGTTATATAGTGTGGGGGAGACGCATGAGCCCTGCGGGACTCCACAAGTAATAGGAGAGGGGTCTGCTGCTGCTGAAGGGGAGAAGACTCTCATGGTTCTCTCGCTCAGAAAGGACTCAATCCATTTGATAGCTTCTGGGGAGAAGTGAGCAGCTGAGTCAAGGTGTTTGCAGAGGACCTTGTGGTCGACGAGGTCGAAGGCCGCGGAGAGGTCGAGTAAGAGGAGGAGTGCTGTCTTACCCTTGTCCCTAAGATCATCAATTTTGGTTTTCAGATCGATAAGGGCTGTTTCCGTGCCGTGAAGTGGGCGGAAACCTGATTGTCTGGAGCCTAGTAGCTTGTGTAGTTCTAAGTATTTTTGAATCTGGACGTAGGCAACTTTGTCCAAGATTTTCAGTAGGAAGGGTACCGTGGTGATGGGTCGGTAGTTAGTGGGGATGAGGGGATCAAGCGTCTGTTTTTTGAGGAGGGGGAGCACCCAAGATTGTTTTAAGTTGGCGGGGATGCTGCCTGAGGAGAAAGAGGCGTTTATGAGTTTAGAGATAAAGGGCGACAGGTCTCTGGCTGCGTCCTTTATTATGTGCGCGGGGCAGATATCGCCTTTACAGTTTGATGGTTTAAGGGAAAGGATGATTTTCTCAACCTCCAGGGTGGTGGTTTTAGAAAAGGTGAATGAGTTGATGTGTGTACTTGGTGAGGCAATGGGCGGAGATATGGGAGGGTTAGTGAGGTTTAGTGAGTCTTTTTTTAGTTGAATTTTGTTTTGTAGGGTGTTTATTTTATTTGCTAGTGCTTGTTGGATGTCTGTGCACCAGGTCTGGTTCTTAGTGCAGGTGTCGGGTGTAGCAATGGGTGACTCAAGTTCCTTCAGTATGGAAAAGAGCTCCTTCATACTTGAATTGGAGTTGGCAATGCGGATGTTATAGGAATTCCGTTTGGCTAAACAGATTTCAGCTTTGTAATGACGAGAAATCGTGTCAAGGATGGCTTTCCTTTCACTGGGGGGGCATAGTTTCCAATCAGCTTCACATTTTCGCTTTTTTAGGCGGAGGGCTTTGAGTTCGGGTGTATACCATTTGTTTAAATGGGTTTTTGGCTTGCTGGTGCGAAGTTTGAGTGGGGCAATTTTGTCCATGGTAGATAGCATGATTTTATTGTATTCGTGGACTAGTGTATTGGGATCTAGATTGTCTGGTAATGCGTTTAAGGTTGGAAGGATGGCTGGGATGATTTTTTCTATTGAGATATTTTTCTTGTTTCTTGTGAGGCAGGGTGGTGCCAGTGACACGGTTGTGGTAGTTGATCTAGAGGTCAGTAGGTTGAAGGAGACCAACGAGTGGTCGGTCCAGGGTAGTGGTGTGGTGGCGGTGATGACCGCTGAGCAATTGGCATCAGCAACCCAGTCTAGGGTTCTACCCTTCAGGTGGGTGGGTAGGTTGACTTTTTGAGAGAGTCCGAGTGAAGATATCGTATTGGCTATGGTAGATGCATGTGAATCTGCTGGGTCGTTGAACCCTAGGTTGAGGTCCCCTAGTAGCAGTAGTTGTGAGGTGGTTTTCGCATTGTTAGAGATTAGGTTGTGTAAATCTTCCTCGAATGTTCCAAGTGGACCTGGTGGTCTGTAAATCAGGTGGATAGTGAGGGATTGGGTGTGATTTATGGGGAGTTTGGCAGTGAGGGATTCACACGACTGCAGAGTTTGAGTCGGGGCTAGTCTGAGAGCTAAACTTGCTTTGGATATGATGGCGATGCCACCGCCCCGGTTACCTACCCGGTGGGCAGGGGCGAGAAGCAGTACAAATACGTGTCATTCAATTCAGGCAAGGCAGTAAAGGTGCAATATACAGATAGGGTAGTAATGCCTAGATTCAGTTTGTGGTCAGGGGGTGAACTTTGGGTTGCGGTAGGAGCTCAGTAGTCTCTGGGAGGACATGGGTGGCTATGTAATCAGAGCATGTGCAGGAATAGTGGTAGCCAGCGAATATATACGGTGGGGTATCACCTAGATTCAAATAACACAATTTGGCAATAATGCAATGGGGTATCACCTATATTCAAATGACACAATTGGCAATAATGCAGTGGGGTATCACCTAGATTCAAATAACACAATAGGCAATAATGCAGTGGGGTATTACCTAGGTTCAGATAACACAATTGGCTAGATTCAAATGACACAATTGGCAATAATGCAGTGGGGTATCACCTAGATTCAAATAACACAATAGGCAATAATGCAGTGGGGTATTACCTAGGTTCAAGTAACACAATTGGCTAGATTCAAATGACACAATTGGCAATAATGCAATGGGGGTATTACCTAGGTTCAAATAACACAATAGGCAATGATGCAGTGGAGTATCACCTAGATTCAAATGACACAATTGGCTAGATTCGAATGACACAATTGGCAATAGTGCAATGGGGTATTACCTAAGTTCAAATAACACAATAGGCAATAATGCAGTGGGGTATCACCTAGATTCAAATGACACAATTGGCTAGATTCAAATGACACAATTGGCAATAATGCAGTGGGGTATCACCTAGATTCAAATGACACAATTGGCAGTGAAGCAGTGGGGTATTACCTAACAGTCCTGCACACGGGTTATGCATTTGGTTACTATTTCCAGGGGTTTCCTGGGGTGTCACAGACACACATGATGCTGGAGACAATGGTAGCTGGCAGTAATGCAGTAGTGAAGGCCAAAAGTTACCTAGAATAAGGTGGGCATAGGGTATTGCAGACAGCAGATTTAGGCGTAAACGGGCACAGAAACAGGTGTCAGGTGGCAGCGTTAGCTTACCTAGAGCGGTAGGGGCAGAGTTCCTGGCCCTGGATACTATGGCTCCAAACAGGCACCCAACAGGCCTTAGTGTGGCCTTCGTGAGGGCCGGCGTATCCGCCTGCCGGCGGATGCTCGATCGATGTAGGAGGCGGTCTCAGCCTCGTTTTGGTGCCGCGCTGCGCCCGGCATGGAGAGGTCAGGCAGGCCTCAAGGACCTGATCAGGCAGTCTCTAGGGACCTCCTCGATGATGCTGGCGGCTTCAGGGAGGGGGAGAGGGCTCCAGCCCTCTTCCCTGGGCAGATGATGAGATGTGGAGTTTTGCAAACTGAAGAGAACTCTTCACTGAAATCAGGAATTCTGGGTTTGAAATTAAGGTTTCAGGAGCAGGAACTATAATCAGGTCCTGGGTTTCGGGCCTCACCCAGTAAGCAGGAGCAACCACTGGGAAACCAGGAGCGAGTACATAGCTCCAAGAAATGTCAAACCCTGTTTTTGTACCAAGATCCTTCAATACACATATCCCACTCCTCAAAAACGCCACAGAGTCCCAGATGATTACCCTAACTTTTGACCTGATTCATACCCTACACAGTTGGAATCCTAGAATGCTACATATATAGACAAATCCTGGAACATGTAGTAGCCAATAGCATCTTAGATCACGCACATGTAGGAATCAGACCTATGCAATGTGATGAATCTGATGATGTCACCTGATGATGTCATCACTCCTTTCCCTGAGGTAGCCTCTCCTTATGTAGCCAGAGGACGGGAGCTGCTACCTGATCCTGACCGTGGAGGCCCTCAAGGGCATGACACAACAACAATGGGGAAAGTCACATACCCCCATTTCCTCTTAGGAATGTTCCCTCCATTCCTCATGCCTTAATGGCCTATTGCAACACTCTCCCTCAACCATGTACCAGATCTACTTTAAGTAATCCCCAACATGGCACAAAGAACAATACATTAACCACTGAGACGAGGAAGAGGCAGGGAGCAGTAACGATCACTCCCAAAAGGTTCCATACCAGTTTCCTCAATGTCACATAAGGAACGAAGTGATAACAACTGATAACAACTCAGATGAGAAAGAAGGATAGAACATGAAGATTACTACGACCGGTAAGCCCACACAGCGGTCTAGTCTTCGGAAACTATTAAATCATGCCAGGAAGTTTAAAACCAGCTTAGCTGATGGCAAGAATAGAGAGCTACAGATGCTGAGCTGCACACCGACCTGCACAGACACTGACCAGTACACAGAGGGAGAGGACGCTGCGGAAAACAGCGTTGAGGCTGACCTAGATGGCAGAAAAGGAAACCGGAGTGCAGACGGCCCACCACCCAAGAGCGAAAGGCAGCAGGAATTGTATATCAACACAGTATGGGTGCAGCGGCTAATGGGACACATGCCAAGCCAGCAACCCCAAGGGAACTGAAGCAGAGAAGCGCGAGGGACACTGAGATCACTGGGTAAACCCAGGGACAACGGAAGGGTTACCGGGTGGCCTGAGAGTGTACGCAAGCAAAGTGAAATCGGTGAAGAAGCTAACATACCTGTAAGCTATGCCACAAAGGGGTTGTTGAACCTGCACCTTAAAGGAGAAAGCAAAGTAATTGTGAAAGAAAGCAAATTAAAAGTGAACGCACTGGGAAAGAGAAATGTATTGTTGAAACAAAAACTGTTAAACAAGGAACAATACGCCAACAGTGAACAAATATCGTTTCATGGATAGAAGGAAAACTCATTGTGTGTAAGTGCTGGAAGGAGAGTATACCAGGCAAGTATACCAGGCAAAGGTAAGCGTGTGTAATAAATTGCAGAAGGAAGTGTATTTCAAGGAAACTCCAGGCCCTTGAGATTGTAAAGTGCAATAAAACTCATTGTATGAAAGACCTGGCAGGAGAGGACACCTGATGAAGATATATGTTTAAAAGATTGTATGAAAGTCCTGGCAGGAGAGTACACCAGGTGACAATAAACAGAAGGAAGAATATCTCAAGGAGGATCTATACCCATGAGATTGTAAAGTGTCATAAAATTCATTCTGTGAAAGTCCTGGTAGCAGAGTGCACTAGGTAAAGATAAGTGTTTTTAAAGATTGTATGATAGTCCTAGCAGGAGAGTCTACCAGGTGACGATAAGTGTTTCAAAGACTGTAAAGAAGTACTGGCAGGAGAGTATACCAGGCAAAGTCAAGATTGAGGAGAATTCCTTGGAAGTCACATGCTCTTACGATTCTAAATAATTTAAAACGTGAAGAGAAATCTGGGGAAAGGAGCTATTTCCCCAAGAACTGTGAATGTGTCAAGAGGAGGGAGCTATCCTCTTGGGGTTCTAAAGAACTTGGTTTTTCTTTGTTTGAACTTTTCCTATTGATATTAGAAAGCAGGGGAAGGGAGCCATTCCCTGGAACTGTGAATACTAACCACTTGGAACTTTTCCGTTGGGTTTACATCTTTGTGGTGAAGTCTAACATTTGTACACCTTGATATCCAGAGACACCATCCTTTGCACTTTAGAGTTTTTTTTGGGGTATGAGTGCCAGAATAGGATTTCAGACACAGGCCATATTTTTACTTTGGACATCTTGACAAAGGACAGACCCTTTAGTATTTGGTTGAGGTAGAGAAATACCCCCTAGATTAGAGATAGGGAGGCATTTTCCAACCCCTTATTATTTTAAATAAAAGTGTATAACCAAAACCTCTGGTCTCTGTGTCCGTATCTCATTCCCGGCTCCTCAAATGTGAGGAGCAGAATAGTTACTCATCTCTCTCTGGGATGTCCTCAAAATCAACGCTGACACTAACACCAGCTTGGCCCTCATACTCTTACATAAATCAACAGCCTTGGCAGAGCGAACGAGGGATCCTTAATAAGGATACTGGAAGAAATTGGATCGGACAATACAACACTACAATGAATGAAGCCTTTCCTCACGGTTGAAATACAGGTTACCAGCTTCCCTCTTTCAGTGCCTATACGTCGATATGCCTTACAAATAAACTTAAATGTGTACAGAACACGGCAGCAGGACTACTGCTGAGGCTCGACAGGAGGGAACACATAATATGGCACTAAGAAGTCTACACTGGCTACAAGCTAAAAAAAAGACTCCAGTTAAAAGCACTTCTGGGCCGTGGAGCAGAATTCATGCATGCAAACATCATCCTAAACCAATCAAGTAGGAAACTAAGATCCATCAATGATATACTATTAGAGACCACATGCTGCATAATAGAAAAACTTGGAGGGGCAACTTTTCCAACATAATGGCCAAACACTGGAGCATTTTACCAATGATAAATCTGCACATTCCAAGACCAGCCTAGCTCCAGGAAAACTAACAAACTGGCTTCAATGCCTAATCAACCAATAAAATGTCCAGCATCAGGATTCCCACTGGCTTTCTGTGGCAAACAACACCCTGGACCGAAATCAACAGAGCTACCCACCTTTGACCCTCAAGCAATGTTTTTTTAGAGAAGGCCCTGTGCCCCCTATATCCTACTACTTCAGGGAATTCTATACTGAGCCCCCCAAACTCCCAACTACTATGTAGGTTCTATGACAATGGGACCTTTGTACCTTTCTGGGCAATTAATACAAGACTCCAGTCACACTGTGAAGGGTGTCACCATATCTCTACTGTACCTTGTACACAAAACACACCCAAGGTCCACACCTTATATGAATAGAAACACCTCTACCCCTTCAAGGCCAGACTAGCAGTTGGGGACCTATGGGATACTTGCATAGAAACTACAGGCACTCTTGTATGTGTCATTTCAGACTCTGTTAGCTCTAGCCACTAAAATCTTGGTGCTCAAACTCGACAAAAGCAAGACAACTACGCCACTAAACCATGGATTCTTAATACCCCCTCTTATCAGACAGCAAAAAACAGAACATAACATCTATTTGAGCAATTTACATACCACATCCACTGACCAATCCATCCTAGAACTATGGGCACAAGAGGTCTTCTCTCTGGGTATAAATTCCTCAGTGCACTTTTTAAAACAAACCATCTAGAATCTCACACACCAATGCAGAGCTCAGGGTACTTCTGGTTTGCGCACACCACCATAGGAGCTCAGCACTCTTTCATTTTCCCGCTCATCCCAACTAAACAAACCCCACCCACCGCTCCTTGTCAGAGACACCAAAGAGAGCAAATCCTAAGAACATAATATATCTTGGCCCTCATTACGACCCTGGCGGAGTGGGTTTACGCCAGCGGTATTCGCGGCGGACCCGTCCGCCCTACTACGAGATCCCGTAGCGCCATGGTGAGTTTTACGCCCGGTTTTTCCGGGCGGAAAAATCCATGGCGCTACGGGACCTCGTCGTTAATTACGCCACCGTAATTTACGGTGGCGTAATTAACTCCTTCCCCACTCCCATTATACCCTATGGGGCAAAAATGGGAATGGGGAAGGGTAAAATGGGGATTGGGGATTTACCGCCCCGCCAAGGTCGGAATGGGGCGGTAAATCCGCCAACCCCCATGGCGGTATCGGCAGCTTTCCGCCGTGCTCCATGGTGCATATTGCACCACGATCTCCGCCAGGGTCGTAATGAGGGCCCTTGTATTTTGTGGACCCTCTGGTGTACAATGGAAACCGCATCGTTATGAGGCATTGTACTTCGAAGATCACCCCTCATTGGCCCGACAGATGAAGTGTTGACTAATGGTACTCTTACTTCAAAGTTTGCTTTGCACCGAGGAACTGGCCAGGATTGTCCGCTCTCGCCACTGCTCTTTGTCCTGTCATTGGAACCACTGGCCGCTGCCATAAGAACAGAATAGAAGATAGTTGGGATTAACTTCTATGGAGCGATGCAGAAGCTGTGGTTATATGTAGACAACCTCCTTCTGGTGCAGCAGGATTTAAAAGCGTCCGTACCAACTTTGATGGACTATATCGAGAGGTTTGACAGGGTCTCGAACTACAAAATCAATTGGCTCAAATCAGAAGGCTCTACCTTGTTTGGCTTTAAATGGTGTCCCTCCAAGATGAAATATCTGGGGATCTGGCTGACTAGCGAGATGAAACTCATGATGGAGATTCATTTGAGATTGGTGATGGAAAAATGGTCTGTGGACCATGTAGGGACTCCCTCAAACTATCGTTAGGCGGGGTAGAACGCGTTGAAAATTATGGCAGCGCCATGGATCACTTACATTATGATCATGAGCCCCCTTCCACCATGTAAATATATAATGAAGAAGCTGGACGGTATGGTTCAGGCCTTTCTATGGAAGCAGAAACTGCCCAGATTTAATTTTTGGAAACTGCAGCTTCGGTGTGAATAGGGGGGAGAGGGGGCTGAGTGTGTCCGAGTTCGCTAGAAATCACCTGCTAATTATGTTGAGACATTTTCTGCCATTCTTGAAGGAGCCTTACAGTGATTGGTCGATTGCTGAGGCGAGCATAGTGGGTCCGTTGGAGCCCTCTGCTTTGCTGACCACTACAAGCAAAAGATGGGGTGAGAGGTCAGTTCTGACTGAATTTCTGCAGTCTTGCTGGAAAGATATAGCGAGATCTCTAAGTATGGACCCATGTCGGATGGGGTCTGCATAAATATGGTTGAACCCTTTAATAAAACTCAACAATAAAGTTCTGTTTTGTACGAATTGGTATTTGGAAGGTGTGAGGGAGATTGGCGACCTTTTTGAAGAAGGTTCTTGGATCTTGGTCCATGACTTGCAGATCAAGTATGGCTTTGTGGGCTGCACACATGGAGAGTACCTGTCTCTTAAATTGGCTGTGCCAATGGTGGACATCTTGAATACTGATCTGCTGGATTCGATTGTCCACTTGGGAGGTCAGGAACACATGACTTTGGCGGTGTACAAACTCCTGAGTGGTGGAGCAGTGGGGAACACAAAACTCCTGGAAACTTGGTCGGCCCGCCTTCAAGATGATATGATGGTGTAAAGATGGGAGGCACTTTGTAGAAATGTTCCACAAATGTCAGTTCACATTGGAGAGAGGGATTGTCAGGTGAAATTGCTAAACTGGGGGTTCTGGACTCCTGGGTGGATGCACAAGCAAGGACTGAGCCTGTCAGATGCCTGTTGGGGATTTGGAAGATCAGTAGCAACATTTGAGCATATGTTATGGGATTGTTAGAGGGTAAAATCGTTCTGGAGCGATGTGATGAGTATGATGAACATAAACCTACGAGTGGAAAGAGAATATGACTTTGGAACTTTGATTTTGGGTGAGGACATGGATCTGGAGGAGCTGTCATACCCCCAAGTGTCTTGGATCATGAGGTCTTCAATAGTTGACAAAAGGATCATTTTACAAAATTGGAAATCAGCGGTTTTCCCAACCAAATATATGTGGTTACAGGAAATGTATTATATTTACAATATTGATAGAGTAGCCATGCAACATCAGAGGAAGGGCAACATTTTGACCCCTTATAAAAGCATTTCTTGAATCAGATCTGGAGTGATTTACAGTTTAGAGGGAGGCTGATGGAACTTGGAAGATAAAATAAGTGTTTTTTGTTGTTATTTTTTTCCTATTTGTTTCTTTGTTCCTTTTATCTCACATTTTTGATGTTTATATGAGGGGGGTCATGTATGACGACTTTCTTCAGTTTGATTGTCTATTTCTATGTTTGTTTATTGATATTGTTTTAATTGGAATTGTTATGTATTTGTTTTTTAATACAGCCTCGCGAGGATGGCTAAGGGGCAACGCCCTCGCCTTGGAAGCAAGATGACGCAGCAACACAGGTTCAGCAACACAGATTCGATCCCTGGTCAGTGCTTAGAAACCTCCCGGTATTAACCGTGTTATAAATAACCAACTATTATGATAATAACACAAATTGTGAATATAAATGTTTTTCAAAAAGATCACCCCTCATTATAAATATGAAACGAGGGGCCAGATGAGCAGTGCCTCTTCTGCATTGCCATAATGGTTTTGGTTTTACTGGCCGTTGTAATATTTTACTCTGTGAAAGCACAGTTTTAAATTTGATAAATAAACAAAAGGCTCTCACATCAACACATCTGATTGATGTCAAATAGGGGCTTTGTGTACTCCATTGAGGTGTACATTAGGTGTACAATTACAGCAAATGTTCTTCAACGGTGTATTTACATTAAACATCCTGGTACTTCGTGCCTGTACTATTTAAAACTCAAATGACGTTTAGTGAAAACCCAAGCAGTGTGTATGCACAAAGGTGTTCCACTGGCTTTCACTCACTGGTACTCACTGGTACTGCGTTTTGTTGCCACAAGCTCTTTTGATTATTTAGAAAATGTGGTATGGCTGGGGTTATTGGAGTGATTTGCGACACAAGCGTGTGGCTGCAACAGCCTTATCAGCCTTTCGGAGAAATTGGTGTGTATGTAAATCTCTTTGTTTGATTACCTTTCATTTGATCAGAGATGTGGCCTAGTGGCTGAGTAGTGCCTGTGTCTCATGTAACCTGGTTGCTCCCCCATTTCACTACAATGTGAGCCCCAGGGCAGATACGTCAGTTCCCATAGGTGCCAAAACTGAAAATGCTTAGAAGTGTGCTAAATGCCAGTATAGATGTATTAGAGTTCAATACATAAAGGACAATTCATTACATCAGATCTCCATCATTTTAGAACCGGGGCTGCACCATCTACTCCGTGGAGGAGTAAAGTTGAGATGTAGATGGAACCAATGTTCTGCTGAGTTCCCTAAGTGAAATAACCTGGTGCAGTGTCCTGGCACTAATATCCAAGTCCAGAACCCGAGTTTATGAATGAAACACTGTAGAGAATTGCGAGACTCCCAGTCTCGCAAGATCTCGGCAAAACCTGGAAGTGCAGGTTCACAAGAGTGCGAAAGGCAGAAGAAGCCGGAGCAGAGGGCACGGAGCACACTGAGCTCCTAGCGCTCCTCTGAAGGAACACTGTTAACCCACTTACAGACCTTGATTCATCACAGCAGCATGCACTGCTTAGGGCCAGTTCCCCCTGGACTTGATTTATGCTGGGTTAGTTGTTAATATAATGCTGGCATCAGCACCTTAATAAAAGGGTACAACCAGCTACACTGAAGTCTCCTGCGCATTAATCCACAACTTAATTGGCAACAAGGATCAAGACTCAACCCGCACGGTGCCATGCAAGGGGCAACTCCGCCCGCGCCTTTTCTTCAAACGCCAGGTAGGCCTGCCATCCCATGGCCACAATGGGAACCATTATTCACCACGTACCTGGATGCATTGGGAGGCGCAGGGTACACGGCGGCAAGGCGCAGAGCCATGCTATTGAATGCGCTGGGCGTAGAAGGCCAGCAAGTCTTTGCAAGTCTTACGCCCAAAGTGGTGGCGGATGATTATGACGAGGTATATAAGGAGGCCGTCAGGAAAATAATCTAATGGTTTGCCTGCATGGAAAACACGGTTTTGCAGAGAATTCGGTTCTACAGCCGCAAACAGGAAGCATCCGAACCGGTGGGCGACTATGTGACTAAGCTACGCGAATTAGCCGCAATGTGCAATTTCGGAAATAACGCAGAAGGATTGATCTGTGACATGCTGACAGTACATATCAACAGCAGAAAAGTGCAGGACAAGTTTATCTTAGAAAAAGAGTTACAACTGGATAAGGTCGTCGAGATCGTGAGGGCGGTTGAGGAGACCGCAGGATGAAGAAAAGAATTCGCGGGCTGTCCCGGCCCAGTGGAAGTACAAGCCATAGCCTTCCGCACAAAGAAGGAGAAACCAGTCGGTGATGCAAGAGACGGGAAATGGGGAAGAAAAGAACCATTAAAGTGCCATAGATGCACCGGTACTAAACACTTAGCAAATGACCGGGAATGTCCGGCAAAGGACAAAGAGTGCTGAGTGTGTAAAGAAATTGGACACTTTTCAATAGTATGCAGATGGCGTATCAAAAAAGTCGGCAATGTTAACGCAGAGTACAACGCAGAGAGAGATTCCTTCTCCGATGAAGAAGGGAGGCCCACTGTGTTAATGGTGAACAGCCCACGAGCCAGGAGAGAAAAGCCCCACTGCGACATCAGAATAAACGGCATGGAAACGAGAGTCATGGTGGACTCTGGCTCAGACTTAACCATACTGCACCTCCGCACGTATAAAGAGATGATGGGCGCCAAAACAGTCGAGGTCCTCAGCACCCGCCACAAGCCCACAGTGTTTGGAGGCGCATCCATCAACCTACTAGTGTACATCAAAGGGAAAGTGGAGTTCAAGGGGAGAGAACCCACCACAAGAATATATTTCAGTCAAGAAGGCCCAGCAGTCCTTGGGTGGGAAGCTCAAAATCAAGCTGGATCCCAGCACGGAAGACCAAGTATTGATGGTCAGTACTAGAGGAGCTCCGGTTGTAAAGGAAGACTTTCCAAAGCTGTTCTCAGAAGGTCCGGAAAAAATGAAAAACTTTGTTCATAAGATACTACTCAAGGCAAATGCAGTCCCTGTCAAACATGGTTCCATGTGATAAAATTGCGGCAAAAATTGCTGTGGTTACATAATATTCGGGCAAAATTGCTGTGGTATTTGAGCTGCAATCCATGCAAACGATGCTGCAGACACCCCTGCAATCCCCGGTCCCATTATACCATTTAAGGGGAGCGGGGGACACCCCCGCAACCCCTGCTCCCCTTAAATGGTATAATGGGGCACACCTTTACCAGGTCAAACCTCTGCATTTTTGCTGCGATTTATTTTTACCGTGACATTTTTGCTGCGATTTTATTACCTGATACCTCAAACACAAAGTGAGGCCAGTGCCAGCGACAGCCAGAGACTCACTCAGAAAAACAGATCGACAGAATGGTGAAGGAGGGCACCATTGAAGAAATAAAGGCCTCAGAGTGGTTGAGCCCTGTCATCCTCATCAAGAAACAAAATTCACAAGATTTAAGGGTGTGCATTGATCTTTGCAGTCTCAACGTGGAGGTGATTTCAGACAGCTACTCCCTTCCAAGCATTAATGAGGTAATCCTCATGAAGAAAGAGGCCAGAGTGTTCTCCAAGTTAGACATGAGAGACGCTTATCAAATTCACTTGCACAAAGACTCCAAGCCACTAACCGCATTCATCACCCCGTTTGGCACATACCAGTTCACGAAGATGCTATTCGGCCTGTCATCAGCGGCCTCTGCCTTTCAGCGTATGATGGACCTGCTACTACGTGATATAGGAAATGTGTCCTACTTGCAGGACAATATCCTGATCTATGCTGCAGATGAGCATACACATGACCTCACCTTGAAGAAGGTTCTCACCAAGCTGCAGGATGCTGGAGTCAAGTTAAGGTATGACAAGTGCGTATTAAGAGCATGCGAAGGTGAGTACTTAGAGTAGAAGATCTCATCACAAGGCATAAGCTCCAAACAAAACCTATTGCGAGCCATAATTAAAGCTCCAGAACCAATTAACAAGGATGAAGTGAGGTCGTTGATAGGACTCTCTGAGTATTATGCCAAATTCATCCCCAAGTTTTCGGAAATGTCGACGCCACTGAGAGATCTACTTAAAAAAGGCTCTGAATTCTCATGGCTGGAAGCCCAGAAAAAAGGAGTAGAAAGTATCAAACAACGCATAGTAGAAGCACCATGTGTAACGCTCACCTGACTCCCACGGAGGCGCTGGCCTGGTTCGCGCTGCTGTGACCTCTTCTAAGGTGATGCGCAGGGTTCGGAAGACGGACTGGACCGGGCCCCCAAATCTGGCTTGTCTGGCTCGCAGAAGTAGCCTTCAGTAGGCGAAAATAGGGAATTAACTGACTGCGGGGTAATGCAATCGGCCTCCCACTTTCCCCTCTCACCCTCCTCGAAACCCTTCTGTGATTCCAGGCTTTGATAAGAGGTTCCCCTTGTGTCCATGCATTAATGTACTAATGCTAGTGTCTTTTTCCCCATAGGGGCCGGGGTACGAAATGCCGGTGAACAGGCACTGACCCGAGATGAGAGGTGAAATCCTTGTAGAAATCAGGTAAGTCTTTAATGAGCGTTTTTTGGTAATGTCTTTTCATTCGCTCATTAACGCTGATGTCTCTTTTTCCCCTTAGGGGCCGGGGTCCGGAAATGCCAGGATGCGGCGCAGACCCGAAATGAAGAGGGAATGAATCAACAGGTAAGTCTTAACATGGAGATTTAGCTTTCGTTATTCCGTTCTCTCTCTCACCTTTTGTTCTTGTCTTTTTCTCCCTAGGTGACTGCGAATCCAGATGATCGCTGCTGAACATGGAGGCGCCCTGTAAAGGTGAGTGGAATGCGGCGCTGCAGCGATCGATGCGAGGAGCTTTTAAATAAAAGTCTTCCTTTTCAGGATTGTCGGCGAGATGTCTCTGGGATGCGGATTTAGCAGGTAAGGACTTTTCCTTCTTCTGTTCTCTTCTTCTCTTCCTTTGCAGGTGATCCAGGATGCTGGCAGGCGTGGCAGAAGTCAGGATGCAGGAGCAGACACAGTGAGCGTCCAGCTGCTAGATGCAGAACAACGCGAAGCACGTGTGGCTGTTCGGGTGGGGTTTAAATAGCCTTGGAAGAAGTTCCAGGTATGTATCCTTCCTCCAATCAGGTATGTATCCTTCCCTGACCACGCCCGGATGGTAAATTAGTCCCACAGGTAAAGTAGTTCCTTTCAGGCCTCAAGGAGGCCGGGATCCTGCAGCATGGTCTGCATCAGGTAAGTGCAACCAAGCACTCCCAAAATGAGCCTGGCGCCTATGGCGCCAGGACTGATGTCTTTTATGAGCCTGGCACCATAGGCGCCAGGACACTGTCCAAAGGGCCCCTATATGGGGTTGCTGGGTCCTTCCCTGGGGACTGGATGTCCGCTTTCGGGGATGCAGGGCTTGAACCGGCTCCCCGGGAGTGGGCATCATGACAGCACTCCCCCCCAAGGCCCCTCCCAAGGTTGTTCCCTCCGGGGGTTTTGGTCTGTCTGGGAAGAGTCGGTGGAATTTCCTGACTAATCGAGGTGCATGCACATGGTCGCTGGGTTCCCACGACCTCTCCTGAGGTCCGTACCCCTTCCAATCAATTAGGTAGAACAGTTTTGACCTAAACATTTTTGAGTCTAAAATGTTCTTCACTTCGAATTCGGGCTCCCCATCTATTAGAATAGGTTCTGGAGGTTTGAGTAGTCGGGTTCCGGGTACCACTGGTTTCAGAAGTGACACATGAAAAACAGGGTGAATTCGCATATTAGCTGGTAAATCAAGTTTAACAGCCACTGGGTTAATTATTGCTGTAATAGAATAAGGTCCCAGATATTTTGGGTTAAAGGTTCGAGGCCCTTTGAGTGGTAAATGTCTGGTAGCTAACCACACTTGATCCCCAATATGATACGGAGGTGCTTCACTCCGATGTAGAGCAGCATTCTCCTTGTATTTTCTCTTGGCTTGTTGAAAATGCGTAGTTGCCTCTTTGAAGGCTTGGGTAATTGTAGAATGCAGATGTTCTACTGCAGGCATTCCGAGGTTCTGAGGTGAGTCAAGGTTTGAGGTTCGAGGGTGATGCCCAAACAAAGTATAAAAAGGACTGTGGCCAGTTCCAGAGTGTACCGAATTATTATATGCGTATTCGGCTATCCAAAGAATGTCTTTCCAGTTGCTTTCAGATTGCTGTAACATACACCGTAAGTACTGCTCAAGGGTCTGATTTGTCCTCTCGGTCTGACCATCGGTCTGAGGGTGGTGACTGGTCGATAATCTTACATCGATCTGCGCCATTTGACAACATTTGCGCCAAAAGTGGGAAATGAATTGGCTTCCCCAGTCAGAGATTAGTATAGATGGGAATCCATGTAGCCGAACAATATTTTCGAGGAATTCTTTGGCTAGGACAGAAGCTGAAGGTAAACCTTTCAAAGGAATAAAGTGGGCCATTTTGGAAAACAAATCCACAATTACCAGAATAGTATTGTACCCCGAACAAGGAGGCAGGTCCGTAATAAAATCCATTGATAGGGTGTGCCAGGGTGCTGGCGGTATGTCTAGAGGTTGAAGGAGACCGGCTGGTCTTTTCTTTTGACTTTTATTTTGGGCACAAACACCACAGGACATCACAAAAGATTTAACATCTTTTCACCAAGAGGGCCACCAAAATTGTCGTTTCACCTTTTCCTCTGTCTTGGCAATACCGGGGTGTCCCTCTATTAATGTATCATGATAACCGGAAATAACTAGTTCGTGTAACTCCTTATGTGGCAGGAATAAGCGTCCTTGGAAATAAGGTAAACCATTATCTATGGTAAAGTCTGATCCCTTTTGTATCCAATCCTGTAAGGCTGCAGGGTCCAGGAGTTGTTTCACTCTGGCTTGAATGTCTTCAAGCGTCTGTAACAAAGTCATGCCTAGAATCCTCTGTTTGGGAATTATTGGTACTGGTTCTGAGTTTGTATCAGATTCTCCCATTCCAATTCGGGATAAGGCGTCTGCTTTGCCATTCTTGCAGCCAGGTCAATAGGTAATCACGAAATCAAATTCAGCGAAAAACAAAGCCCATCGGAGCTGCCGTGATGACTGAGCCTTGGCGGTTTTCAAATACTGTAAATTCCGGTGATCAGTGATCACTGTGATGGTATGTCGAGCACCAAGCAGATAATGCAGCCAGGCTTTAAAAGCGGACTTAATGGCTAACAGTTCTTTGTCAGTGATTGCATAATTAACCTCGGGTGCCGAGAATTTTCTGGACCAAAATGCTACGGGATGCAGTTGGTTGGTTTCGGGATCTCTTTGGGACAGGACAGCTCCCATGGTTAGGCTGGATGCGTCAGTCTCGACGACATAAGGGAGTTCTGGACGCGGGTGTTTCAATATAGGTGCGGAGGTAAACTTAGCTTTTAAATCCTGAAAGGCCTGCTCGGCTTCTTCAGACCATTCAAAACGTTTATTTTTCCTCAAGAGTGCAGTAACGGGTTGTACCACACGTGAAAATTCCGGGATAAACCTGCGATAGAAATTGGCAAAGCCGAGCATGCTTTGAACCCCTTTTACAGAGCTAGGTGATGGCCATTTCAGGATGGCATCCACTTTTCTTGGGTCCATTCGGACTCCTTTGGGTGTCAGGATGAAACCTAGAAACTCGACTTCTGTGGTATGGAAAACACATTTCTCCAATTTAGCAAATAGTTTGTGTTGGCGCAGTTTTTCAAGTACTGCCCTGACGTGTTTTCTGTGATCAGATTCCGAAGAGGAGTACACCAGAATGTCATCGATATATACGACTACACAAACATCGATGAGTTCCCGAAGGACATCATTCATGAAGTATTGGAAGGCAGCTGGCGCGTTACACAATCCGAAAGGCATCACCTGGTACTCGAATAATCTGTATTTAGTACGGAAGGCAGTTTTCCATTCGTCACCTTCTTTAACTCGTACCAGATGATAAATCCCCCGGAGATCTAACTTGGTGTATATGCAAGCGTCCTTCACCTGGTCAAGGAGTTCAGGGATCAGAGGCAAAGGATAACGGTTTTTAACCGTTATCTGGTTCAATGTGCGGTAATCGATACAAGTTCTAAGGTCGCCTTCTTTTTTGGGCACGAAGAACAAAGCCGAGGATGCCGGGGACTTTGATGGGCGAATAAAACCATTAGCTAGGTATTGATCCAAATATTGTCTCAAATGCAGGTTCTCAGGTTCGGTAAGGGCATAAATCCTGCTACAAGGGGGTTGTGCACCGGGCACCAGATCGATTTGGCAATCGTACGATCTGTGAGGAGGTAACGTGTTGGCCTGTTCCTTTTGGAAGACGTCCTGAAAGTCTTGGTATTCCGGAGGTAGTTGCATGGAGGCAGAGGTTACAGATGCTAGATTAATCTTCAGGTTTTCTGGGTAGCAGGTTTGTGCACAATCCGGGAAAGTTATTCTCTTAGCTCGCCAATCAATTCGAGGATTATGTGTCTCTAACCAAGGGATTCCAAGAATAACCTGAAACTGTGGAGCCTTGATTACATCAAACACAACACCCTCCCGATGGCCGTCGGGACCAATAAGAGTCACCTCAGTAGTGGAATGTGTTACCGGTCCAGAGGCAATTTCAGTTCCATCGACTGTGGTGATGACATCTTTGCTGGTTTTAGGACGGAGAGGGAGGTTAATCCTAGAGACCAATTCACGATCCACATAGTTTCCAATAGCCCCACTATCGATGTATGCCTTTATTGCATGCAACCACTTAGGCTGTTCTGGATCTACGAGAACCATTGGCACAATGAAATGCGAGGTCTGAGAGTTAGTTTTCAAGCTCGGCAAGCGGACCCCTACGCTTGTCGGGCGGAGTCGTTTCCCGAAACAGAGTCTTCATGGTTTTTATCAGCAGCTCCTACCGCCTTTCGTTGCGGTTTTGCCGGGCAATCTCGTAGAAAGTGTCCAGAATTCCCACAATAAAGACATAATTTCAACTGCCGCCTCCTTTCACGTTCCTTTTGAGTTAAGGGCCCTTTAACCCTTCCAATTTGCATAGGCTCAGAGACATCAACTCCCTTGGGGTTAGCATGGGTCTTGACCAACACCCGGGTCTCAAACCTGGACCGATCTGCTTTTCTGTTTTGAAGTCTGTGATCCAATTGGACCACTAAGTCTATATACTCTGTGCATTCTTGGGGCGGATTTGCAACTTGGGCCAAGACATTTTTAAGTTCTCCGCGTAGGCCTCGATAAAACAATGTGACTCTTTTATCCTCTGGCCATCCCGTTTCCACAATTAGTCTATTTAAGGTTGCAATATAGGATAGAAGGTCCTGATTGCCCTGTCGCAGGGATAGAAGTTCGTCATCCAGAGCCTGCCCCTGAGAGTGTCGAGCAAATAACCTTTCCATGCTTGCTTGAAACCCTTGAAAATCACGGAGAATCGGGTCATCTTGAGTAACCAGTGGAACTGACCAATCGGCAGAGCTGCCGCTGAGATATGGCAATACAAAGGCTACCTTGGTCTGATCATTAGGGAAGGCCCCAGGTCTGCATAGGAAGTGCAAACGACACTGATTCATGAATACGGCTAATCGTTTCGGGTCCCCAGCAAAGCGTTCGGGTGGGGCCAGCGGCATGTTTCCAGGTAGATTAATCTGCACAGGGTTACTGGAAACCACAGGAGCGGGGTTCCCTCCGGAAACGGGTAGAGGAGTTTGCCCAGCTTGACCTTGCAAAAGCTGTCTGGCCAGGTCATCAGTTCTTTCCTTTGATATTATTAATTCCCTCCTGAGGGCATTAGTCTCTTGACGAGCGGCATGTACTTCAGCCCGTAATTCCCCCAGTAATTGGGCCAACTGATCAGTCTCAGAACTTTCCATAGTGCCTGGGTGGGAATTTGTAGGAAGGCTTCGCGTTCTGTAGCGCTCACCTGACTCCCACGGAGGCACTGGCCTGGTTCGCGCTGCTGTGACCTCTTCTAAGGTGATGCGCAGGGTTCGGAAGACGGACTGGACTGGGCCCCCAAATCTGGCTTGTCTGGCTCGCAGAAGTAGCCTTCTGTAGGCGAAAATAGGGGATTAACTCTCTGCGGAGTAATGCAATCGGCCTCCCACTTTCCCCTCTCACCCTCCTCGAAACCCTTCTGTGATTCCCCGTAGCGTCTCACCTTAGGGTCTGGAAGGACGAGCTCTCCATCCTGCTTCTGATGCAGGGGCGCGTTGGTATCCAGTTACTTCACTGGATTTTCGGATTGGTGAGAACCAAACTTGCTTGGCTTCCAGGTAAGTTTTTTGATAAGAGGTTCCCCTTGTGTCCATGCATTAATGTACTAATGCTAGTGTCTTTTTCCCCATAGGGGCCGGGGTACGGAATGCCGGGGAACAGGCACTGACCCGAGATGAGAGGTGAAATCCTTGTAGAAATCATGTAAGTCTTTAATGAGCGTTTTTTGGTAATGTCTTTTCATTCGCTCATTAACGCTGATGTCTCTTTTTCCGATTAGGGGCCGGGGTCCGGAAATGCCAGGATGCGGCGCGGACCCGAAATGAAGAGAGAATGAATCAACAGGTAAGTCTTAACATGGAGATTTAGCTTTCCATATTCCCTTCTCTCTCTCACCTTTTGTTCTTGTCTTTTTCTCCCTAGGCGCTGGGGCGTGACTGCGAATCCGGATGATCGCTGCTGAACATGGAGGCGCCCTGTAAAGGTGAGTGGAATGCGGCGCTGCAGCGATCGACGCGATGAGCTTTTAAATAAAAGTATTCCTTTTCAGGATTGTCGGCGAGATGTCTCTGGGATGCGGATTAGCAGGTAAGGACTTTTCCTTCTTCTGTTCTCTTCTTCTCTTCCTTTGCAGGTGATCCAGGATGCTGCCAGGCGTGGCAGAAGTCAGGATGCAGGAGCAGACACGGTGAGCGTCCAGCTGCTAGATGCAGAACAACGCGAAGCACTTGTGGCTGTTCGGGTGGGGTTTAAATAGCCTTGGAAGAAGTTCCAGGTATGTATCCTTCCTCCAATCAGGTATGTATCCTTCCCCGACCACGCCCGGATGGTAAATTAGTCCCACAGGTAAAGTAGTTCCTTTCAGGCCTCAAGGAGGCCGGGATCCTGCAGCATGGTCTGCATCAGGTAAGTGCACCCAAGCACTCCCATAATGAGCCTGGCGCCTATGGCGCCAGGACTGATGTCTTTTATGAGCCTGGCGCCATAGGCGCCAGGACACTGTCCAAAGGGCCCCTATATGGGGTTGCTGGGTCCTTCCCTGGGGACTGGATGTCCGCTTTCGGGGATGCAGGGCTTGAACCGGCTCCCCGGGAGTGGGCATCATGACAGCACTCCCCCCCAAGGCCCCTCCCAAGGTTGTTCCCTCCGGGGGTTTTGGTTTGTCTGGGAAGAGTCGGTGGAATTTCCTGACTAATCGAGGTGCATGCACATGGTCGCTGGGTTCCCACGACCTCTCCTGAGGTCCGTACCCCTTCCAATCAATTAGGTAGAACAGTTTTGACCTAAACATTTTTGAGTCTAAAATGTTCTTCACTTCGAATTCGGGCTCCCCATCTATTAGAATAGGTTCTGGAGGTTTGAGTAGTCGGGTTCCGGGTACCACTGGTTTCAGAAGTGACACATGAAAAACAGGGTGAATTCGCATATTAGCTGGTAAATCAAGTTTAACAGCCACTGGGTTAATTATTGCTGTAATAGAATAAGGTCCCAGATATTTTGGGTTAAAAGTTCGAGGCCCTTTGAGTGGTAAATGTCTGGTAGCTAACCACACTTGATCCCCAATCTGATACGGAGGTGCTTCACTCCGATGTAGAGCAGCATTCTCCTTGTATTTTCTCTTGGCTTGTTGAAAATGCGTAGTTGCCTCTTTGAAGGCTTGGGTAATTGTAGAATGCAGATGTTCTACTGCAGGCATTCCGAGGTTCTGAGGTGAGTCAAGGTTTGAGGTTCGAGGGTGATGCCCAAACAAAGTATAAAAAGGACTGTGGCCAGTTCCAGAGTGTACCGAATTATTATATGCGTATTCGGCTATCCAAAGAATGTCTTTCCAGTTGCTTTCAGATTGCTGTAACATACACCGTAAGTACTGCTCAAGGGTCTGATTTGTCCTCTCGGTCTGACCATCGGTCTGAGGGTGGTGACTGGTCGATAATCTTACATCGATCTGCGCCATTTGACAACATTTGCGCCAAAAGTGGGAAATGAATTGGCTTCCCCAGTCAGAGATTAGTATAGATGGGAATCCATGTAGCCGAACAATATTTTCGAGGAATTCTTTGGCTAGGACAGAAGCTGAAGGTAAACCTTTCAAAGGAATAAAGTGGGCCATTTTGGAAAACAAATCCACAATTACCAGAATAGTATTGTACCCCGAACAAGGAGGCAGGTCCGTAATAAAATCCATTGATAGGGTGTGCCAGGGTGCTGGCGGTATGTCTAGAGGTTGAAGGAGACCGGCTGGTCTTTTCTTTTGACTTTTATTTTGGGCACAAACACCACAGGACATCACAAAAGATTTAACATCTTTTCGCCAAGATCTTTTCGCCAAGAGGGCCACCAAAATTGTCGGTTCACCTTTTCCTCTGTCTTGGCAATACCGGGGTGTCCCTCTATTAATGTATCATGATAACCGGAAATAACTAGTTCGTGTAACTCCTTATGTGGCAGGAATAAGCGTCCTTGGAAATAAGGTAAACCATTATCTATGGTAATGTCTGATCCCTTTTGTATCCAATCCTGTAAGGTTGCAGGGTCCAGGAGTTGTTTCACTCTGGCTTGAATGTCTTCAAGCGTCTGTAACGAAGTCATGCCTAGAATCCTCTGTTCGGGAATTATTGGTACTGGTTCTGAGTTTGTATCAGATTCTCCCATTCCAATTCGGGATAAGGCGTCTGCTTTGCCATTCTTGCAGCCAGGTCAATAGGTAATCACGAAATCAAATTCAGCGAAAAACAAAGCCCATCGGAGCTGCCGTGATGACTGAGCCTTGGCGGTTTTCAAATACTGTAAATTCCGGTGATCAGTGATCACTGTGATGGTATGTCGAGCACCAAGCAGATAATGCAGCCAGGCTTTAAAAGCAGACTTAATGGCTAACAGTTCTTTGTCAGTGATTGCATAATTAACCTCGGGTGCCGAGAATTTTCTGGACCAAAATGCTACGGGATGCAGTTGGTTGGTTTCGGGATCTCTTTGGGACAGGACAGCTCCCATGGTTAGGCTGGATGCGTCAGTCTCGACGACATAAGGGAGTTCTGGACGCGGGTGTTTCAATATAGGTGCGGAGGTAAACTTAGCTTTTAAATCCTGAAAGGCCTGCTCGGCTTCTTCAGACTATTCAAAACGTTTATTTTTCCTCAAGAGTGCAGTAACGGGTTGTACCACGCGTGAAAATTCCGGGATAAACCTGCGATAGAAATTGGCAAAGCCGAGCATGCTTTGAACCCCTTTTACAGAGCTAGGTGATGGCCATTTGAGGATGGCATCCACTTTTCTTGGGTCCATTCGGACTCCTTTGGGTGTCAGGATGAAACCTAGAAACTCGACTTCTGTGGTATGGAAAACACATTTCTCCAATTTAGCAAATAGTTTGTGTTGGCGCAGTTTTTCAAGTACTGCCCTGACGTGTTTTCTGTGATCAGATTCCGAAGAGGAGTACACCAGAATGTCATCGATATATACGACTACACAAACATCGATGAGTTCCCGAAGGACATCATTCATGAAGTATTGGAAGGCAGCCGGCGCGTTACACAATCCGAAAGGCATCACCTGGTACTCGAATAATCTGTATTTAGTACGGAAGGCAGTTTTCCATTCGTCACCTTCTTTAACTCGTACCAGATGATAAATCCCCCGGAGATCTAACTTGGTGTATATGCAAGCGTCCTTCACCTGGTCAAGGAGTTCAGGGATCAGAGGCAAAGGTTAACGGTTTTTAACCGTTATCTGGTTCAATGTGCGGTAATCAATACAAGTTCTAAGGTCGCCTTCTTTTTTGGGCACGAAGAACAAAGCCGAGGATGCCGGGGACTTTGACGGGCGAATAAAACCATTAGCTAGGTATTGATCCAAATATTGTCTCAAATGCAGGTTCTCAGGTTCGGTAAGGGCATAAATCCTGCTACAAGGGGGTTGTGCACCGGGAACCAGATCGATTTGGCAATCGTACGATCTGTGAGGAGGTAACGTGTTGGCCTGTTCCTTTTGGAAGACGTCCTGAAAGTCTTGGTATTCCGGAGGTAGTTGCATGGAGGCAGAGGTTACAGATGCTAGATTAATCTTCAGGTTTTCTGGGTAGCAGGTTTGTGCACAATCCGGGAAAGTTATTCTCTTAGCTCGCCAATCAATTCGAGGATTATGTGTCTCTAACCAAGGGATTCCAAGAATAACCTGAAACTGTGGAGCCTTGATTACATCAAACACAACACCCTCACGATGGCCGTCGGGACCAATAAGAGTCACCTCAGTAGTGGAATGTGTTACCGGTCCAGAGGCAATTTCAGTTCCATCGACTGTGGTGATGACATCTTTGCTGGTTTTAGGATGGAGAGGGAGGTTAATCCTAGAGACCAATTCACGATCCACATAGTTTCCAATAGCCCCACTATCGATGTATGCCTTTATTGCATGCAACCACTTAGGCTGTTCTGGATCTACGAGAACCATTGGCACAATGAAATGCGAGGTCTGAGAGTTAGTTTTCAAGCTCGGCAAGCGGACCCCTACGCTTGTCGGGCGGAGTCGTTTCCCGAAACAGAGTCTTCATGGTTTTTATCAGCGGCTCCTACCGCCTTTCGTTGCGGTTTTGCCGGGCAATCTCGTAGAAAGTGTCCAGAATTCCCACAATAAAGACATAATTTCAACTGCCGCCTCCTTTCACGTTCCTTTTGAGTTAAGGGCCCTTTAACCCTTCCAATTTGCATAGGCTCAGAGACATCAACTCCCTTGGGGTTAGCATGGGTCTTGACCAACACCCGGGTCTCAAACCTGGACCGATCTGCTTTTCTGTTTTGAAGTCTGTGATCCAATTGGACCACTAAGTCTATATACTCTGTGCATTCTTGGGGCGGATTTGCAACTTGGGCCAAGACATTTTTAAGTTCTCCGCGTAGGCCTCGATAAAACAATGTGACTCTTTTATCCTCTGGCCATCCCGTTTCCACAATTAGTCTATTAAAGGTTGCAATATAGGATAGAAGGTTCTGATTGCCCTGTCGCAGGGATAGAAGTTCGTCATCCAGAGCCTGCCCCTGAGAGTGTCGAGCAAATAACCTTTCCATGCTTGCTTGAAACCCTTGAAAATCACGGAGAATCGGGTCATCTTGAGTAACCAGTGGAACTGACCAATCGGCAGAGCTGCCGCTGAGATATGGCAATACAAAGGCTACCTTGGTCTGATCATTAGGGAAGGCCCCAGGTCTGCATAGGAAGTGCAAACGACACTGATTCATGAATACGGCGAATCGTTTCGGGTCCCCAGCAAAGCGTTCGGGTGGGGCCAGCGGCATGTTTCCAGGTAGATTAATCTGCACAGGGTTACTGGAAACCACAGGAGCGGGGTTCCCTCCGGAACCGGGTAGAGGAGTTTGCCCAGCTTGACCTTGCAAAGCTGTCTGGCCAGGTCATCAGTTCTTTCCTTTGATATTATTAATTCCCTCCTGAGGGCATTAGTCTCTTGACGAGCGGCATGTACTTCAGCCCGTAATTCCCCCAGTAATTGGGCCAACTGATCAGTCTCAGAACTTTCCATAGCGCCTGGGTGGGAATTTGTAGGAAGGCTTCGCGTTCTGTAGCGCTCACCTGACTCCCACGGAGGCACTGGCCTGGTTCGCGCTGCTGTGACCTCTTCTAAGGTGATGCGCAGGGTTTGGAAGACGGACTGGACTGGGCCCCCAAATCTGGCTTGTCTGGCTCGCAGAAGTAGCCTTCTGTAGGCGAAAATAGGGGATTAACTCTCTGCGGAGTAATGCAATCGGCCTCCCACTTTCCCCTCTCACCCTCCTTGAAACCCTTCTGTGATTCCCCGTAGCGTCTCACCTTAGGGTCTGGAAGGACGAGCTCTCCATCCTGCTTCTGATGCAGGGGCGCGTTGGTATCCAGTTACTTCACTGTATTTTCGGATTGGTGAGAACCAAACTTGCTTGGCTTCCAGGTAAGTTTTTTGATAAGAGGTTCCCCTTGTGTCCATGCATTAATGTACTAATGCTAGTGTCTTTTTCCCCATAGGGGCCGGGGTACGGAATGCCGGGGAACAGGCAGTGACCCGAGATGAGAGGTGAAATCCTTGTAGAAATCAGGTAAGTCTTTAATGAGCGTTTTTTGGTAATGTCTTTTCATTCGCTCATTAACGCTGATGTCTCTTTTTCCCATTAGGGGCCGGGGTCCGGAAATGCCAGGATGCGGCGCGGACCCGAAATGAAGAGAGAATGAATCAACAGGTAAGTCTTAACATGGAGATTTAGCTTTCCATATTCCCTTCTCTCTCTCACCTTTTGTTCTTGTCTTTTTCTCCCTAGGCCCTGGGGCGTGACTGCGAATCCGGATGATCGCTGCTGAACATGGAGGCGCCCTGTAAAGGTGAGTGGAATGCGGCGCTGCAGCGATCGACGCGATGAGCTTTTAAATAAAGGTATTCCTTTTCAGGATTGTCGGCGAGATGTCTCTGGGATGCGGATTTAGCAGGTAAGGACTTTTCCTTCTTCTGTTCTCTTCTTCTCTTCCTTTGCAGGTGATCCAGGATGCTGGCAGGCGTGGCAGAAGTCAGGATGCAGGAGCAGACACGGTGAGCGTCCAGCTGCTAGATGCAGAACAACGCGAAGCACTTGTGGCTGTTCGGGTGGGGTTTAAATAGCCTTGGAAGAAGTTCCAGGTATGTATCCTTCCTCCAATCAGGTATGTATCCTTCCCCGACCACGCCCGGATGGTAAATTAGTCCCACAGGTAAAGTAGTTCCTTTCAGGCCTCAAGGAGGCCGGGATCCTGCAGCATGGTCTGCATCAGGTAAGTGCACCCAAGCACTCCCATAATGAGCCTGGCGCCTATGGCGCCAGGACTGATGTCTTTTATGAGCCTGGCGCCATAGGCGCCAGGACACTGTCCAAAGGGCCCCTATATGGGGTTGCTGGGTCCTTCCCTGGGGACTGGATGTCCGCTTTCGGGGATGCAGGGCTTGAACCGGCTCCCCGGGAGTGGGCATCATGACAGCACTCCCCCCCAAGGCCCCTCCCAAGGTTGTTCCCTCTGGGGGTTTTGGTTTGTCTGGGAAGAGTCGGTGGAATTTCCTGACTAATCGAGGTGCATGCACATGGTCGCTGGGTTCCCACGACCTCTCCTGAGGTCCGTACCCCTTCCAATCAATTAGGTAGAACAGTTTTGACCTAAACATTTTTGAGTCTAAAATGTTCTTCACTTCGAATTCGGGCTCCCCATCTATTAGAATAGGTTCTGGAGGTTTGAGTAGTCGGGTTCCGGGTACCACTGGTTTCAGAAGTGACACATGAAAAACAGGGTGAATTCGCATATTAGCTGGTAAATCAAGTTTAACAGCCACTGGGTTAATTATTGCTGTAATAGAATAAGGTCCCAGATATTTTGGGTTAAAAGTTCGAGGCCCTTTGAGTGGTAAATGTCTGGTAGCTAACCACACTTGATCCCCAATCTGATACGGAGGTGCTTCACTCCGATGTAGAGCAGCATTCTCCTTGTATTTTCTCTTGGCTTGTTGAAAATGCGTAGTTGCCTCTTTGAAGGCTTGGGTAATTGTAGAATGCAGATGTTCTACTGCAGGCATTCCGAGGTTCTGAGGTGAGTCAAGGTTTCAGGTTCGAGGGTGATGCCCAAACAAAGTATAAAAAGGACTGTGGCCAGTTCCAGAGTGTACCGAATTATTATATGCGTATTCGGCTATCCAAAGAATGTCTTTCCAGTTGCTTTCAGATTGCTGTAACATACACCGTAAGTACTGCTCAAGGGTCTGATTTGTCCTCTCGGTCTGACCATCGGTCTGAGGGTGGTGACTGGTCGATAATCTTACATCGATCTGCGCCATTTGACAACATTTGCGCCAAAAGTGGGAAATGAATTGGCTTCCCCAGTCAGAGATTAGTATAGATGGGAATCCATGTAGCCGAACAATATTTTCGAGGAATTCTTTGGCTAGGACAGAAGCTGAAGGTAAACCTTTCAAAGGAATAAAGTGGGTCATTTTGGAAAACAAATCCACAATTACCAGAATAGTATTGTACCCCGAACAAGGAGGCAGGTCCGTAATAAAATCCATTGATAGGGTGTGCCAGGGTGCTGGCGGTATGTCTAGAGGTTGAAGGAGACCGGCTGGTCTTTTCTTTTGACTTTTATTTTGGGCACAAACACCACAGGACATCACAAAAGATTTAACATCTTTTCGCCAAGATCTTTTCGCCAAGAGGGCCACCAAAATTGTCGGTTCACCTTTTCCTCTGTCTTGGCAATACCGGGGTGTCCCTCTATTAATGTATCATGATAACCGGAAATAACTAGTTCGTGTAACTCCTTATGTGGCAGGAATAAGCGTCCTTGGAAATAAGGTAAACCATTATCTATGGTAATGTCTGATCCCTTTTGTATCCAATCCTGTAAGGTTGCAGGGTCCAGGAGTTGTTTCACTCTGGCTTGAATGTCTTCAAGCGTCTGTAACAAAGTCATGCCTAGAATCCTCTGTTCGGGAATTATTGGTACTGGTTCTGAGTTTGTATCAGATTCTCCCATTCCAATTCGGGATAAGGCGTCTGCTTTGCCATTCTTGCAGCCAGGTCAATAGGTAATCACGAAATCAAATTCAGCGAAAAACAAAGCCCATCGGAGCTGCCGTGATGACTGAGCCTTGGCGGTTTTCAAATACTGTAAATTCCGGTGATCAGTGATCACTGTGATGGTATGTCGAGCACCAAGCAGATAATGCAGCCAGGCTTTAAAAGCAGACTTAATGGCTAACAGTTCTTTGTCAGTGATTGCATAATTAACCTCGGGTGCCGAGAATTTTCTGGACCAAAATGCTACGGGATGCAGTTGGTTGGTTTCGGGATCTCTTTGGGACAGGACAGCTCCCATGGTTAGGCTGGATGCGTCAGTCTCGACGACATAAGGGAGTTCTGGACGCGGGTGTTTCAATATAGGTGCGGAGGTAAACTTAGCTTTTAAATCCTGAAAGGCCTGCTCGGCTTCTTTAGACTATTCAAAACGTTTATTTTTCCTCAAGAGTGCAGTAACGGGTTGTACCATGCGTGAAAATTCCGGGATAAACCTGCGATAGAAATTGGCAAAGCCGAGCATGCTTTGAACCCCTTTTACAGAGCTAGGTGATGGCCATTTGAGGATGGCATCCACTTTTCTTGGGTCCATTCGGACTCCTTTGGGTGTCAGGATGAAACCTAGAAACTCGACTTCTGTGGTATGGAAAACACATTTCTCCAATTTAGCAAATAGTTTGTGTTGGCGCAGTTTTTCAAGTACTGCCCTGACGTGTTTTCTGTGATCAGATTCCGAAGAGGAGTACACCAGAATGTCATCGATATATACGACTACACAAACATCGATGAGTTCCCGAAGGACATCATTCATGAAGTATTGGAAGGCAGCCGGCGCGTTACACAATCCGAAAGGCATCACCTGGTACTCGAATAATCTGTATTTAGTACGGAAGGCAGTTTTCCATTCGTCACCTTCTTTAACTCGTACCAGATGATAAATCCCCCGGAGATCTAACTTGGTGTATATGCAAGCGTCCTTCACCTGGTCAAGGAGTTCAGGGATCAGAGGCAAAGGTTAACGGTTTTTAACCGTTATCTGGTTCAATGTGCGGTAATCAATACAAGTTCTAAGGTCGCCTTCTTTTTTGGGCACGAAGAACAAAGCCGAGGATGCCGGGGACTTTGACGGGCGAATAAAACCATTAGCTAGGTATTGATCCAAATATTGTCTCAAATGCAGGTTCTCAGGTTCGATAAGGGCATAAATCCTGCTACAAGGGGGTTGTGCACCGGGCACCAGATCGATTTGGCAATCGTACGATCTGTGAGGAGGTAACGTGTTGGCCTGTTCCTTTTGGAAGACGTCCTGAAAGTCTTGGTATTCCGGAGGTAGTTGCATGGAGGCAGAGGTTACAGATGCTAGATTAATCTTCAGGTTTTCTGGGTAGCAGGTTTGTGCACAATCCGGGAAAGTTATTCTCTTAGCTCGCCAATCAATTCGAGGATTATGTGTCTCTAACCAAGGGATTCCAAGAATAACCTGAAACTGTGGAGCCTTCATTACATCAAACACAACACCCTCACGATGGCCGTCGGGACCAATAAGAGTCACCTCAGTAGTGGAATGTGTTACCGGTCCAGAGGCAATTTCAGTTCCATCGACTGTGGTGATGACATCTTTGCTGGTTTTAGGATGGAGAGGGAGGTTAATCCTAGAGACCAATTCACGATCCACATAGTTTCCAATAGCCCCACTATCGATGTATGCCTTTATTGCATGCAACCACTTAGGCTGTTCTGGATCTACGAGAACCATTGGCACAATGAAATGCGAGGTCTGAGAGTTAGTTTTCAAGCTCGGCAAGCGGACCCCTACGCTTGTCGGGCGGAGTCGTTTCCCGAAACAGAGTCTTCATGGTTTTTATCAGCGGCTCCTACCGCCTTTCGTTGCGGTTTTGCCGGGCAATCTCGTAGAAAGTGTCCAGAATTCCCACAATAAAGACATAATTTCAACTGCCGCCTCCTTTCACGTTCCTTTTGAGTTAAGGGCCCTTTAACCCTTCCAATTTGCATAGGCTCAGAGACATCAACTCCCTTGGGGTTAGCATGGGTCTTAACCAACACCCGGGTCTCAAACCTGGACCGATCTGCTTTTCTGTTTTGAAGTCTGTGATCCAATTGGACCACTAAGTCTATATACTCTGTGCATTCTTGGGGCGGATTTGCAACTTGGGCCAAGACATTTTTAAGTTCTCCGCGTAGGCCTCGATAAAACAATGTGACTCTTTTATCCTCTGGCCATCCCGTTTCCACAATTAGTCTATTAAAGGTTGCAATATAGGATAGAAGGTTCTGATTGCCCTGTCGCAGGGATAGAAGTTCGTCATCCAGAGCCTGCCCCTGAGAGTGTCGAGCAAATAACCTTTCCATGCTTGCTTGAAACCCTTGAAAATCACGGAGAATCGGGTCATCTTGAGTAACCAGTGGAACTGACCAATCGGCAGAGCTGCCGCTGAGATATGGCAATACAAAGGCTACCTTGGTCTGATCATTAGGGAAGGCCCCAGGTCTGCATAGGAAGTGCAAACGACACTGATTCATGAATACGGCGAATCGTTTCGGGTCCCCAGCAAAGCGTTCGGGTGGGGCCAGCGGCATGTTTCCAGGTAGATTAATCTGCACAGGGTTACTGGAAACCACAGGAGCGGGGTTCCCTCCGGAACCGGGTAGAGGAGTTTGCCCAGCTTGACCTTGCAAAGCTGTCTGGCCAGGTCATCAGTTCTTTCCTTTGATATTATTAATTCCCTCCTGAGGGCATTAGTCTCTTGACGAGCGGCATGTACTTCAGCCCGTAATTCCCCCAGTAATTGGGCCAACTGATCAGTCTCAGAACTTTCCATAGCGCCTGGGTGGGAATTTGTAGGAAGGCTTCGCGTTCTGTAGCGCTCACCTGACTCCCACGGAGGCACTGGCCTGGTTCGCGCTGCTGTGACCTCTTCTAAGGTGATGCACAGGGTTTGGAAGACGGACTGGACTGGGCCCCCAAATCTGGCTTGTCTGGCTCGCAGAAGTAGCCTTCTGTAGGCGAAAATAGGGGATTAACTCTCTGCGGAGTAATGCAATCGGCCTCCCACTTTCCCCTCTCACCCTCCTTGAAACCCTTCTGTGATTCCCCGTAGCGTCTCACCTTAGGGTCTGGAAGGACGAGCTCTCCATCCTGCTTCTGATGCAGGGGCGCGTTGGTATCCAGTTACTTCACTGGATTTTCGGATTGGTGAGAACCAAACTTGCTTGGCTTCCAGGTAAGTTTTTTGATAAGAGGTTCCCCTTGTGTCCATGCATTAATGTACTAATGCTAGTGTCTTTTTCCCCATAGGGGCCGGGGTACGGAATGCCGGGGAACAGGCACTGACCCGAGATGAGAGGTGAAATCCTTGTAGAAATCAGGTAAGTCTTTAATGAGCGTTTTTTGGTAATGTCTTTTCATTCGCTCATTAACGCTGATGTCTCTTTTTCCCATTAGGGGCCGGGGTCCGGAAATGCCAGGATGCGGCGCGGACCCGAAATGAAGAGAGAATGAATCAACAGGTAAGTCTTAACATGGAGATTTAGCTTTCCATATTCCCTTCTCTCTCTCACCTTTTGTTCTTGTCTTTTTCTCCCTAGGCCCTGGGGCGTGACTGCGAATCCGGATGATCGCTGCTGAACATGGAGGCGCCCTGTAAAGGTGAGTGGAATGCGGCGCTGCAGCGATCGACGCGATGAGCTTTTAAATAAAGGTATTCCTTTTCAGGATTGTCGGCGAGATGTCTCTGGGATGCGGATTTAGCAGGTAAGGACTTTTCCTTCTTCTGTTCTCTTCTTCAATTCCTTTGCAGGTGATCCAGGATGCTGGCAGGCGTGGCAGAAGTCAGGATGCAGGAGCAGACACGGTGAGCGTCCAGCTGCTAGATGCAGAACAACGCGAAGCACTTGTGGCTGTTCGGGTGGGGTTTAAATAGCCTTGGAAGAAGTTCCAGGTATGTATCCTTCCTCCAATCAGGTATGTATCCTTCCCCGACCACGCCCGGATGGTAAATTAGTCCCACAGGTAAAGTAGTTCCTTTCAGGCCTCAAGGAGGCCGGGATCCTGCAGCATGGTCTGCATCAGGTAAGTGCACCCAAGCACTCCCATAATGAGCCTGGCACCTATGGCGCCAGGACTGATGTCTTTTATGAGCCTGGCGCCATAGGCGCCAGGACACTGTCCAAAGGGCCCCTATATGGGGTTGCTGGGTCCTTCCCTGGGGACTGGGTGTCCGCTTTCGGGGACGCAGGGCTTGAACCGGCTCCCCGGGAGCAGGCGGCATGACACCATGCCTACAGCCGTTCAATTCAGATTGGTGTACGGTCATCACCACGGATGCCAGCACGTGTGGATTAGGAGCTGTCCTCACACAAAAGAAAGGAGACACAGAACATGTGGTGGCATTCGCCTCTAAAGCCCGGTATACGGCTGAGAAGAACTACTCCACAGTCAAGAAGGAGATGCTGGCATGTGCATGGGCAGTTGAACATTTCAGAACGTTTGTGTGGGGCACCCAATTCAAACTGGTCACCAACCACAAGCCCCTCATGTATATGCTCAGTCCAAGAGGGACAAAAGCGTCGACACCCCATTTGGCACGCATCGCGGCCAAGCTGCAGGAATATACATTTGAGATTAATCATATAGCAGGATGGAAAAATGCACAGGTGGATTGCATGTCAAGGCTACCCGAAGATAAAGACAAAGCCACCACCTTCCTGCAGGATGAATGCATAGTGGCGTCCATCCAAGACCTCAAGGGCCTAGATTTCCTGGAACTAAGTGAGAGGCACTGGAATGAAGAAGACGGCAAAGACCCCACGATGACGAGGATCAGAGAGTGGATCAAGAATGGATGGCACGATGAAAGGGCAGTGCCAGAAGGCATGAGACCGTACTGGCAGGTGGCTGAGGAAGTTTCAGAAGCGGATGGGTTTATCATGAAAAATAATCAAATTATACCACCAATGGGGATGATAAAAATCATTTTATGCAGAGCCCACTCAGGGCATCTAGGGAACACCATGGCACGGCGAAGAGTGAGGGAAGTGTACTGGTGGCCCTCCATAGCTCAAGTAATTTGCACGATGATAGAGAGATGCCATGAGTGTCTCAACAGTGATAAACGCTTAAAGACCAGGCAAGCCCCGATGATTCCCACAGAGATCCTCGAAGCAGTATGGTCAAAAGTGGGACTGGACTTTATCGGACCGCTGGAGACGTTGACGCCCAAGCATCGTTACAGCATAGTTCTGGTGGACTACCTGTCGAAGTGGGTAGAGGCACAGTTTGTCCCCAATATCACGACGGCTACAGTGATAGAAGTCCTCACATCCATTTTTCAGAGGGAAGGTCTCCCCAATGAGCTAGTCACAGACAATGAAGTACAGTTAGTGTCAAGGGACATGGAGTCATTCTTGCACAAAAACAACATTAATCAAAGAAAAGAAGCGCTGTACCATCCCCAAGCCAATGGACTTGTGGAGAGAGCCAATAGGTTAATTAAAGGAGCCATCCAACTGGCAAGCACTTCAGGGATGTATCCCTTCAAGACAGTCAAAGAGGCCATTGCGGCCCACAGGTTAACGCCCAACGGGATCACCCAAATCTCCCCATTTCGCATGTTGAGAAGGAGGAGAGCAGCATCTACATTGGTACCGCCATGGTTAGCCAGAGTAAGAGAAGATGACGAAGTAGATATGACAGAAGTAGTATGGAGACTGGAAAACAGCAAGGCACGCATGAAAAAAATGGAGCGACAGAAGACGGACGACCCAGATTCGAGAGGTCGAAGAAGGTGATTGGATTAAAATATGACTACCAAATAAGGATCAAATGACAGGTTCAAAGTTCAGTCAACCCATAAGAGTAGTTGATAGAGGAACCAACCACGTCCGCACTTAGGATGGCCGCACATGGAATATGGAGCGAGTAGCCATGTTTGAGAAACATTGCGAAGTAGAAAAACCACAAGAAGAACCCAACCCCTACGGAGGCCCTGACAGAGAGACTGTGTGAGAACCTGAACCAGAAACTGGAAGGAGAGAGACCATGGAGGAAGAAATAGAAAGAGGCGCACCAGAAGTCTTCCAGGAAACAGGTCAGGTACTGGACACCAGTGGCACTAAAGAAGATTGACTAAGAAGGGAGCACAGTAGGCCAGTGAGATACAATGACTATGTTATGCAATAAGTTGTCCTGCATTATCAAGAGGAGGTGTGTAGAGAATCGCGAGACTCCCAGTCTCGGGAGATCTCGGCAAAACCCAGAAGTGCGGGTTCGCGAGAGTGTGAAAGGCAGAAGAAGAAATCAAAGGACACGGAGCACACTGAGCTCCCGGTGCTCCCCAGAAGGAACATTGTTAACCCACTTACAGACCTTGATTCATCACAGCAGCCTGCAGGACTTGATTTATGCTGGGTTAGTTTTTAATATAATGCTGGCATCAGCACCTTAATAAAAGGGCACAACCAGCTACACTGAAGTCTCCTGCGCATTATTCCACAACAAACATGCTGTTTGAAAGAGAGTGCCCGGGTAGACTGCCATGTAAACAATGCAGTGTGTACACTTAACCAGCGCTGACATTCTCTCAGAAATGAAAAAGAGTAAAGCTATTTCCGTGAACTCCCCACACTGCTTGCTTCCTTAGTGTCGACCAGATTCCTGAACCCCATTGCCCTAGGCGTGCTGCTTCCAGCTTGGTTTGATTAGTGCTTCCTTATCGTACTCAGCGCCTCCCTGTTATCCTTGAAAAAGGCTTGCGTGTTTCTCTGAACCCACCTTGTGCTTCCTGCTCTAAGTACTTGTAGTAGTAGTCAATACTTCCTTGCATTTCTTCTAACCGCTTATTAACTACTCCTCCAGTATAGCATACCGCCTTCACAATGCCGCCATGACTGCAGTACCAGACCATAATCCGAAGAGGATTTCTCCTATACGGTTTCCCTTTCTCTGTGCCACCAGCCAAGCAAGAAGGGAGATACCTTACCTCTGTACTACTAGACGGTCCTTGGGGAAAGAGGTCATGTCCGTCACTGACAGTCAACACAGAGATCGTATGGACCCGATACAGGAGTTAATATATGTAGTCCAGGAATTTAGGTATGCAGTGATGTTACTGAAAATAAAATACTGAATCAAATTTTACTGAAAAATACAGAAAAATAAATAGATACGGGGTAGTGGTAAGGGGTTGAAAGGGGTGGTGGAGGAGGGGGTTCAGGGTGGGGTTAGAAATGTAGGGAACCAGGGGTTTGTGCCCCCCCAAATAAAAACTAAAAAATGTCATTCTTTTTTTTCCACTAAAATTTGATTCAGTAAAATTTGATTGAGTAAAATCACATGGAACTAGGAAGTTAGCACGGAGGTACAAACACTTCTGGCCTCATTACATGTAGGGCAATATATTGAAAAAGTGCCATTAATAGAATTACGGCCACTTTTCCCACTGTGCCGAATTAAGGATCAGAGAAAATTGGTGCTACTTCTGCCAGAGGAATTAGCACTGGCGGAATTTGTGCTAGCGGAAGGACGGCTATAACACAGCAGAAATTCCACTTGCACTAATTCCACTGGCGGATTTAGCACTTAAAATAAAAACGGTAATTCCACTGCATTACAAGTGGAAATACTATTGAAATAACGCCAAAATAGGGCAGTAATTCAGCCATAAAATGGGCACTGTTACTTCCACTAAACAGGTGGAGGTAAATGCATCCAGGTGAAGAAAATGAAGCCACAGGTGCACCCAATGGACTCAAACGGGTTATGCAAGGGACACGCCTTCCCAAAACTCACTTCAAAGAACCATGAAGCCTATGACAGCCCATGACAGTTGCTAACTTTGAGACCAAAGGACTATGGGCCTCATCACGAGTTGGGCAGTAACGCCGGTGCTAATAGCGCTGGCGTTATCTGCCCTACCGCCAAACCCACCGGTGCTATTAGCGCCGGATCACGGGTTTGGCGGAACTGGAAATCCCCATCCCCCATTGAGCCCATTCGGAAATGCCCCATTCTCCATTGGGCTCAATGAGGAAATTTCGTGCTCTTACTTCCGGCGGATTTCCCGTCAGCAGTATGAGCGCGAAATTTCAGCGGATTTCCCCCAGCTAAGAGCTGGGGGGAAATCAGCCGATGCCGTGATTTGGCGGACCCTTAAATGTTGCAGTAATAGCGCTACAGCCGCATTTAAGGGTTACCGCCAAACTCATGATGAGGCCCTATATATTGACCTACAGAGGATAGCACATCAGCAGCAACAAATGAACCCACCAAGGCCAAGACGGAGGAGACCCGTGGCAAGGAAGGCACCTATTCCCAGAGTGAGACCACCGACCTGGACACAGACAGATGCTCAGTTGCCAAAACATTGCTGACCTCCTCACCCTTATCCAGCCTGACATTGAGAGTGCCATCAATATAGGTGGAAACAGGGTGGGAAGAGGGGGGCAGGAAGAGGAGGGAGGTGGAGACCCAGAAGGGGGAGGAACAAGAGGGGAAAATGGATATGAGCCATGATGAGGGGATAATAAGAGCGAGGAGGGAGTGGATAAGCAACATGGACGTAGTGAGGCGGATGAGTTATCAATGTCACAATTGTAATGATCAGCTTGAATGTTTGGAAACCTGTTTCTGTACAAAACCTAATAAAAAAGTGTGTTACAAAAAAGAGAGTGCCATCAATATACTAACAGCCACAGGACCGCTGCTGAAGCTGGTATGCGTCCTGCACCTCTGTGCAACAGGCACATATCAGCACACCGTCAGCATGCTGCATGGCATGTCACAACCAACATTTTGAAAAGTGCATGGCCCAGGGCTGGATGCACTACTGAAGCATGTGCACCTACACATCTCTCTGCCCAGCAACCCTGCAGCAGTGCGTGCCATGAAGGCCCGATTTTACACCATTGCCCACTTCCTCAATGTAATAGCAGCTCTGGACTGCATGCATGTTGCACTGGTGGTACTCCAGGTATCAGAGCATGTGTTTTCGAAATAGGAAACAGTACCATTCCCTAAACGTGCAATGAACATGTGACGCAGACCTCATTGTGACCCACTGCTGCGCTCGTTCACCAGGTTCAAGTCATGACACCATGGTACTATGGGGCAGCACCCTGCCTGCGTACATAGAGACGCACAGAGGACAGTGCACTTGGATCCTAGGTATGTATTGCAAAGATCCACCCTGCAAATGTAGCACAAAGTATCTTGGGGCATGATCCACATGCCAATCCCCCACCACACTAAAGCAGTCGGGCTGAAGGGACCACAAGTGCAAGAATGCATAGGACAACATAAATGAAAATGCATTTTAGTGGTAGAGCGCTCCCTCTCCTACCCCTCAGATATGATGCCAGGCCCAGGTGGCCACCGATGGAAGCAGAAAGGAAAGCACCCGACCATTCCCAGTAGCACACAACTGTCCAGAGACATACAAAACAACAATCAAACACACTACCACAGGCACACCTGACACACACAATGGCCAAGAGAAAAGCAGCACAGGCCACAACATGCAAAGGAACCATTGGGATGTGAAGGGATGATTGTGGAATGCAGAACACAGGGGTACATACATATGCTGCAGAGCAGGATGGGCACACGCCATTGTGCATTGTCAAATGCAAGGGAAACACACCCTGATAGCACCAGAGTGTACTCAAATAACTGCATTGAAGTGAAAAGCATGCACCACTTCGTCAGGACAGGGAAGGATGACCATTACCTATTTTCAAGTGACACAGTCTCATTTCATTTGGGGGGGACTCTGGCTGCCCACAACTACCATGGCTCATGACACCAATAAGGAAACCTGGGATGCCACATACAATTGCCTACAATGATGCACACCCAAGGACCAGGGTATGCACAGAATGCACATTTCGCCTCCTGAAATGAAGATTCTGTTTCCTCCACCTGACTGGACGGGCACTTATGTACGGTCCAGAGAAGGTTGGGAAATAGTGTTTGTGTGTGTGATGCGGTATAATATGTGCATCAGGAGGAATGCACCATTGCCTGCAGAGGCTGACATGGCACAAGTAGACTCAGAGAAGGAGGGTGATAAGACATGGGCTGCCAGACCAGCACACGATGGCCATCCAGAAGGAAGCGATGGGCGTATGCAGCGTCAAGAATTGATAAAGAAAATGTCTGACATAAAATATCCATACTACACAATGTAAATAGATAAATCAATCTAGTAAAATCTGTGACATGACTCAAAAGACTACTGTCTTTCCTTGTGCTGCAAACTCCATTTGTTAATTCTGTGAAACCCATGTCCTCCCTCCACTTTGACTCCTCAGCTCTCATGTCCTGTGTCCACCCTCACTCCCCAACACCCATATCCTCCCTCAATCCCCAAAACCCATGTGCTCCCCTCACCCTCACTCCACAACACCAAAGTCCTCCTACTACCCTCACATAGAACTCAATGTCCATAGACAGGTGCGTTATATCTTGCCACTCTTCCCTGCTCCAGAGGGAGACTTAGGTGCACGCATAGCAGTGCGTTGAGACCTGCGTCTTGGATTACTTACAAGGGATCCCTCTGTTGGGGTGGCAAAAGTGGAGCTAATGGAATCAAGCTCACGGGTGTGCTACAGTGTCAGCACCAGTGCCTGTTACATTGATTTGGTGGCTGCAGATATGCTCGTAGTAAGTTCTCGCACTCTCTGGCCAACCACCATATTTGAAGTAGTGGCTTAGGTGAGGTGTCTGTGGCTGCCAAATTCTCCTTGCCACCTGGCGAGATGCACCCAGCACTATGTCCCGCATTGTGTGGAGTGCAGATGCAAGTCTGTGAGCTCCTTCATTCTTTGTTACCGCTGCTTCATCCTTGTGAGCCTTTCCCATATGGCCATCAGGGTTTATTGTGGCAGCTGATTTGGTGGGTGGATAGGGGAGGACGTTCCATGTAGGGTGTGTATCGCACTTATATCATCCCCGTCAACTGCAGACTCTTCATCCTCTGTGCCTATATATGTGGCTATATGGGGCTGACACAGTGGACTCCGAGCAACTGAAGAACATGGAGAAACCGAGGCTGGGGGTTCAGTGCTGGGAAGGGTGCAAGGTGCAGGCATGTCGTCCCCTGAGGATGCACACAACAGTGTGCGGACAATGATGCTGGTGACCAGGGCAGTTGCCTGAGTAGCTGTGGCTTGAAAGGCAGGCAGCGGTGGTAGTGTGTATGTTCACTGCAGCTGTTGGAGTGGTTGCTGATGTTGTAGCAGGAACAGCTGTTATGGTGGATGAAGGCTTCTTGGCTGGTGTACTTGTTTGCATTGCTAGACTTTGGGCAGCATGGAGTGAGGGGACAGATTTCCTGGCAATTATTTGTTGTGCCTCAGTTGTGGCCTCAGCTTGTGAAGGTCCAGCTGCACTGAAGCTTATGTCATCTGCCTGGCTGCTTTGGGAGCCTGTTGTGGGAAAAGGGAGCAGTGCTGAGGTACATGCTTGGTAGTTCCCATTCATGTCAAGCACAAGAGTCTAGTGGCTCTTCCGCATGCATCTGTTATGGGCTGCCTGCGACTGAATACACATGATGGATCGAGTATGTTTTTTCACTGGTAGTGGATGCTCCCTACTTCAGTCATTGGGACAGGGAAGCTGGACCACCTGAGACATTCACAGAAATGCTGTGTGGTTGACTTAAAGGCACTTTGACGATGTCAATGTCACATACGGCCTATGATATTGGGTCAAATATGCTTTGGGCTCATGTGCCCTGCTGGGTCATGGACATGGCCTATGGGGAGTAACAGCTTATATAATTGCATGGGGTGACACTCATTTAGGGGCATGGAGCCATTACATTCATCCCCGTCAGGTTGAACTATGCTTTGTGCAATGTGTCAGGTGTTCACTAGCTGATTCCCTTGGAAAATCTGTGTAAATCTCGTTCCATCTATTGGATTTCTTTCCATGTTTACCAGTCATACTGTAGTGTTAAAGCGGTACGACGGACACACTTGATTGACATGCCTGCCGCTAAAAATGGGCCACATATTCTCCAACATTATGGTAGTGGCATGTCAGTGTTTCTCCCCATTTCAGGGCCCAGGGCACTAAATTGGTGTTTTGGGAGTGCTTCCGTGCCAGGAGATCCGGGTCCCTGTGTGTCGGCAGGATTTCTACATTGCAGTGAAGGGTATACAAACTGACTTCTGTGTTGCAATTTCATCATGCAATTCGTGTGGGTACGTTGATGGAGTTTCGGCTGTACTGTTATTTCCACCCACCCTAGCATATTGGAGACACCACATTGTTTTATCTGCTGTGTGGCCTGCAACTGCACACATGACACTCACGCATTTCGTTCTCATATGGGTTCTATGTTCATTCATCCCCTGTTTCTTTTCGCTGCACTTTTCTTTTTCTTATTTTGGGTTGTCCCCCCCAAACCCTCCCTCTCCTATTATTTATTCCCTATAAACCACCACACCCTACTCCTTGTATGCCCCCCACCCCCATATTTATTTATGTTTTTTTTCAGCAAAAATGTTCGGCAAAAAGTGCTGCGAAAAAGAAACAGGCAATGAATGATCCTCCTACCCTCATATTTACCCTGCATCCTCATTTCTACTCAACTGGGTTAACTTGACTGCCGACTCTTGCCTCTGCTGTGCTTACTCCCTCTATGCCAGCCATGTCTATGATGCTAGCCACTTTCTCCTCCCAGGTGGTGATGTGTCCTGGCTCCACACTTCCTCCTCCTGTGTCTGCTGTCTGACGGCAGTAGTTTGCTGTGCCTTCAAATCATTCCAGCGCTTCCTGCTGACTTTGGCATAAAACTGCACTGTGCCCATCGCCACCACCTTGTCCCTTATGTTGCTCCCTATGGTGGTCTTACTTTGTATGCAAATCTTCTATTACTGGCCACCAAACAACTACTCATAATTGGCCACCACCTTCTCCACCGACACCTACAACTCCCCATCACTGAATTTGGGCTTGCCGGCCCACATTTCTGGTATCTTGCCCTTCTCCTTGTCTCCTTACCTTTCCTTTATTTATGGGGTCTGGATGGCTACAAGGGGTGATTTCAACTGGATTTCATTTTTAAACATGGCCACCACTGAGCTTACGGTTTGTGAAGTTACGCTATTTCCACCCAGCAGTAATTCTGCCGGTGGAATCACTGTTCAGTAATTCCTCTGATTTTCCTGCAGTAACAATAATTCTGCTGAAAATTGGTAGATTTACTGTTTGAAATGGATTTTTTGGTAGTATTCTGTCGGATGGAATTACCGTTACGGCAGATGGGTTGTGCGTGCTCCCATCAACCTGTAATGTGGCAGTAATTATGCTGGACACCATCGAAGTAACAGTAATTCCATTGGCAGAATGACCACTGAACTTACCGCCCACCTCGTAATGAAGGCCTTTGTGCCGAAAACACCACCTTACCCCAGACATTACCAACTTTCTCCTGTTGGACAACTCCATTAAGGGGTAAGCCTCTGGCAAATTCGATGGTTCCTTGATGAAACTTCAGAAATTTGGGAACGCATGTAGAATCCAGTTCACAGTAAAGCCTCCCCAGTTTCAGTTGGATAAGGCGAAGGTGGGATGCATGGAGACCAGCATGTCTGGTAGTGACCTAGTTCTTTTTAGTTTGGGCTATTAGGTGTCGCTTGTGAGACCTATAAGCCGAAACTATTGCATTTGAGTACAGATAGGGAGGAATGGCATATAAGGAGGGACACACAGCCTGTAGGTGTTGTTTGTTTATATGTCCAATGTGAGAAACCTAGGGGTATTCTCACATGTAGACCCAGAGAATCCTCTATTCAGGCAGTCAGAGGAGGGCCGTCGATCGTGGATCCCAACCCTGGGGGTGGAGAGCGAGGGAGGATCACCTGGGTAGGGGAGCCAGGGATTGTTCTCGTGGGAGTACCACAGGTGAGCTGCGGTATTCCAACGGCGCGGCAGGCGAGGAGGAGGAAGTCCCAGAAGCCTTTGTGGGTTATTCAGGTACCGGGTTCCCTAATCCAAGAAAGAGGTGGAAGTGTCGCAGTAGAAAAAAATCAGACAAGGGGAGGGTCAGACAAGACAAATATATGGTTTCATTTTTAACACCTATTTGTCTCCCCTTGGCTGAGACCAGAAAGAAAGTAAATCACCCCAGGCATATCCAGACCGGACCAGGGGACTCCCATCATTCCGCTTTCAATCATCTTATAATGATTTGGGCCCTAAATATTAATTTCCATCACGCCCTGTCTCCCCATCCCCATTTCCAACAAGTACTCGGACGAGGAAGAGGCGACCTAGAATAATGAAGATTACCCATAGCAATAACATAGGGATCTAAATTGAGGCCTACCATCTAACATCTTTGAATTGTCCCACTTAAATCGGTCAAGGTCAAGCAACTGTGCACACCGGACTACAATTAACTCTCATCTACAGTATATGAAGGGTGATTCTGCCAGGATCATTGAGCGAGATTGGGTTGCTGGATGGAACCAAGAGGCCAAGGAGCGTAAAGCTGCCAGGAGGGAAGCCCGGATGAACCGGTGGAGTGGGGGATGCCGAAATGCTGGCCCAGTGTGTGTGAAGGGCTGCAGCATGGCGAGGGAGCCGTGTTCTGCTCGCCAGCACCTGGCTACTGTGGATGAATTTCACGAAGCAGAGAGAAAAGCTCAGTAGTGTGTGGCTAGCTAGAGCGGGAGCAGGAGCGCTATGAAAGGAAAAGCCCGGTGAGCGACAGCAGGAAGAAAGCAAAGCAAAGTGGAAAAAAAGATAAAGGTGAGTGAAGCAGAGGCGTAGCCAGGATTGTCTAGCAAATCGGGCCTGATGCTAATGTAGTTGGGCACACTGCACTGACAAAAATATCTGTAAATACCCACACAGTGCTGCTGAGTAGGCATTTACAGATTTTGGGTGGGCCTTGCCCCTCAGGCCCTACCCTGCCTACGCCTCTGGAGTGAAGCAAGCGAAAGCTGGAAAGCGGCAAGAGAAAGAAAACGGAATAAGAGAAGAAGGCGCGCTAGAGGCGCAAATATAGAAAGAAAGACAGAATAAGTGCGCTGGTGGAGTGAAAGCAGCTAGGAGGGGGTGCAAGTGACCCGGAAAGAAGGAGAGGGCCACAAGCGACCCGAAACAGAGAGTGACAGTACAGAAAACAGTTAGAAGGAAAATGGACAATCATGAGAGGGTGAAAGCAACTCAAAGTTGAGAAAAGGGTGCAAGAGAGTACAGTGAAAAGTGTGCAAGAGAGCAGAATGAAGAGCGTACAGTAAAAAGTAAAGAGATGAGCGCAAGAGGCACTGAAAGGTGACAAGAAGGTGCAAGGGTGTACGGCAGGAAAAGAAGGTGTGCAGGGCAAACAACAAAGGAGAGAAGGACAGAGTGAAAGAGGCACAGAAAAGGAGAAGGCACCGGACAATAAGGAGAGGAGTTAGAGGTCAGAGTGGTCGCACCTGGGAGGAGCAAAGAAACTGGTGTTCTTGAAAGTCTCTGATACTACCCCCATGAAAGAACTGTACAGTGAAAGGTACATCCTGACGAGGAATATTTTGTTTGTTTGTGACGAGAGGAGTCTAGGCTTGGGGAAGGGAACCCTAAGACGCCCACCAGAGGCATTGGTGAACTTCATAAGAAAGGGCCTACGCTTGGGTAAGGGAACCGTGGAAGGCCTAAATGGAACTGTGAATCTATTGACCCGGAGGGGCCTAAGCTTGGTGAAGGGAACCATAAGAGGTCCACTAAAGGCATTACTGAACTTTGTGAAGAAAGGCCTAGACTTGGGGAAGGGAATCCTGAGAGGCCTAATGGAAACTGTTTCTTTTTGTTTGGAACTGGAAGGATTGAAGCTTGGTAAGGGAACCCCAAGAGACCCAGAGACCTTGTGAACTTTATTTGTGTGCTGCTAGAGCCCTACGTGGAATGTTCCAAGGGCCCCCCTTTTGAGTTGAGCTACTTTGACCTAGCAGCATTACACCTATTGATAAGACTACTTGAAACCAGCTGTGGTTTACATTTTCTTTTGAATCAGCATTTTTCCTTTAAGAAGATCTCCTATCACATTTGGTTTAAGAGGGAAGGCAAGCATAGGTTTGGACACAGATGAACTTTGGTTTTGGACTTACGGACATTGACGGCCCTTAGAAACATCAGTTGAGGGAACAACCCCTTTAGAGTTAGGGACAGATAGGCATTGCACCAACCTTACAAAGTTTGATAATAAACATTTTCAAACTGTTACTTTTGAGTCTGTGTTTCTCTTGATACCATGCCTGTATCTCACGACCAATTGACTGCCCATGGCCATGCCAATCCCTCTGGCCATTCCCACCCAGTTGCTCTCCTGCCCTGCTCAAAACACCCCTTTAATCAAGCCTTCCCATCAAACGTTGCACAGGGCGTGATGGAAATTAATATTTAGGGCCCAAATCATTATAAGATGATTTAAAGCGGAAAGAGGGGAGTCCCCTGTGAGTGTTTTTTCAAAGCAGTTATCGGAGAGTAAATGACTTAATTGGAGTTGTAAATCCACTACTGGTGTAGTAAACATGTATTACCAGGTCTGCCTTCAACCACTCGATTTATGAGCACTCTGCATATCCTTCACTGAAGTCCTGTTAAAAACAAGCCCTGGGAAAGCCAACAGTTTTGGTTTGTGTATAAGTATTAGGGCTTTTCCATCCACTGATATTAGATGCCCAGGTACTCGTACCATTTTGCACCTGCTACCATTAATGGGCAATGAATACTACTACGCTGTGCCTGGCAAGTCTATTTCCTATGGCTACACAAAACCCAAACTGTTGCCATTTCCAGTGCTTCTTTGGTTTTCCACACATATTCATCTGAGCCACTGTTAGATTGAAGCAATGAACTTCAACTGTGGAAGATAAAAGGCTTTCAGGTTGTAAAGATGCTAGAAAAGCTACAACTTTTTAACTATGAGAATATGGGACAAACGTTGAGGCGGGTACCAACAGGTAGGTGCTTGTTAATCTTAGGGTAACGTAAGATGCATTTTATGTTTGTTGATGTTAATTTAAGATCGATACGACTATTTAAATCATTTTCTTTTCCTTTTGAGAGTTATTTAATCCACAAGATATTTATGAAATATTCCTTGACATACATTTTGTAATCCTACAGATGTTTGGGTTATTCCTTCACAGTATGACCTGTTATCATATTTCGTATAGTTCCCTTTAATATCTGGGAAAGTCAACTCTGCCTTCTAAGCTGCGGTCTTCTACTGGAAGTACATCACAAATTGGTAGCGTTTCCAAGAATAGAAAAGGTTCGTTTTCTGCTATTAATTTTGACATCAAATTTGAAAGCAGTAATTTTTGATTGAATAGGTTATACATATCTGTTTCAAAAAGATTGTTTTATATTTAAAAAGGAGGCCGGGAAGTGGTCTGCTGAAGAAGGGTCATTAAGTCGAGCTGAAATAGAAAACAACAGTTGTTTAAGCACTACCCCCATGCCACATCATTGATTTGTTAATTACACATTTAAGTGGGAAATTGCCAGTGTTGTTCCATGTATTCTTGAATGAGGTTGCTGTAATACATAATATGTACAATCATCCTTTTTTATTTTTAGGGCAAAATTCAATTTTGGGGATCTACAGTCTCCCTGTATGGGATGCATACTCTTGATGCTTTTTCTGACTTTCTTTTTGGGGTTTCTAACTTATTTTGGCAGTCAGAGGGACTTCTGCTGACATCTCCCTGCCTCTAGACCCCTTTCTTCCGTACTTAAAGTATATGGTACTGGGTTGCCCATATGGGGCCCAGTCTCAGAGGCACCCCATTTTGGCTGTAGGATGCTTTTAAGTTCCTATGTTGCTTTAATGAGGAAGGCTGGTTTGTAGTGAATATTTTGTTTTCACTTCACCAGGGGTGCATAGGGTTTTGGGATTCCAACATCCCACTAAATCTGTGTGTTTGGTCTGCCTCTGGTCGCCACCACTATAGTCTTGCTGTAGGTGCCCTTTTTTGCTGGTGTGCCATCCACGTTTGCCTGATAAGCCATTGGGATATGCCATGTGCTCCTGGAACCACCTCTGTAGCTGATTTCACTTCTGGATGGTGGGTTTCACTCTTGTCCTGGAGTGAAAGAGTTTTTCTTTTGGCCCATTGGGATCATTGTTGGCTCGTGGTTCAAGTCTCTGGGGGACCGGATCCTTCATTTCATACTTTAAAACAAAGCCTTTACTTACCGGCCTGTTCTGTTTTCTTGAAACAGTGTTTTCAAGAACCAATAGTGTAAGTATTCACCTCTTGGCACTGGACTGGTAGGTTATTCAAGATGCTCACACTCAGGGGTCGCTCTAGTCGTTAGATTCTGCAGGACCCCTTCTATCGCATTTCCCCATTGAAATGAGCCAACAGAGAAGGAAAAGGAGAAGGAGGTCTTGCAGTTGCTTACAAAGATCACCCCAAGATGACAACAGTACCACCAATGAACATCCCAAACTGTGACTCACTCCTTCTACACCTAGCCTTAGATCACTAAACAAACCTGTCATTCCTAACCATCTACAGATAGCCGACATAAAACCCTACCTTCATGGACATGCTTGTGGATGCCATCACCAACATCACCATATAATGACATTCTGATCATACTAGAAGACTTCAACATCTGGTGTGAAGAAGAAAATATCAACTAACCTAAAACATAAACAAATCAACTACCAACAATGTACCTACAGCAATGTGTTGATGGGGGTGGCACACACACACACACACACAAAGCAGGCACAGCTAGATGGAACCTTTTAAAAAAGAAACCTGATCCAATGGCATCCCCAATGCATATTTTCTAGGGCGACAATCTCATAATATAGCCAGTGCGACTACTAACTAACATCACAAACACTCCTCCAATTCTGAAAATAAACTGGAAATCAATAAGAATCGCAGACTTAAATACCTGACTGGAAACCATGAAACCATCAACCACCGTCTTGGGCACACACCAAATCAAAGAAAGAACTGAGACAACCCAATCACGGATCACAAAACCACTAGATGGTATTGCACTAGAAAAACATTTCCCTCCCTGGCTAAAGAAAACAAAGGTGAAATGCTTCACCCTCTGCCTTAGAGCACTGAAGAAAATGAACAGGAAACTGGAACAAGAATAGAGGAAAAATTGCAATCATCAAAAAATACCCACATACTAGGGACAGATACAACTATACAGAGCTAAAATACCCAAAACACAAAATGTATTCTACAACAAATGCATCCCTAACTCAAGTAGCACCTAGAAAGAGATGTTCAGCATCATTAACGAGATAAGAAAACTGACAGCCTGCAACAACACACTCATTCCCTCGCAAAAACTGTGCAATGACCTTGCAAACCACTTCATAAACAAAATCACAAACATCCAGCGAGTCATTAAGAGTATGCCCAAAAACACCAGCAACACCCCTTACCAGCTGACACCGGAACCAACCGCTAGACTGACAGACGTATCACCAATCTAAGCAGAAAAACTCAACAGCCTAGTGAATAAAAGCAACAAAGCCAGCTCACCTACAGACCCTTGCCCACTAACTATGTACAGGAATATCCTCACCCACGCAAAAAATACATGTGGAATAGTTCTGGAACCTCTTTAACCATTCACTACCAAATGGAAACATGCCACAGGCCTTCAAATCAGTATACACCGGTCTCCCACTCCTTAAAGACCTAGCAGGAAAAATGAAAGACCTACCCAACTACTGATCAATTTCAAACATCACGTACCTGGCAAAACTATTAGAAAGCTACCCTGGAACTTGTAGACAACAACCACATTCCAGACCAGTCACAAGTTGGCTTCAGACCCACGAGAGGAACGGAAACAGCACTACTATCTATATAGGAGGATCTTAAAACCAATGCAGACTCCAACACCATGTTGGCACTAATACTACTAGACCCATATGCAGTATTCAACATAGTGACCATGAAACACTCATCAAAAGACTTGGGGAATTAGGAATCAGCAACACAGCAGTACTATTGTTAAAATATTTTCTGACTGAATGAATGGAAACAACATGACTAACCACCTTCAAGTCAGTACCACGCACAACCTGCAGAGTCCCACAAGGCTCATCACTTCCACCACTCCTCTTACTCATCAAAAGACATGGGGCTGTCGACATTTCCAAGATGGCCACCAACACTAGGTAGGCGTGTCGACGGCTGCTCCCCAGACCACAATCAGTCCTAGGCAGATCCACCACCCCCAACAGCTGACGGCGAGGAGAAACTGCATTGCATACCCCCGGAGAGGAGAGTCCAAGATGGCCACCGACACTAGGTAGACGTGTCGACAGCTGCTCCCCAGACCACAATCAGTCCTAGGCAGATCCACCACCCCCAACGGCTGATGGCGAGGAGAAACTGCATTGCATACCCCCGGAGAGGAGAGATCATCCCGGGATTCCAAGATGGCCACCGACACTAGGTAGACGTGTTGACGGCTGCTCCCCAGACCACAATCAGTCCTAGGCAGATCCACCACCCCCAACGGCTGACGGCGAGGAGAAACTGCATTGCATACCCATGGAGAGGAGAGATCATCCCGGGAAGGAGGAATCATTGTGGGGGCACATACTACGAAGTGGCAGGAGGTGACGAGCAATGACAGCCACGGGGCCATTGAGGACTATGCGGATTACCAGGAGAAGAAGGAGCGGCAACCACCAAAGATGGAACGGTGGTGCGGGGGAGCCTCCCCCGGCATAGCACCCGTTCAGGGAGAAGGTTGGTGGGAGGAAAGGACCCGGGGCAACAGGCCACAGTGAATCGGGGCAGTGGGAGCCCAGAGATGGTGACACCGGGGTGCATGCAGCGAAAGGAGTGAGGCACCCAAACGGGCTGCGGCGTGGTGGAGACCTAGGGAAGGTGACTCTGGAGAGTGGGCAAAGTAAGGAGCAGGGTCTGCGGGACTAGTGAGAGGAGCGCTCGAGGCAGATGTTTGGATGCCCAAGAGACGGACAACGCACCACAGTGAGACCCCAGAGCAACAGAGAGCTGAATTCCAGACCCGGCAGGAGAGGAGGTAGAGTGCCGTACTATGCGGACCAGAGAAGGTCCAGAGAAGGGATGAGGTGAGCCTCAGCCCCGTGAGGTGAGAATGAAGAGAGCAGGACAGCGTGGCACAAGAGGGACCGGAGAGGCAGTGCAGCGTGGCGCAGTGGGGAGCCAGGTGGAAGGAACCATAGCCCGGCCCCCATGAGAGCGAGGACAGGCACCCGAAGTCACAAGTAAGAGGGTGACTAGGCATTTTAGGGGAGCAGACAACCCTCAGCGAGGTCACGCGGGTGGTGGCAGGCTCCCATACCAATATCAGTGACCTGGGCCGGGTAAAGGGGATGCCGAACTGCGGGCCGAAAAGGCGGTGACATGTAAAGACAAGGGTACCTAAGCCCCAACGGAACGGAACACAGAATGGATAGGTATGGGTCTCTAAACTGGGAAAAGATCCAGCCCGGTCAGATCCCTGGAACGAATCCACTGGAAAGGAGTGTCTTACCCACTTAGGCGGGAGATAGAAGCTGACAAACTCTGTTGGAAGATTCTATATGTTATGCGGGGACCCTCACCGTGCAGGAAGGGTAAGAAAGGAAGGAATACTAAACGCTCCCCTTGCCCAGGACTCGACCTGTAAAAGCCCCCCCCCCCTTTAAAACCTTAAGCACGGACAAGCCATACAACGGGAACATTACGGAAGGCCTAGCTAGATAACGAGCCCAGTGCCCAGCCGGAATGAGTAGTGAAGAAAAGGAGGGAAGAGTAAGGTGCCGGACAGACCCCGGCAACTAGGGCTTAGGGGGACCCGGGACACAGGGCAGCAACCCTCAAGCTCACAGGTGGGAAGGGGAGAGGATCCACGACCACCAAAATCACAGGGGGAATCACCCTGATAGGGGAAGAGATACCCTGGCATCCCCCCGAAACCAGCAAAGAACAAGGGGGAAAGAGCAACTACATTCAAGGCATCAGACAGAGCCCCAGTAAGGCTGGGGAAAGGTAAATCTGCCAATCCAGGGTCCAGGACACAGCAAGACCGAGGGAAGCCGGGGGAAGCCAAGCAGGGGGCAAGAACACCATTGTTGGCAAAGAGGGGCGTTACAGTGAAGAGACAGGGTCGGGGAGTCACAAAGCGAAGAGGGCAGGAGGCCTACACGGAGGCTAACGGCACAGCCTATAAGGAAACACACGACAGGAGGGGAAGCACCAACGGTCATCAGTGGTTTCCAAGGCAAAAGGCCGTCCAGCAAGAGCAGGCCCACCCGCAGGAGATACCCCGGGCACCCTCCCCACCATGTGGGCAACCATAGAAGCCAGAGAACTGGGCAAGAGCAGCATGGAGACCGATTGAGGGATCGAAAGGACCCCGAGGTAGAAGATGACATAGCGCCAATGACGAAGCAGAAATGCAATCTCTTCAGGCGATCCTAGCCAAAATCTTTCAAGACCAGTTCCAACTGATGTGGACCGACCTAAACTCAGCGCTAGGGGAAATGAGGCATGAGATAGGCCAATTAGGGGAACGAATGGACCTGCTTCAAAGAGGCCTACAGGAAGTAGACAAAGAGGCCACGGCAAACAGTGAGGCCACAGAATGCTTAAACATGGCAACGCAGAACTTGGAGATACAACTGGAGGACTTAGAGAATAGGTCATGAAGCGTCAACATTAAAATAAAACTGCTGCCGGAATCAGTACTGGGCAAAGAACTGAAGGGGGAATCACAGAAGATCTTCGTGGAACTCTTGGGAGGGATGGACCCAGAAACCGTGGAGCTGGACCAGATTCATAGGGTGGGCCAACTGAACAAGGGCCCCAATGCCAGATATCGGGATGTCTTAGCGGCGTTCGCAAGATGTTGGCAAAAAGAAGTGGTCCTCAGGGCAGCTAGGCAACTGGAGCTGGTGCGCTACAAGGGCCAAGAGATAGCACTAGACCAGGACCTGGCTAACAGCACATTAACCAAGAGGAGACATGAGTCCTATAGTGAAGGAACTGATCAACAAGAACATTAACTATAAGTGGACCTTCCCATTTGGTCTGACGTTCGAGTCGGAAGACGCCCAAAAGCGGGTAACCTCACCGCAAGAAGCGGCAGAACTTCTACATCTGGACTTGGGCGAGGATTTGATGAGAGAGGGACCCGCAGTACCAGAGAACAAATCAAGGCCCAGACCATGGGAATGATTGACAGCGGGAGAACGGCGCAGAAGGAGGGCAACATTAAGTGGCCCATGTCCGAAAGGGGGGTAGGCGGATGAAGAAGCGGGTAGCAATGAGGGATAATATTGATTAAACAATGCCCACAGTAAGAGTAAAATGGGGTGGTGGATGAACGGGTATAACTAGGGGCAAAGGAAACAGGGCGTATAACACAATTCGGTACCAGAAAGGGGGGAGGCACCCGGGGGGGATGGGTGAGGGGGGGCATAGGAGAGGAGGGGGAGTTAGGTCTATCCCGAAAGTTGGGGCTAGGGATGCGCAGAGGGTCAGGGGGAGGCAGGAAGCAGTCAGGAGAGCCATAGGGGATGGAAGTAGGGGCTTCGGGAGGGAGATTTCTGCCGTCCAAAGAGGGGAGACTAGGAAGAAGATGCAAGGATTCAGGACTGGGTGGGAAGGGAGGAGAGAAAATACAAGGAAAAGGGATAGGGATATAAGGGGGAGATGAAGTGTGAAGATCGAGACTTAGCAGGTTCAAGTGGATGACACACAATGTGAGAGGGCTTAACACACCTCTCAAAAGGAAAAAGCTAGAGAGATTCACAAAGGTGACAGGGCCGGATGTCCTGGCCCTACATGAGACCCATCTCCTGAAAAAGGACCAGGTGCTACTCAAGCTTCGGGGCTTCTCCCAGGTGTTCCTCGCGTCGGGCCCTACAAAAGCGGGCAGGGTGGCACTGGCCTTTAGTAATAATATAGACATCAGAGCATCAGGTACACTCAGGGAGAAAAGGGTGAGATATATACTTGTCAAAGGGGAATACATGGGAGTAGCTTACAACATAGCATTAGTATACACACCGAACACGGGCCAAGACCGCTTTTTAAGGGACCTCCTGAAGACAGTGGAAGGGTTTGCAAAGGGATGTATAATTTGTATGGGGGATCTCAACCTGGCCTGGAACAAGAGCAGAGACAGGACAACTCGAGGTAGTCCTGGAGGGGGAGCGTAGCGTCAACACAACTGAGGGAGAGATTTCAGAGCGCAGGCTTGTGGGATGTCTGGAGGGCACTGGAGGGATAAAAGGAGGGACACACATTCCTCTTGGGGGTAACTAGCACGCAGTCAAGGATTGACTACATATGGGTATCAGTGAGTCTCATAGGGAGGCTAGAAGAGGTGGAGGTAGGTTCCCTGGGGATAGTTCAATGAAGTTGGGCCTGCAGGGACGCAGTCCGGAGCTACTCAGGGATCCAGTGACACAGGAGGAAATAGGGGACAAGACCAAGACTTTCTTTGAGCGGAATAAAAGTTCGGACACGAGTGCGAGCACACGCTGGGATGCTTTCAAAACTACTCTGAGGGGGGAATTCATAGCGCTGATGGCACAAAGGGAGAAACAGATGAAGGCTTTAGAGACCCAACTTGAGGGAGAAGTGGAGGAGGGACGCCAAAAGGCAGCGGAAACCCCCACAAGGAAAACACTCAGGGCATACAGAAGAGTGGTAGGGAAACTGTGGGTTCTCAGAACCAAGAAAGCAGAAGGTGCATTGCTGTTCGTGAGGAAGAAATATTACATCAAAGCGAACAAAGCGGGCACCCTACTTGCACGACTATTGAGGGAAGCACAGGGGCCGATCACAATTATAGCTGTAAATGATGAAATGAATGAAGATTGGAAGAAATTCAGGAATGTCTGGCTAGGTACTATAGCACCATATACACAACTTAAATAGACTTCCTAGAGAAGGTACAATTACCCAAGATACCCCCCAGGTGCATGATCTGCTAAAATGGGCAAGGGGATTTATTTGGGAGGGGAAGAGGCCTCAAATTAGCCACTGTCTGCTGATGGCACCAAAGAGGTTGGGTGGATTAGCTCTCCCCAACTTTCAACAATATTACGAGGCAGCACAACTGCGTGTGATACGGGAATGGTTCTCACGGAATGAAGGGAAACAGTGGACACAGATGGATAGAACGGTGGTCCAACACGATCTGAGCGAGGTCTTGTGGTTCCCGCAACACCTTAGGCGAAAACACCTCTACATGAGCGCCATTACAAAGGCACTTGCGGACACTTTGGACAAAGTGGTTAAAAAACAGGGTATCATGACATTCCCATGACCATTTACCCCAATCTTTATAAACAAGGATTTCACGCCAGGACTGGAGCGGGGGGCCTTTAAGATGTGGAGAGAGAGGGGCTGTAGGATGATTAGCGATATGTTCCTGGAAAAACGGTTGCAATCCTTCCCAGAGTTCAAACAGGATTTTGGAGTGGGAGAGGGGGAAAGACACATGTAGTTTCAAATAAGACACTGGTTAATGAATGGGGAAATTAGAGCAGCGGCTATCCATCAGGTCACCCCGTTCTAGAGGTTCCTATTGACAAATGATGGAATGAAGGGGTTCATTTCAAGTCTATACAGGTTATTGGATGACGCCTCCCCTCAGCAAAGCTGGCTGTACCTGGCCCGATGGGATCAGATGTTGGCAAAAGAGATTGCTAGAGAGGAATGGGAAAGGCTCTGGAGAAGAATACCCAAGGTGGCAAGGGCAGTACAGCTCCAGGAATCCTGGTACAAATATTTATTCAGGTGGCACTACACTCCCACTCGTCCACACAGTATTTACTCTGAGGTATCCAAGGAAGGATGGAGGGGGTCTGGGGAGGAGGGATCCATTGTGCACATATGGTGGGGATGTCCCAAAATCAAGCCATTCTGGAAAGATGTACTCCAGGCTCAGGCGCAAGTATTCGGAGAGGGGATCGGAAGAGACCCTAAACAGGTTCTGTTGGGATTGAAGGGAATAGGGACAGAGGGAGAAAGTGGGGGATGGGAAAAGGCAAGGGGGGTATTAACAATGGCAGCAATGTCCCTCATACCACAAAGATGGAAGGGACTGGCTGTCCTGACGGAACAGGATTGGCTGTGAAAGGTGTGGGAACTCGTGTCGTTAGAATGGGCTACGTATGCAATGAATAACAACCTTGGGAAATTTGCAACAGAATGGGATGAAACCTTGACCTTTCTGAAGAGTGATTATAGGGCCCAATGGTATCCTCAAAGATTGAAACTCTTGGACTTGAATAAGCGGAACCCCTGAGGGGCAAGCCAACAAAAAATTGAGACTGCATAGTGCTGGAAAAGGGGAAGGGGGAGGGAGGCAGAAGGGGGCAGTTTAACATATTGTTAAACAATAAAGAGATGTTTTTTTTGTTGTTAAAAAGCTATGGGGGGTCATTGGAAGTTTGCTGGTATCCTGCCAGTAATTTTGGTGAAATACTGACAAAGTGACCTACCATTTCCACCGCCTCATATTCCAGTGTTACCGGGATATTACAGGCAGCGGAAACAGCGATAAATCCCCATTCCATGGTGTCCTATAGGATTTGAGGGCAGGGATTGACGGTATTACCAGTCTTACCAGTATTACCAGTATTACCGGTTTGCCAGTGCCGGTAATACCAGTATTTATTTGCCAGTGGGGACCTGATTTACCACCAGCTCTTGGCTGGATATAAACCAGTGACCCCCACCAGCAAACCTGGAGTTTGGCGGGGCGGACTAAGTGCTTGTAACAGAATTACAGGCACTTTTACTGGCACTTCCCCCGCCCCGCCAAACCTATAATGAGGCCCATGGTATCACCTGCTTCAACTAAGCAGATGACACACAAATCATATACAAAATCATTACTAGTGGAGAACAAGACCCACCATTACCAACTGCCTCACAGAAATAAGACCTTGTTGTGGAGATGTTTGTGGCTGCTGGAGCGCAGCATACAATGGTGTCAGCTGGTGGCGCTCAGCGTACCTTCTGGCCACACGGCCTCTCTACTTAACTGCTTAATAACTCTGTCTCTTCCTCCTGGTCAGAGCGATCTGATTACTGGAGTAAAAATGAACTGGGGCCCTAGGGTTTGGAACTGTCCTTGCTAAGCTCCGTTTCTTGTGTGATAGCCTTATTCTTATTGCAATGTCACAGGATGCGTTTGGAGGTGAAGTCCACACCTCCTTTGTTGTATGATAAGTGGTTTTGGTGGATACCTCGCAGTAATTGTTTTTCAGAAAATAGATTTTCCACGCTATTTTGCATTTAGTGACAAGTGCAGGTTTTTATTCATCAAATTGATTGTATTTAAGGTCAGCCGACACGTGTTTCGACCTCATGGGTTTTTATCAAAGCTAGTGGTGGTAGTTTCAAGCCCCATGTGGGGTCCTATGTTTTAGGTCGTGGTCAGTCCTGTGTTTAGCAGCTGGGCTCCTCCTGGGCCCTGAGATTCAAAATGTTGTGGCGTCAATATGTCCTTGGTCCGTTGATTACTGGAGTAGCTTGCCTGACAGATTGGCAGCCGTCATCTTGTGGGTGGTCCGCCCATATCTGTATGCTGTTGCCTGAAATGAAAAGAAAGAAATTGCAATCATGTTGTTGAAGAGTTATGGGTGACCCATAGTAGCACAGTCCAAACTCATGCAGCCACTTAGGGAGGGGACTGGAGCTGGGGCCCTCCAAACTGCCACTTTCCCCTTATGTGGTAGTAATGGCTATGGTTTCCACTCTGGTAGACCTCCTACCCCACTCTGAGAAGGGTACCCATCCTCTTTTGACACAGTCAGTTTACTTTGAGGTCATCTTCAAAGTCCAGCAAGCGAGCAGTGTCAGTTTGAGCCAGTGAAGCCACCTGGTGCACTCTGCGTGGTCCTCGGCAGACAATTTGGTGGATAAACAACACCCCATTACAAAACGCGTATGTTTGCCATGACTGGCACATACATACACTCGGCAGGCACAGCTCTCTATGCAGGAGGATGTCCGGTGAGCTGACATTTCACGTGACTTCTTGCCGATGGCCTTCACTTTGATAGGTTGATGTGGTGTAGAGGCTCCTCTGTGTGTTCAGGTCTTATGTCTGCCAATGTGAACACCCTGCTGAGGCCCAGGCTGGGTGTAAGGGGGATCCCAGGTTTAGACGGAATCTGCCGGTATATTCTGGTTCACCACAACCTTCGGTGAGCCATGCATGCACTTCGTTAGTGTTGTCAGTTAACGTGCATGCTGATGCCAATAGGCACAGGGGTGAGCAATATGTGTTGGTGGATTTGTCTCTGGCCTTCCAAACATGGTGCAGTTAAAGGCATCATAGTCTGAGCTGAACTGTGGGTTTAAGTACTTTCGAGTTGCTGTGGCACTGTGGCCATTGTCTGGAATGAGTAGTGTTTTGAATATCTTGGGGCAGATTCTCAAAAATGTTGTGCTAGCACATCTCATCACTTGCGGTCAAAAAGTTCAATGTAAATCTACAAAGGGCATCAGAATGTGCACTCTTTGGTGCCTCTTGTCACCCCTTTGTGTGTGTATGCAAATCAGGCAGTGTTTCTTCACACTTTGAAGTGCATCACAAATTCACAAATTAGAACAGGCAGAAAGGAATTTGCATTGCATGATAGGGTATGACTGATCTGTCATGTATTTTTTGAAGTGTGACAGCAGCAATATGAGGCATAGAAATAATTTGTTTTACATTTCACAGTGACAGGACCGTTATGGGCTTGTAGCACAGTGAATAGTGCTCCCAGCACCCACATGGATACGTAAGAATCTTTAGTGCTCCCGACACTAATTTATTCCAAGGGGCTGGCCAGCACATAATTTGCACTGCAGCACAGTCCCGGGAAAGGTGCATGTCACTTTTCAGAATAAGGTGGCATGCTGTAAGGCTCACCTGTCTTGTGGGGCGTTGTGGAGCACCTCAAGGAAACACCCTCAACACTTTACACTCAGGAAGGAATGGGGAGAATGCGCGAAGACGGCGTGTATGAAGGCTGCACTCGGTTGGCACTGTTCCTAGCATGTGTGGTCTCACCCTATAAGAGAAGCAATGACCATCAGTGATGTTTTCCCCTCTCCACCCTCTGTAGACACTCCCCACTGGTGTGGTTAACTCACTGTAGTGCATGGTGATGGTGCTTGTAGAAGCTCCCTGATCCAGTTACATCACCGGAGCAACAGCCCAGTCCTGCTGTGGATGGATTCTTTTCTGCCTTCTGTATGTAGAATTGTGTCCAAAAAAAGTCTCAGGAAGTGCCCAAATGTCTTCATTGGGCCTCATTACGAGTTTGGAGGTAGCCATGATGTTTTTAGCGGCATGGCTACCCCCAAACTCGGGTCCCGCAAAATGGGAATTACCGGGCCATTCCGACCTTTGCGGGCCCGGTTATTCCCATTCGCGGGACCCGGACCCTGTACATCCCCATTCCCATTTGAACCCCCATAGGGCATAATGGGAATGTGGAGGATGCCAGGCGTACAGAGTGGGACTTGCTGCAAACTCGTAATCTGGCGGCCCGGTATGAACGGTGCCGGTCCCTTACCGGCACCGTTCATACCGTGGCTGCCACAGTCGGAATCAGGCCCATTGTCTCTCTTTCCAGTGGAGTCTAAGGGCCTCATTACGAGGAAGGCGGCCACGGAATGAACGGTGTCGGTAAGGGACCAGCACCGTTCATTCCGGGCAACCCTATTACGAGGTCTGCAGCGGGTCCCGCTAAGGAAGTCTGGTCAGACCAGGCGTCCTTAGAGGGAACCGCTAGCAGATCAGGATGCTAACAACGGGCCTGTCATTAAGGGGCCCGTTGTTAGCATCCTCCCCATTTCCATTGAGCCCTATGGGGGCTCAAATGGGAATGGGGATGTGCCAGGTCCGGGTCCCGCAAAAGTGATTTACCGGGCCCTCCAAGGTCAGAATGACCCGGTAAATCCCCTTTTGCGGGACCCGGACACGGTACCCAGTTTGGGGGTAGCCATGTCGCTAAAAGCGGCATGGCTACCTTCAAACTCATAATGAGGCCCTAAATTCCTTGTTTTGTGCAGCGATGTCTTCAATTCTGTTTCCTAACTTGACTGCTTTCAATTGCAGGTCCCTGAAGGCGGTGAGACCCAGGACCGTGAGGATAAATGTCTGGCTGGAGCCCCAGCATGAGGAAAACTATGATGAGTTTACTGTGATCTTCTAGCACTGTTCTTTGTGTGGATCTATGTGAATAACTGTTTCTTACTTTGCAGGTGCCTGAGGGTAGTCCTGAGGGTGTTGATGAGGAGGGTGCGTGTGATCCAAGATGCTGTTTCAGGTAAGTAACAAGGTGGAGCCTGGAGGCTCACAGGAACAGCTGCAACATTGATAACGCAAAGCACAGAGCACATGCATGAGAATGGGCAGGGCTTACATAGCCCTGGCTATCCGAGATGGAGCATGTGATTTGTGTCTCCTTGTCTCTTTGTGCCCTTGCTGGTGGCCATCTTGAATGTTGTATCCACCTCAATTCACGCACTAAGGTGGTCCATCTGCCTACATCATGTGGCTGTTGAATACTGTAAAGAAACGTAGAGGCTATGTGTGGGGTATGAATGTGTGCATTGGGGGCATTAGGGGCTACAGTCATGACAGCACTCCCCCTAAAACTCACCCTAAAGCCTTATACTCCAGCCCAGGTTTCTCAGGGTAATCTCTGTGGAAGCGAGCCACTAGACGATTTCCATGTATCTCAGATGCAGGTTCCAAGGACCTATCAATAACATTGTATCCCTTCCAGTCCACTTGATAGTACTAGACCCCACTTTTTCTTTTGGAGCATCTGGCGTACCTCATATTCTGGTTAACCATCAATGAGAATTGGTGTTGGTTTGCGTAGTGTGTGTCATGTCTCAAGATGTGCTGGTTTCAACATGGACACGTGAAATACTGGGTGTATTCGAAGGGTAGTTGGTAATGCAAGCTGGACTGCTACAGGACCTATCAGAACATTGATGGGTTAAGGGACAATAATCCGTGGGTGAAACTTCCATGGGCCTTTTAGACGTATGTTCTTGGTTGCTAACCATACTTGATGCCCTACCTGGTACGTTGGGGCAGGCCAACGTTTTTGGTCCACAATTTGGACACATTTATATGTTTCTTTCGAGTGTTGGAGGTTTCTTTTAGCCTGGTCTAGGGTGCGCTGGATGGTAGCATGTAGTGTTTGAGCTGACAGCATATCAGTAGGTTCCGTGGGATCAAATTCGGATGTGCATGGGTGCTGCCCATTAAACAAATAAAAAGGGGTGTATCCTGTTGAACTGTGCATGGTGTTATTGGTATCCAGTTATAATATCGGAAAAAAAAGTTGAATGCAAAAATGTCGAAAAAAATAATGTTGAAAAAAATCTGAATGTGTTTTTTTTTTATTTTGTATGTTGTTTTTGGGTTTAGCTAGTACAAATAAACAGGGGGTTGGGGGGGAACCCCCCAGGAACACCCCCATTTTTTTTCTACATTATTTTTTTCTACATTTTTGCAGTCGACATTTTCACTATAAACCAAGTATTGTTCTAGGTTCTGATCGGTTCTTTCATTCTGGCCATCTGTCTGTGGGTGGTAACTGGCAGACATATGTATTTCAATCTGGGCTAAAGAACAACATTCAGGCCAAAAGCAGGACAGGAATTGGCTCCCTCTGTCTGAGTTAAGCACTGATGGAAACTCATGGATGCGGAGAATGTGTGTCATGCACCGCCGTGTGTGGCAACTCTCAGATCATGCCCATCTTTGGAATCGATGCCGGGATGCTTCCCAACCCAAGATGGTGGCTGTAAGTCTGGGTCTGCATTGCGTGCTGAGGTCAGCATGCGTACGTGCCTTCACTCATCCAGCCACCCGGAAATAAGTAGCTTCAGTCCTGGGTTTGGTGCGTTGCAATCGTGCTTTGTGGTACGCTAGTTTGTTTGCTCTACATTAACCTTCAGCACGGCGCTCCACGACTTGAACCCCTTGTCCTCCTTCTGGGTTCCTTGTTCTCCCTCTCTGTCCCGTTCGCTATAGTCCTCCACCCCTCGGTCCTCCCCACTCTCCTCACCTGATTCCAAGTCCTCTAGGTGTAGCTGTCTGTGAGACAGGTAGTCCTTCTCTGTCTTGTGTGCCGTGAGCCTACCTTGGGAGGAAGCCACAGTGAGTGCTGATAAACAGCAGTCTGGGGCCCTCTTCCCGCGATCAAGCAGTTACTACGGGAAAAAGCCTTGACAGGCAGAAAAAACCATTCGGCGAGATTTGCAGCAGAGTAGCTTGTCCTGTCAGGAGTAGGAAGGTCTCGGAGTCCTCGATGGTAAGCAGTTAAATGACGTAGACTGAAGCGGGGTAGCGAGCCGATGAATTTCAGACGAAACACAATACCGCTGGGGATTCCGCCACAGGCAAACGCCTTCCTCCGAAGAGCTGCGCAGTGCCGGGAGCGGCAAAGAAGGAGACCGCAGCCAGAAGGCAGAAGGAGGGGGCGGGCGCAGAGTGAGAGCCACTACCGGCAGAGTTAGCAGGTAAAGGGAGAAAGAGAAGAGAGAAGAGCACGAAGGCAAAGGGGAGAGGAGAGGAAAGAAGGGAGACGGGCCACGTAAAGGGGCGGACCGGGAGAAAACAAAGACTGGCCAAAAACGTCCAAGAGCTAGAAAACTAGCGTTTAGACCCAAAGGAAGCAAGAAACGCACAGCCTGGGGGTTGCAACACGACGGCCGCTGGGGGAGGAGGAGTTAAGTACCTCCCAGCGGTCGCCATGTTGAAAAACCTCTAGACCGGCAATTACGCTGGGGAAAAGACGTGGCGGAACTATCCGCTTGGCTTCCTACCTCGGAGCCGCCAACGCGAATATAAACGCCAAGTGTGGTGGCAGATGACACTCTCGCCCTGGTTTCTCTTTCCTCTCCCTCACTGGCCTCAGCTGTTACCTTTTAATATTCTGTGCTTTTCCTGCCTTTGCGAGTTCGCCCACGTCTGTTTTCTGCAACTCCCTTGCTGGCCGCCAAGTCAGATATTCCCTTCTCTGTTCTGTGCCTTACCCAATTTCACGGGTTCGCCAACTTCAGTTACCTGCAGTTTCCTCACTGGCTGCACAGTCAGCTGTTCCCTTTTCCTTTTCCTTGAATTGCACGGATTCCTCCGCTGAGCTTGCTGATCTCCGCTGGCTCTTTGTGTTGACTGCATTCATTCCTCACTCTGTAGGGAGCTCACCCGCAGTATCATCTGCTTATACAGCAACAGTGTTTTTCTATGATTTCTCCTGGGACTTCGCTTCTTTTTGCTGCTCTGCACATGGAATCTTCATTACATCCGCATCCACGACCACAGTGTTTTTTCCGTGATTCTTCCTGGGACTTCACTTCTTCTGCTACTCAGCATGTGGAATCTTCAATTGGTCCTACTCATCCCGTGGAAGGCTCCTACTTCACCTTGTTTTTTTTTCCCTCTCCAAGGTTTTTTTTCCCTGAGACCTGTCTCTCTGGGTGGCTCTGGTGTCCACATGATTCTACAATGTGGGTTGCACAGTGGCTACCTGGAAGGACAGGCCTTACCTCTTCGCATCAAAGGATCCCAAGTCTAAAGAGGTAAGGACTGCCACTGACAGTTTGCAACGCCCAAAGAAAAAGAAGGGTAAAGCCATGGAACAAGTCCAGGAACTTGTGGCAACTGTGCAATGACTATCCCTGGAGGTTCAGAACCTAAAAGCGGAAAACACAGTATTACGTCAGGCCTTGATACATAGGGATCCCTCCACAGACCAGGCACAGTACAGGGGCCCACCCATAGAGAAATGTGGAGGAGAACCAAAAAGATATAAGGAATTTCTTGCTTCTTGTACGGTAGCATTTACTTTCAGACAGGCTGCCTTTCCTACTGAGCGCTCTAGAGTCAGCTTTGTGATCTCCCACCTGACTGGGAGCGCCCTGTCTTGGGCCACTCCTTTAGTAGTGGTTGGTAATTCAATATTCAATGACTACAAAAGCTTTATTGAGGCATTTGTTGGTATCTTTGACCATCCTGAGCTCACTTACACTAAGCTGGATTCTTTGTTGGACTTCACACAAGGGACCATTGACATTCTTACTTACGTGACCAAGTTCAAACAATTAGCCGACCAGACTGCATGGCCAGAAGAGGCTTGTGCTACCTTGTTTCGGAGAGTCTTATCAGATGAACTAAAGGATGAGCTTGCCTGCATACCCAGACCTACTTGCTTCGAGAAACTGGTGAAGTTAGTACCCCAGATTGACTAACGACTCCAGGAGAGAACACAAGAGCGGAGACGGGCTAGGAGTCTAACACGTCAGACCTTTCAACCCTCATTGATTTCAGTACGGAAGAAAAAGGAGGAGCCTATGCAAATAGGATCCACTCGGGGTCCCTTGACCAGCGAAGAGAGGGCAAGACTCAGGAAAAAACACCTGTGTATGTATTGCGCATCCGGTGAACACTTGGTCAGGGATTGGACTTTGGCTCCCCCCCACAAGTCGGGAAAAGACAGCTCCCGCTCATAGTAGGGACCTACGTTCGGGAGTCTACGACTCATCCCAAGGCAATGGATCCCAGTAAGACTGCTATGACAGTTCTACTGATACTCCAGATCAATCTGTATGTTCCCAGACAAGAGGAGATAACTACACTTGCTATGGTAGATTCGGGGGCTGCTGTCCTGTTCATGGACCAAGAATGGGCCACCCAAAGGAAGATACCCATTGAAAAGAAGGACCAGGAGCTTCAAGTGGAAGGAGTCGATGGTTCATGTACTGATTTAGGTTTCCATGCTGTCTTTTCAGAATGAGTAGAATGCTGAGTGAGTGACATGGAGTCTTGCTGGGAGAATGTTGTTGTATGGTTGAGAGTTTTGAGTGAGAGTTGGTGAGATGTAGCCTACCTGGGAGGATGCAGGTGCATGATCGCCTTGAGCTCTGATGAACTTGACATAAGAAACATAAAAGATGTACTGGAAACTCGTTAAAGGAATAACTGGAACATCAAGAGATGTCAGAGTCATCACTGGGATCCCAGAGCTTTACATTGGCGACGAGGATGCTGGCTGTGCTGGGGAGACAGCACTGAGGATGGCACATGCACCGCCCCCCACCCAAGAAGAAGACCCTCCCAGGTAGGGCGAGCGCTTATTGGCTTTAGGCGCAGTAGGACCCAGCGCTGGAGCCGCTGGCGCAGGATGTAGTGATCTGCGCCATGCAGGAGCCATCTGGGTTGGCCTGTCTAACCGGAAGTTGGACAGGTTAAACTCAGAGTGCCAAGAGACTGGCAGAGCAACAGTGGCAGGGCTGAGGACCCATTGGCAGTCTTGAAGGAGTTTGGGAACCCAAAGCTGTGACATGTAGGGCTAGAAGCCCATGGCACTAGCAGGTGAAGAGGCTTGGAGTCTGAGCTATGCCTGGAAAACTGGGAAGCCATGTTGCGCAGTTGAGGGGCTTGGAGCCAATGGCAGTAGCAATAGGAGAGGCTTGAAGCCGAAGCTGCGCCTGGGGATTGAAGAATCCGGAGGTCATGCTGTGCAACTGAGGGGTTTGGAGCCCAAGACAGCAGCATTGGGAGAAGCTTTGAGCCTGAGCTGCGCCTAAGAGTGACTTGGGGACCACTGCTCTCTGGCAGAGGGGATAGGTGCCCACAATGAGAACTGTGTTTCTATGAGTGTCACAAGTGACTTTGGTGGAGTTTAGAGCCCATTGCAAATCGGAGCCGTGTCCCCTAAGGTACTTTTTTCCTATGGATGGAGATGGCAGGAGAAGGAACATGGCTACAGAATTACTTTGCAGGAGAAGGAACATGGCTACAGAATTAGGTTTGGTTATATGGGTGCATTAGATAGCATGTAGCAGAGTTTAAGTTAACATGTTGTGTTTTAATTGTCATGTGAGGCCTGTGATAGTGGTGATAGTTTGACACTATAATTGCAACATGACCATTTATGAGAGAATGTGCACTGGATGGGAGAGTGTGGTGTCGTGGCCTTTGTTTAGAGACATATATTTGATGTGAGCAATGTTAGTTTTTTGAAGCAGTTGTGTTTAACGCATGTTCTTTCTACAGATGAACTTTTCCATGCAATAGGGAAGGTGGACTGATATAGTTATAGTACATGGCACAGAAAATGTGATCAATGGAACATGCTTACTAATTTTTTCCTTTGCAGGTGGGATTATACGTTTGATGAGAGCTAAGAAGCTTAGTTAGAGCTTTAAGATTTGTTAGAGTTTTGCAGAAAAATTATTAGTTTTGAGCAGTAAGATTTGTTCGAGTTTTAGCAGAAATGTTATTAATTTTAAGCACTGTTAGCTTGTTGCAGTGTGGTGATCTGCATGTGGGAGTCTTTGTGGTGTGCTAGAGTTTTACCATTTTGGTGATTTTTGTAGTTGTGTGCTTGGTGGCGAAGTGCATGGTGTGTTCTAAGTGGTTCTTCGCAGCAGTGGTGTTGGTTTTGTTTGTTTTAAGGAACACAGGTGACGGATAAGGGGTGGCAATATCGCACTGTTTGTGCTGTTTGGATGTTGTTTCACTCGGACGTTTGGAATGTCCAACCTGGTTCTTTGATTGTGAGGTGCACATCATAGTGGTGTGTATTTATTTGGCTGTGAAGTTACGGGTGGCTGAGTATAACAAGAGTACTGTTGTTCTGGTGAAAGTGATGCATTTATTTATATGTTGTGTGTGACAATGCTTTCTCATAGTTGTGTTTGGTCTTTAGGTGGATCATTAGGACACAGGTGATGAAGTGTGTGTGGCGGCATAGGTACCTTAGGGTACAATGTGTTATTGTGTTGTTTCACTCGGGTGTTGGGAATGCCCAGCCTTGTTCTTTGGTGTGTGTAGTGCACAGCTCGGAGTTGTGTGTGTGGTGTAGCTATGAAGTTAGTATTGGTTATAGTTTTTGTGTGGTAGAGGAGAAAGGTTAGAAAGATACCTGAGCTGTTGAAGATTGATTGCTAGTGGTACAATTTTCATTGGTAGGTGTCCTTCCTTTACTGTGTAGAAAAGGGGAGGGGCATCGTTAGTATTGTGTTATGGTACCATTTGAACTGGGGACGCGTTCAGGTTGTAAGGGTGTGGTGATAGTTCATGTAGTTGAGATGCATGCGCATGTGTTGGAGTGTGTGTGTACTGTGTGTTGTGAGTGTGACCGGTTTTGGTAGGCGTTGTTGTGTAAGGAAGGGAGATATGTAGTGATTTAGGTTTCCATGCTGTCTTTTCAGAATGAGTAGAATGCTGAGTGAGTGACATGGAATCTTGCTGGTGAGAATGTTGTTGTATAGTTGAGAGTTCTGAGTGAGAGAGTTGGTGAGATGTAGCCTACCTGGGAGGATGCCGGTGCATGTTTGCCTGGAGCTCTGATGAACTTGACATAAAAAACATAAAAGATGTACTGGAAACTCATTAAAGGAATAACTGGAACACCAATAGATGTCAGAGTCATCACTCGGAACCCAGAGCTTTACAGTTCACCATTGACCAGTGGACCCATCCAGAACCATACAGTTTGGATCACCATGACAGTACAACAGCACAGCAAAGACCTCCGTTTTGACCTGAAATTGACAGCACATTATCCAGTGATCTTGGGTATACCGTGGTTGATCAAGTATAACCCTTACAGAAATTGGTCAGCAAGGACTCTATTTTTGGGGTCGGAACAGTGCATGCAGTCTTGTGTTATCGACTCCTCTGGAAAATCCAATGACAACCAAACTCGGGTACCCACTTCGGTGTCTTCCGTTGCTACCATTCTTCCTGCTAAGTACGCCGCATTCCAGGAAATCTTCAGATCAGAGGAACAAAATACCTTGCCACCACACAGGGCTGATGACTGTGCCAAAGACCTTCTACCCGGATCAACGATCCCTTTCTGCAGGATGTTTCTGCTCTCATCTGTGAAAAAAGAAGCCCTGCGTAAATACCTCGAAGAACACTTGTATAATGGACTCATCACAGAGTCTAAATCTGCGTGTGGGGCCTCATTGTTTTTTGTGCCAAAGAAGGACTCAGCAAAACTGAGACTGGTTACAGGGGATTGAACAAGATCACCAAAAAGGACAAGTACCCACTGCCGCTTATCCCTGATATCTTAGAAGCAGTTCAAAAAGCCAGAGTGTTCACCAAACTGGACCTTTGGGGTGCCTATCATTTCATTCAGATTAAGAAGGGTGATGAGTGGAAGACTGCTTTTCGAAAACCCTTTGGCCACTACCGATATCAAGTGATGCCCTTCGGGCTAGCCCAGGCACCAGCAGTTTTTCCGAGGTACATGGATCACGTCTTTGCTGACTTACTCATGCATTCTGTCGTAGTATATCTTGACGATATCCTAGTATTCTCAAACACCTAGGAAGATCATGACATGCACGTTTGCCAGGTGCCAGAGTGGCTGCAGGGTCAGCATTTAAAAGTGAAATTGGAAAAATCCCTGTTCAATGTTTCATCTGTGCCTTATCTGGGTTATATTCTCTCTAGTAATGGTGTTTCTATGGACCCAAGGAAAGTTATGGCAGTGCTACAGATGCCTGCTCCTTGTTCAGTAAAAGAACTCCAGAGGTTTCTTGGCATGGCTAATTTCTATCAGAAATTCATCAGGGACTTTTCTGTTATTGTTTTTCGCCTGACCAGACTCCTAAAAAAAACCCACCAATCTTGCCTGGTCTGAAGCTGCTCAGAAAGGAATTGAAACAACTGTTAGACAGCCAGATCATTAGTGTGCCATTATCCTGGAGTCAGATGCTTCCAACGTAGCAGTAGGTGCAGTGCTAAAGCAACGTTGTGATGACCACAACAAACATCCATTGACCTTCTTGAAGACACTGTCTGCGGCTGAACAGAACTATTCAGTCGTGGAAAAGGAACTGCTTGCCATTAAGTTGGCCTGTTCAGAGTGGATTCACTTACTCCTTGGAGCCCAATAACCCACAGAGATACGGACAGACCACCGGAACCTGATGATCTTGCAGAACTATGAATGACAAAACAGCAGACAGGCCCGTTGGGCACACTTCTTTGCCCATTACTCTTTAGTGATGACCTATAGACCTGGGTCCAAAAATGTCATCGCGGATATATTATCTCGGAATGGTCACACCAGCGTAGAAAAACCCACACAAGGAAAGATGTTTCTTGTGGCTGCATTCGTGTATACCATTGAGACTTGGTTGAAGCAACTACAGAACAACACAACCAGTAATCCTCCTGGAAGAGGCTCAGTCACATTCAAAGCTGGTCTGTACCTCCATCCTTCCACAATCAGTGTGCCAAATTCAGCTTTCAGACAAAGAGCATTATGACTGGGCCATGATTAATTGGTGGCAGGGCATAGCGGACAGAAGGCAACCCTGGATCTCATCAAATGGTACTTCTGGTGGCCTAACCTGTCTAGGGACGTAAAAGAATACATCAAGACCTGCTCTGTGTGGGCACAAAACAAACCACTCCAACAGCTACTTGTAGGGCAACTTTGTTCTCCCCCTTGCCCACACAACCTTGGCAGAGTATGTCTACCAACTTCATTATCGACCATCCGGAGTCTCAGGTGTGTACTGTGATCATGGTGACTATCGACACCTATACCAAGGTAGCCCATTTCTCTGGCCTAACGAAGATCCCCACTGCAGAGGAAATTTGTGCTGTTTTTCTGAAGGACATTTTTCGGTTGCACAGGCTTCCTGATTCCATCATTTCAGATCGAGGTGTATAGTACACCTCAAGATTTTGGGGAGCTGTCTGCAAGAAGTTAGGAATTTCCTGAAATATGTCTTCTGGGTACCATCCAGAAACTAATGGTCCAAGCAAAAGTCTGAATCAGACCCTCGATCAGTACCTCTGGTGTTTTACCAACCTTTCCCAAGACAACTGGATGTCTCTGTTACCGTTAGCTGAGTTTTCTTACAATAATGCTGTACATTCTGCCATAAACAACTTGCCTTCTTTTGTTCATACAGGTTCCATCCCACCTGGTTCCCGAAGATCCCCACCTTGATAACCCCAGTACCTTCGGTGGAGCAACATCTGGAATATCTCTGCGATGTAAAACAACAGACTCTCCAAGCTTTCAAGGACTCGCAAGTCATAAACAAAAGATATGCTGACCGCAAGAGAAGAGGAACTAAGGGTTCAAAAAAGGGGATTTGGTTTTGCTCTCCTCTAAGTACCTTTGCAGGAGACTCAAACCCGGGAAGTTTTCAACAAGGTATTTTGGCCCTTTTTCTGTACTCAAGACTGTGAATCCTGTGGCTTATAAGCTCAGGTTACTCCTCACCTGGAACCAGATACATCCAGTGTTTTATATTTACCTGCTGAAGCCTTTTTTAGGAGGAACCAGAACCAACATAGTTCCCCCTCAGGAAGACGACGCTGAAGAATATGAAGTGAATACGATCTGTGATTCCAGGCATTATCAGGGTGCTCTACAGTACTTAATCGACTGGAAGTGCTACTCAAGTTCTGAATGGTCCTGTGAACCATCCACTTTTGTTCACACCAAATATCTTGTGCTCAAATTCTAGCTACACAACCCCTGGAAACCGGCAGGGTCCCGGTACAGAAGGGGGCATGATGTCATGCGCCCTCTTGGGTGACAACTCTCAGATCGTGCCTTCCTTTGGAATCAATGCTGAGTTGCTTCCCAACCCAAGATGGCAGCCGTATGTCTGTGTCCCCCTTCACTACCAGCCACCTTGAAATAAGTAGCTGTCAGTCCTGGGTTTGGTGCCTTGCAATAGTTATTTCGCTAGTTTGTTTGATCTTCATTAACCTTCAGCCCGGCGCTCCACGCCTTGGACCCCCTGTCCTCCTTCTGGGTTCATTGTTCTCCCGCTCTCCCTGGTTTCTCCTTCCTCTCCCGCTGTTCCCTTTAATGTTCTGTGCTTTTCCTGTCTTTGCAGATTCACCCACGTATGTTTCCTGCAACTCCCTTGCTGGCCGCCTAGTTAGTTGTTCCCTTCTCTGCTCTGTGCCTTACCTGATTTCACTGGTTCTCCCGCTTCAGTTACCTGCAGTTTCCTCGCTGGCCACACAGTCAGCTGTTCCCTTTTCCTTTTCCTTGAATTTCACGATCCCTACGCCGAGCTTCCTGATCTCCACTGGCTCTTTGTGTTGACTGCTTTCATTCCTCACTCTGCATGGAGCTCACCCGCGGTATCATCCGTTTATACAGCTACAGTGTTTTTCTGTTATTGCTCCTAGGACTTCGCTTCTTTTTGCTGCCCTGCACATGGAATTTTCATTACATTGGCACCCACGACCACAGTGTCCTACTCATCCCCTATAAATCTCCTACTTCACCTTGGGTTTTTTTCCCCCCTCCAAAGTTTTTTCCCCTGAGACCTGGCTGTATGGGTGGCCCCTGTGCCCACCTGATTCTACTATTTGGCTTGCAAAGTGGCTACCTGGAAGGACAGGCCTTACCTCTTCGCAATCGAAGGATTCCAAGTCTAAAGAGTTAAGGACTGCCACTGACAATGTGTTGCAGAAATGTATGAGCCAGTGTGTTGGAATTTGGTAGCCCTTTCATGGCGATGATGTGCGCCATCTTTGTCAGAAGGTCCACCACCACTAGGATTGTATTACACCTTCGGTGCAGGGTTAACTCCGTAATAAAATCCATTGACACGGTTAGCCAAGGAGATGGAGGTATCGGTAAGGGCTGGAGAAGGTGCTGTGTTTTTTGTTTCTGTGACTTGCTTTGAGCACAAATGTCGCAGGCCTGGACATAACGGGTCATGTCCTTAAGTAGCGTAGGCCATCTGTAATATTGTACCTTTCTGGTGTTTTTCTCATGCCGGGATGACCTTCTAGGAGGATGTCATTATATGCTTTGATGACTTGTCTGACTGGGAATGTTCAGGTGTTTCTGATGATAAGGTAAGCCATCTTGCACAGTGCAGTTGGGACCCAAGGTCATCCAGGTCTTCAGATCATCTTTTGGACAGGTACTATGGATGGCGTTCTTCAAGAGGGAAATTTCATCCAATGATGTGTCTGTGGCTTCCAAGATCTTTTCCATAGCGATGATTGTAGGCAGTTCTGGTGGTGCATGGGCTTGTTCCTCTTCGTCTTTGCTACAACCCAGCTGTGAAAGAGTGTTGCCTTCCCATGGCGAGGAAATGGCGTTCATCATGTTCATCCTCTGACAAACTGGCCTGCCGCCTGCTCCAAAGGCAATACCGGCTCTCCGTTCTCACCAAGAAGAGAGCCCATATCCAAGCCCGCATCTCTGCGGCATCCAACAATTCTGCCGAACTCTTTAAAATCTGCAAGGAGCTGGCCAACCCTGCTGCAGTCTCTACCTCTCCTGTCCCCTCCCAGGCCCTCTGCATGGCCCTGGCCTTTCACTTCATCTCAAAAACACAGGACATCCTGTCCTCACTCTCCTCCTATCACCCCCCCCTCTATTCCCTGCTCTTCCTCTGGCCCTTCTGCAGCCACCCCTCCTCCCTCCTTCTCTGCCTTTCCCCTTTTTTCTGCTGACGAGGTTTCAAGACAAGTCCGATCTATGAAAGTCTCGTCAAAACAGGTCCACCCCTGTTCCTCCAAAACTATCAAGGACCACATTGACTCCTTGGCTCCTGCCCTGGCTGACTTCTGCAATCACTCCTTCGCCTCTGGAGTCTTCCCATCCCCCCTCAAGAACTCCCTTGTGCACCCCCTTCTTAAGAAACCCTCTTCCGACCCCTCCTGCTCAGCTAACTATCACCCAATCTCTATCACTCCCTTCCTGGGCAAGCTCTTGGAGAAACTGGCCATCTCCCAGCTTAATCCCCATGCTGAATCTGTTGGTAGTCTTCATGACCATCAGTCTGGCTTCAGAGCTGCCAGAAGCACGGAAACTGCTCTCCTGAACATCCGTGACGACCTGCTCTCAAACCTTGACTCTAATACCCCTTGTGTTCTCATTTTGCTCGATCTCTCTTCTGCCTTTGACACTGTCAACCACACCATCCTGCTCAACTGTCTCCGTGATAACCTGGGTATCACTGGTCAGACTCTGGCGTGGCTGACCTCCTTCCTCTCCAATCGACCCTCCCAGGTCCAACTGGGGTCCTTCCTCTCTGACATCTTTTTCTCTACCTGTGTTGTCCCCCGGGGATCTAACCTCTCCCCCTGGCTGTTCAACCAGTATCTGGCACTTCTGGCTCACCGCATCGCCGCTCTCTGTCCCAACTTTCAGTGCTACCCAGCTCATTTTCAGGCTACCCTCGGCCTCCTCTTCCCCTTCCCTCATCTCTGACTGTCTTTCTGCTATCCATGAATGGTGTGCCGCCAAACAACGACCTCTGCCTTAATGCCAGTAAGACTGAGATTCTACTCATCGGCACACCCACTCCTTCCTTCCCTGCAGCTCTCTGGCCGGCCTCCCTTGGCCCTCTTCCTGCTCCTACCTGCAAGGCAAAAAACCTCAGGGTCATCTTCGAGTCCACACTCTCTTTCTCTCCTCACATATCTGACGTCTCTAAGAAGTCACACTACCAGCTACACCTCCTCAGAGGTATTCTTCCTTTCCTCTCCTTCCCCCAGAAGCTCACTGTCTCGAGAGCCCTGCTTCTCTTGAAGCTGGACTACTGTAACAGCCTCTATATAAATCTTCCTGCATCTACTCTCCGCCCTTTGCAACTCATCCAGAACAGGACTGCGATACTTGTCCTTGGCCTCAAGCCCAGGGACCGTATCTCTCCAGGACTGAAATCGCTACACTGGCTCCCAGTGGCTGCGGGGATTAAGTTCAAAACCCGCTGCATTGTCCACAAGGCCTTCTGGGGCCTTGGGCCAAAATACCTTCAACTCTCTCTTCCTAAATATCTTCCTTCTTGAGCTCTTCGCTCATCCACCTCCAACTCCCTCAGGGTCAGTCGCTTCTCCAAGCAACGAGCTGGGGGTAGATCTCTCTCCGCAGCAGGGGTCTCCCTCTGGAACAGCCTTCCTGCCTCCCTGAAACTTGAGGAGAATCATCTCCGGTTCCGGAAGCACCTCAAAACCTACCTCTTTGCCTCCGCTTTCTCTCCATCTCTCCCCTGCTAAAATCACTAAACCTGCACTGAATCTGCAACTGGGACATTCACCGATCTCGGTCCTTGGCCCAGCCACTCTTTCCTGCACTGCCTACCTGCACTACGGGACTGTCTCTGTATCCTACAGCCCCTCCTCCCAGCACTTACCTTGCACTTGCCACCAGCTGGCCTTATGATTTATCTTGTATTCTACTAACCATGTACTGCACTTTCCCCTCTCCCCTTCCCCTTGCACCTTTCCCTTTCCCCTCTACCCTTGCACTTGAGCGATCTGACTGACACCTGGCCTAGTAGGATCGTTGTCCGTCCCCCCTTGGTCCCCCCCTTGCCTTGTCGCGCCTTGAAACACTTGTGTATAGGCACGTTACAAATGCCATATCATATCATATCATACCATTCCGAGCTCTTGGGCTGAAGTTATAACAAAGTCGAACTCCACAAAGAATAGGGCCCAACGCAACTGGCGTGCGGACTGAGCATGTGCCAATTTCAGATATTGCAGGTTGCGATGATCTGTGAATACAGTAACTCTGTGTTTTGCCCCTAGCAGGTGATGTTGCCACTCCTTAAAAGTTGCCTTTATGGACAAAGGTTCCTTTTCAGTAATTGCATAGTTGAGTTTGGAAGGTGAAAACATCTTTGACCAGAAGGCGACCAGATGTAAATTACCCGTTTCCGGATTCCGTTGTGATAGTACGGCTGCCATGGTGATGCTTGATACATCGGTCTCGACCACAAAGGGTTGTTCCGGATTGGGGTGATGAAGTATCGGGCCAGTGGTAAATCGTTCCTTCAGTATACAAGTCTTGTTCTGCCTTCTGAGTCCATAAAAAGGCGTTTTTTCAAAGCATTGATGAAATGGGGTGAACGATTTCAGAAAAGTCTGGAAGGAAGCGCCTATAATAGTTGGCAAAACCTAGAAAGCTCTCCACCACCTTGACTGTTGTTGGGGAAGGCCACTGAAGGATGGCCTCTACATTCCGATTGTCCATTATGATTCCTTGAGGTGTTGGGATAAAACCAAGGAACTCCACCCTCATCACATGAAAGGAGCAGTCCGCCACTTTTGCAAAAAAGATGATGTTGTTGCATGTGATCCAATAACGCTTGTACATGTCCAATGTGTTCCACGATGAATGTTGTATAAATTAAGATGCCATTGATGTATACGATTGCACAGACATCAAGCATTTCCCTTACCACATTGTTCATAAAATATTGAAAGGCTGCTGGGGCATTGCACAGCCCGAAGGGCATTACCTGATATTCGCATAGGCCATATTTAGTGCGAAATGCTGTTTTCCATTCATCTCCCTCCTTTGCCCGTACCAAGTGGAACGTTCCTCACAGATAAAGCTTTGTTTAGATGGTAGCATCCCTCACTTGGTCCAGGAGCAGAGGGATGAGTGGAAATGGGTACAGATTTTATATGGTGATACGGTTCGGGGCATGATAATCGATGCAAGTCCTTAAGCCACCTTCCTTTTTCGGGAAAAACATGGGTTACACAGCCAGTGATTTCGATGGGTGGATGAATCCATTGGCCAAATATTGATCTAAATTTGCTCGTAGGTGCTCATTCTCTGGTGCAGTCAAAGCATAGCTATGACTACACAGTACTTGTGCCCCCCGAATCCGGTCTATTTAGCAATCGTATGGCCAATGTGAGAGCACAACGTTGACCTGCTCCTTCTGGAACACATTTTTGTAATCTTGGTACTTCTCCCACCATACCCAATGTGCTATCTTCCGTCTGGGCAGATGAAAGTGAAAGCCCCCCTAATGCGGTCACTCATGGATTAAGATAACATGAATCCTTGAATGAGGATGGGAAGTTTAAGATTATATTCCTCCAGTCAATCCTGGGATTGTGCAATTCGAACGATGGGATTCCCAATATGATTCGAAACTGTGGCGCACTGATAAAGTCAAAGGAGATGTTCTCTCAGTGTCCAACCCGACGTTTTCGTGGTGGGTTTGAGGCGCGCAGGCATGCCTATTTGATCTGCCAAGCTGAGGTCCATATAGTTCCCTACAGCACCGCACACCAGATAAACTTCCACTCCATATAACCTCTCATTCTGCTTTTGCACAACCAAGGTGATGGGTATCATAAAATGAGAGACCTGGTACTTTTCCGTGCTCGACAAGCGGGTCTATACTCAAGCCGAGCCTCTTCTTTAACCCCAACGTCTTTTGTGAGGTTGTGTCTAGGGCACCTACTGCCTTCAGTGGTGCTTTCGCTGGGCAGTGCCATAGGAAATGTATGTATTTATTTATTTATTTAGACATTTATTAAGTGTACTAAACCCTGGAGCATCAAGACGCTAGTTACACAAGGTGGTATCACAGGAACAAAGACATATACAGGTGAGTTTATGGTTATACAAGGAGCTTGTTGTCTGAGAACAGTAAGGTCTTGAGTTGTTTCCAGAAAGCCCAGTATGATTGTTCAGATCTTAGGTAAGGTGGTAGGTTGTTCCAGTTTTTTGCAGCTATATCTGGGAAGCTGGCTCCCCCTGATCTTGTGCGCCTGAAGCGCGGAACATAGCGTCAGTCTAGAGCGTCCCATGCTAGGTCTGGAGCTGGTCAGTCTAGCGGAATAGTCATGATTGTGGTGGGAGTATGAGGTGCAGGTCAGTCTTGAACATTGTGATTTGGCGAATATTTGTGTCAAGTTTTGGGGCAGTGTTAGACAGGCATTCATGCGGAATGGTTAGAGGTTTATATATGATATGTTCTTGCACAGGTAGCCAGTGAACGCTTTTTCTCCAAGCTGATATGTAGTCACGCTTTGGTATGTTGAGGGCCACCCTGAGGGCATTGTTTTGAATAAACTGTAGTTTGTTGACGTTGCGAGAGGAGGTACCTGCAAATAGGGTGTTATAATAGTCTAATCTTGAGCCGATGAGGGTCCTAGCAATGGTAGTGCAGCTTTCGGTGTTAAGGAATGTTGTACATGCATTAATAAACTTGGATGTATAGGCCGCAGATGAGGCGATTGCGTTGACCTGCCATGTGAGGGACAGAGTGGAGCCAAGGTAAACGCCTATGGTTTTGACATTGTTGGAGACTTGGATGGTGGTACCCTCTATGACAAAGGATTTATAGTATAAGTCCAACTTGCTGAGTGTGTTTTGTGAGCCGACCAAAAGGATCTCAGTCATTAAGACAAAGGAGGTTGGAGGCCATCCAAGTCTGGCTGGTGTGGTAGACTGAGTGTAAGTTCTTAGTTTCAATTTCGTAGTTTCCAGTGAGGTGTAGTAGAATTTGTGTGCCATCCGCATAGTTAGTGTAAGATGTTCCTTTAGCGTCTAGTAAGTCAAAGAAAGTTTTCGTGAATATATTGTGCAAGGTGTGGGAGACACATGACTCTTGAGGAACACTGCATGTGACGGGGGCCAAAGCGGCTGATGTGGTTGAGGCGGACACTCTCATGGTTCTCTCAGAGAGGAAGGAATTGATCCACATGATTGCTTCTGGTGAAAAGTGTACAGCCAAAGGCAGGTGTCGGCAAAGGATATGGTGATCGACTAAGTTGAATGCAGAAGATAAGTTTAGTAAGAGGAGGAGGGCTGAGTTAGTAAAGTCCTTGATTTCATCCAATTGGTTCTCGAGATGGAGCAAAGCAGATGCCATTCTGTATCCAGGCCGGAACGTAAATTGCCGTAGGCCCAAGAGATTGTTAGTTTCCAGGTAGAGTTGAATCTGTAAGTAAGCAGCGCGGTCCAGGATTTTAAGTAGGAAGGGGACATTGGTGATGGGCCGTTAGTTCGTCGGGATAGCTGGGTCGAGGGTGTTTTTTTTAGTAGAGGGAGGACCAGGCATCCTTGGGGCTGGTGGGTATAGAGCAAGTGGAGAACGAGGCATTAATGAGGGAGGCAATTAATGGTCCCAGTGGGGCGGCTCAGTCCTTGATGACTGCCGCAGGACAGATGTTGCCTTGGCAACATGCGGGTTTGAGGCCCTGAATGATTTGAATTATATCGGTTTTGGTGACAAGACTAAATATGAAACGCAGAAGATTGTGTGGGCCAACATGGAGCTCAGGTATGTGTGGTGAGGCGGCAGTAGTATTTAATGAGTGTCTCTTGATGCTGATATTATTTTGTAGTAATTCACTTTTGAGAAACAAGGCATTTTGAATGTTTACACATCATGTGGTATCCTGTGTACAGTTTGAGGGGAGGGTGCAGGGTTTATCGCATCCGTCAGCACATTATTGTACTGATCCACTAACGCAGCTGGGTCATTAGTAAATAACTGAAGTCAGGGAGGACATTCAGAAGTGGCAAGATACTTGAATTTGTGATGTTTCTAGAGCACCTCATGGCAATGGGAGGGAGCAGAGAGGCAGGGGTGGGAGGTATGTTGGAAATGGGTATGGTGAATAGGATAATGTTCTGGTTTGTCCATGGGCAAGGTTTGTTGGAGGTAATAGTGGTGGTACAGGTAAATTCAGCCAGCCATTCAAGAATGCAGCCTTTTGAGTGCATGGGGCTGAGTATGCATTGAATAAAGCCAATAGCCTTAACAGTGTTGTCTAGAGATAGGACGTTAGCGTCAGTTCTGTCATGCAGTGCCAGGTTGAAGTTTCTGAGGAGAAGCATCTTGGAGGATGTATTTAAGTTAGAGACAAGGTGCAGTAACTCTTCTTCGAATGTAAGGGGAGGGTCAGGAGCACGATAAATCAAGTGCAGGGTTAAAGTGGAGGTTTTGGATAGGCTCAATTTAATAGTCAGGAGAAAAGGTAGGCTTGCATATTTCTCAGAGTCCTAAGGACTCTTTTGCTATGATAGCAACGCTCCACCTCTGGAGTCAGGTCTATCCTGGCGATAAATTGTGTAGTTGGGTGGTTTGGCTAGGGTTAGGGCTGGGCCAGCTGTGGCTTGGAGCCATGTTTCAGTAATCGCTAGGAGATCTATGTTGTTATCCAGGATGAGGTTGACTATGTCAAGGGGGTGGGCTGGGATAGATCTGGCGTTCACCACTGCAGCTTTAAGAGCAGGTGCGATAATGCTGGATGTGCGTGGTGAGGTTTGAAATGTATTTGCTGTGCATGTGGAAGGGGACAGTGGCAAGCATAATGTGGTAGAGGAGATAGAAGTAGGGATCACTACTAGTACGCGCCTAGGTATGCGCTGCCATAGGTGGATGTGGTTGAGGGTGCATATGCGGGAGTAGAATGTTGTGCAGAAGGGTAAAGCAGGTTATTGCATACAGTGTTTTGTGTTAAGGATGAGACTGCAGGCACCAGAGTAGATTGAGTGTCCATGATGATAAGCGTCTCAGTCTTGCGAGTCCCAAACAGGGAAGGGAGCCATGGTTACATTTGTAGGTTTAATGCCTGTGGCAGGTTTCAGATAGGGTAAGGTGCATGAGGAGAGGTGCATCCGTCTAGAGCATCCCATGCTAGCTCTGGAGCTGGTCAGTCTAGCGGAGTAGTCATGATTGTGGTGGAGTTTGAGGAATGGATGTGAGGCGTATCTCACCTGCGATGAGATATGCATGGCATCAATCAATACTACTGTACAGATGGAGCTATTGATGTCTGCTTGTGGCAGCCAATTGCTATGAGCAAGGGCGTTGATCAGACAAGACACTTGATGAGGCAGGGATTACTTGCTGGTTCGGTCAAAAGAAGAGGGCACACAGGGTGGTGGTGGCGCGGTAAATGGCAGAATCTTGGAGGGAGAGTGACTGACCGCAGGTGTTGGTGCAGCTGTGTGTGGAAGGTTGCTAGCAGTAACAGAGTTTAGCGAGGCACATAGAGGTAGGAAAGGGGTTGGTAGGATATTTTAGTGGTGCAGCAGTGTGAAGGGAGCTGATAGATTAACATGATTACCGGACCCAGCACTCTTCTCGTGGGGGTCTTTACAAGGCCTTCCATGGCCGGACAGGGCCAGACAGGGGTAATCTCTGTCGGCCTTAGGAGTGGGCCTTGGAAGGGGGCCGGCGTTGCCTGCCAGCTCCCAGGGCCTGGTGGTTATGATGCAGCAGCCATCCAATTAGGTGGTTTCAGAGGCAGGCAGTTCTCTGGAGCAGATGCACTGCTACCAGAGGGTGTAATCATGGTGGCCATTTTTAAACAGTAGGCCTGGTCATCTTCAATATGCAGGATTGTGCAAGGCTGGACCAAAAATTATCTTTGGGGCAAAGTTGCAATCTGCATTTTGTAAAAGCCATTCTTGACTTACCTTATTATGGAGCAGTAATCTGGTGATTCAGCAGGGCATGCAATATTTGCTGGATGATACTCTTACCCAGCCTTCCCGCAATAGAAGCACAGCTGGTGCTGGCATCATCATTCCCGCTCCCCCTTGGTTATCGGCCCACAGACCCTGTCCAACTGCATGGATTCAGATAGTAATTCAGTACTAAGAGACGTATTGTCTTTGGGGTGAACGTAGTGGGGGCATGCTTTGGAATAGGACCGACCTGCTTTACTTTCTGACAAACCGGCGGTCTAGTTGTAACACTAAATCGATACATTCTGGACAGTGCTCAGGAGGGTTTACTACTTGGGTTAGCACGTCCTTCAATTTCCTGCATAACCCTCAATGAAATAAGGTGATGCACTTCTCCTCCGGCCAGTTAGTTTCTGCCACCAACCGATTGAGTGTGGCTATATACGCGAGTAAGTCTTGGGACCCTTGCTTTAAGGACAGGAGCTTGTTATCTAGTGTTCTTGACTGTGTCTTCTCTGGATTGCACTGAAAGGCCCGGAGGTCTCGCAGAAGTGGGTCATCCCTTTCTACTAGAGGAATCGACCAGTTGGCGGCATGGCCTCCAAGGTAAGATGAGACAAAGGCCACCCTCGTCTGATCGTTTGGAAAGGCTCTTGGTTTGCATAAGAAGTGTAATTTACATTGAATTATAAAAACAGCATATTTGTGAGGGTCACCTAAAAAACGTTCAGGGGTGCCAATGGGACTGGGGTTGGGGTAAACACTTGAATGGGGGAACTGACTGGGTTCCCCACACCCCCTGGAACGTTCCACATGTTTGTATGGCCCCCACGTGATGGGCCTGACAGTCTTGAGCTTGAGTAAAATGAGCAGCTAGGTCCTCAGTCCGCTCCCTGTTCATCCCCGATCGACACCAAAGCAGTCTCAGTGCTATGGCCCGGTCTAAAACCTGTCAACAAGTAAGGTGCCCCTGCATGCATTAAAGGAGAAAACGATGAGTTTAATAGATAGATTCAGTTAGCTGAGCTATCCTTATTGTATATTGTCGGGTCTCCGTAGTTGGAGATCCACAAATCTTTATCTATGAATACCCACCCACAATACCAATAAACATTCCAGTACGTTCGTCAAGAAAACATTAAAGAATAAAGCATTAGTCAATAAATGTATTTTGCTCTGTGTAAACGGAAATATGTTTGTTTTACTCTCTGTAAACGGGATCTATTAACAGTTTCAGAGGATAACAGCATAAAGATAAGACATGAAAATATCAATTACAATTATTAAGTCACAGAAACATATGATTTACTTCTTCTGGAATTCTTCTGACCCTGTTGCAGTCTGATGATCAATAAATCAATTAAGCACTGGGACAATGGGGGGTCTCAAAATTACCCATAATAAGAACAAAATTTAGAGAAAGAACAGAATGTTGTTTCAGGGCCATGAGGTTAAATATATCTTTGCCTACGTGGAGAAAAATTGTTTGGCAAAATCTCAAAACAGGGGACCTGTCCTGTGCGGAGGTACCCTGTGTTCATAACATTTTTGGCAGGCACGAATTATGCAAATGCTGCCTTTATCAGGGCTCCAAGTCGAGGACCCTGTGGGGAAAAGACAGATATAGAATGTGAGGGGGATGTTTCATAGACTGCCTGTAATTACTAGGCACAAGAACTGATATATTAATTCTCAAGGCACCTGTCGTGAACTTACCTACCGGGGCTTGAATCCCAATTTTCGAGTCTAATCATCGATGGAAAGCATCACAGTCGACTGTGGTGGTAACAATGTTGAGTGGTAGGGTGTAGACTACCAGTTGACCACAGGTGACGGGCCTGTGGAAGCAATTTCTCCAGGCATCTAGGAGGGCAGGTCAAACCTCTATGTGTACGTGAGTGGAGGGATCCAGAAACCGTATGACAGTGTAACAGTTATTAGTAACTAGATTGAACTATTCCACCAAATATTACGGCAGAGTACCGCACTTAGAGTCATTATCTAACTTCATGTTGGGGGCCTAATACCCCCATTTACCTGCAATTCTTAACTCTGTGTGTGGAAATTCTCCAATGTGTCTGGAGGAAGGACAGTTCCTGCTACCGGGACTTCGCGGCTCGCTCTCCTGTGGGGTAAAGCGAAAACCGGGACCATAATTAGTATGAAGGCTCAACTGCCTTGGTCTTGAGGCCATAACATTTCTGTACTGTGTAACGTCAGACAATATCCGACGCATACGGCCTGGCAGTCCAATGTGCCGGGCCGTGGGTGTAGGGCTTGTGGGAGGGTGCCCAAGAGACACTGAGAGTGTCAATAACTTTACATGTGACAGCTCCCCAGCGTGGACAACCGCCTACGTGCTGTTTGTCTAAATGGATATGGCGGTATGGGGAAGCACGGCCGTGAGAGCCGTGTGTGGATCGAAGATAAAATACTGTAGGGCTGCCCTGTTGAGGTGTCCCAAAGTGCTGCTACACATGCAAGACCCTTACCTAATCTCGTCTCATTCGCGCATGTGCGCTGTGGCCAGCTATCCAACCACGCTGGGAAGATCGAGAGATACGCGCGCACTGTAGTGGACTGTTGATATCTGGTGGCCATGGTAATCGCGCATGCAGCGTAGTGTTGACACTTCTGCATGACTCTGTGCGCCGAAAGGGCACAGTGTCATGTTGATGTTATGTTGTCAGATAACCGCACTGAAACAGTCAAGGATTCTGTGTTCATCTATAAAGGTCTGAAGCTGTTTTGTCACCGCTTTCTCTAGGATTTTGGCGGACCATAACAGGCCGGCTATAGGACGATAGTTGGAGAGAACCTTATGATTTAATGTCGTTTTTTTAATAGTGGTGTAAGAAAATACCTTTTTAGTTCCAGAGGAACACATCCCTGCGATAATGAGGCATTCACCATGGATACCAAAGGTACACTAAGGGCCGTGGTATGCTGCTTAGCCAGGTATGCAGGGATCAGATCATAGCTGAAATTCGTAGGTTTTAACTTTCCTAGATGCTCAAAGGTTTCATCCATCCCAACTGGGGAGAAGGAGGCATGTATTAGGTGAGTATGCAAAATAAGGGATACTCAGATCAGCTTCAATGGTGGCTGAGCAGGCAGTCATGTTATTTCGAATGATATTCATTTTCTCTTGAAAGAAACAATTAAGCTCATTAGCCACAGTAACTGATGCTGGGAGATGGGAATTAGCATTCTCTGGAATAGAGAAGTGTTTTATAGCACGGAACATTGCTTTAGTTCTGTTCTCAGCTCAATCAATTTGTTTTTGCATTGCAAGGTATTTTGCAAGCAAAATGTCTTGTTTATAAGTGGCCAGAGTTAGTTTAGCTGCCAAACAACTAGTTTCATCTCTTAATTTGGGCCAATTGTTCTCTTTTTTTCTATATTGTCGCTTCAGATTTTTTAAATTCTCATTATACCATAGATTATTTTTCCTTTTGTTTTCCTTGATGGCTTTTAATGGAGCAATGCGATTGCAATTTTTTGTAAAGGCCTAGGAAGATCCTTCCCTGCATGGGCGGCATATTTCTGGAACACACTGCCACCCGTAGAGGCAGACTTAAAAATGTTTTGGACGTCACTAAAAAAAACGACTCTTCAAGTGATCCAAGTAACAGCATCGTACTTATTTCCCTAGGTCAGATTGTCTTGTCTTCTGTGTTTGTATGAGTGTGTGTATGTCTCGGCGCCCTGATGCCTCCGGGCTGCTGGTGCATTATAAATAAATAAATTAAATAAATCTGGAACTCAATCCCAGTAGAGGCTCGAAATGCCCCCACCAAATTCCAGTTCCTCAAAATACTAAAATCGTGTCTCTTTCACCAATACCTGCTGGAGGAATAAAAAGCCCTATCCCCCTCCACCAACAGTACTGTGTTACAGTATAAAATGGCAAGCCCAATTATGGCACAGTACTGTTGTAAAGCGCTCCGCTGCTATTGAGCTAAGTTTGCGCTATAAGCAATAAAATAAAAATAAAATAACCCATATTCATCTCCATCCAAGAGATGCAAAGCAGTGAAGGAATGGCGGGCGAACGCGCCAGCGAAGGTGGCATGGCGGACGCCGCCCCTTAGTGGGGGCTGCCCAGCCGGCCTCCTCCCCCCCACTACTCAAGCAGGGCAGGGGGGTGGGGGTGGGGGAGGAACACGTAGCCCGCGGACGGGAGCGTGCGAAACGTAAGGGGCGGGGCAGGGAGCCGAGGGAGAAGCAGGCCTCATAAAGGCACATGCAGCAGTAGGTTGGATAGTTAATGGCGGCGATAGGTTATGAGCTTGGAATACGGGGTTGAGTAGGCGTGGTGTTAGGGGCAGAACTCTAAGAGATAAAAGCATGCCAGCTGCAGTATGCAAGAATATTTATGACTCTAATTTAAGCGCCAAATCAGGGCGGCCGGCAAAGTCACGGATGGGGGGAGGTGCAAGGAGAGGCAACAGTAAGGAATGTGCTGGATAAGAATAGGGACTCAAAAAACAGGAATATGGAGGTTCGAGGGTTCCTAGCGATTTGTGCTCCGCAGTTCTGTTATATAATGGAATCAGCGCCCAAGCCCGCAGATGCAACTGAACAATTCAATGGGGACACCGGGTGTTGCAGCAGAGCGGTGTTATTGAAAGGTTTCATCGGGCATGGGATAGTTTCGGACTCGAATGCGCACCCTGACATTATCATATTTGAAAACCTGGGGGCAACCGCTACGAGTCATATGCAAAGGGCTCTGGGAGCCCGATTAGCTCATTCACCACCAAATCGGTCCTACTGCCTTTAAGTGGCATGGGAATGTATGGGGTCAATGCGTTGGTGTTCCATCCGGGGGAGCACATTGTTCAGCCTGGTGGTAGGTTTGGAACGTCTCGAAGGAACAATCCCTGTGGCGATTTAAGGGGGTGGTGCGCAGAAAGTTTGCTTGCATCATAGTGTGTAAATGTGTTGGAGTTGCAATACTGATGGGTTTCCCCAGTTTTACATAAGGAGGTGGTCCTATGTAGTCTAGGACAACCACCAGGGACAGTGGGTGCGTACCCGGTTGCCCAGGCGAATCCACAACGGGTCAATGCAAGCCATGTCAGTGTCTTCTCACCGAATGCTCTGGCTTGAGGCAAGGGCAGGAGGTGTAATAGAGGGAATCTGCTTTTGTGTGGAGTAGGCCGTACATAGGGCAAGGAGCCAGGGTTATGCAAAGAAGGGGCAGGCAATCTCTCTTTGGAAAATAGAAACATAGCCTGCCCTGCACTCCAGAGTTAAGCTAGGCTGGAGGCAGCACCCTGATGCGTATACTCCTGCCTGTTATATGCAATGACTAAATCATCGAGGCGGGGGATGGGGGGGGGGTGATGTAGTACTTGAAATGAAAATATATGATATGGCATTTATAACACACCTATACACATGTGTGGTGTAATGAGCACACTTACAAGCGGTGGCCCAAACGCGAGGTTTGAGGTTGGTGAAAGAGATTGCAATTCACTTTGGGATAACTTTTAGGCCAACGGTGGAGGGGTGCGCTACGCCACGGGGCCATTGAGGAGGTATTTAATCCCAGTGGGAGGTTATTGCAAGGTCAGTGGGGGGTTAAAGCAGAGAGAAAGGGTAGGGTCATTGGGTAATTGCAAGGATGCGGGCAGGTGTGTCTTGGTAAAACATGAAGAGGAACCGGCATGGCTATTACTTGTCCCCTTCCCGCTTCTCATAGGGGGGATTCAAGGAGCACAACATGGGGTAACAAACCTGCCCTCTTGGGATGATAATCATGGACAAGAAAAGGAATGGTATGGTTACGCTGTCCCCGAATGGTGGTTTTGCGGGGTAAAGTAACGGCAATACTCTTGGTTGTCACGGAGGACACTACCGGGGTGGGGTGGAGCAGGTGTGCCATTTGATCACCCGGGAACGTCACCTGGGCATCATCTCAGTGGTTGGATGCGTACATTCCAATCTTGTGATGGGAAGGGCACATTTTGCCATATACATCCAATGCCTTTATTTCGGTGCACGGGATGCTGCGCTCCCGGTGGATAGGCCGTCGTACTCGGTGGAGGACAATTTGGGATCATACATGGCGTCAAGATACCTTGGCCCCTGGTCTCCGCCAATGGTGGGAAGCCAATGGAGCGGCGCTCGCAGTTTACACCGCGATTCGCTGACGCTTTGCCCCGGTTGGGAGCAAGACCACACAGAGCACCACACATTCGCTTCGAGCCCCCTCACCCTGAGCAGAGAGTGGCTGGGGATTGGGGTGCTCGGTCCGGGGAAACAGGGAGTACGGGGGCACAGTATTAAGGGGTACAGAGCCACGAAATTAGGTATTGCCCACCCCCTCACATTTACGAACCAACCTGACCTAGGTCTGGGTCCTCAACCCGGCAATGGCAACAAATTGAGTATCCTCAGCCCAATTCGTAAGGACACCCACCCCCCCCGGTGCGTTTACTTCACTGCTGCCTGGGGTAGGGTGCGCAGGCTGGCAGGGGAGGGTGCTTCGGCTGGTGTAAACAAGGAGGGGCCAAGGGCGGTTCAAGGGAGAAGTTGGAAGGCACGGGGAAGAATGCGGCAGGAAGCGCTGACTTCCTATTAGGACATCGAACGGGCAAGGCCTTGGAAGGACGGAGGTCGGGGGGGGACAAGGAGGCCATACACCAACCAAGGAGCAACAGAGCGAGATGAGCAAGCGGAATGGTCAGCTATGGAGCGACCTGTGCAGGCGGGGGGAACACTCTGCCGCCGGCAACCAGCAGAGAGTCTTGGAGGAGTCACAGGTCGATCCCGGTAGCGAAGTACTGGCAGGCCCATAGGGGAACGCTCAGCCAACAGCTTAGATCTTACGGCGCCCCAAGAGTACTAGGCTCAGGGGAGGCCCTGGGAAAAAGGGGAGGGACGTAGGGGACTTGGGAGCCTATTCAAGCCCAAAATTGCGGGGGGGGGGGAGGAATCAACATAAACTCACAATCAAGGCCATCAAGGGAAGTCGGTAGGGGGGGAGCAAGAGGATGCTACGGGGGGCTCAGGTAACGGTGACAAAATCAGCAAGGGGAAGTCTTCATGGAAGGAGGGGGCATGAGGGGGAGGGAGGTGGAGGATCCAAGATAGTGCGGCTAGGCGAATAGAGGGAACAGGGGGGAGGAAGTCAGCCCCAAGGAATAAGGGGGGGGGCAAGGACCAAAAGCTGGAGGACAGGAGACGGGGTACGGAAGAACAGGGCTGGGAAGTCTGCCTCTGGGGGGAAATGGAGCTAGGAGATGGAGGGGCAGAAACGGCAGGGAGGGGGGGTTTGGCAGGACCCTAAAAACTGGGGACCTGGTGAGTGGAGGAGCAAGCGAGGGAATGGAAGGAAGGAGAAGGGATAGGGTACACCTAAGAGATATTACGCTGGCAGGGGGGCACTGGGCCAGACTCCACAGGGAGGCCTGGGGGAGAGGGAACTGGGAGGATTTAGGGGCTCGGCAAGACGGAAGGGAGACATGGGGGGCAGCATAGATAGGATAGGGCTTCCGGTACAAGCGGCACTTGGGGGACGGAGGGGGGGACAGAGTAGAGTAGAAAGGACTCAAAATAGACGGGCATCGCAAAGCGATGACCATATAGGCAGGCAGAAAGTTGTGGGCCAGCACCGGAGGGCGGTGTCGGCCTTAACGTACGGATGTGGGATATGTGTAGCGTTGGGGCACTTGTGGTGGTGCCGGTATAGGAACCTGATCACTAGCGAGGCACCGCGTGGCTGCCGGTTTTACCTAGACCCAAACACAGGACACGGTGAAGTGTCGGGGGAGGGGGGTAGGGGATTCCCAACAAAGACCTAGAGAAAAAGGGGGGGCCTATGTCAAAAGTCGCTCATGGGAAATCTACAAACGGCCAGGGGTAGAGAGAGGTTAATAGCAAGGGCCGGGCTCAACCTGAGGCGTCCACCGGACGAGGAGGGTAAGGGAGAGGGGGGGGGGCAAGGGATACCTAGGTAGCCGCACACAGAGTAGTATACCTGTGGTGATGAATTACGGATCGCCTGTAAGATAACTCCAAGACTTTATGCAAAATAAAGCTGCTGAGGCATTTTACTCTTCCAACTTTATAAGGTGTCTGAGTCGTTTTTTTTCAACATGTGATGTATGACATATGCCGGGTGGGATGAGGGGAGGAGGGGGGGAGTGAGGGGCCAGGTCATGGAGGAGGGGGGGAGGTCAAGGCACTGGGGTGCCCACGCTAAGCACCAGCTTACGGTTTGTGCACTTGCAATGGTATGGCCAACCCCGTACTTATATGTTATGTTACACCGTCACCAACGGAATAGGTCCCCAAGCACTCTAGTGGATCTGTAAACAAGAAGGAGGGCGGGAAGGGTTAGTCGGGTGGAGGGGGAGTAGGCGAGTGGGAGAAGTGGTGTGCTATTGGCAGCTTAAGCTCGGTATACACTGTGCGCTGAGCTTTGGTGCAAGTATCGGATCGGGCGAGGCCTCGTGTGCTGTATGTGCTGTTTTATGTGTTGTTTGTGTGTTGTTGATGCAGTGTGCTAAAGAACAAAGTGATGTGAAAAAGGCGTTTGCCTTGTTGCTATGCCGTCAGGCAAGGATGGAGCATAATTAAGAAAAGTGTCTGGGAAGCTTACATCATGGGAGAGCACAATGCTGTGCTAGTAAGAAAAGTGTTGCTGCAACAAGGACTGATACTTTTCATATTTTGCACTTGCATCAGAATGTTGCCCTACGTGGAATTTAAGCATGAAGATGGAACGTGGGTCGTGAGACCTTCCTATGCCCAGCAGCCTCCCATCCCCCCCAACAAGACTCAGAGAGGGGAGCCAGTCTGTGCAGAGGGGCCAACTTCTCATTCTTCTTCACCTCTAGGGGGGTCGAGCCCTCCTCTTCAGCTAGCTCGCCCCCCTTCTTTGCCGCAGCAAAAGCCTGCCCCAGACAGGCTGACTTTGGCTTGATGACTGCTCCAGAGCAAAAGAACTGACGACTTCCCAGGGAAGCGGCGGGGGAGGGGGGTTCACGTGAGGGGAGAGGCCCCGGGCGGAGGCCGTTGAGTAAAACAACAGAACAACAGAACAAGGAGGCATTCTCTCTTGGGGAGGGGGTGGATTTTAAAACGTATTCTGTACAAAGGAACTGCTAGTTCAGAGAGACGGCCATTCACTAGGCGAGTGAAACCTGCTTTAGAAAAAGGACTTGCGCTATTTCAGGGAGACTGTCTCGTTCTCACAACCAGAGTGTTGAAGAACCGGTTTGTTTTCTCATTTGCTCATAAAAAGCTGAGACTACCAGTAAAAAACTCAGTGACGGAACCCAGTAGAGCAGTTTGGTGGGGACAGGATCGGACGGGAACATAAAATAATTTAAGGTAGCAAAAAAGCAGCCTGCAACCTCAAATAGCAATTTGCAACTTTTCTAAACAAAGTGATTATCAACTCGGGGCACATTTATGAAGCTACTGTCACAGTGTACTAAAACACTAAACAGGGCCAGCCCTCGGGCAGGGACCTCTTAAGAGATTTTCGGTCCGTGGGCTCAGACACATTCCTCCCACCGAAAATGAAGAAATTAAGGGGTACAATACTTTCCTACCCCCCTTGTTATGGTCATAGGCCAGAGCTTCATATGATTGCCCGTATGATTGCCTGGCAGTGACTAAAAAAATAAGCATGGGAACTATCTTACCCCCATCATCCGTGCTGGCAACAAAATAATAAACAGGTGGCATTACAAAGGCGGCATTAGCTGCCCCCAACGGGGGTACTTGTGCTCTCACACAGGTACATGACATATTTTAACAATAGCAGACTTCAGGAAGGTAGAGGAGTTGTAGTATACCTTCCTTGTGCCTGCTACAGAGCAGTAACTATGTGTAAAATGTACACACACCACGGCATGGACATAGAAGTCAGATTAGCCGCTGCCGCCTCACAGAATGTAAATGTGATACTGCATATCATAGAGGATCATTTCTGTTTGGCCTAATTGTGTGAGGTAGTCACATTTTGCATTTTGCCTAATTCTGTGAGGTAGTCACATTTTTCAATTAACCCACTTGTGTGAGGTAGGTATATTTTTCCATTTAGCCTAATTGTGTGAGGTAGTCACATTTTGCATTTAACCCAATTGTGCGAGGTGGGCATATTTTCCATTTAGCCTAATTGTGTGAGATAGTACCAGCAACAGGCCTTACCTGAGGAGCGAGTAGAGGTAAGGCTTGTCTTCCCTAGAAGCCACTCTGCTTCCTTACTTTGTCACCCCGAGTGGGACGGGTATGCCCAGACGTGGGTCCCGTGCCTGCCGGGCCTAGAGACCCAAGCTACTCCTCACTGATGAGCCCCAACATGGGCGAAACATGTTTGGGGATGCTTGTGGTCTCGTGCAGAAGGGATGTGGCCTAGCAGTTCGGCCGGGACTGCCCCTTTTGGGGTGGGGCCAAGCCTGATTTGCATATGGTCTTTCCCCTTCTGTAATGGCTTGGCAGGCGAAGAACGGTGGTCTGGAGGGTTGCCCAGAGCATTGCCAGTGGTTAAGATTCATTCTAAACCTTCCAGCCATCACCTCTTTGTTTTTGCTTTGTCACCCCGAGTGGGACGGGTATGCCCAGACGTGGGTCCCGTGCCTGCTGGGCTTAGAGACCCAAGCTACTCCTCACTGATGAGCCCCAACAAGGGCGAAACATGTTTGGGGATGCTTGTGGTCTCGTGCAGAAGGGATCTGGCCTAGCAGTTCGGCCGGGACTGCCCCTTTTGGGGTGGGGCCAAGCCTGATTTGCATATGGTCTTTCCCCTTCTGTAATGGCTTGGCAGGCGAAGAACGGTGGTCTGGAGGGTTGCCCAGAGCATTGCCAGTGGTTAAGATTCATTCTAAACCTTCCAGCCATCACCTCTTTGTTTTTGCTTTGTCACCCCGAGTGGGAAGGGTGTGCCCAGACGTGGGTCCCGTGCCTGCTGGGCCTAGAGACCCAAGCTACTCCTCACTGATGAGCCCCAACAAGGGCGAAACATGTTTGGGGATGCTTGTGGTCTCGTGCAGAAGGGATGTGGCCTAGCAGTTCGGCCTGGACTCCCCCTTTTGGGGTGGGGCCAAGCCTGATTTGCATATGGTCTTTCCCCTTCTGTAATGGCTTGGTAGGCGAAGAATGGTGGTCTGGAGGGTTGCCCAGAGCATTGCCAGTGGTTAAGATTCATTCTAAACCTTCCAGCCATCACCTCTTTGTTTTTCCTTTGTCAGCCCGAGTGGGACGGGTATGCCCAGACGTGGGTCCCGTGCCTGCTGGGCCTAGAGACCCAAGCTACTCCTCACTGATGAGCCCCAACAAGGGCGAAACATGTTTGGGGATGCTTGTGCTCTCGTGCAGAAGGGATGTGGCCTAGCAGTTCGGCCTGGACTGCCCCTTTTGGGGTGGGGCCAAGCCTGATTTACATATGGTCTTTCCCCTTCTGTAATGGCTTGGCAGGCGAATAACGGTGGTCTGGAGGGTTGCCCAGAGCATTGCCAGTGGTTAAGATTAATTCTAAACCTTCCAGCCATCACCTCTTTGTTTTTGCTTCGTCACCCCGAGTGGGACGGGTATGCCCAGACGTGGGTCCCGTGCCTGCTGGGCCTAGAGACCCAAGCTACTCCTCACTGATGAGCCCCAACAAGGGCAAAACATGTTTGGGGATGCTTGTGGTCTCGTGCAGAAGGGATGTGGCCTAGCAGTTCGGCCTGGACTGCCCCTTTTGGGGTGGGGCCAAGCCTGATTTGCATATGGTCTTTCCCCTTCTGTAATGGCTTGGCAGCCGAAGAACGGTTGTCTGGAGGGTTGCCCAGAGCATTGCCAGTGGTTAAGATTCATTCTAAACCTTCCAGCCATCACCTCTTTGTTTTTGCTTTGTCACCCCGAGTGGGACGGGTATACCCAGACGTGGGTCCCGTGCCTGCTGGGCCTAGAGACCCAAGCTACTCCTCACTGATGAGCCCCAACAAGGGTGAAACATGTTTGGGGATGCTTGTGGTCTCGTGCAGAAGGGATGTGGCCTAGCAGTTCGGCCTGTACTGCCCCTTTTGGGGTGGGGCCAAGCCTGATTTGCATATGGTCTTTCCCCTTCTGTAATGGCTTGGCAGGCAAAGAACGGTGGTCTGGAGGGTTGCCCAGAGCATTGCCAGTGGTTAAGATTCATTCTAAACCTTCCAGCCATCACCTCTTTGTTTTTGCTTTGTCACCCCGAGTGGGACGGGTATGCCCAGACGTGGGCCCCGTGCCTGCTGGGCCTAGCGACCCAAGCTACTCCTCACTGATGAGCCCCAACAAGGGCGAAGCATGTTTGGGGATGCTTGTGGTCTCGTGCAGAAGGGATGTGGCCTAGCAGTTTGGCCTGGACTGCCCCTTTTGGGGTGGGACCAAGCCTGATTTGCATATGGTCTTTCCCCTTCTGTAATGGCTTGGCAGGCAAAGAACGGTGGTCTGGAGGGTTGCCCAGAGCATTGCCAGTGGTTAAGATTCATTTTCTAAACCTTCCAGCCATCACCTCTTTGTTTTTGCTTTGTCACCCCGAATGGGACGGGTATGCCCAGACGTGGGTCCCGTGCCTGCTGGGCCTAGAGACCCAAGCTACTCCTCACTGATGAGCCTCAACAAGGGCGAAACATGTTTGGGGATGCTTGTGGTCTCGTGCAGAAGGGATGTGGCCTAGCAGTTCGGCCTGGACTGCCCCTTTTGGGGTGGGGCCAAGCCTGATTTGCATATGGTCTTTCCCCTTCTGTAATGGCTTGGCAGGCGAAGAACGTGGTCTGGAGGGTTGCCCAGAGCATTGCCAGTGGTTAAGATTCATTCTAAACCTTCCAGCCATCACCTCTTTGTTTTTGCTTTGTCACCCCGAGTGGGACGGGTATGCCCAGACGTGGGTCCCGTGCCTGCTGGGCTTAGAGACCCAAGCTACTCCTCACTGATGAGCCCCAACAAGGGCGAAACATGTTTGGGGATGCTTGTGGTCTCGTGCAGAAGGGATGTGGCCTAGCAGTTTGGCCTGGACTGTCCCTTTGGGGGTGGGGCCAAGCCTGATTTGCATATGGTTTTTCCCCTTCTGTAATGGCTTGGCAGGCGAAGAACGGTGGTCTGGAGGGTTGCCCAGAGCATTGCCAGTGGTTAAGATTCATTCTAAACCTTTCAGCCATCACCTCTTTGTTTTTGCTGCGGCATTACACAGGCGGCATTAGCTGCCCCCAACGGGGGTACTTGTGCTCTCACACAGGTACATGACATATTTTAACAATAGCAGACTTCAGGAAGGTAGAGGAGTTGTAGTATACCTTCCTTGTGCCTGCTACAGAGCATTAACTATGTGTAAAATGTACACACACCACGGCATGGACATAGAAGTCAGATTAGCCGCTGCCGCCTCACAGAATGTAAATGTGATAGTGCATATCGATAGAGGATAATTTCTGTTTGGCCTAATTGTGTGAGGTAGTCACATTTTGCATTTTGCCTAATTCTGTGAGGTAGTCACATTTTTCAATTAACCCACTTGTGTGAGGTAGGCATATTTTTCCATTTAGACTAATTGTGTGAGGTAGTCATCCTTTTAGATTTAGCCTAATTCTGTGAGGTAGTCACATTTTGCATTTAACCCAATTGTGCGAGGTGGGCATATTTTCCATTTAGCCTAATTGTGTGAGATAGTACCAGAAACAGGCCTTACCTGAGGAGCGAGTAGAGGTAAGGCTTGTCTTCCCTAGAAGCCACTCTGCTTCCTGGAAATTATAACAGGAGCAAAAGCGGCTGCCCAGAAAGATTGGTCTAAAGGAATGGAGGAAAAATCCCTTGCAAAAAGCGAGTCGGCCATCTTGGTCTGAGCTTTCTAACCTTCCATCGTTGCCATAGCGATAAAGGGAGAGGTGTCTCCATTGTCCCATGGCGTGGCTGGAAAGGCTTACAGTATGACTCCTTCAAGACCGGGGGTTTCCTGGCTGACACAGGAAGCAACAATGACATCTCTTGAGCAGATATGGAGCATGAATATTCTTGTGAGACTCCCAAGATCTGTCCGCGATGGACTAAGATATTGCAATACTCCATGATAAAAACTGGAGTCGCATAAGTCTTCTACCTTGTATTCCACAGCAGAAGTATTCCTTATGGGTGGACGAATGCTGGATTCCCTCCTTCCCACATAGGGCTTGAGTAATGAGACGTGAAATACCGGGTGGATCCGATGACAAGAGAGAAGTAAACGCTAGTTGAACACCATAGGATTTACTTCTTGATGGCAGGAAATGGGCCAAAATATTTAGGAGAGAGCTTTCCTGGAATCAAGCGCTTATGCAGATGTTTCCCAGATAGCATACAAAATCCCTTTTTATGCAATGAGGTACAGAGTCTTGCTTCTTGTCAGCATACTCCTTGACTTGAGTTTGGGTATGTTGCAAGGCTTGTGCAGCTTGTTGATGGGCAGTTAAATGTCCTGTAGGAGATCGTCAAGCGAGCGGAGATTGGAGCTCACAGTGGGTATTGCTGGTAACCATTTGGGATGGAAACCGTAGGTACAATAAAAAGGGCTAAAATGAAGAACTGAATGCTTAGCGCTGTTGTATGAAAATTCAGCCATGGGCAGGAGGGATCCACAATTATCCTGAACTCCATTGATGAAACAACAAAGATATTGTGCCAATGTATTACGTAATCGCTCTGTCTGTCCATTGGTCACCTGATGATATCCCGAGGACAGAGCCTGGCCCATCCTTAGTTGGTGGAAAATGGCTCCCCAAAACTTTGAGGTGTACTGAGGACCCAGATCTGAGATGATAACTTCTGGGAACCCATGTAATCTGAAAATGTCATGGAAAAAGATCTAACTCATCTCAACTGTGGTGGAAGGTTTATTTTGAGCAGTAAAGTGAGCTAGTTTTGTGAATGAATCTACAGCAACCATTATTACTGTGCAGTCCTGAGACTTGAGCAGGTCAACAATAAAATCAGTTGAAACGCTTTGCCAAGGTTTTGTTGGAAGATTGCCTTGAGTGAGATTTCCCACAGGATGACACTGGGGTACTTTATTCTGAGCACATGTGTTAAACATTGCCACATACTCTTGTGTGCTTTGTTTCATCTTTTGCCACCAAATGTATTGTTGCAATAGGTTCAACGCAGACTGCTGTCCCTGATGTCCAGCCCCCACAGAGTTGTGAGCAAAATAAAACACTTTTTCCCATAATGATTGGAAGGTACATCGATTTTACATAGATGCTAAAACAGCCCTTCTTTGTGGGACAGATGTTTTAGCCATTCTTGTGGGCGAGGATTCTGCAATGATTCCTTCTGAAGCTATTAAAGAAATATATCTACCACAAAAACAAATGTGGCCTGGGGCACTATCCGTCCCCTTAAGAGAGATTCGTCTGTGTGTTGTATCCCGTTCCTAGATAAGGTATCTGTAGATTGCAATGGTCTGTTCTGATTTCTACTGGCCATTTAGTTTCCAACAGAATGTGTCTCTACTCCTTACAAGCCAACTTAATGGCCATCAGTTCCTTCTCTAATACTGAACAGTTTTGTTCAACTGCAGTAAGCGTATTAGAGAAATAAGCGATTGGATGTTCCTGTTGTTTAGGGGATAGTTGTTTCAAAACTGCCCCATCTGCATAGTCTCAAGCATCCGACTCGAGGATAAACAGGCTTTGATAGTCTGGTTGGATGTGAAGCATAACTTTAGGCGTTCAAAGGCCTGATTGGTGTGTTCACCCCATTGCAACGGAGCATCTTTTTTCAATAGTCTTTTTAAAGGCAATACCACAGCAGAGAATCCTTGAATAAATGTCTGGTAGAAGTTTACCATGCCTAAAAATCTTTGTAGCTCTTTGAGGGATTTCAGAGGCTTCATGAGACGTAAGGCAGTAATCTTCTTTGGGTCCATCATAACATCTTGATCAGATAAGATGTATCCCAGATAAGAAACTGATGATAAATCAAAAAAGCATTTCTCTGGTTTGGCCTTTAGACTGTTTTCTTGAAGACGACGGAGTACTTCACATACAATGTGATAATGTTCATCTTGATTTCCTGAGAAAATCAAAATATCGTCCAGGTAGACTATAACTGAGTGCAGGAAAAGGTCTGATAACAAATGGTCCATGAACCACTGGAATACGGCAGGGGCATTTGCTAACGCAAACGGCATGACTTGGTATTGATAGTGTCCACAGGGAGTATGAAAAGTCGTTTCCAACTAATCCCCTAGTTGTATTCTCACCAAATGAAATGCACCTCGTAGATCTAATTAGGTGAAGACACAGGTGAATCTTACTGCCTCAAGAATATCTGGGATGAGTGGAAGTGGAGATTTGTCTTTAACAGTAATCAGTAATCTGGTTCAATCTGCGGTAATCAATACAAGGACGTAATTCTGCTGTTTCCTTTTTTTGGTATGAAGAACAAGGATGCTCCTCCAGGAGATTTGGATTTGGTTATGAGGCCATTCTTAAGGTGTTCGTCCACGTATGTCCGTAACACCTCCTTCAATGCTGGGGATAATATGAACATTTGACTGAAGGGGACAGTAGCATTAGGTATGAGGTCAATACAGCAGTCATTCATCCTGTGTGGGGGTAAGGTCTTCATGTCTCATTCTGAAAAACTTCCTGGAACTGTATGTATTTGGCTGGGATTAGATTGGCAAGCAGTATGTGATGCTGTTGATTTTCATTTGCTTCTTCAGATCTGACCATATCCACTCCAGGGATTTCAAGGCACGTTTTGACACACTTTTCTGAACCTAGAAATAAGGTTCTGGCCTTCCAGTTAATGTAGGGGTTGTGCGACTTCAACCATGGAATTCCCAATATCACTGGTGAATGTGCTGCAGTGATAAGGTCAAATGAAATATATTCTGTCTGTTGATGGATTCTCATTAAGCCTTCAAGGGAGGCTTCAGTAATGGGTCCATTGCTTAGCTGCCTTCTGTCCACACCTTCTATATGTATGGGTAGGTCCTTCTGTATAAAGGGGATCCCCATCTTCTGAGCCCAGGTCTTGTCCATAAACAGTCCTGCCATGCCCGAATAAACCATGGCAGCGATTTCTATCACAAGTGCTGGTGAATAATGGAGTGTGATCTTAATAATAAGCAATGGAACAGGATTCCTTTCAGAGCATGGTGAAATGCCAAAGATGATGGTACTAGACAAAGACTCCTGGACTAACGTCCCTCCTAAGTATGGGAGCTGGCATTTCCCGCTCTGTACGGTCTGCCCCAGGGTTCGATGCGCGATATAAATAATAAACAAATACAAAAATACAAACGTACAAGATGGTCTGAAGATCCGCAGTACATACATAGTGACTTCAAATGTCTTTTTCTTTCTTCTTCAGTCAATGGTCCCCAAGCGACTCCTATCTCTCCTGACTTAGATATAAGGGAGGTCTCAGATGCCATGGGAAGGGAGAGTGTGCTTTGTTGTTTCTTCTATTCCAGTCTTCTTTTTTGTATTCATTAATCCATTTGAATGATGAGTTTGATGAGATTCTGAAATGAACCCAATCTTGGGACCCTTGATAGTTTGTCCTTTAAGTCCTCTGTCAAGCCCCTTCGATACAACATAAAACAGGCTTTTTCAGGCCAGACTGTTTGTTGAGCCAGCTGCCTAAATCGGGTTGTATATGTTAAGACAAATTAGGTGCCTTGGACAAAATCCAACATTGTGTTCTGTTTAGTGTACGTCAATTCGGGTCTGTCGAATAATCCTGCAAAGGCTGCCAAAAAGGCCTGATAACTGTCCAAAAGTGAACTCGTGGTTTAAACCAGATGAGTGGCCCAAGCCACGGTACAGTCAGACAAATGAGAAATAAGGAAGCCTACCTTGGCATGGTCATTTGGAAAGGAGGCTTGTCTAAAGGCAAAAGCCACAGCACAGGCGTCTATGAACTCTCTGTACTTTTTCGGATCACAATGGTATCGCTCTATGGCTGCCCCACGTGACTGTGGGTTCTCCACTAGTACCTCACGGGTGTTCATAGCTTGTTTTAGGACAGCATTTTCAGCTTTACAGTTCTGGACCTCCAAGTCAACCCTTGTACAGCTGCAATCAATTCTTGTACTTACTCCATTCTTTCTTGCTCCAAATGGCATCTCAACCTGTCAGCAACGCGCCTTACCTGAGGAGATTCTTGTGTAGAGGGTGAGTAGAGGCAAGGCCTGTCTTCCCTAGAAGCCACTCTGCTTTCTGGAACTTATAACTGGGGCAGAAGTGGCTGCCCAGAAAGATTGCTCCAAAGTAATGGAGGAAAAATCTTTTGCGACAGGGATGAAAAACCTCCAAACGGACATCACAATGAGGTTGGAGCAGCAGAGCAGGAAATTAATTCACAAATGAAGGCTGGAAAATCAACGTTGTCCCAAACAGGATAGGGATGCAGGATCCAGAAGAACAGCAACAAGGAAACCTGTTTTGATAAGCGGGAGGATCCAGGTATCCAGCAGGTAGGGGGACTGAGATAGAGAAATAGCAAGAACAGGAAGGAACAGGCTGGCAAGGGGATGCTTACCGGGAGCGAGAAAGGGAGAGAGTGCGAGGAACAACAGCGCTGGTAGTAATGTTAAAGAAAGTTCATTCCAACACATCATCTGCTTGGTGTGCAGTATTCTTATCCATATTGAACGAGTCGAGCCGGTCTGACAGATGTCATCAGGATGTGACAGCAACGCAAGTCTGACATCTTGGTCTGGGCTTTCTAAGCGTCCATCGTTGCCATAGCGATATAGGGAGAAATCATCTCCATTGTCCCGTGGCATGGCTGGAAACGGTGACAGGAAGACATATTTTGAATTTCGCCTAATTGTGTCAGGTAGTCATATTTTGCATTTGGCCTAATTGTGTGAAGTAGTCACATTTTTCATTTTGCTTAATTGTGTGAGGCAGTCATATTTTGCAACCAAAGTTTGCCTTTAGCCAAGTGTTTAAGGTAAACAGAGTTTACATTCAGTCTAAGTGTGTGTTGGATAGCAGACATTTGAACTTCGCCTAATTGTCTAAAGTAGCCAAAATGTATATTTAATCTAAGTGTGTAAGGTAACCAAAGTTTGCACCTGGCCATTTGTCTAAGATATCCAAAGTTTGCATTTAGCCAAGTGGGTAAGGTAGTCAAAGTTTGCATCTTGGCAATTGACAAAGGTAGCCAAAGTTTTGATTTCGCCTAAGTGTGTAAGTCAACCAAAGTTTGCATTTAGACTAAGTGTGTAAGGTAACCAAAGCTTACATTTAGCCAACTGTCAAAGGTATCCCACTCCTGACCGCGCTCAGGTGTAGGCACTCTACGATTCATGGCCCTCCGACCTGCCCTGGACCACTATGACCTCCCACCCCCCTACACATTACAAGTGGTACCGCTCTTCTTAATGCCCTATGTAGCCACAGTGCTTCCCACTGCTAGCCACTTGCCCCTAACCGAGTCCCACTCACAACTAGCCAACAGTAACTACAGACTTTACAAAGAAACTCACATAGAAAAGGGACCCACAAACCAAACAGCCACTGCGGAACCAACAAGGTCAACAAAATTCCATCCGACTTCACAGGAAGGTTATCGCTTCTGTGACCAATAACATATACACCAAAAACCCAACCATAGGACTGAAAGAAAGAAAAGGAAAGCAGGAAACAGAATAAACCATAGTAGGAGCCTCACATCGACAACTACCGCACTTGGTACAAAGCCACAAGACCCTGCAAGTAAAGAGAAAACCTCAGACTCCCAGGAAGGAAATCACAACTGTGAACTACAACAACACATCCAGGCACTGAACGGAAAACCCGAGGAGTAATGCAAGGAAAAACCTTTAAAAGAGCTAGGACCACCGTGGCCACAAAACCTAAGAACACATTACTATAAAATATGAAACCTCAGACTCGCAAAAAGACATGTGCATCGTGAGATAATCCAACCAACCAAGTATTCAAAGGAAAACCACTAGAAGACATAAAAGCACAGAATATGCCACGCCAGAGGAGAGGACGACGCATGAGAAACCACTGAAAAAGGTTAATTGAAATGGAACCAGACAGGGCTACCACACCAGGAAACACTAACACAACAATGGAAAGCACGTCCACGAGCCTGACTGTTATAAGAGCCACCATGAAAACATCACTCTACCAAATACCTTGCGCCTCCACAGACCACTCGCCAGAGCAGCAACCTACAACCAGAAACATTATACATTTCAGCAGGATACGGGACTCCAAAGGGAAAGGCCAGAAGCACACAGAAGGCGACCAATGGGAAACAACACCTCCACTCCATACATTACAAAAAACCAAGGGAACCACTGGTAACATCAAACTGAAACTGAAGAGCATCTAGAAGACATGAACCCAATACAAAACCTAGTCGACCTACTTAATAATGAAACAGCATCAACAGAACATAACCTACACCCAAGGACAATAACTTATGTCCCCAACAAGACCACCAGAAGACACAAGCAAGAACAAAACAGGGCACTATAAAGAAAAAAATACACTGCAACCTAATCAATGCCCGTTCTATGTCCACACACACACCAGAGATCTATGACCAACTTTGCGACAGGGGAATAGACATCCTATTCATCACAGAAACATGGCTAGCTGAAAACTACAAAGTCATACTGCACAACTGTCTGCCTGGCAATTTCAAATGCATACAGGCAAACAGAAAAGGGAAAAGAGGAGGAGGACAAGCCATGTGTACAAAGAACATCTAAAAATAAGAATAGATGATCTGGAGAACCTCCCGAAACAGCAAATTCCTCATCCTACATCTGACCTCAGACCCACAAAACAAACCTCATATTTATACCCGCAACCTATGATGCAACCTTCATAGACACCTTCATAGAAGCAGTCATGAACATGGCCATTAAACATGATCACCTGATCATTCTCAGTGACTTCCACATATGGTTTGAAGAAGAGAAAGCAAACTCGCAGAAAACTCCAACTAAACAGCTTGGGACAATGAAACGATGACAAATGGTGAAAGAAGTCACGCACACAGCAGGCCACACTCAATCTGCAATATTCGCTAATGGAAATCTGATCACAACAGCACCACCAATCCAAATACTTTGGAGCAACCACCTCATTGTTCCCTTTGTTGTCCAAATACCATCAAAAGCATCCAGCAAGCCCCAAAATAACCCCAGATTTGGATAAGAAACAGGAGAACCATCAAAAGCAGTAACTTTGAAGAAATACTAGAATTCTCAAAGCCATTGATTGCAACCCTGGACTCAACTGACATAGACGAAAAAACAGACCTAATCCTGAAACAGATCGCGAAAACAATAGATAGCATCTCTCCGGAAAACCCCCTCATCCCATCACGAATGAAAGCAGTGGCCAGATGGTTCACGCCCCACCTCAATCAATGAAAATAACAAACTGGAAACTAGATCAAGAATGGAGGAAAACTACGACCAATACAAAAGAATAGCATATCAAAAACAGATCCATTCATATAAATTTGAAATTCTCAAAGTGAAAAAGAAACACTACAACGACTGGATCACAATAGCCATCAATACTCAGAAATAATTATTCAACATCGTAGGTGAGATGAGAAATCTTCCCTGATGCAATAACACACCAGTCCCCTCACAAAAGCTATGAGACAATCTCGCAGATCACTTTAAGATAAAACACCAACAAACATCAGAACATACAAAGTAGACTGACCAACAAAACCGTTCTCCACATCCAACCAGCACCTGCCCCACTGAACAGGCTGCACGTCTTTCCCAAAATATCAAGAGCAAAATGTATCAGCTCAGTGAACAAAAGCAACAAGGCAGGCTCCCCAATTGACCCCTGTCCACCAGACATCTACAAATCGATCCTTACACAGGGTACACCATCAGAATACCACCCAACCCTCTTCAATCTGTCACTTTGAACAGGAAGAGTACCACAAGCCTTCAAATCAATCTACATCAAAACGCTCCTCAAAGATACTTTGGGGCGATTTGGAAGACCACTCAAACTACAGACCGTTATCAAACATTCCTTACCTGGCACTACTAATAAAAACGTATGTCTACGTTCAAATACTGGAACACGTTGAAAATAACCAACTACTGGACCAGGCACAAGTAGGCTCCATACCTATGAGAGGAACGGAGATGGCACTTCTCTCATTATGGGACAACCTAAAGACAAATGCAGATTCCAACACAAATTCAGCACTGATACTACTCGACCTCGCTGCAGCATTCGACACAGTCAACCATAACACCCTCGTCAAAAGACTGGAAGAAATAGGTATCGGTGACACAGTGCTGCTTTGGGTTAAATCTTTCTTGTCCGAAAGAACAGAGTTTCATAAGGCTCCTTGTTATCCCCACTACTATTCAACATCTATATGATACCACTAATCAACCTCATCAAAAGACACAGCCTCACATGCTACAATTACACAGATGATACCCAAATCATCTACAAAATCAACACCAATGAAGAGGAGAACCCCATGCTAACAGACTGTCTCAAAGAACTCTACCAATGGATGAACACTAAAAATAACCTGGACAAAATGGAAATCATGATTACACCCGACAACCAAGGAAACAACTATGACATCCCATGGCCCACAGAACTGGGAACTCACCTGAACCATCCAAAGTAGTCAAACACCTTGGAATCCTAATGGACAAGCTAACACTAGAACCACAAGTAAATGCGATAGTTAAGAAATGCTTCTTCCATCTTCACATAATCAAAAAGATTCTACCTTTCCTTTCCTTCACGCACAAAGCACTTGCCATCATCTTCCTCATCTTGTCCAGGATAGACAGCGTATACTTTGGAATGCTAGAGTACTTGCTGAGGAGACTGCAACGAATACAGAATGCAGCTGCCAGACTTCTCCTCAAACTCTTCCGAAGAAACCACATCACATCATTCCTAAGGATGCTAAGGATGCTTCATTGGCACCTAGTCAAAAAATGTATCACCTTCAAAACAATGTGCATAACACACAGAGCTATCCACAGCCAGAAAGCTGAAGTCATACAAAAGAAAATCACAGCTACAAACCAACAAAAACACTTAGATCCAGCAACGACAATCGCCTAGAAGCGAAACTCTACACAAGAAAAAACGTGGAGGATCAGCCTTCTCTTGCATGGCCATAAATCACTGGAACTCGCTCCTGAGAGAAATATGAACTACAGAGGACCATCTAAAATTCAGGAAACTTCTAAAAACCTGAAGGGGATGAAAATGTCTAAACAACAACTGTGCACCACGAAACAAATAAATACACAGGAAAGGAGTGCGGCAAAACCAAGTACGGAAAGAACCCAGCTGACATGAACCAAACCCGAGCATAGGAACTGACCCCATCAATACACTGCAGCAAGTCAAACCATAAAAAACTCAGCAAGAGAAATAAGCCTTTAAGATGGGAATACAACCATTAAAGTACTCAGGGAAAAACCACTTATTCGAATAACCTGATACCATATTACTACCGGCAATTCACCTACCCGCATAGGCTGGACTATCCTATCCAGCATACATACTATTTGTGCAAATCAGCCACTCTTGCACTTAACATGTACGTGCAGTTTAGCTGCATTCAGCATGCAGTCTAATAGTATTAGGTAAGCTTTATGGCCCTTGCTGCCCCCTCAGACACTATAGAACTTATGCATCATGCTGGACTTATCGAGATGGATTAATTGGGGTTGGAAATGCATCAAACCTAATAGATTGATGGGAGCAGGAATTGTAAAACTCCCAGATGTATTCATTAAGAGTGAGGAGTGTGTCGCACCAGGGTGGAGGGCCGCGGATGGGAGAGGCGTCTCAATTGGAAGTGTGGTTGGAGACAAGAAGGGTATCTCACCTTGACAGCGTACTAAAGGTGGTAAGAGTCCCTCACTGGAATGGACGAACAGGGGAGGGAAATGTATCACACTTAAAAGGACTTCCAAAGGTGTGAAATGCATCACACATAAAGGAATGGGTCATTTAGTCAGAATTTAGTGGGTAAGAAATGTATTGCCAATACCTAATCGTACTTAAAACTCACTCATCTACATACACCTTCTAAAACTCTGAACTATACACAGCCATATCTCTACAGCACCACAAACTGCACGCACTGCACAACACCCCGACAAGGAAACAAACCATACACAATCCAACTCCAACAACACATGACGGCTACCAACCGAAAAGGCACCCACGCTCAGTGACCGGTTTCTCTGAACTGAAGCTGCTAACAGCACATCACAGCTCTCTTGCTCTTCTCCTGCTCAATCAAACTAACAAACCCTGCCACCCTCCTTGCATTGCAAATCTGTCAGAGTGCCAAGGGACCACACAGGTGGCAACAGTGCACGGTACAAGAACTTTTAACATAATATAACATATGGATTAGAAGTTTCCAGGAAGGTCCATATATCTGAACACAGACAGAGATAAGAAGAGGGCCATGGTTTTCAAGTGCTGTTTCCAGGACTGAGCCAAGATTTATTTTGGGTGGTTTCAATATACCGATGTTCACTTTTATTATTCGGCGGGTAACACTAAAGCCAGTTAAAACATGACTGATGCTTTTTTGAAGTGCACACTAAGAATGTTAAAAAGTTAAGGGACTGACAATTATCACATTTAAAGCACTATGAGATTATATGTGTTGCACATGATCACACACTTTGGTTAACTGGAGAAGAGGGAAAATGAGTAAAGGCTGCTATTTCAGTATATAACCACATTGTTTTCCACTGCTAGTGGTACATCAAGGTGCAATTATTTACAAATGTTTGACTTTCTATTACTAAAATAATGTCTGTTTTTTAGACTTGACCTGGAAAATACATAAATCACACGATAAACTAACATGACAATATTTAAAACCGAAATACTTATAGAACCATGTCATGCAAATGGAAAATTGTTAAAAAATTGTAAAAAAACAACTATTTTTATTTCAAATAAGGAAAACTGAAAATGTGTTTGCTACCCGCCTGTGACATTTGGTCGGCTTTCGTCTGTTTAGGACCCCTTTCACTGAAATGTCCTACATGGAAAGAAAGAGCAAGCAGTACATGGGTTAAACAATGCCACCAGCATTTGAGAAGCCAACCCTTTTCACTGAAGACATCACTATACAGTCAATTCAGAGGATCTGCCCAGGACCGCAGTATTGTCCGGCAAAGCCCAGATATAAGTATCAACTCTTTGGTTTGCACTCTCTTGAATTTGGCTACCTAATCACCTCTCCTGACTAATACATTATGCTCTTTGTGGTATCCTGGTGTGATGTACTGTCTGCTTGAATGCATGCTGGGGCTTCATAGAATGGTGAGGTGGAGCTTGGAGTGTGGGAGGCCTGGGGATTCCACAGAGATTCGGTTGGGACTTGGAGTGAGACTGGGAACCAGGGCAGAGGCTTGTTACTTACTCTCCTACCTTTCATGAACTTTACCTATGTAACTAAGCAAGAATAAAGCCTTTTCCTTTTATACTTACCTGAGTCAGCCTGGTTTCTGCACCATGTCATTCCTGACTCAGATACATCACTCTTCATTGCTGGTGGATTCCCATTTTTTAAATGTTTATTTTGGAGGGGCTGGGCTGTATAACTGCACCCTAGTAGTGCTTTGTTAGATTTTATAAACAGTGCTTTCTGGTGCAGAAACGTTTTAAGGAAAGTTGCAACTGCACACATTCCCATCAGACATATCACCCATAAAAGATTCTAACACACCAAGCATGATTTACTCTTGTTTACACTCTGTATCACACTTAAAGTACATTTGAAATAAAAGTTATCAAAAGTATATTGTATTACCATTCTTTTTCTCCTATTTTCTTCCTCTTATTCTCGGCTCTCCTTCCTCTGTTTTCAGTGATTTTAGGTCTTCCTTTTCCAATGTGCTGCATTCTGCTTTTCAGCTACCCCCACCCCCATGCTCCGTCCTTGCCTGCTCCATGTGTACCCGTCCTCACTGCTTGTGCTTAGACTCCTGATTGGCTGACCATCGTGTACTGTCCCTCTCTCACCTTTCAATCTGCCATTCCTGACACACCTCCTAACCATTTGAAAAGGAACTATAGCCATCTACAGTGGCTGCTATAAATGCTATCGCTTCACTGATTCCCTGTGCGCGATATGGTGCATCTGTACCAGTATCCTCTGGCCACCAGTTCCTGTATAAAATCAGTGCTTTCCTCAGACACTGTCTCTCTCTGCTGTCAGCAGAGCAGTCATAAGAGAAGCAGCCATCTTGGAACAGAGCTACTATCATTAAACATAGGGAACCTGCAGAACAATGGGATTATTTTGCTGCCATTTGTGCACCATTTTCCCATAATGCACTAAAATTCCAATCAGTATTTCCTTGGGTAAATCATATTAAATGTCTAGCTTTATTTTGATTAGTATGAATAGTGCTGCTCAGTGGTCAAGTCCTAAAAATTAAAGTGTGGGGACTCATCAACAAACACAATGGGATGGGACGTCACCAGAAATTAGAATATCAGGGTGAAATGTGCGCATTTCATTAAATTGGCTTTGGATAGCCACGCAAATCGAACAGGACGAATGGCATTTGCCTTTCATAAAATCAACACACACAAAAACAAGAGAGGATATTTTCTTCTAATAGTGTTTTTGAAAACTTTAAAAGATGTGCATGTTTTAAACTCCCAAGAACCAATAGCAATGTTTTCCCTGGAACTTGTAGAGCCGATATGGGATATTTCACCTTGAGTTGTTTGTTATTTTTCATCAGGTTATATAGTGTAGTGGTGAAATCTGCAGACTGGCGAGGATGGCTTTAATTCATAAATGCAAAGAGGACATTCAATGTTTCCCATTTTAGCTGGGGGGACTGAGTCCACCCTCTGAATAAAGTGGGGGGACTCCGTCCCCCTGCGTGTAACCTCGACTTCAGCCCTGGTGCTGCTTTGAAAGGAACACCTTTTCAATGCTTGTGAAAGAGCTTTTTTAACTCATGATACAGAACTTATATTAAATTCAGCAGGGGCAACTAACAATTCTAAGTGCCCACATTAATGATATGTATATGTAATCAGGCCTACTGTTGATTTGGATAGCATTGTCCTACTTTTCTTACTGAAAACACCTTTACACAAGGAAGTTTTGGTGTCACGCCCAGTACAAGTGAAAACGCACACATATTTCTTGCGTTTTCCGCAGCAGAATCTCCCCCTGGGATGTTCCTAAGTGTTGGCATGTGTGTTATATTTTGTTTTAACCTAACTATCACTAATGTTCGGAGTTCATCTATTTTGCAGTAAGTGCACCTAGAGAAATGTCATGGCTATAGTTAAGGTAGCATTTATAGACTATGTTAAACAGGATTTTCGTTTCCTTTTTCAAAGTTTAATTGTGACGCCTTTTTAATGATTGCCATTTTGTCATGATACCTGTTCAGAACAAATGTACTATAGTTCTAAGACAGAAGGTTAAGAAAAGGAAAGTCTGAGTGATGGGCTTTCAGGGAGGAACATTGAAATCTGAAGTTCTGCCTGAGTGTATGTATGTATATGTCAGGAAGATTGCACATTTGTAAACGTGCATGTGAGAGTTTGTGTGTGAGTGGGAGTAATACATGTATACACACACACACCACTATATCTATCTTCTAATTATTCTCAAATATAGTATGGATGTAATGTACTGAAATTGGAGGCTTAAAGAACCGTCCTATATGACCTATAACCTAGTGTGTTTGAGGGTGTGCTAAACCTGTCATCACCACCTGTGTGCTGAAAAATAAGAAATACAGTTTTATCAAGGCCGTATGCATATATATATTCACTAACAAAAAACGTTGTTAAAAAGGACCTTATGGTTAAGTTTCTCTGCTAAACACCTTTTGCCTTTACGGCAAAAAACTACCCTAAAGCAACGTTATGGTTAAAGTGGCCTACTAAAAACCTATGAAATTCAATGGAAAAATGTTGCTACAGGGACGTTGTGATTACAGGTACACTGCGTGACTTTTCATTGCACCATCTCCAATCACACATCCAAAACTTTACTATATTCTACCATCTACCTCACCTGCGGAACCAAACATACACACCTGCCAGCTCATTTCTACTGCGCTATGTCATCTGCAACACACTGCACAACCATTCTTTGCAGGTCATCACCGTCTACCAGATGCACAGTCAATATTGCATTAGTGGCGTGGGTTTCCCAAAGTCCAACACTCTTCATTCCAGCCTACCACCATCGGCCATACACCCAATAGGGTACACCTTCAACACAGGCATGCAACTCCATAGTGACAGTATGCAAACCCAGCACCCAGTGCCCACACTGCATCCCTTTTCACAGCACCATCTCCAAGTACGCATCAAAAGGTTTACCATGTTGAAACAGTGTCCTCTCCAGTAAAACTACACACGCAGTCATGCCAGCTCAATGGTCCTGCTCTATTGTGTCTGAAATGTGCTCCACACCAATTCTTTATAGGTCACAACCCTCTGCCTGCTGCAAATTCAAAAATGCCTTAGTGTGTCCTAAAGTCCCAGCCTCTTTAATGCATTGCCTACGGCCTTCAGCCATGCACCCAACAGTCTACGCCTTCAAGACTGTCACTGCTACGTAATCCCATCATCCATTTCATCACTTCACCTACCACATACACAGCAGTATCACCAGCACTACTACCCAACCTGTGCACCGCCATGGACCCATACAGCTACAATTTGCACCACTTACCATAATGTAGAAAGAAAACACTCTCTCCTACACCCCTGTGCACTTTCATTTACATGTTATAGCCATCCCCACTTCCATTCCTAAACTATAGTGCCATTGCCAAAGTACCGACATTCGGTTCGCAACACTAGGCTACTGCAACTAATTCGCACACACCACACTATGCAAGCACCATGCACCCAACAGTCTACGTCTTCCGATACAACATGGCGGCATTTCCCAAAAACGTTCACGCAGAGCGCGCTTCCCTCCAGCCAACCACTGGCCGCATCCAACTTTCGTCAAACATCACGCCGTACCGCAGGCCAATGACACTACGGTCATCGGAGTGAACAGGGAAATGTGTCAATGGACATATATCACTCATTTTTAGGGACGTACATTTCAGTACTTTCCAAAAAAGTAGTGGTCGGATTTCCACCAAGCACACAAAAGCACATGTTCTGGCCTAAGCCCCGCTCCTACCGCAAATTTGATGAAAGTCCGTCCAACCTTTCGGGTTGTAGCTGTGTGCAAAGTTTTTCCCCCATTCACTGGGAGAAAATGACATCACCAATGAGATCAATAATTACATCAAATGTTACATTACTGATTAAATAAGTTCAAATATTTTTGTTAACCTCTTTAGATACATATTACATTTTTGTACACATTAATAACAACATGACATGGAGAAATACACTGATACAGAAGTATGATATGATTACTTGTGAAGCATTCATTTGTAGTACTTATAGTATAAACTGTAAAATAAAAATATGTAACATTATACAAATGCTTTGAATTTCATGTATTAGTAAACAACCAAGCGCCTATCTACCTGTCTAACACCTTCTCACGTCAATCTTCAGCAAGACCCACCAGAACTGCGCAGTCGCATTGTGTGTCCATCCCACTCTTTAACCAACAACGTGCTGGGAGTGTTAGCTTCCCAGTCCTTGCTGTTAAGAAATGGAATACACTCCCTGTAGCGATAAGAGCGGAATCATCCTTCTCCCTATTTCGTGCTAAGACTAAAGGCTGACTACTCGAACAGGACCCGAGCCCGCCCACTCCATATCATCTGTCAGAGTGATACTCATTAGACTTAATCTATATTTAAGTGCCTCGACCTGATGTATATACACTACTTCTGCCCTGTGCCCTTTGTAATACTTGACTTATGTCTATGAGTAATATTTGTCTATGTCTATGTACATTTTTGTTTGTAAATGATGTTTCCTGATATTACGCTCTGCCTGTAAAATGTGTGTACCATGACTCTATGCCATCATGTATCTACTTGCCTGTGCAACTTGTAAGCTTAGCGCCCAGATGCTTCAGGGCTCGGTCGCGCTGTACAAATAAATAAATACAAATAAATAAAATACAAATTTAATCTAAGAATTCAAAGTTTGGTTACTATGCAAAACAAATCAGTTCCTTATTTTTTTTTTATTTTATTTTTTACAAATGTATTAGTAAACAATTACAATACTTAATTGCAGGGAAAGTACCTGATTCTGGCAAATCTATTTCAGCTATTTCAAACATAGTATAATAAGTATGTGCAGTAGTAGAAAAAAAATCAATATGAATCGATAGAAGTAGAAACATGTTTAATAGAAAGTGTTATGAAAATAGTCAATAATACAACTTTCATAAAAAAATAATCACATACAAAAGAAATTACGTGCCAATGTGCATTGTGATAATATATATTGTGATAATATATATACATCAATGCCGGCCTCATCAATGCTAGATTACTCCAAGCTCATGCCTTAGACATAGCTGACACTATAACACTTCATGACCTGCACTTTATTGCCATCACAGAAACCTGGTTGAATCCAGCATCAAGCCCCTCACTTGCCCTCGCCATTCCTGAAAACTACTCTATCATATGATCAGATAGAGACGCCAACCTCTCAAAAGGAGGAGGCACAGCATTAATTTACAAAGCATCGTTAGATCTAAGAATGGTCTAAGAATGGTCAACAAACAACCATTACCGTCCGTTGAACTTTTATATAACAAATTATCCACATCCACTACATCCACCATCACAATTCGTCTGATCTACCGACCTCCAGGCCCAACAACAACCTTTGAAAATGACATATCACATGTACTATCTATCAATAATAAAAGCAACTCTAAAGCCATTATTTTGGGAAACTTCCACTTAGGCTTCCAAGACCTGAAAGATACCAAAGCCTCTGCCCTCAAGGACAAAATAACTGAACTAGGGTTCACACATTGTATAACCAACCCCACCCACAATAAAGGAAAAATGCTAGATTGGCTAGCAGACTTCAATTGTAACATTAATACACACTCCAATATACCTTGTGCGTGGACGGACCACAATCTTATCATGTTCACCATAAATGAAGAAGCATGCCCGACCCTACAAACCCAGGCACCAGCCACGATGACCAGAAGCAAACATAAACTCAACCTAGAAAACCACTACTACAACCTATCACACACCCTGTCACAATGCACTCTGACCCGACAGTACTAGTAGACTTATACAATGAAACCATCCTGAAGGCGATTAACAGTATAGTGCCTCTTAAACCTCAGAAATCTAAACTTCTTGCTCACCTTTTATTGTTTATGGTTTAAAACAAACCTTTACAAAATTAAACAAGTTACAGATTAAAATAAGAACATAAAAAGATTCAAGAAATTACAAGTCAGGTTTCAAATCAAATTCGAAATTACAAATTCAGATGCGTCTAAAATTTCTTATCAACCATTCCTCAATAACAAAACATAACAATTTCACAAAAAAGCAAAATACAATACAATATCCTTATCGAATTAAAACCTAAGTGTCTAGAAATAAACTAAACCCTAGTTTCTGTAAGCAGTTCATACTGCGAAATTAAAATTGAATCGAGAGGTCCTAAAAATCTTGTCAAACATAGTGTCAGCCGTTAGCTAGAACCTTCCATACACCTTCTCCACAAGGATTCTTTCCAAGTATCAGAGTCATTATACATATACAACCCAAAGGATACATTTCTTTGGGAGTTGAAAGATGGACAAAACATAGCATGGTGTTTCAAGGTTTCAAGCACTCTCCCTTGTTCACAAAAGCGACAGTTACCCGCAGATTTGTTACGACTGAATTGATCCCACAGAAGCAACCTTTCATTTGTGATAAATTGATTCAGTTTAAACCTCATGTACAGCTTTCTTGCGTTATTACACGGGAAAATGTCCAAATAGTGCGCACAGTCTCCAAGGTTTCTGGTGAATTTGGCATATTCATAATACATTTTGCTTTTACCAATTTGATCCACCATAACACACCAAAAGTATTTTTGGAATTTCTTTTTACAAGCTGGGATTCCTATTATTAGATCTTCCTTATCAATCATGGTTTCATTTAGAATTTTATCCATTTTATCTTTATATTTTACGATGAAGGGTACATCCTCCTCATTCAATAATTGTGCCAAGTCCTCATATAAAGATTTTTTCGGTGGAGCCAATAGTTTGACATAGTTGTTAAGTCGTCGCCAATAGCATTTAACAGATAAGGGTAAGATCCCAACTTCATGGCAAATCATCGTATTCGGTATTGACATAGCCATCCCCAGAACTTGCTTCCATAATTTTCCCTGTGTGCAATCCAAAAAGTCCTCTATCTCAAATATACAAATGTCCAAGATATACAAAAGTATTGGTTCTACCTTTAATAAGTAGAACTGATTTAAAGGGTCCAAAGAAAATTTACAATATCTATGATAGATAATTTTCATTTGGGAAGTAAGTGGTTTAACTTTATTCTTAATCATCTCTTTCCGCATTCCTATAGAGTAGGAATCGGAGAGCTGATAGCCTAAGTAACGCATCATCCTAACTTTAGGGATAATACACTCATTAAGCAACCAGGTAAATTTGATAGTTTTCTTTTTCCCCTCAGTAATTACAATAATAAACGATTTCAGTGTGTTTACTTGAAGGTTGTTTTTATAGGCATAGGATTGAAAAGCTGTCAATTTTGCCTGTAGACCAAACGGGGTGCGATCCATAAACAAAAGATGGTCAGCGAAAGCAAGCCAGTTAATTACCAGACTGTCCAATTTCACAGGAAATGACACAACATCGGCCCAAGCTATATCAAGGTCAGCCAGATATAAGTTAAACAACACTGCAGCCAAATTACACCCCTGTTTAAGGCCGATTTCTGTGGGTATTTTGTCGGTTAGAACTCCTTCTTTAGTTAATCTAATTCTGTATGTGGTATTTTGATGAAGAAGTGCTAAAATGGCCACCAAATACATCAGGAAACCATAAGCGGCCATTTTTTCCCAAAGAACTGCACGAATGATTGAATCAAAAGCAGCCGTTAGGTCCAAGGCCGCCATATAAATCGGACCCGTATGTTTCCCCTTGGTTTGGGCATATAGAAGTGCTAGTATGAAGGCATTAAGCGAGCACCCCACTTGTTTGCGAAAGCCCACCTGATATTTAGGCAAAAAATCTAACCGATCTATAATCTGTAAGATGGATTCCAACAGTAAATAGGTAAAGATCTTCACTGATGCATCCATGAGTGCAATAGGTCTAAAATTATTCGGATCATCCCAACTCCCCTTTTTGTAAATGGGGATGATATTCGCCGAGCACCAGGAAGGTGGGATTCAGCCTGTTAAATAGACACTATCGAATTTGTTCTCAAGAATTCTTGCCCAGAATAGGGGATCCTTCTTTATCAAACATGGTGGGATACCATCAGGGCCAGGGGCCCGAGAGGGCTTAATCTTACCAATCGCTCGAATAATGTCATCCAAAACCCAGGGGGATTTTTTTAAAATCATTGTGTGATAGTTCATGGTACCGATATCGGCAAATCGAGGGGGAAGGGCAAATTTAGCTTGTACATATGTGACCCAGGTAGTAGCAGCTACTGCTGCTTCTTTCACTGACGATGAAACTCCTGTCAGCAGTCGTAGGGCAGACCAAACTTGTTGAGAATCATGTTTTAGGAGATAGGATAGCATATTCTGATTATCAGCTGTCAACAACTCATATTTCATAGTTTTAAGCCTGTTACAGTATCTCTGATTAATTTTCGCTTTTAACATCGCATATCTGTCCCCCATTAAATAAGGAGGGCCAAGACTACGTATGTCCTTACGTTTCTCTTTGCGAAGATTTGCTATTACTGAATTAAATGTATGGTGATGAGACAGTGGTTCACTGTTTTGGTTTATAGATATTAGATACCGTACATGAGTCTGGATTCTAAGTCCATTATTCCATTCGACAATGGGACAATCCCTACCAGCTCTGTCCTCTGGAAGATATATGCTAGTATCATGTCTCAATCGATCCATCATTCTCGAGCATATTCTGCCATTCCAAAGTAAGCTGATATTTGGCCGATCTAAAACAATTGTGGTTAGAGCCAAATCTTTAGCATATTGTCGGGGCAAAAATTTCAAATTAAGGAGTAGGGCCATGTGATCACCCAAGGCTGGGTCACATATGTCTAATGATTCAACATCAGCCAAAAGATTAGTAGAGACAAAAAAATAATCAATCATAGAAAATGCCTTACCTCAAACCCAAGTATATCTATAGTGGTCGAGGTTGGGGATCACCAGTTGGATGTCCCATGCAAGAAAATAGTCAACCCACTTCTTCCCCAAATTCATAGAAGGGGTAAACGAACGGGAATGAATACAATTAGGTGGTGTGAAACACGAGGCATTGAAATCCCCCCCAACAATTATAGGAATGCCTGGATCATTGGATATGACATCAACAAGAATTCTATCTAATATCTCATGTAAATCACACTGTGCTATATGAACATGATTCCAATACAAACAAATAACCACCAGTGTACCACTACCACGTCCTATACCTCTTAATTTTACTGCTATTATGGAATAATCAGCAAAGACCAATTCAGAAGAAATTCTACAGGCCTTATCAATGAGGACCGCAAGGCCACCAGATGGACGTCCTAGTGAACCTTTAATGGCGGGTTGGACGTGGGTACAATACCCTGGGATATCAAAATGAGACAAATTCATGGATTCTTGAATCAAAATGATCTCAGGGCGAGCTTCAGGTTCCACTCGCGATGCCCAGAGCCTGAAATATTTCAGGCCGCAGGCATTCCAGGACATTAATGTCAGTCCCCTCCCCTTATTCTATTTATTAGCCATGTTCTGAAAAGACGAAATCTGGGGTGGAGGCTTAGTTGACTTAATACCAGAGCAAGCCATCGCTAAGGTCATAAATTGCTTAAAGAGTTCCTCGTTCATTGGGGCTGGGAAAGCTCCCTCATTGAACCCCATTTGCGTTGTCTGCTTAGCGACTGTTTTTTCAACAAAGGATTTCGCTAGATCTTCGTTTTGAAATATAAATGGGGTTAAACCTATCAGTTCAAAATCGGTTCTTTGAGCCCAAATCATCCTCATGATGATATGCGAGTGATAACCACAGATCATCCTATTATTGTTATTGGAAGAAAGTCTGACCCAATCAATATCGTCAGATCTGATAGTTCTCAATGCTGGTATATCCTGGAAAGCTTTCAGGATAGCAGATCGATTTAGGCGCATTTTCCCATTTGGTGTTTCATTAGATTCCCAACCCATGATAGATGGCATCTCTGTAGAAAGCTGTAATTCCGCCTCGTCTGGGAGTATATCAAAGGGGACTTCGGCCCCAATGATTTCTCCGCCATGGTTCTCAAGAATCGGGGAGTCAATTAAGCCACTCACATGCGAAGGAACCCGGGGACCTCCTTGAGGTTCTTTAGTGTCGATCTTAGTTACTTATTTTTGAGTTAGTTTTCTATGCTCTTTCAACGGTCTAGGACCGCTTCCTCCCTTCATTATGTGCGAGGCTTTCTTGATTCTCATGTTAGGGAAGAAATTCAACAGATTCGATTGCTTAAGATTGGCAAGTTCCAAATTTGTATCTTGTTGTACAGCTTCTATTATATCACCTAGAGTACCTGGTTTGAGATTGGCATGCATTTCGCTGTTATGAGCACGCAATCCCTTAGGCTTCAAACCGGTAGAGTCACAAGACTCAGGTAAATTCAATAATTCCTTGGATTCTGGATTAAGTTGCTCCAAGTCAATGACCTGGTATCATGGGAAAGCACAGCTTCTTATTCGCCTTATTTAGGGCATTTGCTTTCAAGAAGTCGTTTTTTATTTTTTAGTTGGCCGCTTTAATATGTTTTTCTTGATGGAATTTTCTTTTTTGGGCTCTTGCAGCCATTTTTCTCTGCTTCCTAGTCATGACACCGCCAATCGGAACTTGGGAATCAATGGGAGAGGGTAAGATGGTCATAGAGGGCCCTTTGGGATATAATTCATTCTCAAGGTCTATTAGATTGGTGAGGTCAGACAAATTACTAGTAAATTCACTCCCCTCAATGTGTTGCCCCTTCCTCCGTTCCCCCCATTTCTCGAAGAATGCGATCTGCAGGAGGCAAATCACACGGGAGGTCACTGAAACGATTCGTCAGCTGCTGTATAGCCAGCACATTGGCTGAAATGGCCAGAGACAGCTTCTGAATCATTGGTTCAATCACAACTTTAGGATCAATTTTGGGTACAGCTGTTATGGCGGCGAAGGACGGTTTACTCTCCCCTGCCATCCTTGCATCTGCCAAGGTTTGCGAGGCCTGGTGTATGCCCTCAATACGAGGTTGGATTTCCTCTAATTTCAAATCTGGCAGGGTCATTTGATTAGCAGTCGAGTGAACCACCTTCCTTATGTCCTTACCCATTACACCCGCATCGCAAGCAAATAGAAAACCTTCTATCCTGCTAATCTTTGACAAAACATCGACTAAAACACCTTTTAGAATACCTATTTCACCATGAGTTTGTTCATGTCCCTTATCTAACAAGTTTAATAGTCTAGTCATTACCGGAAAATCAGTGGCCATAGACTCATTACATGATTTCTGTTGCTCAATTACATTGTGAGTGCCAAGGTGTCTAACATCTGGATTCTGTGATGCAGAGAACATTGCAATTTCATGTTCCGACAAAGAGAGTACATCTATAGGGTCATAATTGATTTTTGTGTCAGTGGGGGAACTAGATATGACTTTATTATAGTCCCTTCCCATCAATTTGTTAGGGCACATAATAGCTGTCCCACTCATACTTTGAGATGAGCCACCTACGTTGTTAAATAGATGGACGTTTTCTATACCAAATCTTGAGTGAGTAACGGGGGTGGAGGGAGCCTTGGAGAACCTCATACGATTCCCCAATACAGCCTCAATGCCAGGTGGTATTATAGAGACATCCGCTAATTTGGTATTACTTGAAGTTCCTCCAGCAAGAGCCTTATGCTACATAATTAACCATAACCTCAGCAACAAATATAAAGCTCACTACAGCCATCTCTACTGCAGCAGACAGGAGAGTATCGGCATTGTCAAAGGAAGGAAGAGGCAGAATGAGTCTCCTTGGCGTGCAGACGTATGATGTCACTATTTTCAATTCATCCCAAGCTGGAGGACAGGGGGGATTTTCTAAGCATTATAATAATCCCTGCCATAAACCAGGAAGAAGATCTGAATAAGAAGAACAAGCCTATGGACCCTCATTTGTATAGGACCATACCAAAGCTGCGAAGATCCATAAAATATGTTCTTGACCCAGCTGTGAAAGCTCCTTCTTGCAACAAAAGGGTAAAAACTCTAATTTAAACATTAGAGGACTTGTCTGGTACGGGCATATGTTTCATGTCCATTGTGAGACAGATATCCCAGCCCTCCTTTATAACTCATAAATGATGAGGAATTTTCCTATTGAACATCAATACCAGCAATTAACTTGAAGAGGTTCCGTAGAGATAGAAGTCGTTTTAATATGGTTTGATATGTTGCTTTAACTCTGGAGTTTGAGTACCTTCTAGTTGTGTATAATTTGTGTTTGATGTGTTTCCTATAAAAGGGAATATACAGGACTATGGCTGTTGAACATACTCTATATACAAATATTTCGTTTAATGGACTTAATCTACCTACATAGTAACTGTACACCTAGTCTGCATCTGCAGATAGGGCATGCATCTTCATTGAACGTTATGATTCATGACAATAGACTTGTCTCAAAACAAAAAAAGGCAAAATGAATACCAAAATATACATTTTCAGTGAATTTTTTTAAATGGCATCTTTGTCAGTGATTATCTTTTGAGTTCTTCAAAACATTCACGTGCCTAATTTGTTTCTAGTTTTCAACTGCACATCTACCACTTTCCAACTGCACATTCATTTTTCCAACTACATATTGTGTGCCCAATTACACAATAAAGAAAGTGCGCAGTAGGTCTTCAGTAAACCTCAGTGAGAGGAAAAGCTGAGTCTGCCACGATGAAATGTGCAACTGTGATCTGGTATTTGAACACAGATCTCTGCAACAAGTGCCACCTAAATCTATAAATATACATTTCAACCTCGGTTATTACACATGCTCAATATATTCCCTACAGGTGAACATGCTACAAAGGTTGTGCTGCAGTCAACACACACATTTACACACTACAGTGAACACAGAATGCATTAGGGAATTCACTGATAAGATCACACTTTAGTTGGCAGCAGCACACTAAACAATTCATGCATGACTTGGGTTATTTCTGCTGTGTAAAAACGTGCGCTGACTGCATCAGAAAGCCATGTGGGGGCACTCCAAGAGGAGGGCTTTGGTAATATGAACCTTTTGCCGTCCCATAAAAAGGTCTTTGGTCCTGTGGGAGCATACCCGTGGTGGTCTGGGGTGGGGTCATTCTGAAAAGGAGAGCCACATGAAAAGGTGTTGGGTGATGGAGAGAATGTGTATGTGTGTGTGAGGATCTGTGTGTTTCCTTGTGTGTTTGCATAGGTGTGTGTGTGTACATGTGTGTGATTAGTGTTTGTGCATTAGACATGGGTGGAGGAGATTCTAGGGCATGATGTGACATTATAAATACCCGTTAGTGATTCATAAAATTATGTAATAGGGTTACCTATGTCACTATTCTATTTTTGGGCTGATACTAAGTGAACATATGTTTAAAGAATTATAGCGATTGGATTGGTCCAGAAGAAATTGCTTCAGACATACAGTCTGTTTACTGCCACATAGAAAGGTCAGGTAGAACTCGCCTGTAGCTTCCCATATGCTTCCCCGTGATTGTTCGCATTACTGGACTCCATGCAGCAAGGGTGTCTATATCTGCCAGTCCTGGTTCTGGTGTCACAACCAGTCTTCTTTTGTGTCCAGATTCATGGGACTTCCAAAAGCTTTGACCTTTCTCTCAAGACAGATCCATTCCAGAGTGCCCTGCTGTGATGGATTTCCTTTTGCTAGTGGAAATCTCCCACATTTAAACGTTAGGAGCTCTAGTAAATAGATTCTGTCATGACAGATCTGATAACCGGTGTCACTTTCAGACACGGCTATGAGTTCTGAAAACTAGTGCTGGTGAGTTTGCCCGAGATGGGCCCGGTGGCCATTGGGTGAATAAAAGAGCTCACCAACATCCATAAATAAGAGACCACATGTACACCTTCTGCTGGGCATCAGTAATTTCATGCCAGCAACTGGATAGGCCACACAGTACCTAACATAAAAGTATGCACATACAGAAATTGAGTAATAGTTTCTCATGATGGTTTTCTTTTAAACATGTAACTAGCACTAAGTAAACCCTTTAACATTACGCAGATATCTACTCACACATCCTTTCGTCTTAATTCACTATGGCCTATGGTAAAACACAGTTATGCTGGCCTAAACCCTTGGGACCATTTTAAGGGCGTTGGATATCTGCTGTTTCTTGCTGTTTGTGGCTGGGGGCGGCTGCAAAGAGCATAGAAACTACTCTGCAAGACCATCATTCACCGGTGTTGGCTTTGTGAACAAGGTCTGCATGAGAGGAGCTGCACTACGACCTAGAACATGTGCACAATAAGTGACTCAACGGACCCTGAGTTGATTTCGCAGAGAAAGACGCAGTTACAGGTAGGACAGCGTCTGGTCTCCCACCCCGCCGCTCAATCCTCGTCACTCTCCCCAGCCCGAATTAGACATAAAGTACCTTCGTCTCTAATTCAATCCCGTCTAATCTTCACCAGCCTGGCCCTCGAGGAGGAGCTGGCAAAGTCCCCAACGAGGGGCGATTTGGACAAAAACAAGGATAGTAGGAGGCTTGGGGCCGATTTAGTACTGGTAAAGACAAGTGCCTTACTAAACCGAAACAAGGGGTCAAATGATCTTGAGGAACACGAGTGAGAGGGGGACAGAAATGACTCTCACCATGACATATGGGAAGGGGACACAATCAAAGACCAGCAGCACAGGATAGACAACACCTCAAGTATGCTGCCGCAACGGTTGGAGAACATAGACTCATCTGAGCCAGGCCTGACCGTGCAAATAGTTGCGCCAAGCTCAACTTCGACATCGCCTGGCAAACATTCTACCCAAAGTGAACAGTCCAAAATAATAGAACTACCATTGGGCAAGAACCAAATCTAATAAATATAATCCCCCTAAAACCTACCAATGTAGAAATGCCAATCTTACAATTCGAAAATCCAAAGCAAAAAGGATCGCATCAGATCAAAGAGAAGGAGCGGTAGGGGTACGCGGGACAAAAGACTCCCGCACTAGGAGAGGAGACCCCAGAGACTAAAGGTCCCAATGTAACCCCCGATCAAACACAAATAGAACAGAGACAGCAGCAATATGAGCCCAAACTGGACGAAGACTGTCAAATAGCAGAAATCGTTCAGGAGCCACCAAATCACATAAATGAGATGGACTGGCAGGACGAAATGTGGGATGATCTGAATAATCAAGAAAACATACCACCCCTCAGACCACAAACCAAGAAGAGGGCCAAGACACCAACAAAGCACCAAATAGAATTGAGACAAGCTGAAAAGGTAAAAATGAGACACTTAATACAACCAGTAAAAGAAGGGAACCTACTATTGTGCCAGGACAGGGGGATCTATCCTTTGAAGTTAGATTAACTACCCAGTCCAAAGACCCCAATACAGAAAAATTCAACCCTGGCTATTAAGCTGATTCAAGATATTTCTAATCTCACAGGAAAAATAGTAAGTGATAAAAAAAGGAATTTATCCTTTATAATGAAAAGAATCACGGCACTGGAAGAAGACGATCCACATAACCATATTGCTTCAATAGGAAACCCACAATCCGAAGCGATGAAATCCACACAATGGCCAGAGACAGGAGAATTATCGAATATGCCTCATCCTAGATCGGACCAAGGTGACCAACTAAGAATAATCAATGATGAGGCCCTGTGGAAAATGTGCGATATGTGTGATAAAAGTCGACAAGAGGACTTTATCCATATCCAGAACGTTGTCATGGCAGCCCTAAATACAACATTGGCACCATTCTTGAAACTCTACGAGACCATCAATGATTCAGTAAACTCGGCCTACGCACTATACCTGAATACACAAGAGCAGGTTTTCCGAATTGGCAGGATTCGGAAAAAGATTAGACGTAAGGCTAGAAAAAAATCGGACACCTCATGCCAATGGCAAAGCCGCCTGTGTGATCTGGCATGTAAAGACATAAATGATAAACATCTACTAATGGAAGCTATCCTAGAGGACAACAAGTGGATAAGAAAATCCTGCGCAATAAGAGCTACCGTTAGTGGAACGTATAAAGAGCTACAAAATATGAGTCCGGTGCCTAGTGTCCTGAGAAAAAAATCAACATTGGGAGCAGAACGTCCCTACACAAAGCATGGAAGGCCCGATAAGTCAGGGTAAAGGCCAAGGAAACACAAGGACGACAAAAGGGGTAGTGAAATAAAATCCAGTCAATAATGAAGACCCCCAATATACTCAATGTTCCAAGGAGGAAATCGTCAAGACAATATGGAAATAGTGGATGTGGGAAACAGTGCCTAAAAGTCGCACTCATCAGTCCTACCAAAGAAAACAAAAAAGCAAGCAGTCAAACGTAAAGCAAATGGCACACGAGCATTTCTAAGAAACATGCGAACCCCGCCACGAGATGACTTGCAACCACCCCTAAAGAAAGTAAGAAGAGAACTGACCCTAAGCAAAGTCCCTATAAAAGTCCACATAGAAAAAGACCAATATAAGGGAAGAAGACTCTGATGTGGTGACAGTAGTGTACCTAGATGGGTCAGAGTGTCTGAGTGATCTCATTGAAGTAATTAAAAATAACCACGAAGATGAAACATGGGAGGATATCAGTTTGACAGACTGGCAAGTCATTGATAAATATTCAAACCTGGAGGGAAAAAAAGAAAGGAAAGATGATGGGAAGAGACCAGCACAAACGAACGAAAATAGAAGGAAAGAACTTCTAGTGCATATACAATACAAAAGGCCAGCACGAAGAGATGAAAGGAGGGATGAATGTGCACTGGATAGGGAGGATCATAAAATGAAAGGCCCAAAAACCCAGTTAATAAATTGGAAAGATAAGGAGGATCGATCGTACAGAAAGAAGTCCGAGCAGCCAGATGGGGAAGAAAAAGAGAGAGAAAATATAAAAAAAGAACAAATGAAAAAGAAAAACACATCAAGGCCCTCACTAAGAGAAAATGAAATGGCCAAAATAACTATTCGAAAAGAAGATCTGAGAAAGTAGATTTAAGGGGAACCATTCCAAATATTAATTTCCTTAAATTGAAATTGAAAAGGATTACCAAAAACCATGAGAAAATACTTCTGAATAGAAAAAATGTAACTATGCTGTTAAATCAGCTCCTCCTAGGTGATAAGCTCCGGGTAGATGACATAGCGATTATAGAATTCATAGATGAAAGCAGGATGGATCTGATTGTTATACATTTCAGATCAGAGAGAGCAAGAGACATGGTGCTGAGAACAAAGACCAAACTATGGGATCTAGGCCTGAGACTAACCAAAGTAGAGGAAAAGGGGAGAAATGTAAGATCTGAAGAAAGCGCTCGATTCAAGCGCGAGCGCCCGGCCACAAAGAAAACAAACAAAGCCGCCATGCAGTTGCCTAAACATCCAGGGATCCCTGTGAAGTTCACTAAGGAAAAAATCAGTCAAAAGGAAGAGAAGACGGAGGAAACCGTCAAAAACACACTGGAAACACGAAACCATAAATCTACGGACAGAGTGCTGTCAAAAATGAGATATACATCGGACAACTCAAGACCACAGTCGAAACATCCAGGCTATAGTGAAACCCAACAGGCCCCAGCGGCAAAGGAAAATGGAAGCACAAAAATTGGAATACAGAAAAGGAAGCAATAGAGTGAGAAGGAGGAACAAGCCCAAAAATCCCTCTTGACCTCATGGAATACGATGGGATTTGGACACTTATATTCGGGGGAAACAGACCTCTTGTCAGAATTCGAGATCATATGTATACAAGAATCCTTGATAAGAAGTCGACCCCTCTGTGAGGGCTTCCAAATTTACATCAATCCTGCACTGAAAGGCAAAAAGGGAAGACCAAGAGCTGGTTTGTTGACCCTAATTAAAGACGATTGTGACATACAGGTGTGCGATCATCAAACCCCAAATCCATACGTACAAATATTAAAATTGACCAAAAATAAAGGAAAACTAGAAACTAGACTGCTCCTAATCAATAAATACCAGAGCAATCAAGATATAGATTTTGACAAATATGTTACAGCTATTACTGGACCCTTGGACCAATGCATGGAGGAAGACCCTGAACAAATGATTTTGATATGTGGGGATTTGAACCTAAAATTTTTGGATGGAAAGGGTAGGCTGAAAATAAGAACTGAACTAGAAGCATTGTAAAAAAAATTGATCATGGAAATGAATATTGGTGACATGAACATGCTAAATGGTCAGACACGAGGCGACATTCCAGGAGCAGAAACCTGGTTTTCTAAGAGTGCCTGTTTAGTTTATTGTTTTGTGTCCAGAAATACACTAGGATGCACCAAATCATTTACGGTAAAGAAACAAACAGCGAGTGATCATGCATTACTAGAAATTGAACTACTGTCCAATGGAAACAACATGGGGAAGGAACCAGATCAGATTTAAACCCACTAATATTTCGAAATTAGCGGAAAAATTGGTTAACAACATCAGAAACAACAAAAAAGCGACTGAATATAGATGGATGCTAAAAGAATTTGAAGTGAAAGGAGACATTAAGGAAAGACTCACAATCCAAAGAAAACATGCATATAATAAAGAAGTAGTAAAGAAGCAAAGAGAGTATAGAGCCGAGCAAATCAGACTATGTCGAAGTCACCTTTCGGACAAATTAGACCTGTTAAGGCGGAACAAGCAACGTTGTAAAAACTGGTTAAATTCTTCAAAGGCATGGAGAGCACAGCGAGACGTGGAAAAATTGCTAGCAGCAATTACAACTGGGAATGCGTGATCCTTGTGGGAAATTATAAACAAGGGTGAAGATTTTCAACAAGCCGTAAGCACAAATCAAATATCAAAGGAAGTATGGGAGAACCACTTTACGGCTCTTTTCAGTGATGACATGGCCCGGAAATCACCCAAAGAAAATAGAAATCGGATACCCTGGCTTATAGATATTAACAAAGAAGACATAACATCTAGAATTAAACATTTAAGCTCCTCGAGGGCTGCTGGGCCAGATGGTATCTCAAATGGGATGATAAAAGAAAATGGTGAAGCTTGGGCGGACTTTATCCTGGCACTATTCTAGCAGACCTTACAAACCAGAACAGTTCCATCATCCTGGAAAGAAGCCCTGATAGTCCCTATTTTAAAAAAAGGGGACCGAATGAACCCAAGGAACTACAGGCCAATAGCCCTTTTGGACTCAATTGAGAAGATCTTTTCATCGATTTTGTTGAGGGATTTAAAAAAGTGGGCCATTAAGGTCGGTATACTGGACAACCGCCAAACAGCCTTTATGAAAGGAGTGGGAACCTCTTTGAACCTCTTCTTGTTAAATCTATTAACATTGAGAGCCATGAACACAACAGGGATCCTGTATCTCGGTTTTATAGAGCTGGAACAGGCATTTGATACTGTCTGTAGAGACCTCTTATGGGCAAAATTAAAAAACTGGAATTATCATTAGGATCTATTGGAAGCAATACAAGAACTCTAATCAGACACTTCAATCCAAATGATTGTTTCCAAAGGAGGAGATACAACAGACAAGATAGGGACTTCTAAAGGCATTAAGCAGGGATGCGCCTTGGCCCCATTTTTATATGGCGGACATGCAAACGCCGCAAGGAACTGTAAGGGCTTTTCCACCAAAACTGGAAGATGTAGATCTGGCATGGGTCCTATATGCGGGCGATGTCGTCTTCATTGATCAAATGGCAATAGGACTACCAAGAAGAATGGTGGAATTCAAGAACTACCTGGATAAAAATAAAATGAAAATAAATATAGAGAAATCAAGAATTTTAATAATGAACTCGGCCCGAGGTGCTAAGAAAAAGATCCCCTACACGTGGTCACTCGAAAAATAAGCCTTAAAAGTAGTGGACACTATAATCTACTTAGGTGTTATGATAAACAAAAACATCAACGAGCAAGCCCAATATGATTTCATAAAGGAAAGACTTATTAAACTAACCAATCAAGGCAAAGCTCTGCACCGAAGATTTGGAGCATACTCTATAACTCCAATTATTACCTTTTTCAAACAAAAGGTGACACCCATATTAACATATGGAGCGGAGACTGTTAAATCTAACATGGGAAGCCTGGGGAAAACTAGAGGCATATTTTTGGTGGAAGATTCTTAGACTCCCTACTTGTCTACAAATAGCAACAATCAGACACAAACTGAGACTCCAATCTATGGCCTCAATAGTCCTCTGGAAATCACTCTCTCTCTATCGCAAATGAATAGTCGAGAGACCGGCAGTACCTTTTGAAATCTTGGAATCCACATTGAATGTCAAAGGAGATAACATTTTAAGAGCATGGAAACAGAAATGTATGGACATACTAGGTTATAATAACATCGAAATGGAAACCCTCAAAGAGGATCCCGCAAAGCGAAAAGACGCCTAAAAGGCACCTAAAAGAAAGGGACTGGCTTGAAACGGATACGCTAAAGGCAAAGAATAGATACTGCCTGAAAATCATTTGGGAAAGGAAAGCCTTGAACTACCTACCGGCATATATGAAGAGATTTCCATCACCCTTCTATCGTGATCTCTTGATGCGGTGTAGACTGAACCTATTGCCATCGAGGGAAGTTCAATACTTGAGAAAGCAGATAAGTGAACAAGCTGCCTTATGTCGCTAATGTAAGAACCCAGAAATAATAGAGTCTACGAGGCATCTGGCTCTTTCCTGCCCAGAACTTCAAAGAATAAGAAGTAGTCTTCTGAGGAAATCACTGACTCGATTTGATTGTACCGCAGAGGAAGAATGGTGGGAACGGCTAATGACGGTTCACAAAATCGGTCAGACATTGGACGTTTTGAAATTAGTGGAATGGATTTTTAAGGAAATAAAGACTGATGATGAACATTAAGAACTCGCCCTCGTTACTGATATAAACAAACTGAGAGACTAACTTAACATGATGAGCAGAAAGCCTAGACGACTAGTTGTTAAAGGTTAACAATGGGCTGCAGTTTAACCAATAAAACAAAAAAACCCACAAAAAAAATAATGTTTATTGTCTGCCTAGTTCCTAGTGACCCGAGAGCTTTTATGTACTAGCCTGTTTGGGACTGAGGCCCACTCACAAGAGAATTTCAAACCCAGCCCCAAAGTCTTCCTTTGTACGTGCCTGGAATGGTTTGTCACCTTCTAAGAGAGCATGATATGCACTGGGGGGGAGGAGAGGTCTCGATGTTCATAGTACAAGCTCTGCCAGCATGGAGAAGACCACACCAGGGGGCAATTACTTGAGTTACCTTAGATGTAGGACAGAGAGGGAGGTTTTAAAATAGTCAATAGTCCTGCAGACAAAACGCTCTGGGACTGACATCGCTAGACAAAAGACAGTGATCAAAGAAGGTGTCAAATAGGCCAATCCACTGTGACAGATTGACTACAAAAGGGAGTGAGACCACCCCTTTAAAATAATCATCTTTTGACTACAGAAGGATTTCACATGGAACTTTATTGAGGGACAGTCTGCCCCAGAATCCTCTTCCAGTGCTCTCTGGCAACCTTTCTCACTGAGATGTGCAGAATAAGGACTCACGTTAACCTTTGAGAACCTAGATGGGTGTTTTACAGCAACCCAAGGACAAAGGAACAGCTCTGGGCTATGTTTGATGCCTTAAATTGCTGTGAGCTATGCTGCCCCAGACATCGCCTGCATGTCCCAAGTTTCTTTGAGCAAAGTACTATTGTTGCATGTTGAACCAGACTGCATGTTGGATCCCCGACCCAACGCTGAATCGCTCATTCAGAAAGATCCTAGACTTCCATTTCAGTGCTGTCAAGCCTCGGGAACAAGCCTAAAGGTTACCAGAAGTGGTTCTGCCCTGCTGGCCTGCCAAAAAGAGCCATTGTGAATATTAAGAACCCACTCCCTATCTTTTTAAGACATCTTCATTGAACTTGAACATTGCTGCTGAAATTATTGGCTGGCTTCTTTTATTCCAAATTCTACAATTGTGTGTCTTCTCTGACAGCGGTGGCTTATTCATATTTTAGTAGTTGTATGTATTTTTACTTTAATTGCAGACTCATACTTTTATAGAACCTTGGTTGGACATTCGTTTATTTTAGTAGCACAGTACTATTATTGTTTTGATGCGTCTATGCTGGCTCACACACCATGTCGAAAGCTATAGCCTGCCCTCAGCCCATAATAACTGGATGTGCGCCATTCATGTTCTGCCTGTTTCACCTCTACGATTGAATCACTGCAGCTTTAGTAGTAGTGTGGGAAAGAGTATGTGTTTAGAAACCAGTATGCAGCCCCGTACTCCTGCAAATCAGTAGTCATTTCATCACACCTTCCCTTCACACAAAAAGCAGCAGACAGTATCAGTAAGGGAGGTTAGATTTATGTTGGTGTGCGGTTTTAGTCTGTCAATGTTTGTACTGATATATTTCCATTAGAAGCACTCTAGTTCTGTCATGGTTTTCATAGTATTTTATCTTGTCTTGTAATTTTCTATTTTCTATGACTGCCTCTGCTTATCTTCTCTGCTAGCTCCTTCCCAGACTCGCACACTGGCCTCCAGTTATTATTGCTTTTTTATTTAATTAGTCAGTGAATTCTTACAGGATGTGCTGCTTGGCAGATGGAGAAGATTTGGGAATGAGGCCATAGCACGGAGGCTCTGCCCTATTAAGCACAGACTACGTTCGGAGCACCGTGCCAACTGCATCGAGACATGAGAGGACGGTGTGACTTTCCACGGACAGAAATCTATATGTATTCTGCTGGTCCCAGTTTTATTCCCAGCGTGGCCAACTCAGTCTTTTTCATCGTGTAGAGGATGTAAAATAAGAGCCATCATGCTTGGTAATAGTAAGCGTGGTGATGCCCTCTGGTACCAGTTGTCTATTCTAATCCTTCTCTCCTATCCTGAAAACATTTTAGATAATACATTCTAATAAATAGTAATAATTTTGATATTAATGCTACAAAGCAGCTGGCAGTGACTGCAACACTATATAAAAATATGTCTGTCACTATTTAAACTGAGCAATGTCTGTTTCTCCCTGTGGGGTGCACCCACTCAGTGGCTCCATGCCACAGTAAACTGTACACAACCCTTCTCCTAATTCCCATCTCTTTATTCCTTGTGCAAAACATTTGCCTTGCTTTGCCATTCATGTCTCTAGTGCAGTGGTCTTCAAACTTGGATGACGAGGTATCCCGTCCTTGGGATTATCTCCCTGTTGCCGAGGATGAGATACCTCATCCTTGGCACTTAAGGGGTTAATGAAAGAGAAAACGTTAGAAGGCATTGAATGGCGAAATACCGAAATCACCAACAAAAGGCCTTGGCGCTGCGGGGGAAAACCCATAGAAGTTAAAGGGTAAAATCAGTTTTAATATGTAGCAATGTCTTTCCTCACAAAATCGGCAACGTTGTGACACATGTCATGTAGCGCTCAAACCCTTACTGGCTCAATGACTGCTCTGTTAGCTGAGAAGGGTCATGCAGATGCTTGCCCCTCATGGTCCTGCAATCCGACTGGTTGTGCACACCTTCATATCTAAATTGTCTGGCTCACCCCACCTCTATTTTTGTCCTTCGATGCATTCCCTTTCTATTGTTTTCCTTCCTCGCCACTTTTAAACCAACTGTAAAGTGTTAAAATAAGAAACTTGCAATAGGGCATGAAACCCCACAGTGCTCACATCGGAAAGGATCTTAGAGTCTAACCCTGAGATCCACTCTTACGTGACAACTGTCCTCTGTGTTTTCGCAGGATTTTGCTCACATTCAGGACTTCTAGCTCCCAGCTGCCGGAAATGTGGCGCATGCTGGCAGTGGGGAGCTACAAATCCAAAGTCTGAGCAAAATCCTGTGAACACACAGAGGGCAGTGGTAGAGGATTTGAGCACTGCCCTCTGTGTGTTTGCTGGATTTTGTACACAAATCACATTATAAACTGAAATTACAAATATATAAATACTTATGTGAAGCAAAAATAGTATGACAGTAACTTTGTTTTCCCTATTTGGAACAGAAGAATGCAAGTATATGAATGCAAAAAGATGTCAGCCTAAAATAATCTTCTATGCCTTATGCGGCTTTTCAGTCCAGTCATAAAGACACACAAAAACAAAACAGTGTGGCAAAGCTATCTGTTAGTAAACATTATAGGCCTGATTTGAAAAATTGTTTTTCATTGGAAAAATCAATGTCAATGCTTCCACAATAAATTAACTGCTTGTAGAAGTGCCTTCTTACCACTTGGGAACTGCCATTTAAACATCCCACCTGCTTGAGAAATGGTAAGCAAGCATTTCTGTTCGTTTAGGGCAATTTTGACTTTGCTGGGTGGCTCCCCTTCTCTCAGTCTTATCTCGAGTCTGTTGCCTAGGGCAGCTTTTCACCTGTGATGAAGTGCAAATACCACGTAAAAGAGATGCAAGGTGTGGCTGGTGAGTATTGCAGGTAGGGCAGCCCCAGGGTCAAGTTACGCTTGATTTCATGTATCATTGATTAGCCACCTCCTTGATTGAAACATAATAGAACTTAAATGTTCATCTTCCCCTCGCCACCCGGTGAGCAAGGTGTGTCCCTCCACCCCAAGGTGACTCTGAGAATCCAACGAAGGCAGGAGGTTGAACTCTTGTGGCGTCTTCACCAGAAGACACAGGACACTTGAACTCTCCTCCAATACCCTCCACAGGACAGTAGAACAGAATGCCAGTAAGTGTGGTTACTTGGCCATTCTGTGATGAAGCTAGGCTTTATGCCAGTTACATGAGCTCACAAACTGCAGTGAGATGTGCGCGTCTCCCAATGCCCCCCCGCCCCAATCACATTGGCTTTTTTGTGCAGCAGTGGTCTCTGGTGTACCCCTTTCCAGGAAGGGACACTCTTAAAGCAGGTGCTACATGCATCTTGTTTTATCCTCGGCAGGACAACGCTCAGGAGCTCAGGGTTGCTTTTGTTCCAGTTGGGAGGCATCTCTGGCCAATCTGGAGGCTTGCCAGCGTTTTAGGCTAATTTCAAACCGATTTAACACCAGGACAGGAATGCCCGCACCCCCCCACACTATCTCTGCACCTTTGCTTTTGCTCCAAGGCTGCACCCTGATAAGTGGACATACATAGATTAAGGACAACCAATATTGTACATTTTTATGTGCAGGTAGACAGTACGGCCAGCTATGCTTAGGATGTGACCATGATGGGTGAAGTGCTAGAGTGAAGGCTGAGGAAGTGAGGGACAGAGGCAGGTTAGAGTCGAGGGAAAGGTTTTAGCTTTGCTATCTAGGATAGATGGCTGGGTTGAGCGAATGCTGCTGACTGACCACAGAATGCAATTATTAGGTCACATGTTTGAATCCCATTGAGGTGGAATAGGGATTTCATCCATCTGTGATTGCCGAGAATTAGGACAATCATGTTTTTGATTTTTCTTTTCTTTTAAGTAGCCAGAGCTGAAATGTATGTTTTTCTTGCAGGCGCAGTGGCAAACGCTCTTTTGGTTGCTAGTTAATCTTGCAGCCAAACAGAGCCCAGAACTGATCACTTGAAGTTGTGGATGCTTCCATTTTGGTGCATTTCGTTGCATCTCTTTGGATTGTACCGTATGTTGGAGACGACACAAAGCTTGTGGGTGTTTGGATTTGCCCACCCATTTGTTGACCATGTGTATAAAGTATTAGGCATTTCGCAGGCACTGCTATTAGATGGCCACATAAACCCAGACTGTTGGCAGTGCCAATGCTTGTTACTCTGTGGAGGGGGAAGGAGGTCGGCATAAAAATGTTTGAATACCACTGCTCTAGTGGGAGCAGGCAGGCTTCTCGGTCCCATCGCTTTCCTCTGGTGTCTGTGCTCCGCTTGGAGATGGGCGCTCACACGTTCATTTATTCTGATAACATATTCTGCTGCTGCAAACATTCAAAACAGATCACAAATGCTTATTTTGTATCAAACTTCACTGGCTACCCCATCTAGTGCTCATCATCTTCAAATCCGGCCGCATTGTATACAAAGTTGTCACTATGTCAATCAATCAATATGTTTATTCGGAAACAGATTTTCCATAAACAGATACAAGATAAAATACATTAGTACAAAAATGCATGACACAAAAATAAAAAGACATTGCATAGGATAAAAAAGTTCAAAGGTGCCTATGTGTGTGCCAATTAATATCCACCAGAGAGGCGACCTGAATAGTGATTAGATTATCATTGTTCAATCTTATTTTGAGAAATAATTTTAGTTCTCCGGTGCCAGGCCTTTCTCATATAGTCCACCGAGCCCCAGGCCACAGGCAGTGTGGCAGCTGAAAGTAAATAGCATAGAGCAGGCCTAGCTTGAGACATTCCCGCGGACCTCAGTAAAGGCAAAAGTGTGTTCCTCCTTAGGTCCATGTATGTGGGACAAAAGAGCACAAAGTGCAAAAGGTCCTCCACAGGGCACTGACAACAGGGACAAGCCAGAGATTGTACATTGTGAGACCAGTTTTCTGTTCGGGCCCCAAGCCATAAACAGTCAGATCGGGCTTGTGTAAGGGCCCAACGGTCATAAGGTTTATCACTGTGTAACAAATACAACTGAATGGTATCTGCAATATTTAGAACAATGTGCCTTCTGTTTGCAGGAGTGCCTAAGGTAGAGGACTCTCTGTTTGACTCAAGGATGGATTTGAACAATTGCTTAGGGGCCCTTACAGCACATGGGGTCAAAAACGTTAAAGGGAAAATAAGACTAACACAGTTCAACTGAATGATGCATTTCTGAATGTATATGAGGCACAGTATTTTTTTTACAGTCGGACTGTTCACCAATGCTATTATGATTGTATGTGAAAGAATGGCTTTTTGGTTTGACCATAATGTCATAATGTCAGCCAGTGCGCAACAGGGGCCAATAACCACTGATCAGCAATGTGGGGGCACCCAAGTTCCAAATGGGTGCCATAATTAGGCGCAGACTGCAGTAGCCCAAGTAGTTTTTTAAGAAAAGTATTCTCCTCATATTCAATACTTGGAATCTTTTTCATGCCCCTGTAGTTTTGGCAGTTGTGGTTTGCGCTCTGTAAACCTCAAGGATTAGCTTGAGTGGATGCCATAGACAATCATTTTGAAAATGTGACAGGCCCCCCAATGCCTGCCTCATCCTCGTGCATTGTTTATCCACATGGCCAAACCCTTGCCAATTCTCAGTGAAACAGATTCCCAAATATACAAAGCTAGTGACCCTAGGAATGGGTATGTAGATTTCTTCCTACCTGGCAGAAATTACAATTCTTGCGCACGTCCGTCACCTGAACTCTTGAGCCCCATGCCCCCACAAACCTGTTTGTGGGCATTGGTACTTGCAAACACTGAAGCCCCACTCACCCATAGATTACCATGCAGGTGCAGTAAAGTCTATAGAACAATGGGCAGGGCCTCCGGAACACCAGGCACTCGCTCAGATCACACACACATGCAATCTGAAAATCCAAGATGGAGGACTGCAGCTAAGAAGGTTTGTCCCATGAAAAAGAAAGAGTTGTCACACGCGTGAGCAGCGTGTCCTCACCTGTCTTGCCAGAACACTGGCAGGTATACCCGCAATGGAGACTGCTCCTCTCTCTTTTCCACCGGCGCCTGGAGGTGCACACTGCAGGACTTCATCCTAGTAGGTGGCATCATTGTGTTTCCTGCGCAGCCGCTCTGATGTCCATTTCCATGGAGACGGTCACCCTACCACTGCCTTGCCTGTGCATGGCAGCGTCAGCATGTCTCCAGCGTGGCCGCTCTGTTATCTGTTGTCATGGTTCCCACCATGCTGCCATAGCCTCGCTTGTGCTTGGCTGCCGGTGTAAACGAGAATGCTGCCTTGTCAGCTGCGCATCTCAACGCACCCAAGTTCTCCCGTAGTTCTAGTCTTTTTATGCGCTTTCCTGCCTGTCATGTTACCTTAGCTGCTATTGCCTGCATCTATATTCGCTCTGTTCCCCTCTTGTCCTTATTTCCTTATTTCCTGCTATTGGGGGCTCATTCTGTCCTCTGTTCCCCTCCTTCCTTTAGGTCCTCCTTGGATTCAGCTTGATGCCCTGAACCTTGATCTCCTGTTCATTTCTGAACCTTTTGGATACCATCTTCCACCCTCCCAGTTCAGTGCTTGCACTGACCTTTCACAATGCTAATACTGTGAGGTGAGTCTGTGGTGTTGGAGGTTTGGGTTTGCTGCCTCTCATATTATACTTCAGCTTGAGCTGGACCCCTGGCATTCACAATTGTTCATGTTCATGTTGGATGGAGAACATTAGACTGTCAAGACGTACTCAAGATCTGCACCGAAGAAGTCCTACACCTAAAGCATCCAGGATTCCAGGTACTTTGCGCTCGCGCGCTCGCGTGACGCTGTGCTTGACAAGAGGTGGGGCTAAAGACCTGAACACCAAGGTGAAAACCAAACCCTGAGCATTGAGCAGATGATAGAGGCCCAGAATAAAGAAGCAGGATGTAGTGGGTGAGGAGAGGAGGAATGTCCAGGAATTAGACTGTCACGGAAGTGAAAAGAAAAGAGGCTAGTCGGAGTGGCAAACTGGGGAGAGGTCAGTGAGCCCCTGAGCTCGAGAAAGGAGTGTCTGATTCAGAGACCCAGTTTACCTGCCAAAAACTGGGCAGAAACCTGCAATACTGTGCTTGGTGATCCTTGCCCTCTCACCAGTGGTCGCCCACTTCAGGTGAGTATTAGGGTGTGACCCATAAATCCACCTCCTGTGGAGCCAGTAAAGAAGAAAACAACAATAACCACAGGATTGGTGGGTGGAAAATCCGCCTTAGAATGTGTGTGATTATTATCACTTGTGGATTCCCAGGTTGGGGGGGGTGGACTTTTAGAGTGTTGATTACAAAAGTGACTTGTTTTCACCCGCACAAGAAGCCCTCCTGCTATTTATTCGGCTTTACTCCAAGAAGAAGCCATCCTACTATTTGTTTGGTCTGTTTAAAATCCAATGAGAAGATTCCTGTTGCTTCTTTCTCTATGTTGAAAAACTTTCTTGTCCACATTTAGAAACTACTTAAAGTTATCAGTTTGGTCTGCCCTTCTCGTTGATCCTCACTCTGCTTCGTGACAAAGGGCACAAGGGATTCTTGGACTGCCTGGGCATCAAGGGCACGCAAAATACAAAACAAAGTACTAGGTATCAGGACAAGGTCAGCATATCCTCCACTGTGGCGACTTTCTACGGGTCAAGTGGGGGGTTTGGGTCAGGGTCACCTGCAATGGTCATGCCGCATTCCAGGTCACATGACACCAGTGTTGCGCAATGGCACCAGGGAGGATACAGGGGGTGCTGGGCAGGACACAGGAAGGAAACTTGTACATGGGTGGGATGGCATGGTGCATAGATGGATGTGTATGTGCACACATACAAATATGTGTGCATTTGTGGTGGTATTATTGTGCTCATTCCAAAGTGTGTAGGTACATTCTGGCTGTGCGCATCTGCAGAGATACGTGCACGCATGCAGGATGTGTGGCAAATGTGTGTGCTCTTGCAGGACACATGCATGTCGGGGTGTATACTGTCACAGGTGTTTGTGCACAAGGGTATGCGTATGCACACAGATATTTGTGCTTATGTAGATGGATATGTGTGCACATACAAAGATATTTATGCAAGCAGGGTTGTGCATGTGTGTACATGTTGGTGTATTAGAGCACAAAGGTTTTTGAGCGATGTACTGAGGTGTGTTTGTATGCAAGAGCGCTGTAGTGTGTAAAGGGACAGGGATGTGTGTGTGTGTACTCCCACACCTGCCCATCTATACACACACACAGACAAACAAACACAGAACCCCACATGGGCACACATTTTAGTGAGTGTGCACACAACAGCATTGATGATAAAACACCTGCATAAGCAAACACTCTGCACATGTGTCATTATCTGCTCAGCATAAAGTCAAGCCAGAAAAGGTATGGACATCATATGGAAATGTGCGTAAACTGTCCTCTGCTGCTATGACACGCTTTCTCTCTCCCATCATCTAAAATCTACCTAACCTGAATATATCTGAGGAGTTGGCAAAGACTTTTTGGAATACGCTTGAGAATGCTGTTAATACGGTGGCCCCAATAAAAACTGGGTTGCTCAAACCCCAACCCAATAAAAAAATGGTATTCCACTGAGATTCATACTTTAAAGACAAAATAAATTAGAAACTTGGAGCAATGGCAAAAAACTCAGGCAGTTCATAACAAAACCACCAATGTTACTACAGCTAAAGAGCAGGAAAAAAAGAGCTTCTATGAACAGAGGATCGCAGGGGCAGCCTCGAGTTCAAGAGAACTGTTTAGGGTACTTAAAGTACTGGAGGACCCTTGTCCTATTCCATTCGCAGGTTACAAAGGATTCTAAGTGGTGTCTAACCATCCAAGGCTCCATGATAAACAAACTGAAGAAAATCCAAAAAGACATCTTGATGAAATCCAAATCAGATCAGGGAGCTTGTTTAACCTTCTCACATACCAGCACTTGCGTGGACCATCCGAAATTTGATTTTCAGCCTATTAGTGAGCAACATATGGCCTAGTCCTGAGGCAATTAAAACATACACATCGTAAGGGGGATATTTGCCCTGCCCTGACCATTAAGGAGTGCGCCCCACAACTTCTTCCAGTGATCACGAAGTTTATAAATGCTTCGTAGGGTTAAAACTCTGCCCCTACTAACATCAAACAAGCCTGGATTTCCCCATTGATAAAAAAAAAGCTTAGACGCAAATATGCCAGGTCAGACTCTGCAGTACAACAAACTTCTCAGTTGTAGCAGCAGGCTGGGTACATTAATTCTTATCTGAATGCAGGGCTAGAGTTTTCGTTCAGGGATCCACTGCAGAGGGGTTTCTTGTCTCTTGCGGTTTGCCTCAGGGCTCTTGTGTCTCACCCACTTTATTTAACATCTTTACGCTTTCATTATTCGAACAATTGGATGTTGCCGGCATAATTTATGCAAACTATGCTGATGACACGCAGTGTCTTTTACCACTGTCGGGCGATTACGATTCAGACTCCTCCGCTCTTAATCATACCTATAGCCTGATCCAAACTTGGATGCTGGCAAACAGGTTAGCACTCAAGGATTCCAAGGCGGAACTCATGGCTTCGTTAGCTGGGCCAAGAATACCAGCATTTTGACATTGCGGGCTACTTAATTACAACTCAATCCATAGTAAAAACAGTGGTAGTCACCCTGGACCAGAATCTAGCCATGAAGGTGTAGGTGAACAGTCTGGTTGCGGTTAACTCTTATCACCTGAAGCTTTTGGTAGAAGTACGCCTATTCTTAAATGCCAACAATTCTGGTTTGGTCTCGCGTGCCATCATTGGGGTAAAACTGGATTATTGTGTCAGTCTCTTGCTAGGCATTACTAAGGGTGATTTCTCCCGGCTGCAGGGTATCCAGGATAATGTGGTCCGCCTAGTTGAGGGACTGCTTAGAACAGACCATGTGTCCCATCCCATCGTTGCATTTATGGCCAAGGGCCTGATTACTTGGCTAAATGTCTTACTTGGCTCCCAGCACATAGAACACTACGGTCGAACAACTCCTGCTTGCTGGCAACTCCATGCGTCAAGCTCTCCTGTGCTGCACGGAGGGGGGGCTTTTCAACACACACCTCCTGTACTATGGAATGCCCTTCCCCCAGATTTGCCTGTTCATCGTTACCAGATTGTAAACGGAAACTGAAAACCAGGTTGTTTTGCTGACTCGTTACCTTCTGCTCTGATCTGGTTCCCCCCTTTCTCATTGACTGTTTGTTTTGTCATGTGAAACAGCACCATGCCTCTGGACTTTTATTTCACATTATAGAAATAAATTAAATACAAAATAAATAAATGTGTTCACTCACACACCTCTGTGTGCTCACACTGCTAAACATACATTCACGCCTTAAGAGAGAAAGAAACCTACATAGACATTTAATGTTCGGTAACATTGTCTTTTGTATAGTGCAAGTGATTCAACGTGGTTGTGTTTACTTACAAACAGGCATGTATCCTCAGAAGAATGTCAAGCTTCGAGTAGTCTGTCTATTATTGTTAGTTTATAAATGTTGATGTAGAGTTACATAGATTAATTCTAACATGGCTGCTTATAATAGTCAATTGTATTATTCATTTGGGACTTCTACTGTCATTCTTTAAGGTACCATTGATGATTTACTTCAATGTGTCAAAAGTATGCATGATACCGCAAGTGTACTGAAAAAGCCTACCATTTTTGTGTCAAATAAGCAGGCATCTTGGAAATAAACCAGAAATTGTTTTTATGCTCTTTTGTAGTCACAGAGGCTGACCAGAGGTGGTCATACTCTACCCTTCCTCCCCTTTGAGGCGGAAGAGGCATCCCCCATGGCCTGACTTCCGGTCGCAGGCACTTAAGGGATGCTTATAAGGCGGGGCTGCAGCGGGACGGTCTCTTTTCCAGCAGCCCCCCGCCTTTTGATCAACACCCACCCTCATCCTATGTTGGGTAGAATACATTTTTAAATAAGGGAGAAATTGAGGCCTCCACACCACTTGTCACCATTTCTCCCTTGCTTTCGGTAAGATCATCTTTGGCATGGCACATCCCCCTCCAGGTGAAGGAGCGTATTTGGGTGAGGGAGTATTTTGATATATTCTCTTTGTTGGCAGTTGAGACTGCTGGCCTCAATGTAACTGTCAGCCAGGAGGATGACAAAAAGAGTCAGAGAAAGTATAGAGCTGAGGAAAATATATTCATTTGGAATAAAGCCTTTTCCTTATTGGCTGCAGTGTGGATGGAAACATTTCCCAAGCGTGGACCGGCTTTGTGGAAATATATGGAGCCAATTGTGAATGAGCAAAATAAATATGGCTCAAATGGTTGGATTGATTACGAAAGGGACTTTAGAAAAAGATTGCATTGATTCCTGAAATGACTTGGAATTAGAAAGCCATGGAGGGATGGGTTTCCTTCATGGGGGGCAGAGAAGAGGCCAGCATTGTGTGGAGTGAGTCACACAAAGGTGCCTGAAGGTCTTGGTATGGTAAGAACGACCGGAAAGTAAATGGTCAGCTCTTTCACAATGGCCCCAAGGTAAGGGGGATGGGGCAAGACCAGGTTACCAACAGTGCTAGCTCAGGCAAACCTTCTGATGGTCAGAAAGCAGGGGGCTACCCATGCTGTTGATTCAACAAAGGGAGCTGCACATGGGGGCCCAAGTGCAGGTATCCCCATGAGTGCGCAAAATGCGGCGGTAGCCATCCAGTGGCGTAATGCATCAAAACTGAAGTTGGTAGCAGGGACCAGCTCAAAGAAGGCCAATAGTGATCTACCGGTCAAGGGTCCCTCCCCCATCGATTTATATGTGTTACAGGAGTATTTGAAGCAGTATTAAAGGGATTTACTGTTTGGGGGATTTATGGAGGTATTTCACATCCCCTATGAGGGCCTCTGACTGTCCGGGTTGCCAAAAACCTACCCTCTGCTGCTGACCAGCCCCTAGTGGTGGGGAAGAAAATATGTAAGGAGCTAGAGTTGGCGAGGATTGCTGGTCTCTTCCCCCACACCCCTTCCCAATTTCATTGTATCGCCTCTAGGCATAGTGCCAAAAAAGGAACCAGGAGCATTCTGGTTAATTCATCACCTGTCATACCCTAGGGGTGAGTCAGTGAATGACTGGCTCAGTCCAGAGCACTGCTCAGGGCACTATGCCTCTTTTGATCCGGCAATGGTTGTGGTGGCAGGCATGGGCAGGAAGGCACTGCTGGCCAAGGTAGACATTGAATCGGCTTTCCGCTTATTGACAGTACACCCAGACAGCTTTCTTTTACTGGGATTCCAATGGGAGGGCAGTTTTTATGGCAACATATGTATGCCCATGAGTTGCTCAGTGTCTTGCGCACTGTTTGAGGCATTGAACACCTTTTTGGAATGGGCAGCCCGCAGGAAGGAACGGAAGGGGGCCATCGTCCATTACCTAGATGATTTTATGTTTTCTGACAGGGATGGGTCCGAGGACTGCGTCCTCGCGCTGCCTTCCCTTCAAAACTTGATGAACAAGATTGGCATACCATTGGCTCCAGAGAAGATGCAGTGCCCTTGCAAGGTTTTAAAGTTTTTGGGCATAGAAATTGATACTGAGGAAGGCACTTGCAGGTTTCCAAAGGATAAGATCAAGGGATTGGCGGCAGAGATTGCGAACAACTTGGCTAAGGAAAGGACCACCATAGAAAAATTCTGCAACTCTTGGGTATTGCTTAATTTTGCAGCCAAGGTAATCCCGGTGGGCAGGGTGTTTGCACACAGGATAGCTAGGTCAACTGCAGGGGTCTCACAAAAACCCCACCAGATCCACCTCGGTGCAGGCCTAAAAGAAGACTTAAGAGTTTCAGCTGTGTTCAGATTTGGAGGACGCCCTGGGAGACTATTGTTGAGTTACAAATGTATTCAGACACTGCGGGCAGTGAAGGATTTGGTGTTATCTTGGGACAGAAGTGGTGTGCTCAGCACTGGCCGCAGCAATGTCACAAAACGGGCAGGACAAGAAACATCATGGTGTTGGAGATGTTCCCCATTGAGGTAGCATTCATGTTGTGGCCAAAGGAGTTAAGTAACAAGAGGGTGTGTTTCTGGTCCGACAACAAGGCTGTGGTGCAAGCCATTCATCTACAGTCTGCATCGTGCCTGGCGGTAGTAAGCCTGCTGGGGAAATTGGTTGAGGTGTGCTTGTACAGTAATATTGAGTTTAGGGCCTGGCATGTTCGGGGCACTGTGAATGTTGCTGCTGATGCTCTTTCTCGATTTCAGTGGACCAAGTTTCGGAGGGCCCATCCGTCGGCCAAGCTGAAAGGAGCGCCGTTCCAAAAGGAGTGGTGGCAGTTGGTAGCGTGGACAGGGTGCTCTGTGAATTGGGGGAGTGATCGCTAAGACCAGGTGTTAGGTCCAGGTATCAGCAGAGCTACAGTAAGTTCCTGAAGGTAACTGTGGCATTGCAATGTACTGAGCCCACTTTAGAAGAACAGGGGTGTGCATTTGTGGCATGGGCGCATAAAGAAGGAAAGTCTAAGAGCTGGGCAACAGCTCACCTAGCAGCAGTGGCTTTTTATTGCAAATTGGGAGGCAAAGCCGATCACACAAAAGGTTTTTTGGTGCGCACCACATTAAAAGGCTGGGCCAGGATTGAGCCTACCAAACAAGATGGGCGCAAACCCATTGAATTCGATTTAATGGTCAGGTTGCTGTCCGCCTTGGCCTGAGTGTGTTTCGATGCATATGAACTGTCCCTATTTAAACTAGCCTTTGCATGGGCTTTTTTCGGGGCTTTTAGGATTAGCAAGTTGTTCTCAGCCTCAGAGAAAGACACATCAGGTAGGGCCATTGCCTTAAGGGATGTTTACGTGTTCAGCAGGGGCACGGATGAAGGGGTCATGATTAAGTTGAGGAAATGCGAAACGGACTAGTTGGGTAAGGGTACAAGTATATAGATGCATGGGTGTCCACTGAAGGACAGCTGCCCGATACACCTCTTGAAACTCTTTCTAACAAATAGGACCAAAGAAGGCAGCCCCCTCCTACTGCATGCTGATGCCTCCCCCCTCATAGTGTTCCAATTCAGGAAGGTTTTGTCAGCAACCCTGGGGGCACTGGACATCCATGGTGATGGTTGGTCCCTGCACAGTTTTAGGATTGGGTAGCCACCACAGCGTTTCTACAGGTGGTTTCAGCACCGGCCATCATGAGGGTAGGCAGATGGGAATCTGGCCTGCTACAGGCTGTATGTGTGGCCCCAAGTGGACCCCACAACTTGTGGCAAATCTGATGTGGACCCCAACAGCGGACACCCATCCCAGGTAAAGATGTTTTGAAGTGTGTCAGGGGTGTGGGCGGGGGGCAGGAGCTAAGTAATTTTGATGACACTCATATTCATACCAATAGATGATGCAGTTTGGATGATTGGTCATTCCTTTATAACACGGGCAGATAAAAAGGCCTTGCAATGGAAAGTTGGCCCCAACTTGGGATTTAAGGGGACAAAGGTGATATGGCTGGGTACCCCAGGTATGAGGTGGCACACCCTTGGTGCAGGCAATACATTGGCAGTTGCATTGGAGGCCCGGACCTAGAATGATGGTGATCCACTTGGGCGATAATGACCTTGCCAAGTTGGGTTGGGGTCGCTTGCTGGCCCAGTTACAGGTGGCCCTGCGCATAGTGGCTCAGGAGCTACGTGGCACAGACATATTTTGGTCAGAGATTGGCGCTCTTTCCTGGGAAGGGATGGAGAAATTTAGGAGGCGCTTGAACAGGAGCATTGCAAAATTTGCGAAATCTGAAGGTCTGGGCTTCATTGGACATTGCGGTTTGAATTCTTTCACATCGCATTTTGCTGCAGACGGTGTACACCTGTCTGATAAGGGAATGGATGTCTTCCTCACGGAACTTCTCAAGTGTCATTGAGAAGGGTTGGCTGCAGATAGGAGTTGTTGGTGAGTATGGCCTAGTTGTGTGGGGCAACGGGGGCAGCAGGGAAACCACCTCCAAAGCGTGGCGGAGTGTCGGACGGTTCTAGCCAGAGATGAGTTTTGACGCTGTGAGCGGTTCAGGAACGGCCGGGCTTGAGCCAAATCCAAGTGACAGGCATTGACTCCCCTCCAGGGCAGTTTAGGCTAAACCATCTATGTCAGTGGTCTCGAGAATGTTTACTGACTGGCAGTCAGAACCAGAAGCATATGTCCGCTTATGCCTCAGGGCAGACAGGGAATGACACGGGCCATCCTGGAAATGTATATTACTTTAGTATGTGGCTGGGACCGTCCCATTTTATGTTGCTCCAAATAAAACTGCGACCTTGTGTTTCCAAATACTTACAAAGGTGTCTGTGGTTATTATGTAAGGTAATTTATGGAATGCTGTGTCCACATGAGGGTGGGGTGGTCAATAGGGGATCGCCCGCTAAGAGGCTGAAAGGCCCCTGAAGGAGGCGTTAGAGGGACAGCCTACATAGCGGGCTGTCCCCTCTGGCCGCCCCCTACTGGGGGTTGTCATGCTCTACTCTTCCTCCCCTTCGAGGCAAAAGAGGCATCCCCCAGGGCCTGACTTCCAGTCGCAGGCACTTAGGGGACGCTTATAAGGCAGGGGCTGCAGCGGGACAGTCTCTTTTTCAGCAGCCCCCCGCCTTTTGATCCCCACCCACCCTATGTTGGGTAGCATACATTTTTAAATGAGGGAGAAATTGAGTATATTTTCAGTACGAAGTAGTGCAATATGTGTTATAAGGTAGTTCAGTACTTGGTGAGGCGTTTGCATGACCAAGGGAGGTACAGGAATTCCATTGTTAATAATGGTTAATAATGTGTCTATGTGTATTGTGCATTGTGTTTTTAGGGTTATGTTTGCAGCAGTATCTAATTGTCTTTTTTTTGTCGCAAGCGGAGCGTTGGGCGGTCCTATAGAGAGATGAGTTTTGACCTGCGGCTTCAGCTGTCAGCAGTTTAGGAATGGCTGGGCTTCAGCCAAATCCAAGTGACAGGCACTGACTCCCTTCCAGGGCAATTTAGGCTACACCATCTATGTCAGTGGTCCCGACAATATTTACTGACTGACAGTGAGAACCAGAAGCGTATCTTCGTGTATGCCTCAGGGCAGACAGGGAATGACACGGGCCATCCTGGAAATGTATATCACTTTAGTATGTGGCTGGGATCATCCCATTTTATGTTGCTCCAAATAAAACTGTGACCTTGTGTTTCCAAATACTTAAAAAGGTGTCTGCAGTTATTATGTAAGGTGATTTATGAAATGCTGTGTCCACAAGAGGTGCAGGGGGCATCAATGGGGGATAGCCCTGCTATGTTGTCCTGAAAGAATTCACAGGTTTGGCAGCTAGGTGACGCTTTGCTGGGCTTTTCAGGTGACGATGCCTAATAGCATTTGTTTGCACATCACCACTAGCATACTTCGGAGGACTTGTCACAGACAAAGTTCCATTCATACTGCATTTAAACCTATTTAAAAGCGTTTACCAAGCCAGTACAAGGTGCTTGGAAGCCCCATTCCCATGATGACAGCTCTGGTGAAGGTAAGCCAGCTGTGCTGCCGTGATATGCAATGCCCTGCTCCTGCCATATTTGGTTTGTGAAACAGCATGGCACAGGTCTCCACTGCTCCACCATGAAGGGCTGATGAGGGTCACATTTTCCATTGAGCAGGCATGCATTGACCGCTTCCAAAGCAGGGCTAGGGCGAGACACATGTTCCCAGAGCCACCTTTCTGTGAAGTGCCAGCCCTTTTGCTGCACTGGCACAGGATGACTCAAAAGGAAGTACTGGGCGTCATCATTGATTGTGGACCTAAAGCAGCTCCTCTGCCAACCTTGCCTTGCACGTGCTCGGGCACAGATGCAGCAAAAGTAGTTAAACGTGTTTGCTTGCCTCTACTCTGGCACAGAGTCAGCCACATTGCGTGAGTGGGTGGTGGAATGGCCCTGGGGCCCAGATTAAATGATCACATGTAGGGTGCACGTTTGTGTGCTGGTTAGTTTCTGTGACGTCTGGCAGCGAGCAGCATTTGGATTATAATCAGTGGATGAAGTGTCCGGGTGTTGCCTATAAACCAAAAAACTGAGGTGGGACAAAGCACAGGGACGTAAACTCTTATCACCCACCACCTACCAGACTGTCCCTTCACTGATTTTCCCCCTTAAGTGCATTAAAGTATTTTACTCAAAAATGTGTCTGACAAATTATGTTTACATGAAAGAAACTGTGGGGGTTCGTTTACCCCATTTCAATGTCTTTCTATTATTTAATACAGGTGTAAGTGTCTCAGGGGCGCACAAGAACCTACATTTTGGGGGTGGGCTAACTGGTGATGGGAGCACATAAGCACGTGCACACACACAATTACACATTCGCTCATTCATTTAAACATCTCATTCACTCGCTGGTTTACATGCACACACTGGCCCCATACATCATACACTCATTCACACATAAATTACATACACACTCCTTGCACACATCCATACATAAATAATGAGCTAACATGCAGCACCATTTAACAGTGGTGTTGTTAGGGAGAACTGGGGGAGAGGGCGGGCCCCTTCTCTGAAATCCTGTGCCTCCCCTTGTTCCCCCCTACTTCAGCTGGGCTACTTTCTCTGCACTGTCTGCAGTGCAGTGGCAAACACACAGGGCTGCAATCAATGCTGCTGCACAACAATGAAGAGCTGTAAAGTCACCCTGCAGCCAAGAGCAGCCCCTCCAATCAGAATATAGCGCACAAAACCGCTAGTCATGGGTGATTCGTGACTTAATGGTTTAGTGCCTACATTCTGATGGGAGGGGAGGTGCACAAAAGGAGTGTGGTAGTTGGTGTGCACAAAAGATTCTCTGCAATAGTGCTTCTGACGTCACGCACTTCAACCTCTGAGTTTGGCTGTGTTTGTGCAAATACAGTTTTCTGCACAAACACAGTGACACTTGAAAGCCGCCAGTTTCAGGAAAGGCTTCTCTCCCCTCTCTGACCAAAAGAAAGCTATGTGCGTAAGCCCCAGCCCTCAGCTCGCATTTCAGGGCTTGGGTGCTGAGTCCTGATTAGCTCAATGCATTATGCGCCTAGTGTTATGTTAAATGTTAAACATAATAGGACATAATAGTGTGTCACGTGTGTAAGAGCTTGGGTACCATATCAGAAAATACAGGTTAACAGAGTTATACTTGCACGATAGCCAGGGCCTGCCTTAGGGAAGGGCGGGCCGGGCAAACTCCCGGGGTGCCATTAGCCCCCCAACGCACCAGCTCGGGGGAGTCTTTCAAGGGTTCCCCCGACCTAGCATAGCAGGAGAAGGCACGACAGGTGCCCTACTGTTATTAGGGCGCATTTAATAACAACAGTGTGCTGATGTGCAAGCATCAGCACCCTATTCCGATGATTACCTCCCCGCTCTGACGCGAGAGTGAGGCGGTTTTCATTACTAGAGGGCACTCATGCATTAGCAGGAGCGCCCTATTCCAGTGATTAACTCCCTGCTCAAGCGCCGCAGCGGGGAGATAAAAGAATATTGGGGGCACCACATTTTTCTTAAACCACCTAGGACACTATCACCGCTATGGCTGGAACTGGCTATAGCCCTTATTATTGGCATAGCATTGAGGGTGGCAGGGATGAGTTAACATGTACTGTCCGTGGGGAACATGGCACAGTGCTGAAAGCAGCCTAGGGCCGGACCAGTAGGTGATCTGTAGAGGGTGGTCATCGGGAGGCGTGGTGAACTGGGTGTGCTAAGAGAGAGTGCCTTAGGGTTATGAAGAAGGTGCTCCTTGAAGAGGAGGCTATTGCTTTCTTTTTAAATTGAGATGTCTTGGGGTCCACTGTCTTTGGCCGCAGATCTGCGATGCCTGTTTCCTAGTTTCTTCTTTTCTGCATTTGTGCTGCTCCAATCAGGCCAGGCTCTGAGCAGAAAGGTGCCAGACCAATAGAAAGGCACTGCATCAGACGATGAACTGACCCTCTTCTGAAACCTGCTACTTTGTTTTGATTGTTGCTGAGCCCTTCCCAGCATCCCCTTTGCTCTTCCTGCTGCCAGTGGTGTGAACCAGGGTCATGCGACCCAGTCCTCATATAGCGGACATCAACAGGTCAGCTTTGCCAGGGCAGCCTGTGAAGGGCAAAGCATGATGCCTTTTTGCTGGCTCACGGAAACCCTGCTCTGCAACACACCATACCTGCAATTACCAGCCTGATGACCCGGTTAAGAGACGTTGCCCTAAATCATGCCCCTTCTACAATAATCCTAAAATCACTGCATCCATTCTGTTATTTACTATGTGATACTAGCCTCTTGGTGGGTCGTCTGTGACATGTGCTTGTGCAGTGTGATAGCTGCAGTGCACTATTTGAACCTGGGTAGGGCTATCTAGTCTGCTTATTCCTAGGTGCTGTAATCTGTGATATTTGCTCCTAGGTGGGGTAACCTGTGATATTAACACCCCAATGCTTGCTCCTGGGTGGGGGCATCTGCGATACTTGCTCCTGGGTGGTGTTCATCTGTGGTATTTGCAGTGTGCTATTTTCTACTAGATTGGGTGAACTGGGGTACATGATATGATATGGCATTTATAAGGCCCCTGTACACAAGTGTTTCAAGGCGCGACAAGACAAGGAGGGAGAAACAAAGGGAGGACAAAACTACAATCTTACTAGGCCTTGTGTCATTCAGATTGTGCAAGCGTAGGGAGGGGAGAGGGGAGAAGTGAAAAAAGGGGGGATGGAGAAGTGCAAAAGGGGACGGGGTGGGGAAGTGCAGGTAACATAGTGCAGCCAGCGGGTGGCTAAGTGTCGGTAATCAGAGGGTGCAGCCAACAGATGGCTCATAAGTGCAGAGAGAGGGGACTGTAGGGTTACAGATACAGACCACGAGTGCTGGGGGGGGGGGGGGCGGCAAGAGGCAGTGCGACTGGACAGGCAGGGACCTGGGTCCAAATTCAGAGGGTGGCCAAGTGACCAGTGTGTGGAACAGATGGGTCATCAGCAGGGAAGAGGAAGAGAGAAAGCGGAAGCGGAGAGGAAGGTCTTGAGTTGCTTCCGGAACCTAAGATGGTTCTGCTCAAGTTTGAGAGAGGCAGGGAGTCTGTTCCAGAGGGAGGCCCCAGCCGAAGAAAGAGATCTGCCCTCAACTCTCTGCTTAGAAAAGCACCTGACCCTCAGACAGTTGAATGTGGATGAGCAGAGAGCTTGAGAAGGGAGATACTTAGGAAGAGAGAGTTGGAGGCAGTTGGAGGCAGTGTGGATCCAGGCCCCAGAAAGCCTTGTGGACAATGCAGAGGGTCTTGACCTTGATCCTTGCTGCTACTGGGAGCCAACAAAGAGATTTCAGAGCTGGAGAGATACGATCCCTGGGCTTGAGGCCAAGGGCAAGTCTTGTAGTCCTGTTCTGGATAAGTTGTAGATGACAGAGAGTAGAAGCAGGAAGATTTAGAAAAAGGCTGTTGCAGTAGTCCAGTCTTGAGAGGACCAAAGCTCTGGAGCAATTGTGCTTCTGGGGGAAAGTGAGGAAGGGAAGAATACCTCTGAGGAGGTGCAGCTAATAGTTTGACTTTCTTAGAGACGTCAGAAATGTGTGGAGAGAAGGAGAGGGTGGAGTCGAAGATGACCCCAAGGTTCTTAGCCTCATGGTAGGAGAAGGAAGAGGACCTAGAGTGGGCGGCCAGAGAGAGAGAGTAAAGGAGGGAGCTGGTGTTCCGATGAGGAGGATCTCAGTCTTAGTGGCATTGAGGCAGAGATCATTAGCGACACACTGCTCCTGAATTGCAGACAGACAGTCAGGAATGAGAGAAGGGGTAGAGGCAGCCGAGGGGAGCCTAAAAGAGAGCGTCATCCGCATTATACTGAATGTTGGAGCAGAGAGCAGCTATGCGGTAGGCGAGAGGAGCTAGGTATTAGTTGAACAGCCAGGGAGAGATGTTAGACCCCATAGGTAGAGAGAGACATAGAAGAGGGTAAGGACCCCAGTTGGACCTGAGAGGGTCGGTCAGTGAGAAAGGAGATCAGCTAGTATAGGGCCTGATCAGTGATACCCAGATTATCATGGGGGCACATGAGCAGGATGGCATGGTTGACTGTGTCGAAAGCAGAAGGAAGATCAAGAAGAATGAGGACAGAAAGAAGGTTAGAATCCAGCTTGGAGAGAAGGTCTTCACGGATGTTCGGGAGAGCAGTTTCCATGCTTCTGGCCGCTCTGAAGCCAGACTGATGGTCATGGAGACAACCAACAGATTCTGTGTGAAAGTTAAGCTGGGGGATGGCCAGCTTTTCCAAGAGTTTGCCCAAAAAAGGAGTGATATTAATTGGGCAATATTTACCCGGAGAGGAAGGATCAGCAAAAGACTTTTTGAGGCGGGGGTGCACGAGGGAGTGCTTCGGGGGAGGGGAAAGTTCCCGTGGCAAAAGAGTGATTGCAGAAATCAGCCAGAGCCTTGATGGTTTTGGAAGAACAGGGAAGAACCTGTTTTGATGAGACTTTCATGGATCAGACTTGTCTAGAAACATTGTCTGGGGTGAACAAGAGAAAGGAAGAGAAGGTAGGAGAGGAGGCCACAGGCAGGCCAGGCATGGAGGAGGAAGAGGATGGGGAGGAGGAAGAGAGGATGGACAGGATGTCCTGAGTTCTAGTGATGAAATGAGAGGCTAAGGCCATGCATAGGGCCTGGGAAGGAACTGGAGAGGTAGAGATTGCAGCAGGGTTGGCCAGCTCCTTGCAGATTTTGAAGAGTTCGGCCAAGTTGTTAGATGTCGCAGAGAATCGGGCTTGGATGTGTGCTCACTTCTTGATGAGGACAGAGAGTCTGTACTGCCTTTGGAGCAGGCGGCAGGCCAGTTTGTCAGAGGGTGCGCCTGTAGCCCTCCACTTCCTCTCGGCCACCCTGCACTTTTGTTTCAGGGTGACGAGGTCCGAGTTGAACCCAGAGATGCACTTGGATTTAGGCTTCAAGCAGATCTTCATGACTGGGGCAAGTACATCAAGAGTGTCAGAGACAGAAAGATGGAATTTAGAGAGGGCTGAGTCAGGCTGTGAGTCAACCAAAGGTGCAGTAGGAGGAGAACAAGTCGTGGCAAAAGCCTCCACTGACACACGCTTCATGGATCCAACGACCGAGAAGGCAGGTGGCAGTGCTAGGATCGGCTTGGCCTGGGTGCTAGAGAGAGAGAGAAATCGGAGGAAAGGAGACGGTGGTCAATCCAGAAGAGAGGAGTGGTGAGATGGTTGGAGAGGCGGAGGTCAGAGGAGATCATAACATCCAGGATGTGCCCTGCGGAGTGGGTCAGGCCAGAGGGAAGAATAGAGACAGAAGGGAGTTGCAGAGGTTTTTGAAAGAGTCCTGCAGAAGGACAAGAAGCATCCAGGTGGATGTTAAGGTCTCACAGGAGGAGAAGTAGAGAGGTAGAGGCAAGGAGGGAGGAGTAGGGATCCGCCCACTCAGAGAGGAAGGTGCCTACCTGGCCGAGCGGCCAGTAGATAGTGGCCACAGTGAGAGAAAGGCCAGGATAGAAAGAGAGCCTGCAGACCGGGCATACAAAGGAGAAGTAGTCCTGCATAGGAATGATAAAAGCACAGATCCACTCCGTGAAGATAAAGGCTACACCCCCACCGTGACTATTAGTTCTGGATGCAGACAGGATTTTGTAGCCATCAGGAAGGAGAGTGCCAAAGCTTGTGACACAGCTGGCCGTGAACCATGTCTCGGTCAGACCAAGCACATCCAGATTGAATTCTTCCAGGAGACAGTAGATGCCAGAGGAGTGTTTGACAGCTGAGAGAGAGTTGAGAATGGCAATGTGGAGCAGGTTGCCACCTTTGAAAGACTTTTATGGAGAGGTACAGGTCAGAGGTATGCCCTGAGGAAGTGTTGGAGGTGCCTGCGGATGGGCAGAAGAGGAAGGAGGAGAGGGCAAGGTAGCCAAGGAAGAGGAGGTTGGTGCCAGAGGGATGGCAGAAGAAAGAGGCAACAGGGTGTCCAGAGAAGCAGCAGGGAAGCCATAGAGGTGACAGAGGAAGAGGGAGGCAGAGGAGCCAAAGAGGGGAGAGAATGGAAAGAAGGAGAAGAAAGGAAGTTGACAAGGCGCGGGAAGCTTCTATCAAAAAGGAGGAGGTTGGCCTGAGGGCCTTGGACCAAGACAGTGCTATTTAGGTAAACATTAATGATGCTCTTGGGGGAGCGTAAGGGGCAAGGAGGGCCTCCCATCACTGCCACCATTATTGGGTGAAGAGGAAAAAGGAGAAATAACCAAGACCATATGGAGGGTCCATAGGCATGGAGAGGGAACGACAAAGAGGATGCCAGTAAGGGTCTTTCGGGAGGAAGCACTGGTGTAGATATCAGCAATGGGGAGGTCTCGGTTGCAGACTAGGATATCCCTATTGGACTTCTTCCTGCCAGACTTAGTGAGGAGGAAAGGATAGTCGATAGAAAAAAAGTTAGAGATGATAGGAGAGACGAGGAGTGGGCTAGGGGACAGGCAGGAGGGGGCAGAAACACTAGAATGAGGTGGGACACAGAAGGAGGAGGGCACAAAGTGGACAGAACAATGAAAGAAATCAGATGCAAAATATAGACAAGCAAACAAGAGCAAAATGCTGCTAGAAAAACAGAACAATCAAATGGAACTTAAAAGAAGGAATGAACAGTAAAGATGCAGGCAATAAAATGACGCAAACAACCAGGAGAAACAAAACCGCCTCAACAGAGCAATCAACCAGGGAACCTAGAAAAGAATGAACAGCAAGGATTCAGGCAGTACAATGTAAGCAAGCAACCTTGGATACTAAACAGCCTAAGGCAGGACAACTACAAAGGGAACCTAGAGGGAAAGAGAACAGCAAACCATGGAGAACAAAATCACAGAGTACACAGTAGGTCAAGTGAAGGGGGCTGGAGGGGGAAGGAAGTGCTTGCAGGTGGAGCAGAGGGCACGCAGCAGGTGGAGAAGAAGGCCTAGACTTGTGAGGGAGCACAAGTGATCAGGGATGCAAGGGAACACACACGGCCCAGGACGCGAAGAGCGCCCGCGATCGAGGAATGCAATGGAACGCACGCGGCCTAAGAGCAAGGGAGCGCACACAATCATGGAATGCGTGGGAATTCTGCGGCCAAGGACGCAAGGAGCCCGTGTGATCAAGGAATGCGCAAGAATGCACGTGGCCCAGGATGTGAAGAGCGCACTCGATCAAGGAATGCGAGGGAAAGCACGCAGCCTAAGCACAAGGGAGCAAACACAATCAGGGAATGTGCGAGAACGCACATGAACAAGGACACGAGGAGCGCACGCGATCAAGGAATGCACAGGAATGCACGTGGCTTAGGAGGCGAGGAGCACACGAGATCAAGGAAAGCGAGGGGACACCCACAGCCTAGGAAGTGAGGAGCACATGGGTCAAGGAATGTGCAGGAATGCACGCGGCCTAGGAAGCGAGGAGCGCACTTGATCAAGAAAAGCAAAGGGACATACGCCCTTAGGAGGCAATGGAGCGCATGCAATCTAGGGTTGCATGGGAACATATGTGGCCAAGGTTGAGAGAGCGAACGCAGTCGTAGAATGCAAGGAAGCGCACGCAGCCCCCAGTAGAGATGGCCTAATATGAGAGGGAGCAAGCGCGGTCTAGGGTGCCAGTGACCGCACGCGATCAGGGATTGCAAGGGTGCAAAGTGAGTGGGGGACAGAGGCCGGGGGGGCGCCCGGTACAGGTCACAGAGGAAACAACAGCGCGAGTGGTACAGGTCACGGATTAAACAAAAGTGCAAGTGCAAGGGTGAGAGGGGGCACCAGGTCAGGGGGTTACGTGGAGTAAAGCAAGCTGAACTCTCCCTGCAACTTCTTACCTGGCAGCTGCAGACAGGAGGGTGAGTCATCCGCACTCACTGTCTGTGCCACATCCCCTTCGCTGCCAAACACCTGTGTTGCTCAACACCGGGGCCTTGTCCTGCGAGGGCTTTGTTGCAGAGGGTCCGTAACTCAGTTCTTATAGGTGCAGACACGTGGACTTAGCAAGCATGCTACGTTTCGTCAGGCAGTGTCTCCAGCACATCTGCATCGCTTAACACTGTGGCCTTGTCCTACAAGGGCTTTGTCGCGGAGGGTCCGTGCCTCGGTTCTTATAGGCGTGGATGCGTGGACGTAGCAAGCGTGCTATGTTTAATCAGGCATCATCTCCTGCGCACCTGCGTCACTCAACACCGCGGCCTTGTCCTGCGAGGGCTCTGCCGCAGAGGGTCTGTGCCTCAGATCTTATACGTGCCAACGCGCAGGGCCGGTCTTTGTGTCAGGCAGCTGAGACGGCTGCCTGACATCAATCAGCCTCTAGGGGGCGCCGCATGGCATCCTGATTTTGAAGTGTTATTAGGAGCGAGCAGTGAGCACTGCTACAGGCTGGCCTTTGCCCTCAGGTCAGCAGCAAAGTGCAATTGACAGACTAATAAATATGCAATTAGCAACATTTGTCTGTTGCTTTTTCACTTCAGGGCCCCGGTGGCGCTGGCGCCAGGCCGCCAGCCAGGCCCATGGGCGCACGTGCGGCGTGCCCCTCAGGCTATGTGCACGTCTGTGTACTGATAGCTTGGGGCTGGCTGGCTGCCTGGCGTTGTTGTCAGCCCCCCGTGGCCCCACCATTCCAAAAACAGGAGCGAGCGAGTGTGGATGCACATGCATCACTATCAGGTAAGTACAGTCTGTACTGTGTTTGGAGGCTTGGGAGGTTGGGGCGGGCGAGTGCGAGTGCGACTATACTACATTTTTTTTGCTAATATTCAAGTTACAGGCGGCGCTGCGCACGGCTCGGGTGCTGTATTATCAGACTCTCAGGCATGTTGTTGTTCCATTAATACAGCACCCGAGACACACGGCCAGGGACCCAGGGTGCTGCATTAATGGAACAACAACAGGCCCCAGAGTCGGACGACCGCAATCACGGCATATGTGCACTTGAAGTGATATGCGTGTGATTGCGGCGGTCAACTTATGGCAACAGCTCCGAACGGCTTAAGTCAGAGGAAGGGCTTTCATTGATGGAGTGGAGACCTTTAACCTGACCAAACACTTAATCAGACCGCGGACCTTTCTGCCAAAGGGCATTTCTTATTCCTTTGTTCACAGAAGGAAATAACTCTACTATTTCCACACAGTTTACATCACGTTGATGTCACGTTGATGTCCTAACTGGCTAGTTATTGAGCACTGCCTTCACTGTAATGAAGTAGAAATAATCATTTGTTTGCACTAACACTGCTAAAACCAGTGCTGATTTGTGCACTGTCAACTGGAAAACTGGGGGATCTTTCGACAGATCCTGTCTTCCAGCAGGACACTGGAACAGCCAGGCCTTCTTAAGGAAGGCTGTCCTCCTGCACTGTCACTACGAGTTCTTCATGCAGGCACGACACCACAGCCGGGCCTGCAAAGGTGGGGGCTGTGCTGCTCGGAGCATTCTGCTCTGAGCAGCCGAGCCCCCACCCTTGTGGGCCCGGCAGATCTCTGCTCTTTGCGAGGACAGTGCACACAGAGTAGATCACTCTTTGTGCTCAGTGCTCGCACAGGGCATTGATTTTTAATGCAAAATTCTGGGTTCCTATGCCTATTTTAAAATGAAACCGCTCTAGAACAGTTTCATTTTAAAATAGTGTAGGATGAGGTTGAAACTTGCACTTTCAGTGCACTGCACTGAATGTTTCCCTAAACAGCAGGCACATGTGTTTTGGGGTTTGTATTGGGCGTGGGAGGGGGCGAGGGGATGCCGGTGGGGTTTGTGGGGAGCGGTGCAGGCCAGTAGGGGAACATAGTTCCACTACTTATTTCCGTACACTTTGACCACTGATTGCTGGGTGTTTTACGTTCTGCAGTAAAAAAAGGGAACAAAAATAAAGCTTTTGTAATTGCATGCAGTGTTGTATTCCAGCCTTGTGATGGTCTCCTGTCCGCTCCTTAGCACTGACTCCACTCAAGTTAGTGGGAACAGGGCACTTTGCTTACCATTGCAGGGAAGCAATTGCCAACAGCAGGGCTCCTTGTGTTTGTTCCCAGTGATCTTTCTCTCAGCCCCTTAGGATGGTCCAGGGGCATGGCCAGGGGAGTTTCTAGGTCTGGAAAAGACCGGGGGCTAAGCTGATGTCGGAACTGTTGGGACTGGGGGCTAGCTAGTCTTTTGGCTGTAGCTCCTGAGATTCTATCCGGGGCTACAACCAAAAGATCATGTGCTATAGCCCCCCTAGCCCCCCCCTAGCAACGCCCCTGGGCATGGCAGACTTTCCCCATGCAACGGTGTCTGTCTGGTCCATACACCACCATGGGTTGCCAACTCCCTAACCGTGGCCTCTACTTTTTTGTCTGGCACCAATTTTTCCAATAGCCCGGGACATGGCATCAGTGGGTCAAGGTAGGTGGTGTCTATGGTCAGCCTTCATATAGGTATAGTGGCAGGGCCTTTCAATTCTTTTAGTTGAAAGGGTTTGCGAGGCTCAGTGTGGCTCTGTGCTTAATCCTGACTGCAAGCCCTACTCCACCGCTTGTTGCTTGCCTTCACACCTTATAAGATGATGTGACCCCAACAGTTTTCAAGTGGTAATGATATCATATTTTGGATGCACCAGCGGCATGGAAGTGGTTTAAAGTGGAATTGATATATAGCTTGAAAAAGAAGCAGCATGAAAGAAATATTGCTGTTTTAAACTGTTATTTTGGACATTTCCTTTAATCGGAGGTCACCTGCTAGCTCTGCCCCCTCTAAACGCTGCCTTCTCAGACACCGCACACCCCCAAATCTCCGCCCCCATCTCGGGCCTTATGGGATCACCCACCAGATTTTTTCCATTTCCACCACTGATTGATCAACTCTTAAATTACTAGTCGCAGAAAACCGAGCAGTGAAACTTTAGCGGCATACCACCTCTGCTTACAGGTGTGAAAGGAGCTCTTTTGTTTATCAGGAGTGCAATCACTTAAAGTGCTCGAAGTGACAGCCTGACAAAAGCAAGACTAGCCCTGTGCACTGAAACAGACACTGTGTAACGGACAACATGACAACTCTCCTCCGCAGCTGCCACTCACACAATTGGAATGGCCTGTAAATGGCTGCATAGGGGCAATGGTCCTTGGGTACGTGTAAGAGGACAATGGTCTACAGGTGGGTGCTCTATGGGAAAGGTCTGCGGTGGAGACAGACGTGGCAGTGGATATGCGTGAGGTGGCAATGGCAAGTGGATGAGTGCGAAGGGGCAATGACTGTCAATAGGATGTGTGAAAAAGGTGCATTTGCACACACATTTCTCAGGGGCACACATCTTGTCAGTGTTTGGACCATCCCGTTGACTGGCCATGCTAATCCCTATGGCCATTCCCACCCACTTCCTGCTCCTCCCATCCCAAAGCACAATCCTCGGATCCCTTTGAGCTAACTTGATCATTATCAGACTTTGTGCTTTAAGTGCCTGCTGGTGTTTTTTCAAAGCAGTCAACTGAGTTCAATACTAAACGTGCCACTCTTTAGAAGCGCTATGCATGTCGTTGACTGAAGGCTTGTTAAAAACCAGCATTGGCAAAACCAACTCTTGGCTTGTGTGCAAGTATTACACACCATTGATGTCTAGTTCATACCGCTGCAGCAGTGCCTCGCCAATTCCAAAACAGTTGGCTTTGCCCAATACTCTTTGCCTTTCATCCCAGTTTGCTCATGTCTGTCCCTTTGGATGGTAAAGGGCATGACCAAAACCAAGCTTTTATTTATTAATTGGACATTTGTATGGCGCCTGTACAGTAGGAAGTGTTTCCTGTCGCCACAAGGCGGTGGGAATAGGTGGAAAACAACTGTCCTATGCCTTGTGACATTCGGAGCAGCCAAGTGCGGTATCGGGGAGAAGGGCACATCGATTTAAGAGTGTTGCCAGTTTTTTTTTTCTTTTTTTTTTTTTTTTACGCTACTTACCTTGTACTGCACTTTCCCCCCCCCACCTCCTCCCCCTGCACTTTCTCCTTTTCGCCTTACCTCTGCACTTGCGCGATCTGAATGACACCTGGCCTAGTAGGATCGTTTGTCTGTCTTCCCCTTGTTTCCCTCCCTCCCTGCCTCGTCGCGCCTTGAAACACTTGTGTATAGGTGCGTTACAAATACCATATCATATCATATCATATCATATACATGGAGCAATATTCCTTATTTGAGATTTGTGTGGGTGTTTCCTAAGATGGATTCTCCTTAAATCATTTTACACTGGAATAGCTTTGATTTTTACACATTTTCAGTCAGTTGTTTATGTTAAGGGAGTGGCGAGACAGTCCTTAATTGTGCACGGTGCAATGCAGCACATGTACATTGTGCTTCCTGGAATATACTGAGATTCCTGGTATCGTCAGAATAGCGAGAGCCTTACTGTTTATGCAAACTATGTAATGGTAAGTAAGGCCATCCCTTTTGTATAGATCAGTGTAAAAAAGAACCTGGTCGCATTGCATGTCATTAAGACCCAAACGTGGCACAAAGGGCCCCTCTTTTGCCATTAGTAATGTCCGAGACACACAGCCCCGGTGCTGTGCTGTTCCATTAATGCAGCACCCGGGCCTTGTTGTGTGTCTCGTGGCTCGGCCTGGGTGCTGTATTAATGGAACAACATGCCTGAGAGTCTGACAGCTGCAATCACGCATATCACTTCAAGTGTACTGATATGCTTGATTGCGGCCGTCATCAGGTTTGTAGGTCGGACACTTCACCACACTGCATTATATAACCTGATGAAAAATAACAAACAGCAAAAGGTGAAATGTCCCATTTCGGTACTGCAAGTTCCCGGGAAAATATTTGTATTGGTTCTTGGAGTTTAAAACAGGCACACCTTTTAACGTTTTCAAAAACACTATTAGAAGAAAAAATCCTCTCTTGGTTTTGTGTGTGTTGATTTTATTAAAAGACAAATGCCACTCATCCTGTGCAATTTGGGTGGTTATGCAAAGCCAATTTAATTAAATATATGTTATGTTATGTTGCTTGGCATTTGTATAGCGCCTTATGTATCATTGGTATGATCTCAAAGCGCTGGTAGATTGAATGCCCTTGGGAACCATAGTTCAAGTCAGTAGAGAAAGACAGTGTTGTACGGTGCGTGGGTGCAACGGATATGTGTGCAGCTGGTGTAGTGTGCTTATTTATCCTTGGTATGCTCATTTCTGGTAACGTCACATCCCATTGCATTTGTTGATGAGTCCCCTCACTTTAATTTTTAGGACTTGACCCCTGCTGAGTAGGGTTTATTCACTCAGCTTGGAGGAGAGCTGCTGGGCATGGGCAGCCTGCCCTTCCTTGACCTGCTGTCCCGAGACTAGTCTCTGTCAGTCAGAAATTGCGTGGAATCGTGAACGAATCAGAAGACCCAGTGAGCCCGAGCCTGCTGACTTTGCCATTGGGGCACTGTGACCGGTGTGTGCAGCCCGCGGGTGCTGAGTGCTTCTGCCTTCTCTGCCAAACAATAAGGTAAGTCTGTGTGTTGCTAGCATGTATGCTATAGTATGGATTGAATAACTTCTAGGCTCTTCGAGTTTTGTCAGATAAGCCACAGTGAGATAAAATCATGTGTCCAGGATCACACACTTTGTGGTGAAGTTGGCATTTGAGACCAGTCTGTAACTCAGGTAAGCAAATATGGTCTCATGTCTAATTATTAGAAATGTGAGCTTAGGATTGGCTTTTAAGAATACTCAGTTGTATAGAAATTACTTAAAAAGTGCAACACAACAAAATCCATGCATTACATATTGAAATGTGTTAAGCAAAAAGAGTGTGCTCATGTTCCTCTTGAGTAGAATGGACACTTGGACATGATGGGACCCCAGGATAGAAAAGCCAGGTTCTTCATATCAAAGTATTCCTTTCAGTCAGTCCTGATGGGTTTTTGGAGAGTGGGTAGGGGATGTTCACTTTCCTGCCCCTACTGAATTTCAGGGACAGACAGTCAGTGTGACCCATTCTCTGTGGTAATGTCGGGACATGTATATCGAATGTGTCATAACACAAGGTAAAGAAGACTGGCCCGGCCTGTGCTCATTTGAGTTGTTTCTGCCATTTAATAGGCACATCACTTCCAAATGGTGGCACACCTAATTTCGGTCACATATATTACTCATTTATTGGTTGGATAAATGTTGATGTTAACTTGGACTCACCGAATGTGGTTGGCATTATTTTTGTGCATTCTGGACATTTTGAATATGGCTATTACATTGCTTGCGTGTACATGACGTTATTTCTGGTGTTGTTGTGATTTATATATGTGTAACATATGATGATGAACAGGCCCTGATGAAGGATTCTGTCCGAAATACATAGGCCTTCCCATTAAGCACCTGCATTGAGAGTAAATATCAATAGGCTAAATTGCTTGAATAAAACTACTACTATATGAAAAACAATCATTGAGCAGGAGATTTCTTATAACTATTGAGACGGAATTTATCATTCACTTGAAGAAACCACTTCCTTGTGGATATAGGAGTTCAACCTGCACCGCTGGCCTCACAGCCAAGGTCCTTGAACATTGCACATCACTTACTAAGCCATTAGCCAAAAAGTCACAATCTCAGTTTCACCAATGATAGACTACTGCAATGTTTGCTGGCTGGGCTGGGAACCTTTCATGATGTCTAGCTGAGTACTGTTTTGTTTATGAATCCAAATTTATCAAGACACTGAAAAGTTAAAATAATGGTGTCTTGTTTAATTTAAGGAGAGAGAGAGTATAGAAGATGCCTCCAAAGAAACTGTCAGGGGCTCAGAATCGGAAGCGACATGCTCAATTTGAATCTGATTTTCAGAAATCTGCAAAATTGATGAAAACATTTTTGGGTCAGTCAGAGGACAATACTGTCAATACAGTGCAAATAGTGAGCAGTGCACAGCCTGGAAATGATGCAGAATCATCAGATTTACCATGCAGCTTGAGTCCAAATAATGAGGACAATACAGTGCAAATAGTGAGCGGTGCAGAGCCTGGACATGATGCAGAATCATCAGATTTACCATGCAGCTTGAGTCAGAATACTGAGGACAATACAGTGCAAATAGTGAGCGGTGTGCAGCCTGGAAATTATGCAGAATCATCAGATTTACCATGCAGCTTGAGTCAGAATAATGAGGACAATACAGTGCAAATAGTGAGTGGTGCACAGCCTGGAAATGATGCAGAATCATCAGATTTACCATGCAGCTTGAGTCAGAATAATGAGGACAATACAGTGCAAATAGTGAGCGGAGCGCAGCCTGGAAATGATGCAGAATCATCAGATTTACCATGCAGCTTGAGTCAGAATAATGAGGTATGTGGCTCACCTGAAAGGAAGGAAAATACAGAAGAAGAATCTATGCCATATGAAAATGAACAGGACTCTGAAAAAGAGCCCAACTCACCCGCAGAAGGAACCAGCAGTAAAGCAAATTATACATCAAGCTTTGATACATCAGATCCTGCTTTGTGGCCAGAGGTCCTACGTTCTGCTGATATAGACCGGATCATTTTGAATGGACCAAGTAAAATCAAAGCCATGAGATTCCCAGTGAATAAACAGAAGCAACGCTTCTCGTTATTACACTGTCAAAGAGTGCATGGCAGTGGTGAGATGATACATAGACCTTGGCTCATTTACTCAAAATCAGTTGATAAAGTATTCTGCTTTTGTTGTAAAATATTTGATAGGGCTGCAAAATCAATGCTTGCACTTTCTGGTTACAACTGTTGGCATAACATTGCTGATGCTCTAAAGAATCATGAAGTGTCAAATGCTCATTTTATCGTATACTCAAAATGGACAGAAGCAGGGTATAGACTCAGACAGAACAAGTGCATAGATTAAGAAAACCAGCGGATAATTAATTCAGAAATCGCTCATTGGAGAAATGTGCTTCAACGTTTAATTTCTATTACTCTCTTCCTCGCAAAGAATAACTTAGCTTTCTGGGGCTCATCAGATAAGTTGTTCACTGATCACAATGGCAATTTCCTAGGTTTGGTAGAGCTCCTTGGCAAATATGATGATGTAATGCGTAAGCATTTAAAAAACGAGTAGTTCGTAAAGAAGTCAAAGATCATTACTGCAGCAAAAGAATTCAAAATGAATTGCTCGACATTATGGCAAGTAAGGTGCTTGAGAACATATTGATGCGACTCGGCAAAGCAAAATTCTACTCAGTTATCATGGACTGCACTTCTGACATTAGTCACATAGAACAGATGTCACTGACGGTGAGATTTGTTGATGACAGTGAGGGACAAATCAAAGTAAAGGAACACTTTGTCTGCTTTAAGCCTGTGGACGACTCTACTGGAAAAGGCTTAACTGAACTGTTTATAAATATCCTGAATGAAAATAAAATAATGCTTGAACACTGCCGTGGTCAAGGATATGACAATGGCGCAAACATGAAAGGCAAGCACAGTGGGTTTCAGGCTAGAATTCTTGCTCTTAATCCAAGAGCATTTGTTGTGCCTTGTGGCTGCCATTCCCTAAATCTGGTTGTATCCGATGCAGCATTGTCATCTTTGGATTCAGTAACTCTCTTTGGATTACTACAAAGAATATACACTCTTTTTTCTGCATCTACTATTAGGTGGAAAGTCCTCACAAATAATGTTAGAAATCTCACTGTAAAGCCGCTAAGTGACACCCGTTGGGAGAGTCGCATTGACAGTGTGAAAGCAGTAAGGTTCCAAGTGACTGACATCTATGACACACTAATGGAATTAGCACAGTTAAGCAAAGCTGATGCTGGAGTCAGACATGAGGCCCAAAGTCTGGCTAACCAGATAACTGACTTCAAATTTCTGGTTTCTCTTGTAGTTTGGCACGATATCTTGTTTCAGATTAACATTGTGAGCAAGCCATTACAAAATAAGTCAGTGGACATTGTGACTGCTACTTCTTTGATGAAGGGATGCATTCAGTTCTTTGTAGCCTACAGAGACAATGGATTTGAAAATGCCATCATTGCTGCCAAAGAAATGGCAGCTGACCTAGGAGTTGAGCCTTCCTTCAAGGAGATCCGTATTCGTCAAAGAAAGAGGCAGTTTGATTATGAGGGCAGAGATTATTTAACACAGACCCAAAGCCCAGAAGAAAAGTTCAAGAGGGAGTTGTTTTATGTGCTTGTTGACACAGCTCATGGTTCAATTGAAGAAAGGTTTGGACAAATGAAGGATCATGAACAATGCTGGGGCTTTCTGTATGACCTTAGCAAGCTTCCTATGGACAAAAAAACACTATTGGAGCATTGCACAAACCTGCACCAGTCACTAAAACATGGTGAATCTTCTGACATCAATGGTATGGACCTTCATGTTGAATTGGAAAATATACGCTACATGTTACCAAGAGGGACAGTTACACCACTACCAGTTCTCCAGTATATTCATGATGCTAACCTGAAGAACATTTTCCCAAATGTCTGGATATCATTGAAGATTCTGCTCACTCTGCCCGTCACAGTTGCAAGTGGTGAGCGCAGCTTCTCCAAACTGAAGCTCATTAAAACATACCTTCGATCAACAATGGCCAATGAAAGACTGACATCGCTTGCTATTTTATCAATTGAAAATGACATTGGCCAATCCCTGGATCTATCCGACGCTGTGCTTCAATTCGCAAGGGCAAAGTCAAGAAAAGTTACTTTTTGAACACATAATACAGGTAACATTCTAAGACTGTCACCTAGTGTCTAGTGTATGTATTTTCTATTGCATTTGTATTTCTATCTGGTTCTTAATGAAGTACCCTATTTACAACACTTGTAACACATTTTTTGGTTGTCATTTTTTAGGTGAGGTGTCGGGGGTGAGGGGGCGCCATGGATGCTTTCCGCCTGGGGTGCAATCTGGTGTAAGACCGGCCCTGCCGACGCGTGGGCATAGCAAGTGTGCTATGTTTTATCGGGCAGCGTCTCCTGCACACCTGTATCGCTCAACACAGTGGCCTTGTCCTGCAAGGCTTTTGCCGCAGAGGGTCCGTGCCTCGGTTCTTATAGGCGCAGCTGCATGGACATAGCAAGCGTGCTACGTTTCATCGGACAGCGTCTTCTGCGCACCTGCGTCATTCAACACTGTGGCCTTGTCCTGCAAGGGCTTTGCTGCAGAGGGTCCATGCCTCAGTTCTTATAGGCGCCGATGCGTGGACGTAGCAAGCATGCTTAATTTCGTCAGGCAGCATCTCCTGCGCACATGCGTCGCTCTACATGTCAGCCTTGACTTATGAGGGCTTTCCTATGTCGGAACATCTGTTACATGTGCACTCTGATGCATGGATGGGGAACTTTGTGACCTACCAGTTCAGGCTGCACTGCCCCTTCTGGGTGAGACCAAGTAAGATTCATATGTTGTCTTTCTGCCTTAGGTAATGGAATGGCAGACAGAAAAGGGAGTTGCCCAGAGCAATGCCAGAGCTTATGATTCATTCAAAGACTTCCAGTCATCAACCTTCAGTTGTGTTAATGTCACTCCAAATGGAACGAGTATACCCAGAAATGAGTGCCAAACTAGAAATGCAAGCTACACCAATGAGGCTGAAACATGTCTGGGGTTCTTGTGGTCTTGTGCAGAAGGCATGTGACCTAACGGTTTGGGCTGGACTGCTCCTTTGGGGGTGGAACCAAGCCTGATTTGCGTATGGTCTTTCCCCTTATGTACTGGCATGACAGGATGAAAATAAATGGCCTGCGGTTTTGCCCAAATCAATGCCAGAGGTAATGATTAATTGAAACCTTACAGTAATAAACCTTTAGTTGTGTTGGGGTAATATACCTATGGTGTCTGCTTTGGGGGATGAATTTTGCTGATAGAACAACTAAGATCTGTTCCTGGAGGTGTTCTGTAGTGATGTCTGTACTGGGATATTCGCTGTGATACTTTGAAAGTAAAATGATGAGCAGACTAGTGAAGGGCGCGGACAGTCAAGACACCAAAAGGCATTCAACCATATGCTGTGCACATCGGCTGGCGAAGCCAATCACGCATGACAGTATAACAACAGCTTGCACCGGCACCTCTGCAATATATGCTAACATCATCAGATATCTTCACATCTCACACACAGCGCGAGTTCACTCATCCTAGTTCAAGGAGCACATTAAGCTCCCTTCTGGACACACATAGCTTAAGTGCCCTTTTCATAAAACACTTCTAACACATACTAACACACAAATCCAGGGCCCTTCCAATCTGCATGCATCAACACAAGAGCAAAGCAATCTTGCACTGTTCCCTCTGTTCCTACCAATCAAATGCATCCCTCTTTTCTTTGCAGACCCGAGAGGACGATATATAACCTAATAACATACAGGTCTGCCCTTAGCGGCAGCAGCGCTCTGGACAGAATTGGCGCTCCCCCCTCCCTGCGCGCCCCTGGTCAACAGCGGGTGGGACAGGGGAAGGGGGGCTCAGAGCACCACATTTTTTTTCTAACTCCTGCTCCGGCGCCTGGCAGTTAATCACTGGAATAGGACGCTCATGCTAATCCATGAGCGCCCTATTCCAATGAAAACCACCTTGCTCCCGCGTCGGAGCGGAGAGGTAATCCTCTGAATAGTGTTATTGTTATTAAATGTGCCCCGCCGCCACGGGTGCATTTAATAAAAAAAGGGTGCCTGTCGCGCCTTCTCCCACTATGCCAGCTCGGGGGAGCCCTTGAAAGACTCCCTTTGAGCTGGTGTGGCGGGGGCTAATGGTGCCTCAGGCAGTCGCCTGGCACGCCCTGCCCTAAGGACGGCCCTGATAACATAACACTCCCATGTGCACACACTCACTTGCTTGCACGCTCGCACACCTGCTTGCACACACCTCCATGCACACACATCTTGGTGTGAAGGTATCTCTTTATGTGTGCATGTACACCTCTGCATGTGCACACACCACTCCGCGCAATCACATCTCTGTGATTGCAATGCATGCAGCTGTTTGTGCATACATTGAATTAGGTGTGGGCAGCTCTATGTTCACACACCTCTGAGCACACAAACCAAAAAAACATGCACAGGTGCACACACACAAACCTTTATGCATCTCAGAGTATGAACACTGTAATGTTGTCTATTCTTTAGTTCAGTGATGCAATGTGGCCCTGTGTTTGCTTTCGGACAGGATGCAGCGTCAGCATAACAATGGCGGGCTTTCAGTAATTAATCTAGTTACTATGTAAAAGTTGCTGCAGTGTTTCAAACATTTTAAAATGACTGCCCACAGGAGGAAATTTGAGCGTTCATTTAGAGGCCAATTTACATATTTTCATATACTCTATTGTCATTCACCAAGGTGATGTTGATGATAACTTTAATATTTTGAAAGAACAATTATGCACAATATTACTTTTCTAAATGTTAATCACACCACGAACAACCAGCTTAATGTGTTTTAAACAATGACTATAACCATGTCACATTAAAACATGGTTTCATTTGTTGCATATCTATCAGTCTTTAAAGTATAATCACAAAACCAGGAGGAGATTGTTTTCTGCTGAAGCTATATTGTCCTCTGGTACCTATAGCCCTCCAGTAGTTAATTGGGCTGCCTTTCCACATCAAGTACATTTTGACAGGTGGCCACGCCCATTTGTCTCTTTAGTCCCACCCCCTTTTGATAGGGTTTTGATATAAACACTTTATATAATAATGATATCAACATCTTTTTATATCGATTTTATATCAAATATATGTTTGATATCAGGTGGGTATAATTTATATCAGTTATGATATAAATGTTATATAAAAATGATGTAAACATGGGAGCAGCGTGTTGAGGTGTTGCATGTTTGACTATGGTGGGCGAAGTGAGCTCTGAAGACAGGGACTGTAAACTTAGGTTTTTGTGGCGTGACGCATCGATTGCCATTATGTCCAGTTAAGTATTTTCAGTTTTATTTGCACAGGTACGGTTTAGCCAGTGGAAGCTTGGGCTCCATAACGCCTGAGGTTAACCTGGATCTTTTCAGTGCAGTGTACCGAAATTGTGTGCTCTACTGCAAATGTCAAGATCACTGGTAATGTGAAACAGGGATGTTATTTGAAAAGTCAAATGGGTGCTTGTTGAGAATGTCAAGCGTACTAGGAATGTCAAACTAGTATTTTACTGGGAATGATGGCCTTAATCGTAATGGTAAAAGACAGAACCATATTCATTTATTTGATTCACATTTTTGACTCTTTCTCTTTCAAGGACCTTGTGGAGCTCCATCCTCTGTGACGTCATTGGATGCCCTTGGAGGAAGGAGTCAGCCACTTCTAAAGTAACCCAAGAGCCTGTAAACCAGAATTCAGAATTCACCAGCCAGCCTTTGGTGCGGGATGACATGAGGGTCCAAGACAGTGCTTTCTTTGTTGGGTTGCAATGGAGCCTGCGAAGAGTCACTAACGGTGAAGGGTCTATAAAGTAAGGGGGCATAGCCCAGTTATGATTTTTCAATTTTTTGTAAAAGTTTTACTATATCAGCAACTGCACCCTTGTTGCCAGTTCAGAGTTTGCACTACTTGTCCAGGCACCTCCAATGTTCCCAGCATTCCCATTACAAGTCTTGCTCTGTGGGAGTGAGCCTGTATGGAAGGGGTGGCCCTGAAGCACAGAACATTGCCACGCGCGTTTTTTTATTTATTTTTAATTATTAGCGCACGTGGAAAATCCATGTTTTTTAATGTTTAAGAGCCAGCAAAAAGTTCAGTCAATTTAGGCCAGTGATCCCATATTGCTTTACATTAAAAGGGACATTTATTTTATAGCTAAAGAAGATTTCAGTGTTACTAGCTTCTTGCATGTAAGTTACTATATTGCTAAAAGAAACTACAACTTGAATCAGCAGTGGGCCTGCGTACACAAACACACACGCATTAAACCACATATTAACATAGAGTGAAATATAGTAAACAAAATTATAAATGAGCCCATTTATCAGCTCAATGTGATGCAGATTAAGGTCGTTTCCACAAAAAGCTTGCCAGGACATGGCGCTCTAGACACCAACAAATATTTGCTTTAAAACAACATCATTATACAAATATAGCATTCAATTTGTCCAATAATTGAAAATCCTCAGTTGTATCAACAATATATAGTTGAAGTAACACATAATTATTTTTAACAAGCTAAACAAATTACAATCGGGGCGTTGCCGGCGACGTGCTTCCCCTGAATCACTGAATTCAGACACGTTTTAGCATTAAAATAGCGGATAGGTGCGGCTTCAGACCACAATGTCCTGGAAAAGGGGGCTTTAATCCCGAGTCCTTCCTTGTCCAAGACCCAGGGAACTACAAACCCCTTATCTGCCCTGAAAAACAGGTCGCTAATTTCATTTGCAAATGACCCTGGAAGTGACGTCATTGAGCTCCCCAATTTGACATAGTTCCTTGATCCGCCCACGTTGTGCGGCAGTCACGCCACTAGTGGTATTCATTAATTTGCTAATTTTTCAGCAGCTGCCGGGCCGAAGCTGATCCCCAAGCTGGGCCCTCCTGCAGGGTCCCTCCCACCTCTTCATTTCTACTTTGAATTCTGAAGCTCGGAAGACAAGCACGCTAAAATGGCTGCCATCAATGCGATGTTCACGTTGATGTTTTCAGAAGCCCCTGCATGGCAGAGCAAGCCCCTTGAATAAATTAATTGTTTTTCAATTACAGTCGTTGATTATCTGAATTGATATGTGTAATGTCCTTTCATCATTTCATCACGGGACCCTTCGCGAGCTCCCGTGATGGAAGGGTGAATAGAACATAAAGACGTATGTTTGGAATGCGTGTTTCAAACGCGTCTCATGTCAGTTGCTTTCCACGGTCGGTGGGGCCAATTCACTTTCACTTAGCTATTAATATAAATAAATAGCTTGCCTATAAATCACGTCTCCCTGTGTGTAATTAAACACTTCAAGTGGCGACGAGGATCTTCTGGCCCCACCGCCCCTTTGTGTGTCCCAGGCTTTCATCCAGCCGTGATTTATGTGCGTGAGCAGGCCCTGCAGCTGTCATAAAAGCTGTGGCCGCTCCGCTCCGCTTACAATCAACTCGACTTCCAGCGACGTCTAGTCAAAGTCAATTAAGTGAGTAATTCCTTAATCCTGATTGTGTTTACTTTTAATGAATGCCGTCCGGACACGCCTCTTGGCCTGTGCTGTTAAGCTTACCGTATTCCACAGAATAGAGGTGTTTATTTTTTTGTCAGTTACAAGTTTTCCATCTACCGTAATTCTCAGTATAAAGGCGCAATCACATGGAAAGAGAAGGTACATTGAACTGATAAGCGTTTAAATTTACAGGAAGTCATATTGTTGGCTGATAATTAACCATTTCAAGCCATCCACCCATATTCTCTACACTGTGTGCAAGTACATTGAAAAAAAAAGAAACAGAGAATTAAAGTGATACATTATTGTACTGCAGCAACTCCCTGCATTCGAATTTAAAAGAGACATTAAGCAGACCGTAATTCACATATTTGGTCAACCCTTTCCAATTTGTGGCACATATATTTTGTGGTCAGCATGTCTTTCAATAGTGTACCACCGCCAATGTTTTTTCTATCGGATGTTGGTGAACCAGCTATTCCATGGAAAAGATGGATTAAATCATTTGAACATTACGCTGGCGTTGTATGTGGTCAGAATTGCAGTGTGGAGAGGAGGAAGTCTCTTTTAATGCATTGTTTAGGCCCGGCGGGGCAGGAAAAATTTGAAGATCTACCAGATCTACTTTCTGATGAAGATAATGACTTAAATGAATATGAGCGGTCAGTGAAGAAGATGGGAAAACATTATGAAAAGAAACTGAGCACTATTTTGGAACGTTATAAATTTGGGAAAAGAACTCAAGGAGAGGGTGAGAGCATAGAACAGTACATCACTAGTTTGAGAAAGCTAGCCAAGACATGCAATTTCAATACTCAGTTGGACGAGAGGTTGAGAGATCAATTCATGCTGGAGTGTAGGAGTAGCAAAGTAAGAGAAAGATTATGGGCTGAGGACGACCCCAACTTGGACACTGTCTTACGTGTGGCCAAGGAAGTGGAGCACACTGAGAAATGTATTAAAGAATTAGAAAGCAGGATGCAAAATACTGATATTAAACATGAAATTTCAAAAGAGAAGCATAATACACTTACTACAAGTAAAGAGAATGAACCCATTGCCCAAATTTTAGGAAATTCCAATAGGAGATACAAATCGGAAAGAAACGGGAGATTACCGTGGAATGATGATAAAAGGAAAAAACCAAGCTCCAGAATTTATAACAGTGATGTGAGAAAGAAAAGTCCACACAGGCGTGGAGACGACCCTAGAAGGAAGAACACAGGGAGATGTTTTAGATGTGATAGCATGGATCATTAGGCGGATAACCCGGAATGTCCTGCTTTGAAAATTATATGTGGGAAATGCAAAGGCAAGGGGCATTACGCACGATGTTGCAGAAGGCAAAACACTTCCACTAACTGGATAGGAAGCGATGAAAATAGTGATGAAGATGAAGAAGAATGTGTGTTTGTCGTGACAGACGAAGAAAATGAACAAGAAATAGAAAGCCCCAAGGCCGTAGTTTGTGTTGATGGAACCAACATGCACATGATGATTGATTCAGGTGCAAAATATACCTTGATACCACAAATTTTCTGGGACAGGAAGAAACATGAATACCTGCATGAACCAGACATAAATCCCAGAGCATATGGCGAAGTTAAAATAGATGTCATTGGATGGTTTTGGGGAGCACTCAAATTCAAGGAGAGGAAAGCAAATGGGAAAATATACATAACAAAGAAGGGGAGAACGCCTTTGTTAAGTTGGACCCACCAATGCAAACTCAAAGTGAAGTTGGATGCTGCGTCGGATGAGTCTGTATATTCAGTTGAAAACAACGCTGGAAGACTTCAAGGAAACAAGGAAGTCACCAAGGAAGCTGATATGGTGAAAGAAATTTTCAGGAAAGACATCGGATGTCTGCGTGGGTTTGTTCATGAGATCAAAATGAAGCCAGGACATGTTCCTGTTGCGCAGAAGTTACGCAAAATCCCGCTTTCAATGAGAGAAGAAGTAAGAAAGGAGATTAAATTATTGGAAGATCAGAAAATCATCGAGAGAATAGATGCCAGTGAATGGGTTTCACCGTTAGTTGTATTAAGAAAAAGAATCCGGAAAATTGAGAATATGTGTAGACATGAGAGAATTAAATAAGTGCGTGATCCCGGACAGACATCCACTCCCCAATATTCAAGAGATTGTATCCACTATTGGACCCTCGAAGTATTTTTCCACTCTGGATCTAACATCAGCATACCATCAGGTTAAACTTCATAGGGATTCTAAGAAAATGACAGCCTTTATCACGCCTGATGGGCTGTATCAATACAGAAGATTGCCATTTGGATTAGTGTCAGCTGCTTCAGTATTTCAGAGAATCATGCACAAACTATTTGAAGGTGACGAAGGGATTATTTGTTTTCAAGATGACATACTGGTACACGCCGTCAACCAGAAGGTGCATAATGAAAGATTACAACATGTCTACAAGAAGTTATATGAAGCAGGTATGACCGTTAGTAGAGATAAATGTAATATAAATCGTAGCGAAATCGAATATTTAGGACATACCATATCTGCTAGCGGCATAAAACCAAGGAAGCAACTTGCTGATGCCATAATGAACATGCCAAGACCAGAGTCAAAGGAGGGCGTACGTTCATTGGAATGGCAGAGTACTATTCTAAGTTTATAAAGGATTTTGCCATACATACTGTTCCGCTACGTGAACTTCTAAAGAAGAAGTCATTTGAATGGAACAGGGAGTGCGAAGAAGAATTTGAAAATATCAAATCAGAATTAAACAGAGCACCATCATTGAAGAATTTCAAGAGTGGGAGGAAGACTATAATAACAACAGATGCAAGCAACCTAGGGTTAGGAGCTGTTGTCACACAAGAAGTTGAAGGAAAAGAAGTTCTTATCGCGTTTGCATCTAGATTGTTAAAGGGTGCAGAAAGGTCGTATGCTGCAATAGAAAAGGAAATACTGGCCATCAAGTGGGCAACAGAAAAGTTCAGGAATTTCATCTGGGGAGTGGAGGTGGAGATTCGCACTGACCACAAACCATTGATACATGTCATTATGAATAAAGGTTTGGACAATGTATCTAACAGAATTAAAAGATGGGTTGTACTTCTGCAAGAGTACAACTGTACAGTACGATATGTACCAGGAGTGAAGAATCGTGCTGCTGATTGTCTGTCGCGACTTACCAACAATTCTGAAGTAGACAATGAAAGTGAAAACAATCCTGAAGTTGTCTTGAACGTTGAAGCGCTTTCCATATCCAAAACTGAGTGGGAAGAAGCGGAGAGACAAGATGATAGCATAAAACAGTTGAAACAAATTATACGAAGCAATGGAAGTTTAAAGAAAGTTATGTTTGAAGGGTCCGGTCTCATCGAATACTGGAGAGTTGCAGATGAACTCAACGTAGCGAGTGACAGAATTATGAGAGGAGATCGAATAATTCCACCTACAAGTCTAAGACAAAGAATCATCGATCTGGGCCACGAAGGCCATCAAGGAATTTTGAAGACTAAACAGAGAATACGCGATGATTTCTGGTGGCCAGGATGTGACCTGCAAATCGAGAGAACCATCAGAGAATGTATCCTTTGTAATCAGAGTGACAGGGCGTGTGTGAGTGCGAATTACCCTATGGTGATAACGAATATTCCAGGAAAAGTATGGGATGAAGTAGGCATGGACATACTAGGGCCTATTCATTGTGATGGTAAACAACAATTTTGCTTGGTGGTCATTGACCTTCTGACCAGATGGGTAGAAGTTTAAATCAAACCTCATATGAGTGCTAAAATAGTGATAGATTTTTTGTCAGAGATATGCACTAGAGAGGGTTTCCCAAGAAGCATATTAACTGATAATGGTGTCCAATTCAGGTCAAAAGAGATGGAAATGTTCTGTACCAGTAATTCCATTGTGCACAAAACTAGTGCAATATACCACCCACAAACCAATGGGGTGGTTGAGAGATTCAATAAGGTGCTCAAGGATGCTATTCGGTGGGCTTGGTCAAATGGGCTCAACTGGGAAGAAGCGGTGAAAAGGAAAATAATTGCTCACCGTTTTACTCCCCATAGTACTACTGGTCTATCACCTTTTGAGTTAAGTAGAGGGCACAGAGCAAACACCAAATTGACACCATCTTGGTTGGAGAGGGAGACCATAGTAAGAAAAGATTTTGGAGAGGCAGTAGAGAGTATTAGGAAAATCCAGCTGAGGAACAAGGCAGCTCACGATAATCTAATGAGCAAAGGTAAAAGAAACAAGGTTCCCAGAGTGGGGGGTCTGGTGAGAATTAAACTACCCCCTGTACTAAGAGATGGACCCTGCAAATGGTCCAAACCAGTGAGTGTGATTGAGGTTTTTAGACATGCAGTGAGAGTGCAAGATGGTAGAGTCTGAAATATGGAGAGAGTATGTGTGATGGAGTCAAGTAAGGATGTAAATACTGGTGAAATGGAACACAAGGAGCAACTCAGTAGGGGTGACAATGAAAGAATGAAAAGGAATGTTCAGCATGTGAGATCTAGGTTGAATAGAAATGTAATGTCAAAAATTTCCTTGCCAACATCTAAACCAGATCCTCTGCATATGTCAAGAACAGGGAGAGTGATCCGCAAACCAAACCGCATGAAGGATTTTGTCTGACATTACTGAGGATACAGAAGAAGCCTACTAGACTGTATTCCATGAACGGCAAGAGACTAAGGAAGGGAGATGTAGAAGAAGCTACTGGACTGTGTTCCATAAACAACAAGAGACTAAGGAAGGGAGATGTGTAATGTCCTTTCATCATTTCATCACGGGACCCTTCGCGAGCTCCCGTGATGGAAGGGTGAATAGAACATAAAGACGTATGTTTGGAATGCGTGTTTCAAACGCGTCTCATGTCAGTTGCTTTCCACGGTCGGTGGGGCCAATTCACTTTCACTTAGCTATTAATATAAATAAATAGCGTGCCTATAAATCACGTCTCCCTGCGTGTAATTAAACACTTCAATATGCAAAAGTTTTGTTTTATGATTTCATCAAGTTTGTCAACTTTTCAAATATTGTATTCACGGGCTTAATTCACAGAAGCGTTTTATAATGGCAAAATCCCATAGGAAAACGCTGTGTGAATAAGGCCCATGGTGCCTTCCTTGTATTTCGCGTTGTTTATCCAGGTTGCTCATGGTGAAGAGGTGATTGTCCATGTTAATTTATGAGAGAACTAAGAAATCACAAATCATAGAAACTCCCCCATAAAAATCGATGCCCCATCCTAATGGGGGATATGGGAGAGTAGGGCACTACATGGCACGCCTGGCTCTCTCCAGTGAGTACTCTGAAGCCAATCACGCATGACAGTATAACAACAGCTTGCACCGGCACCTCTGCAATATATGCTAACGCCATCAGATATCTTCACATCTCACACACAGCGCGAGTTCACTCATCCTAGTTCAAGGAGCACATTAAGCTCCCTTCTGGACACACATAGCTTAAGTGCCCTTCTCATAAAACACTTCACAACATACTAACACACAAATCCAGGGCCCTTCCAATCTGCATGCATCAACACAAGAGCAAAGCAATCTTGCACTGTTCCCTCTGTTCCTACCAATCAAATGCATCCCTCTTTTCTTTGCAGACCCGAGAGGACGATATATAACCTAATAACATACAGGTCTGCCCTTAGCGGCAGCAGCGCTCTGGACAGAATTGGCGCTCCCCCCTCCCTGCGCGCCCCTGGTCAACAGCGGGTGGGACAGGGGAAGGGGGGGCTCAGAGCACCACATTTTTTTTCTAACTCCCGCTCCGGCGCCTGGCAGTTAATCACTGGAATAGGACGCCCATGCTAATCCATGAGCACCCTAATCCAATGAAAACCACCTCGCTCCCGCGTCAGAGCGGAGAGGTAATCCTCTGAATAAGGTTATTGTTTTTAAATGTGCCCCACCGCCACAGGCGCATTTAATAACAAAAGGGTGCCTGTCGCACCTTCTCACACTATGCCAGCTCGGGAGAGCCCTTGAAAGACTCCCTTTGGAGCTGGCGTGGCAGGGGGCTAATGGTGCCTCAGGCAGTCGCCTGGCACGCCCTGCCCTAAGGACGGCGCTGATAACATAACACTCCCATGTGCACACACTCACTTGCTTGCACGCTCGCACACCTGCTTGCACATGTCTCCATGCACACAGATCTTGGTGTGAAGGTATCTCTTTATGTGTGCATGTACACCTCTGCATGTGCACACACCACTCCGCGCAATCACACCTCTGTGATTGCAATGCATGCAGCTGTTTGTGCATACATTGCATTAGGTGTGGGCAGCTCTATGTTCACACACCTCTGAGCACACAAACCAAATAAAACATGCACAGGTGCTCACACACAAACCTGTATGCATCTCAGAGTATGAACACCTTAATGTTGTCTATTCTTTTGTTCAGTGATGCAATATGGCCCTGTATTTGCTTTCGTACAGGATGCAGCGTCAGCATAACAATGGCGGGCTTTCAGTAATTAATCTAGTTACTATGTAAAAGTTGCTGCAGTGTTTCGAAAATTTTAAAATGACTGCCCACAGGAGGAAATTTGAGCGTTCATTTAGAGACCAATTTACATATTTTCATATACTCTATTGCCATTCACCAAGGTGCTGTTGATGATAACTTTAATATTTTGAAAGAACAATTATGTACAATATCACTTTTCTAAATGTTAATCACACCGCGAACAACCAGCTTAATGTGTTTTAAACAATGACTATAAGCATGTCACATTAAAACATGGTTTCATTTGTTGCATATCTATCAGTCTTTAAATTATAATCACAAAACCAAGAGGAGATTGTTTTCTGCTGACTCTATATTGTCCTCTGGTACCTATAGCCCTCCAGTAGTTAATTGGGCTGCCTTTCCACATCAAGTACATCTTGCCAGGTGGCCACGCCCCTTTGTCTCTTTAGTCCCGCCCCCTTTTGATAGGGTTTTGATATAAACACTTTATATCATAATGATATCAACATCTTTTTATATCGATTTTATATAAAATATATGTTTGATATCAGGTGGGTATAATTTATATCAGTTTTGATATAAATGTTATATAAAAATGATGTAAAATTGGGAGCAGCGTGTTGAGGTGTTGCATGTTTGACTATGGTGGGCGAAGTGAGCTCTGAAGACAGGCACTGTGAACTTAGGTTTTTGTGGCGTGACGCATCGATTGCCATTATGCCCAGTTAAGTATTTTCAGTTTTATTTGCACAGGTACGGTTTAGCCAGTGGAAGCTTGGGCTCCATAACGCCTGAGGTTAACCTGGATCTTTTCAGTGCAGTGTACCGAAATTGTGTGCTCTACTGCAAATGTCAAGATCACTGGTAATGTGAAACAGGGATGTTATTTGAAAAGTCAAATGGGTGCTTGTTGAGAATGTCAAGCGTACTAGGAATGTCAAACTAGTATCTTACTGGGAATGATGGCCTTAATCGTAATGGTAAAAGACAGAACCATATTTGTTTATTTGATTCACATTTTTGACTCTTTCTCTTTCAAGGACCTTGTGGTGCTCCATCCTCTGTGAAGTCATTGGATGCCCTTGGAGGAAGGAGTCAGCCACTTCTAAAGTAACCCAAGAGCCTGTAAACCAGAATTCAGAATTCACCAGCCAGCCTTTGGTGCGGGATGACATGAGGGTCCAAGACAGTGCTTTCTTTGTTGGGTTGCAATGGAGCCTGCGAAGAGTCACTAACGGTGAAAGGTCTATAAAGTAAGGGGGCATAGCCCAGTTATGATTTTTCAATTTTTTGTAAAAGTTTTACTATATCAGCAACTGCAACCTTGTTGCCAGTTCAGAGTTTGCACCACTTGTCCAGGCACCTCCAATGTTCCCAGCATTCCCATTACAAGTCTTGCTCTGTGGGAGTGAGCCTGTATGGAAGGGGTGGGCCTGACGCACAGAACATTGCCACGCGCGTTTTTTAAATTTATTTTTAATTATTAGCGCACGTGGAAAATCCATGTTTTTTAATGTTTAAGAGCCAGCAAAAAGTTTGGTCAATTTAGGCCAGTGATCCCATATTGCTTTACATTAAAAGGGACATTTATTTTATAGCTAAAGAAGATTTCAGTGTTACTAGCTTCTTGCATGTAAGTTACTATATTGCTAAAAGAAACTACAACTTGAATCAGCAGTGGGCCTGCGTACACAAACACACACGCATTAAACCACATATTAACATAGAGTGAAATATAGTAAACAAAATTGTAAATGAGCCCATTTATCAGCTCAATGTGATGCAGATTAAGGTCGTTTCCACAAAAAGCTTGCCAGGTCATGGCGCTCTAGACACCAACAAATATTTGCTTTAAAACAACATCATTATACAAATATAGCATTCAATTTGTCCAATAATTGAAAATCCTCAGTTGTATCAACAATATATAGTTGAAGTAACACATAATTATTTCTAACAAGCTAAACAAATTACAATCGGGGCGTTGCCGGCGACGTGCTTCCCCTGAATCACTGAATTCAGACACGTTGTAGCATTAAAATAGCGGATAGCTGCGGCTTCAGACCACAATTTCCTGGAAAAGGGGGCTTTAATATCGAGTCCTTCCTTGTCCAAGACCTAGGGAACTACAAACCCCTTATATACCCTGAAAAACAGGTCGCTAATTTCATTTGCGAATGACCCTTGAAGTGACGTCATTGAGCTCCCCCATTTGACATAGTTCCTTGATCCGCCCACGTTGTGCGGCAGTCATGCCACTAGTGGTATTCATTAATTTGCTAATTTTTCAGCAGCTGACGGGGCGAAGCTGATGCCCAAGCTGGGCCCTCCTGCAGGGTCCCTCCCACCTCTTCCTTTCTACTGTGAATTCTGAAGCTCGGAAGACAAGCACGCTAAAATGGCTGCCATCAATGCGATGTTCACGTTGATGTTTTCAGAAGCCCCTGCATGGCAGAGCAAGCCCCTTGAATAAATTAATTGTTTTTCAATTACAGTCGTTGATTATCTGAATTGATATGCAAAAGTTTTGTTTTATGATTTCATCAAGTTTGCCAACTTTTCAAATATTGTATTCACAGGCTTAATTCACAGAAGCGTTTTATAATGGCAAAATCCCATAGGAAAACGCTGCGTGAATAAGGCCCATGGTGCCTTCCTTGTATTTGGCTTTGTTAATCCAGGTTGCTCATGGTGAAGAGGTGATTGTCCATGTTAATTTATGAGAGAACTAAGAAATCACAAATCATAGAAACTCCCCCATAAAAATCGATGCCCCATCCTAATTGGGGATATGGGAGAGTAGGGCACTACATGGCATGCCTGGCTCTCCCCAGTGAAAGGGGGCCTAAGAATGCCATCTTGAGGACTGCTGTGGGAGAAATGGGTGGAAGCATTAAACTCATGAGTTTGGCAGGCTTAGCGCCAAACTCGATTACCAATACAGGCACTCCGGCCATACCTGCCTACATTTGAAAATCAAAAACCCTGAGATGTATGCCTCGCCCACAGCCACACAAGACTCTGCCCATTTGCACATGGCTCCGCCCACATATCAAAAAGGTAAACTCTGTTGCAATGTGATGTGATGTCAGAAATGTGCTGTTCAAATTGAAATATGCATATTTCATTAAATTGGCTTTTCACAACCACCGAAATTGCATTGGACAAAAGGCATTCACTTCCATAAAATCAACACGTTACAATGTGCACATGTAAATTCCCAAACTCCGAGAACCAATACAAAGGGTTTTCCTGAATTTTGCAGTAACGAAATTGGACATTTCAACTTAGTCGTTTTTCATCAGGTTATTAGTGCCATGGTGAGTTGTCCAGCCTGCACACCTGATGGCTGTGGTTCAATGTGACTGAGTCCGCCTGTTCCGGGTTTTACACCGTTCCGCATGCATGTTATTCTATAAATGCAAGGCTGACAATCCAGACTTACCTTAACCTTCCTCCAAAGCTGTATGTGAATTCCCCGGTACCGCCTCCGGGTTAGGCACGCAGCGCCATTAATGAAGGTTTGTTTATGTATTCTAATTCAAAGACGTGTGACGTCATGCGTAAGGGCACGTGGCGTCATCGCTTATTTTCATGCTAACAGGGCGTTGCTTATGGCAACAGCATCGACTTGCATAACTGTACCCCACGCGGTCTGTTAAACGGGATATCATATGGTGCCTTGTTTATTGTATATATTAGCCTAAACCCAGTCGCTCTACAAAGAAATCTGCATTGCAAAGTTCCGATCTTAGATCAATTTAGCCGCCATTATAGGTTCATCCGCCATTTTGATTCTCACTCCAAAGTCACCCTGTGTTCTAAAATGGTGGACAGTGTTCTTCTGTTTGTAACTTGGCCGTCCTGACCTCTACATACAAGTTAATGTCTAAACTGCCGTAGGCCAAATGTTAGGGTCATGTAATGAGTCCTTGTCCTTCCTTGGCCTTGTTGATCGAGGATTATCTGTGTCAACGATACTGATCCGCGAGCATATATAAAGCACAATGTTTTTTAAATACTGAACGTGAACACTTGTTCAACTACATTGTATAAAACATGTGCAAAGGCTTAATGTTAAATCTGAAGATACACTATTGCCATTGTAACCTATTTGTGTATACATTGGGAATAATCCATATGCATATAGATGAATAAATTAGAAGTTAACTCGGCACGAACCCCTAGCCCGAGGAATGATTAACCTGTAGATGGGCTGGACATCATGTTAGAGAATTGTATAAAAAGAGTGAATGTTCTGATGTACAGTCCCACTCACTTCTCACACCGAAAGGGCTGGTATTGGCTGTGATGTACTGAGGGCCAGATAGCTATCTGATACTTTGTTCCTTTGAAAACTGTTCAGTTATAGAATAAAGATCTGTGTATCTTTGTAAGCCCCTGTTTGGTGTATTTCCTTTTGGGGTACTCAGCCTCGATATTCTCTTTTTGCTTTTACAGGCCGAGTTTCCTGTATACGTTCGGGCCTCATTGCCTTTGTGTGTAATAATGGGCATAAGTAAAAGATGCATTTTAAAATATTGATAATGAGGGGAAACGTAATAATAGTAATCCTCCTATAGTGTTGTAGGTACACCGATGATATTGTGTGTCCTTTAAATATGCGAGGTATAGTTGTGAGTTTATTCCATAAGTGTAGTCCTCTGCACAGACAGAGGGCGTCAGTGGTCATTTTGTTTTTTGGCCGTGTGTTGGAGCCCAGTCCCTTCGTGCTCGATCCCTCTCCCCACTTTCTTTGGGCCTAACAGCCGTGGTCTCTCCGTGCACGCATCCTTATTTGTGTCGGTGCAAGGTGAGTGGACCTGAAATCTAGCCCCTCTTGGTCCGTGCCAAGGCTTTAATTTTGTTTTTTGGCCGTTTGTTGGAGCCTAGTGCCTTCGTGCTCGATCCCTCTCCCCACTTCCTTGTTCCCTCCCTCCCACCTCCCAGCCCGCCCATCTCCCCTGATTGGTAGCCTGCTCCGTGTGCTTTGGGCCTAACAGCCGTGGTCTCTCCGTGCACGCATCCTTATTTGTGTCGGTGCAAGGTGAGTGGACCTGAAATCTAGCCCCTCTTGGTCCGTGCCAAGGCTTTAATTTTGTTTTTTGGCCGTGTGTTGGAGCCCAGTCCCTTCGTGCTCGATCCCTCCCTCCAACCTCCCAGCCCGCCCACCTCCCCTGATTGGTAGCCTGCTGCGTGTGCTTTGGGCCTAACAGCCGTGGTCTCTCCGTGCACGCATCCTTATTTGTGTCGGTGCAAGGTGAGTGGACCTGAAATCTAGCCCCTCTTGGTCCGTGCCAAGGCTTTAATTTTGTTTTTTGGCCGTGTGTTGGAGCCCAGTCCCTTCGTGCTCGATCCCTCTCTCCACTTCCTTGTTCCCTCCCTCCCGCCTCCCAGCCCGCCCACCTCCCCTAATTGGTAGCCTGCTCCGTGTGCTTTGGGCCTAACAGCCGTGGTCTCTCCGTGCACGCATCCTTATTTGTGTTGGTGCAAGGTGAGTGGACTTGAAATCTAGCCCCTCTCGGTCCGTGCCAAGGCTTTAATTTTGTTTTTTGTCCGTGTGTTGGAGCCCAGTCCCTTCGTGCTCGATCCCTCTCCCCACTTCCTTGTTCCCTCCCTCCCGCCTCCCAGCCCGCCCAGCTCCCCTGATTGGTAGCTTGCTCCGTGTGCTTTGGGCCTAACAGCCGTGGTCTCTCCGTGCATGCATCCTTATTTGCGTCGGTGCAAGGTGAGTGGACCTGAAATCTAGCCCCTCTTGGTCCGTGCCAAGGCTTTAATTTTGTTTTTGGCCGTTTGTTGGAGCCCAGTGCCTTCGTGCTCGATCCCTCTCCCCACTTCCTTGTTCCCTCCCTCCCACCTCCCAGCCCGCCCATCTCCCCTGATTGGTAGCCTGCTCCCTGTGCTTTGGGCCTAACAGCCGTGGTCTCTCCGTGCACGCATCCTTATTTGTGTTGGTGCAAGGTGAGTGGACTTGAAATCTAGCCCCTCTTGGTCCGTGCCAAGGCTTTAATTTTGTTTTTTGGCCGTGTGTTGGAGCCCAGTCCCTTCGTGCTCGATCCCTCCCTCCCGCCTCCCAGCCCGCCCACCTCCCCTGATTGGTAGCCTGCTCCGTGTGCTTTGGGCCTAACAGCCGTGGTCTCTCCGTGCACGCATCCTTATTTGTGTCGGTGCAAGGTGAGTGGACCTGAAATCTAGCCCCTCTTGGTCCGTGCCAAGGCTTTAATTTTGTTTTTTGGCCGTGTGTTAGAGCCCAGTCCCTTCGTGCTCGATCCCTCTCTCCACTTCCTTGTTCCCTCCCTCCCGCCTCCCAGCCCGCCCACCTCCCCTGATTGGCTGAGTCGCCAGCGCTCTCCAGGCCGTGCCCTGATTGGCTAGAAGGCCCTGAGTCACCAGCCATTACAGACCCTCCCAGGCCAGCCCCCTGCCCGGCAGCCCCCTGCGACTAAGGACCCTGGGACAAAGGACAGCTCATACAGAGACAGCTCCCAACCGTATCTGCAGGTATCCGCAGGATAAGCAAGAAGCCAACAATAAGTAAGTGTGGGAAGGGCAGGGCCTGAGGCAATCACTTCACGCCATACTACTAACCATGCATCTAACAAAGCATTAACTCTGTTTTACAATCATTGCTGTAGCATACTTACACTTGGAAACTCGAATCAATACATGTATGAGTAGATTTAAATGTGCGCCCAATAGCCTCCCTTAAAAAATTACATCTTTAAGTGCGCACAATAGCCACATTTAGAAGTGTGCTCAATAGCCACCATTGAAACTGCACCATTTGCTATAGAAGTGTACCCAATTGCATTTAGAAGCTGTGACCATTTGCACTAGAAGTGTACCCAATTGCATTTAGAAACTGTGACCATTTGCACTAGAAGTGTACCCAACTGCATTTAGAAGATGTGACCATTTGCACTAGAAGTGTACCCAATTGCATTTAGAAGCTGTGACCATTTGCATTAGAAGTGTACCCAATTGCATTTAGAAGCTGTGACCATTTGCATTAGAAGTGTACGCAACTGCATTTAGAAGCTGTGACCATTTGCATTAGAAGTGTACCCAACTGCATTTAGAAGCTGTGACCATTTGCATTTAGAAATTGCGCCCAATAGCCTCTCTGAGAAAGTGGAATTTAGAAGTGTACCCAATTGCATTTAGAAGCTGTGACCATTTGCATTAGAAGTGTACCCAATTGCATTTAGAAGCTGTGACCATTTGCATTTAGAAATTGCGCCCAATAGCCTCTCTGAGAAAGTGGAATTTAGAAGTGTACCCAATTGCATTTAGAAGCTGTGACCATTTACATTAGAAGTGTACCCAATTGCATTTAGAAATTGCGCCCAATAGCCTCGCTGAGAAAGTGGAATTTAAAAGTGTACCCAATTGCATTTAGAAGCTGTGACCATTTGCATTAGAAGTGTACCCAATTGTATTTAGAAATTGCACCCAATAGCCTCTCTGAGTAAGTGGAATTTACAAGTGAACCCAATGCATTTAGAAATTGCGCCCAATAGCCTCTATGAGAAAGTGGAATTTAGAACTGTACCCAATTGCATTTAAAAGCTGTGACCAATTGCATTAGAGGTATACCCAATTGCATTTAGAAGCTGTGACCATTTGCATTAGAAGTGTACCCAATTGCATTTAGAAATTGCGCCCAATAGCCTCGCTGAGAAAATGGAATCTAGAAGTGTACCCAATTGCATTTAGAAGCTGTGACCATTAGCATTAGAAGTGTACCCAATTGCATTTAGAAATTGCACCCAATAGCCTCTCTGAGTAAGTGGAATTTAGAAGTGTACCCAATTGCATTTAGAAGCTGCGCCCAATAGCCTCTCTGAGAAAGTGGAATTTAGAAACGTACCCAATTGCCTCTCTGAGAAAGTGGAATTTAGAAGTGTACCCAAGTGCCTCTCTGAGAAAGTTTAATTTAGAAGTGTCCCCAATTGCATTTAGAAGCTTCACCCAATAGCCTCTCTGAGAAAGTGGAATTTAGAAGCGTACCCAATTGCATTTAGAAGCTGTGACCATTTGCATTAGAAGTGTACCCAATTGCATTTAGAAATTGCGCCCAATAGTCTCTCTGAGAAAGTGGAATTTAGAAGCGTACCCAATTGCATTTAGAAGCTGTGACCATTTACACTAGAAGTGTACCCAATTGCATTTAGAAATTGCACCCAATAGCCTCTCTGAGTAAGTGGAATTTAGAAGTGTACCCAATGCATTTAGAAATTGCGGCCAATAGCCTCTATGAGAAAGTGGAATTTAGAACTGTACCCAATTGCATTTAAAAGCTGTGACCATTTGCATTAGAAGTATACCCAATTGCATTTAGAAGCTGTGACCATTTGCATTAGAAGTGTACCCAATTGCATTTAGAAATTGCGCCCAATAGCCTCGCTGAGAAAATGGAATCTAGAAGTGTACCCAATTGCATTTAGAAGCTGTGACCATTAGCATTAGAAGTGTACCCAATTGCATTTAGAAATTGCACCCAATAGCCTCTCTGAGTAAGTGGAATTTAGAAGTGTACCCAATTGCATTTAGAAGCTGCGCCCAATAGCCTCTCTGAGAAAGTGGAATTTAGAAACGTACCCAATTGCCTCTCTGAGAAAGTGGAATTTAGAAGTGTACCCAAGTGCCTCTCTGAGAAAGTGGAATTTAGAAGTGTACCCAATTGCATTTAGAAGCTGCACCCAATAGCCTCTCTGAGAAAGTGGAATTTAGAAGCGTACCCAATTGCATTTAGAAGCTGTGACCATTTGCATTAGAAGTGTACCCAATTGCATTTAGAAATTGCGCCCAATAGCCTCTCTGAGAAAGTGGAATTTAGAAGCGTACTCAATTGCATTTAGAAGCTGTGACCATTTGCACTAGAAGTGTACCCAATTGCATTTAGAAATTGTGCCCAATAGCCTCTCTGAGAAAGTAGAATTTAGAAGTGTACTCAATTGCATTTAGAAGCTGTGACCATTTTCATTAGAAGTGTACCCAATGGCATTTTAGAAATTGCACCCAATAGCCTCTCTGAGAAAGTGAAATTTAGAAGTGTACCCAATTGCATTTAGAAGTTGCGCCCAATAGCTTCTTTGAGAAAGTTGAATTTAGAAGTGTACCCAACTGCATTTAGAAGCAGTGACCATCTCCATTAGAAGTGTATGAGTGCGAAATACCGATGAGTGCGAAATGCAGATGAGTGTGAAGAGCGGATGAGTGTGAAGAGCGGATGAGTGTGAAGAGCGGATGAGTTTGAAGAGCGGATGAGTATGAAGAGCGGATGAGTGTGAAGAGCAGATGAGTGTGGAGAGCGGATGAGTGTGGAGAGTGAATGTGTATGGAGAGCGGATGAGTGCGAAATGTGGATGAGTGCAAAATACAGATGAGTGTGAAGAGCGGATGAGTGTGAAGAGCGGATGAGTGTGAAGAGCGGAGGAGTGTGTAGAGCAGAGGAGTGTGGAGAGCTGATGAGTGTGGAGAGCAGACGAATTGCAGAATTGCAAGACGTCCGTATTATGCCTTGGAATGCATGGATCCTTTAAAAGAGCATACCTCACATCACACCCCACGCTTACTCTCTCCTTATACCACCACTCAACTAGAACACAGAGATACTATGACACCATTCGGTATAACTGTTCTCATATCAACATCTGCCGCTCACTCCCCATCACTCTAAGTAATTATTGCTTGTCTCGCACCCCCAGCCAGGCGTTCTCCTCAGGCCTAACGCTGCCACTCTCAGTCTGGATAATTACGGCCAGATCGAACACATACTCCTGAACGATCAGCCACCACACCTACCGCTAGGAAGCAGCTACCACAGGAATTTCGCATCAGCTGCACACATACCAGATGTGCACACGCAACTTTGGACTCTCTCTTCTCCCTCTACTGACCAGAACTTCGGTTCCCAAGGGCGTTCAACCTACCAGCGCCTTCAGACCATACCAATGGTATATAAGGCGCTATATAAGTGCAAAATAACATAACATAACATAACATAACATATGTAATGGGGGATAGATCCCCTATGAGTCCATGAGTCATGGTTGTCACACCTACCTTTGTGTGTAATCTACTAACCATAATTATGTACAGTAATTGGGGTGATCAGTTGCTATTCAATGTGTTTGCCAGCTAAGGTGAGGTATGTTCCATATGTTATGTCATCAAGCTGTAAGGTAAGTCTATATAAAAAGCTCGATCCTTACCCACGTTGGTATGTACATATTGAGTGAGTAGGGTCATGGACTGAGTGGATATGAAGGTCCAAGGTTGTTGGATAGTCTTTTATAACAGCTGGCAAGGCCTCAGAGGCACACAGGCACAAGCAGTCCCAGAGGCACAATCCCCATAAGCACCTGTTGAGATAGTACAGAGCCTTGTTTCATAAAAATATGTTCATCCCATGTTCTGAGTTGAGGCCAAACTTAACACATCACAGGTAGCAAATACATTTCGACTCCATTTGTCATAGTTTACGTTTCAGGTCCCCTCCTCTTGTGCCTAGTTGTGCCCTTATTAGGCCTATGAACATTAGATCTTTTTTGTCAGCCATCTGATGATTCTCCTGCCCGTGGCTTGCGAGTGGTAGTCATTGGTCTTGGTAAGAGGCGGACCAAGGAGACAACGTAGTAGTCATGAACAAGAGGGACTATCTGAATATGGCTAAGGCACATTTGGACACCCTAGGGTGCTACAGTAAACCTATGTCGAACCCAACCAAATCAATTGTTCACAAGTTACAATCTCTAATACAAAAATGGCATGACAGGGGGGTTACAGGCACACACTAAGGTAGGTGGAACAACCGTGACTCATAGGGGATCTATCCACCATTACATATGACCACTGACGCCCTCTGTCTGTGCAGAGGACTACTGTTATGGAATAAGCTCACAACTATACCTCGCATATTTAAAGGACACACAATATCATCGGTGTACCTACAACACTATAGGAGGATTACTATTATTACTTTTCCCCTCATTATCAATATTTAAATATGCATCTTTTACTTATGCACATTATTACACACAAAGGCAATGAGGCCCGAATGCATACAGTATAGTAACCGATCACCCCAATTACTCCAAAATTATGTTTGTTTGTTTGTTTTATTTGCTTATATAGCGCGCCAAACCCAAGGGTAACTGGGCGCATTTCTTGGTACATGGTTACAATATACAATAAACAGGATGCATTACATTAATATACAGGAAGATAGATCCAACAACATTGCAGGATTTACAATAGGTTGTAAGGAAATAAAATAGCATAACAATACACATTATAATATACAGGAATATACACATGCGCAGATGGTAGAGGTGTCTGAGCAAGTTAGGCTAAGGCGGAAGGAAGTTCAGCAAGGAAGTTTGTCAGTAATAGTGTCGGGAGGTCACAGGACAAGGAGTCAGAGGTCCATGGAGGTGGTGTGATCAGTTTGAGAGTGAGAGGAGCCAGGTTTTTATTTTGTACCGAAAAAAAAGGAATACTGGATCTGATCTAAAGGCCGGTGGGAGCTTGTTCCAGGTCTTGGCTGCGAGCACTGGGAAGCTGGAGCTCCCAGCTTTAGTGAGCTTAAAATTTGGAATGTTTAAACAATGAACATGGTTAGAGCTAGTGGGTCTGGAGGATTCTTTTCTGGAGAATTTATTAGTGAGGTCCTTGGGTGCTGAGTTGTTAAGTTATTGTTATGGTACGGTTATGGTTATTAGATTACTCTACACACTAAGGTAGGTTGGAAAACCATGACTCATGGACTCATAGGGGAACTATCCCCATAACCTATGACCACTGATGACCCCCGGTTGTGCTGAGGACTACTCTTATGGAATAAACTCACAATTATACCTCGCATATTCAAAGGACACACAATATCATCCATTTGCCGGCAGTACTAGAGAAGGCTTATTATTATTACGTTTTCCCTGATTATCAATATTTTAAAATGCATCTTTTACTTATGCACATTATTACACACAAAGGCAATTAGGCCTGAGCGCGTACAGGATACTTATCCCGGTATGGGGTACAGTTTAGCAAGTGGATGCCGTTGTCATAAGCAACAATCTGTTAGAATGAAAATAAACAATGATGCCACGCTCCCTTATTCGTGACGTCACACGTCTTTGAATTAGAATACATAAACAAACCTTCAGTAATGGCGTTGCATGCCTAACACGGAGGCGGTACCAGGGAATTCCCCTACAGCTTTGTAGTAAGGTTTAGGTAAGTCTGGATTGTCAGCCATGCATTGATAGGATGACATGCATGCAGACCCATCCTAGGGTTTTAGTTCACGATAGCTTCACTTGCTACGTGTAGTTAAAGTACATGCACAAGGACATTGCTTTTTGTTCATCCCTAGAAACTGTACTTACGTGATGACCTACGCTACACAGCATACTATCAGAGTGAGTGGACCTAATTTAACTGGGGACATATTTTGGTTAGGAATGCTGGTGCCAGTGGTGCGTATGTGCATAGTGGTACTTGGTGAAATGCTGACATGAATGGTTGCAATATGGTGCGTGAAATGTGTGCAAGGTGCACACCCACTGCAGCAATGCAGATTTGACACTGCATTAGGCACAGGGTGGTGATGTTTGGTGAATGGGTGTGGAGCACATTGTAGACATGCTACAGCAGCACAAGTGAGTTGAAAAGCGTGTATTGTGCGTTCCATGGTTTTGGTGATAGTTGGAACATGCTACAGTATTTGGTGTACGGTAGGAGATGTTGCAGTGAGAAGTTGTGCAGTGTGGACGCAGCGTGCAGTGTTTATGTAATGTGAAGCATGGAAGAGGGTATGTTTCAAGTATAGCTTATATGTGCTTGGTGACAGTGCTGTGTGCAGATTTATTGAAGTAGGCCCAATGCTGTGCAGCTGTTGTGCACAGGTTGCCAGTTACACAATAATTTGTGAATGCCAGTTGGTAGGGGTGGTGCAGGCTGTGGTATGTTTGTGGATTCTGCTAATTGGGGCACCTTTTTGGTGAATGGGTGTTTTATGGTGTGGGGGAGTTGGGTAGAAGTGGCGTTATGTATGTTACACTTGTGCATAATGCTAGGTGCCCACATGGTTGCATGCATGGATCCATAGTGTTGTGGTGGGTGTTGAATGGGCTGCAATGTTGTGTGCATGGTGATAGGTGTGCTGGGTGCACCTCAGGATCTTTCAGGATGCTGCAATCGTGCATTTTTTAGCAGACGTTTGTAGTGGAGGGGCTTTGGAATCAAACGGAACGTGTAATAAGAGTGTGTAACGGTGTACAGAAATTATAGTGTGCAATGCAGAGGTTTTGTGTGTGATTGCTGCATGCGTGTTTGAAAATCGAACAACACCCAATGGGGGAGTGCTGCAAAAATGCCTGTGCAAAGGGAAGAAGTAGTGTGTGTGGGTTACTGGGCCGTGGCCCTCATTGCAGATGGGAAAGCGCACGTGCCATATTCTGCCATTATGACCATGGTGGACATGGAATTTAAATTGTGGCCAATATCCAATTAGGTGTTTAGGGTGTGGTTGACAGGAAGGGGCGGTATCAATTCATCCCAATACTGTGTTGTGAGGTTGGTTGAGATGGGGAGACGCACAGTGCTTATTGTCGGTGATACCTTTCTGCGCCATCTGCACAGGTATTGTGTGCAAAGAGGCGTTGCTGGTAATTTCGGGTTGGAAGGAGTGGACGCTTTCTGGGGCTGTCAGGGTGACAGCAATTTCGGCGGGATGGTTCGTCTTTGCAGATATGTGGCCTCCGTCACAAACGTTGCCTTTGTCGTCGTGCACTATTGAAGTGTACATTTGGGTTACATGTCATGTGGACGTTTAATCCATCACCTGAAGAGGTTGCTGAACGCAGTGATGCAGATTTTTCATACTGCTAAGGTCGTTTTCTCAAGCATAATACCAAGAGGGTTATGGGATTATGACAGTGTAATTTGTCCCCAGCCAGAGGTCAGAAGGCGTTTTGTAAATAGAATTATGCGTGAATTTATGCAGAGTGCTGGTATGTTCTCCACCCACTATGAGATGATGAGGTTGAAAAATATGCAGTAGTTCCGTAGAAATGGCATTTATTTGAGCGCCGTTGTTAATGCTGTTTTCTTTTACACTGTGCAAGAAGCATTGACTAGAATGTGGTAAAAATGTGAGGAGAGGCAAACAGAAACACATATAAAAAGACAAAACAAAAAAAGTTGCTTGCACGCACGTAAAAAAAAAAAGAAAGACTTTTATACATCTACGATGGAAGCCCCTATCCCCTACCGAGCTTCATATTGCTTACCCCGCCATCCCCCTCACTATCACAAAAAGGTTGCGGATTGTGCGGTAGTTTCAGGATTATACTTGCCACATCCTAGGTGGCCATGTGGCTATATGCGGATGGCGAAATAGTGCATACTTTTATTGAACTTTGTAGTGGACGTGCTTTGGAATGGCACAACACTTGTATTGTAAATGTGTAACGTACATTTGAAGTGTTGTACAGGAGTGACAGTGTTGGATGATGGCGGCTTCAGTGCGATTGGTGGATGCATGTGTGCCTACTTGCGGGTAAGCCAATGAGGTAGTCCAGAAGAGAAGATAGTGCGAAGGGAAGAAGGACTGCTCCAGCTTTGGAGGGGTGCGGCTTTAGAGGTACTTGGGCAAAGGCATGTGCCACATTCTGCGCTTCTTACCATGCTAGCCAATGGGAATGGGACTATGGCCTTTGGCCAATCAGGTGCTCACGGTGTGTGTCACAAGAAAGGGGGGTATTCACTTTTTCCATTACTTTGTGTACTGCGGTTGGCAAACATGGCAAGATGCACAGTTTCCGTTGTGGGTGATGCCTTTGTGGAAGATCTGTGCGTGTATGCCCTCCAAAATGATTTTTCTGGCAATTTCGGTTTGGAGGGAGTGGACGCTTTGTGGTGCAGTGTCAAATCATGTTGTTTTGGCAGACTGCTTGTAGAATGTCGACGGATGGCCTCTTTGGCAACTGCATATGTTGTGATCGTGCACTTTGGAGTCTTCTTTTTTGGGTTAGATGCCTTGTTCCCATGTGTACCATCATCTGAAGATTATGATGAAAGCAGTGCAGCATATTTTTCCTACTGCCAAGGTGCTTTTCTCATGTACACCCTTGAGAATAGTGTGGAAGTGTTAAAATGATTCCTGTCGCCAGCCAGTGGTCGGAAGGGGTCTCATCAACAGAGGCATGTGTGACTTCTTGAGTGCTGCTGGGATGATCTCCTGTGAGAATGAGAACATTTGTTCGCTATACATACACCTTTTCAAGGCAAATGGTATGACTTTGTCCACCAGTGGCAATTAAATTTTGTTTCGCAAGCTACACACTGCACTGAACACCCTATTGTAAGAATGTGAGCTGACGTTGAAAACACAAATTTACCTATGAAAACCGCATACAAATGTGTTTGTTGGGAAGTACCTTTTAAGAGCCACCCCAACTAATGTCGTCCGCTCCCCTGGTTGATAGTTATTTCCCCACTACCGCGCACGCACACGAAAAGACCACGAACATCGCGATAGTTGCAAGGTAGCACGTGTTACATACACCCCTTTTCCAGATTACGGACATAGAAATGGGCCTGCAGAGGCTACGGGAGTGGGCAATAAAGTTTGTGGGTATGGTGTGTACGGACTGTCTGTGCTACACAGTGTATTTGTAACAGAAACGCAAAGGGTGCGGTTATGGCTGTGTGTTTCACGAGGCACACGGGCGGGTTTTAGGGGATTCCAACATAGATTGACTGAAAGTGAATCGAAAACACTGTGCAGTGGCTGCTCATTTTGCAATGTATCATGTGCATCTGTAGTGGTATGGAGTAGCTACAATGAAGTGACTGATTTCGGTTTCTCTGTGTGACACTTTGGTTACACGCAATCATGCCAATATTAATGTTGTTCATTGTGCAGGGAAAATTGCACAGCATGTTACACGAGCTTCAGTGCCATTTGCGATGAAGGAAGCACTTGCCCAGTTCATGCCTTTGTTTCTGATTTCTTGCAGACGTTTCTATCACCTTATGTAGCCACCGATGTGGCAGCGTCATTTTCTATTTGAGCCGTAAATGCAGACAGCGCGGTACATTGCAAAGAAATGTATTTGTGCCTTTATTCGACATGTGCCACTGGCCTACTTCGCCCATGGGAATATTACATCTCACAGCACAAATACTTTTCCCCAGCTATAACGGTCATTTTACTATGCCTGCAATCACGATTTCTGCATACCCCATCCAAATTGGATTGGTGCCCTTCTTGAAAGTAGTTAACATTTTTTGTAGTAAGTGTTGCACACTGACACTTTTGAAAACGCTCTGCAACATGTAAAGCAACCTCTTTGTACATCAACCCCCTTTCTAACCGATTGCACTACAGTGTTTAGCACACTGGCACACCTCCCGCCCTGCATGCGTTCATTGGCAATTCCATTGTTGATTTGCAAAAGATGCTTTCTTCATTTCCTTTTTTTACTGTCCTAGCTCATTTCCATTTATTATGGTCTTCTCACACACGCCACAGAAAGAACGTCAGAAAAGGTCCAGTACAGAAGGGGACCAGTCATTGTAATGCTCCCGTAAGGCCCCTTGCCACGCACTTCCAAGTCCCTTCCCTCTATACAGTAGCACGTTGGTGTGAATGCACAATACAATGCCCTTTGCCGGGTAAGGGTCTGTAGCGTGGCATATGGTTTGCAAAGGTTGTTTTACAGCCCCGCTGCCCTAAAGGAGTGCCCCTCTTATTGCCCGTAGCATATGTGGAAAATGCTGTACATGAAAGTACCCTACGTAATTGCTGGAAGGGCGGTATACTGCCAACTGGTCCCTTGTGCTTTCATTTCAGTTGTCGTCACATGCACTACAAACACTTTATGCTACCCCATTAGTGTTAGGGGTAGCATTCACAGAGATGCATAGATTGTGGAATACAAGAATGTTTACAACAACGCGAAAAAGAGCTTTATTACATTGAGCAGGCCGCCATTTATTCTGTGTGACCCATGCAGTTACAGTGCTTGTCTAACCACCACTAAGACTGTTTACTCTCTGCATATTCCGCTGTTTCCTTACCTGCCTTTACATGTACCAGTATGTGCGTGACCAAGGTGCACCAGCTTTGCCATTTTGCAGATTTACTACAAACTGTCCCACCTGCACTTACTTGTTTTCTTCAACTGTACGACCCGCAGGCGACCTCTTGATACTTTCCGTGACACTGCTGAGTGCAGACACGATGTGTCTGTTTCACGGGTAATGGAAAGGCAGGCAGCAGATCAATAAAATTAATGCAACATTTAACACGCTCACGTGACACTGCAGGTTGCTGTTCCTTGATTACCAGTGGGCGTTATACAGTCAGGAGTGCTCTAGCCACACATTGGTAGGTTTGGAGAGCCACCCACGAAGTCGGCAGCAGTACTTCGAATGCGGTAGCATACTACATGAATCTGTAGGGCTGCCGACAGGGGTGGTGTTACCAGGACACAGTGGATGACCTATACATGGGTGTAGGTGTGGAACGGAAACACGTGCGCTTCCACAACTACTTAAAAGTGCATTTGAATATGCGGTCATGCAGTCACTAATGGAGTCTTACGGATACTTGCAGTGTGATTGCACATACGCCAACCAGGTTCAGTCTCCCTAGGAAACGTCCATATTGCTTATCTGTAGTCACATCGGCCAGTAGTGTGTGGCACAGATTTACCATGCAATGTTAACACAAAAAGAGAACCTAATGACACTCTAAACAACATTTACCATATATATATGTAATTGCTAAGATACACCAACACTATTTGGAAAAGTAAGGGATAGCGCAAATGGATACATAAACCAGATAATTTGGCCTTTCCACACGTTTATCAGTCATGAATGTCATGAATGAGATTTGTGTTGGCATCTTTGATGTCATGGATGTTAGTCCTTGCAGTGCACACTGGTGGCACGAGTTATGGTTGCTTAGCTTACCATAACTGTCGAATCTCGGGGGTATTACCTGTAACCATAACGTCCCTGTAAGAACGTTTTTTGATTGAATTTCATAGTTTTTGCTAGTGCAATTTAACATATATTAAAATGTGTGTGTTTCTATATATCCTCGCCGGTGTATTCATGTGTGTACAGTGCTTGTTTAGGATATATGTATGTTTCATTGGTGGGCTGTGTGCCTGTATGTATGCCCAGTGTACAGTGTGTGAAGTGTGAGTGTATAGCTCCTTACCTCAGGAACCACAAATCCATGCTTTAATGGGGATGTTCAGTGTGTACGTACGTTTTGTAAATACATTAGGACCCTTTAGCAGCCTACTGTGCACAGCATGGTTGAAGCAGGCTCTTTGCAGCGTTGTGTGTTCCTCTGTGGGTGGAAGGCTTAGTCCTCGAACCCCTTCGTGGTCACGGAAGGACTGGCGCGGTTTCCAATAGTATGGAGGACAGCACTAAAAAGCATGAGCGGATCACAGCCCAAAGCTGTCACTCTGTAGAAGCTACAATTAAAACTTGTGTCCATCATCGAATGAGCTGGCCACCACCACATTCTATCAGTAAATTGAACGGGGTGGATATCCCAGAGTTGTGAATGTGATGACGTTGCTGCTGATGTGCGGAGTAGGCTAAAAGGCGATAATACCTGTAGGATCCCAGCTTGGTTCCTGATACGCCCTGAGGTGCTAGCAGAAATAACATACACAGCCACACATGTCAATGGTACAAATCAGACTGCTTTCTTCATGCGCCTTGTGCGCTCACATTAACATTGGTCAAGTGAGCAAGAACTGGGTCACTGCGCATGTCGGTGGGATCAGGTGACCGTGTGCGACGCTACATCTCCCCCCAAAATAACATTGTCCTACCGCATTTCCTCGATCCATTGCCTTGGCTTCCAGATGATGCGACATGGCCTATTCTCGGCGTTGGCCTCTATATTTTCTTCCAATCGTCTTCATCACCCGAGTATCCAGATCCCTCTCTTACAGGTTCCTCCTCTTCGCTTTCAAACTGGTCAACCTGAGATGTCCCATGACATGCTTTCCTGATGAAAGAGCTGTTCCTTGTCATGGTCCAGCCGGCTCTCTCTGCAGTGACCATGGATCCCTTCATATTCATGATGGTCAGTGGCTTGGGATCAAATTGCGGCGTGTCCTTGTTAGACTGGACATGATCACCAATCTTCAAGTTTGCTTACCGAGCCCAGTTTTTGTGGTCTGCATACTCCTTCTCCTTGTCTTTAGTTTTTTGGTCCCTGTCCCTCACGTCCTGTTTTGGACTTATCTTCACCGGTTAGGTTTCATGAGGTAATCGGGAGCGCACGGGTCGACCAGACATTAGCTCGGCCGGACATGCTCCTGTGGAATAATGGGGCGTATTCCGGTAGTCATATAGTAGCTGGTACAGTGATTGCTTGCTGGGCCTGTGAGTGATGGTGGCTATTCTGATGGCCCTCTTGACATTTGCCATAAAACGTTCCACTGCCCCGTTCGCCTTGGGGAACAGTGGCATAATTTTCCTCTGTAGTTTCCTCATGTAGTTGGCGAAGTTGTGGAAGTTCTTACCGGTGAATGGGGGTTCATTGTCAGACTTGACCACCTTGCGGACCCCGTGGGTCGAGAATATCCAGTTGAGGGTGGGTATCATGGCTGTGGCAGAAGTGGATGGCACTATCTCAGTCTCTGTGTACCTTGAGTGTTCGTCCAATACTACTAGTACATATTTGCCTGACCTTAGTGGTCCATAAAAGTCAATCGCAACCTCTTCCCACACTCCCTCTGGGAGGAGTGTATGTGTAGCGGTTTAGGGAATGATGGGGGTTGTATGCTAAGGCATATGTGGTACGATTTCAAGGTTGATTCAATCATTTTGTCCATCCCCGGGAACCACACATTCCCCTGGAGCATACGTTTTGTGGACACAATGCTGTGGTTTTCATGTGCTATGTCAATCACCAGTTGGTGGAGAGATGCTGGTAGTACAATCCGGTCCCCTTTGAGTATGAGTGAGGAGGGAGACAATGACAGCTCTTTAGATCTAGCAAGGGTCCGGAAAAGCGACCCATCTACTGCCTGGTTGTGTAATATCGACCCCTCAGCTGAGGACCAACATCTATTCAGGATGCAGGATGTTGCGAGAGATAATGCTGTGTCTTCTGGGGTGCATCTCGTAAATTCTGCCATCTCGATAGCTTGGAGCACTGCGTGGTGGATGACATAGTTGATGTACCCTGACGACCGGTTGTTCGCTATCTGTGGTCTTGCCAAAGGGTGGCGGTCAAGGAAATCTGCAGGATTCTCGTCCTTACCAGGCTTGTGAGTGATGATGAACTTGTATTCCCAGCAAGTCTGAAACACGTGTATCGGGTTGCTGTTGGTACTTAGACAAAGTCTGATATGCAAATATATATTTCCCATCTGTGAAATGTACAGTGAGCAAAAAGTGATGGCTGCGAGCTCTCAAAGTGGGAAAAAAAACACAGAACAGGTTATCATGCCATGTTCTTTCTAGAGAGGGGCGTCTGGTACCTTTTTTAAAATTATTTTGCAAGGAACTTGGGGTTGGTCACCCTGCGTTTCCATGAGGGAACCCAGGGGTGGACTCCCTGCTCATTGTGCTCAGAGAGGCACAGCGCCACCTCACTGATGAGGCCCAACAAGGCTGAAACACATGTATGGGGTTGCTGTTGGTAATCTGGTTCAGAAGGGAATTGGCATAGCATTTCCGTGCAGGATTGCGCATGTGGGCGGGTCAAAGACTGATATGCAAATAGATATTTCCCATCTGTGAAATGTACGATGAGCAAAAAGTGATGGCTGCGAACTCTCAAAGTGGGAAAAAAAACACAGAACAGGTTATCATGCCATGTTCTTTCTAGAGAGGGGCGCCTGCTACCTTTTTTGAAATTTGGATCCCATCTTGGAATATTTTTGCGGCCGAAGATATTCCAAAGCTTAGGCATTTATAGCGGAATAACCCAGATGGGTGGTGAAAGTTGTGATGTACCTTGATTCTTCATACTGTCAGTCCAGAAATACTAAACACACCTTTAGGCGGAAGTAAATGCATGATTAATTGGCTGGCCGAAGACCAATCGCCTCATTTACAGTGTTAGGAATATATACTCATTAGTTATTACGTAGCTATTAGTCCAACTAGAGTGAGGACATTTTAAGATGACCAGAATCGCCATTTTGTTTTCTCTCTGCTCTCTCTAACGTTGCCACTTTGCCTCATGTAAAACTGCTTTTCATTAGAAGGAGACACTTGTAGCACTCGAATCACTTACCAGACCATCTGGAATTGCAGAGCGACCCACAGCACTGCGAGTCAGCGGCGACTCTTGCTGGTCGTTGCTTCGTTCCCTGGAGGGGGCGGAGCCTGCTGGAACCCACGTGATCCATCACGTGATCGGAAGTGTCCTCATAACGCAGCCGCGTTCACCCTCGCAGCGTTGAGCCCGACAGGGGTAGAGGGCGTCGGCTGTTGAGCGGCTGTTTGGCGCTGGGGCGCACCACCCTAATCCGGGGAGACAGCGAAGATTCATTCACTTAGATCCCCTCCCGAACGCAAAACAGTGTCACCAATGTTATAAACACCTGCAGGGAAGGAAACGTAATTCAAACAAATCTTGCGGCATAAGGGCTGTGCCCAAACTCAACAAGAGAACCACAAAGTGAGGCATAGAACGATGGCCTCGGTAACATCAGTAACAGAAGACAGTACAAACATCTCTACAGGAGGGGCCACAGCCCGCCCACTTACAAGAGCAACCTCAAGACTCCCACTGCAACAACGAGAGAGGCTGGAGTTTATCCACGATATACAAAAAGAAAGAGGTAAGATTGCTGCCTTTCCCAGAATATCGAACACCGACTTGCCCAAAAACTCAGAAATCATAGAGATGGGAGGGAGGGTACAGAGGAGGGAAGCAATCAAACGAGATACGAATACCAACCCATTCAAATTGACAATATTGACAGCATCATCAATCGCACACACAAATACAAGTATAAAAGAAAATGTTGCAATACAGCAGTGTGCAAACGCAAATGATTCACACTGTGAAGACTCAGTTCCCACAGCACCAATGACAGCTGAACTCCTAAACGTGACAGACGCCGAATTAACAGATATTGGAATGTTGTTGGAAGCTCAGCAAAATAGAACTGACTTGAGAATGGAAGAAGGCGAAATAAGAGCAAACCTTCCAGTGGAAGAAAGGAACGAGGATAGTCTAACAATGACAAACAGTGAACATGATGGAGTACAGCCGCCAGAAACTCTGGTACACCAAAATCAAAACAATAAAGTACCAACGACAATCGAAGACAAAGATATTACTAGCGCAAACAACACCGGAAAAGTAATACAACCACATAACAAAGACTTGGATGATTCAGTTTACTCAGATGCGTCCGAAATACTATCAACAAGTGAAAAAGGAGAGAACCATAAGATCGACAACAGCAGGATACCACACGATGACTTGAATGTCTCCAAAGAACAAACAAATAACAAAAAGGCACAAACGGAAGCAGGACCAAATGAGAATGATTACAAAAAACTGGAATCACTAATCAAGCAAAGATCCCAGAATAGTGGACCTAGTCAGAAAGAGGGGACCGACCCACACAGACAGACAAACCAGCTTCTTCAATCAGCAAAGAAAAAACTGCATTCCCCCCTAATCGGGAAAAGACCCACTCTTAAAAATGGTGGTCAGGAAAACTCAATTGCTGAAGAGATTGGAGAACACGAATGGAGAGAACATTTTATCAAAACAATGGAAGCAAACACATTGAAAAGAATAACAACAGGTAATAGATTAAAACACTGCCAGGAAAGCAGTCCCTCTCCAGGGAGAGGCGAATATAAAGACCTGGGAGCAAGAACAAAAACAACGACCAACACATATGGATTTCGGACAGATAAGACCCCGTGTAGGGCAATAAGAACCCAACATTTTCTTAATTATGAAGATGATGACTTATTGACTTATTCACCAACTGACAAAAGATGCTTGCATTCAACATTCGAAAAAAGGCGCCGGTTCCTTGACGCACAAATGCAACAAGGGGAAAAGACGTGCGAAAATATCACTACGAGATGCACCGCAACACAAACCGAGGAATGTACACCACAAAGAAAGTCTCAAAATATCATTAATTCGCAAAGTTTTAAAAAAAAACCAACAGGAAACACAAAAGAGAGTATAAATACCAACGAAGAAGTACTTGTAGATCCATCTTCATTCCCACAAACAGGAACACAACTGCAGAATAACATAATGGCCGCCTTAACAATCTCATTAGCTCCATACATGAAACTGTACGAATCCATCAGTGAAAATGTTAAGGACAATAACGCTCTCGTAGCTCTAATGCTCACCAAGCTAACTGCCCAAGAAATAATAGCCTCAAAACTGGAAGCAAGGTTAAATCAAGAAGCAGAAACCTCAGCAGCATGGCAAAGGAGACTGTTTGACCTGGCAAGTGGAGATAGACAAGAAAAAGACATATTGACAAACGCCCTGTTAGACTCATTAAAATGGATGCGGAAATCCATTGAGTCTGCAGAGAGGAATCAAAAACTCCAGAGCCAGGTCGCATCCACCAAACAAACGGTCATGACGGAAATTAGACCCGATACAAGTAGTCGCGAGGGATATGATAAAGAAAGTCAAGAAGACGGCCCAATACTAATACATAGTGCAAAAACGAATAAAGTCAAGTTAGCAAAAATTAGAGTGCAAGACCCAGACGACTCAAGAATTCGACAAAGTAGCGCCAGCGAAAACTTGAATTGTAAGGAAATAATCGCTGAAGGCCTCGTTGAAGACCCGAGGAAGAACAACAAGACAAAACGAGACGACGATCTCTTAGCCGAAATAAGAGACAACGAGAGTATAAAGAAAAATTTGAACAAAGACGAGCACTATCCCGTGTTTGGTCCTAAACAAGGGCAGGAGACCCAACACAAAAACACGGTCAAAGCAATAAAAACATCTAAAAAAACACTCAAAATAACTAAAACAGTAGAGGCTAAAGTTAAGAGAATCCCGAAAATCTCAAAAAAAGGAGAAGGACTTACAAAAGGCATACGGTCAATATTTAAGAACGTCAAACAAACAAGCGAAAATGAAGACGTGAACTTAAGTAAAGAATTAGAACGAACAACCCAATCGCCTCCCAAACAAAGGGAAAGGCATGTAGTGCTGATCACTGAGGACGAAGAAAGCGTCCTAGAGTCGCAAGATAATTCAAGAGATCTGATCGAGGATGCCTCTTTCTACATAGAAGAGGTGGAAGCAAACAACAGGCAAAATATATCGGAAGCGGTAGAGTCCCCACGTCAAGCACAAATCGAAGTAAGTCCACTACGAGGGGAAGAAAAAAAAAAGGAGGACGATGAATGTTCGTTTTTGGATTCGGACGATGACAATCACCATGAATGTTCAGGATTTCTAACATTAGATGAAAAAAGAAATAGAATTAACCGGGAAAAATCACTGATTGAAAAAGCAAATATCAAGAGCAACCTATCGGGAGAAACGTATAATCCATGGAATCCAAAGCACCCGAGGATAAACCAGTCCAATACACAGAATCGCAATCAGATGAAAAATCAACAAAACGAAAGAGTCCAGTCTCCCAAAAAAGTGCTGGTCGAAAACTTGCTTGAAGAAAACGAAGGAAAAAATCTAAACCGGAAAAATGTCATAGCCCTGCTTCATTGTGTGGACAATCTAAGAAAGCTAAGAAATGAAGATATAGCAGTGGTTGAATACATTGACGAAGAACGCGTGGACAAAGTTGTACTACATCTGAAATCAAGAACTCTCAAAGAACTAATTTTAAAAGATGGAAAAGAGTTGCTGAAACGAGGCTATGAGATTCGAGAAGTCTTAAATATTCCAAAAACAGATGACAACATGAGAAATGAGCAAATACCACGTGAACAAAAAAGAGCATCAAAAACTCCAGTACCGCAAAAGGGAGCGGACAGAATACTAAAAGAAAAAACAAGAAGGGAGCACTTGAGGAATCGGTGAAAGGCGATACTAGAAAAAGAGAAAAAATAAATTGGGACAGAAAAGACAGTCTGAAAAGGAAGGTAGAGCTCCAAGAAAACTGGCTATGGTTAGCAAGTTCCCTATCCTCAGATGGAAACGACCGATAGCAAAGAAAATCGGAAACAAGAAATGAGGAATCACTGGTCTCCTGGAATACGAGGGGATTTAAGCACTTGATGACAAAGGAGAACTCACTTCTGAACAACGCCACAATAATATGTTTACAGGAGACCTGGATACGTGAACTGCCGGCATGCAGAAACTTCGAGATCGCCATGAACCCCGCAAAAAAAGAACGAGATGGGAGACCCTACGCCGGTCTAATTACATTAATAAGGAAGGGAAGTGGATGGCGGATCACGGAGAAAGGCAATGCAACCCACCTTATACAATGGACTTTGTTAGAAACCGATAGTGACTCCAAGACTATGGAAATGTCTTCACTATTAGTGATAAACGTTTATTGGAACCCAGCAGGAATAACAACCATCCAGTTCCTGCAAGCAATAACAGACATTATAGTCAAAAGAAGGGAACAAAACTCAACTTGCCAAATAATCTTATGTGGTGATCTAAACATAAAATGTCTGACAAAAAACGGGCTCCCGCGACTAGAAGAACTGCAGATGGGAAAATCAAATGCGGCCAGATGGGCACAGATGACAAAAGGTTTTAACCTGCAGATGCTAAACGGTCAAACACGTGGTGATATTCCAGGGAAACACACGTGGTCGAATGGCCAAGCATCCACAACAATAGATTACAATTGGGTCTCTCTACCCCTGATGTTGGAAATAGAATACTTTGAAATACTTCTTCAAAATGACAGTGACCATAACATCCTTAAAACATCATGGAGGAGAGAGAATAAAAAATCTAACGGGAACTGCACTAATCTAGCCTTAAATCCGTCGGCAAATCGAATAAGGCTAACAATGAAAAACATTCTTTCGCTGAAAGAGGTCTTCGTAGAACCAGAAAATAATACGACGGGATACCTCAATTACGAAATATTACTAGAAGCCTATAAAACAACGAGCTCAGGACTTAAAACCGATGCTTTAACTCACAAGCACAAATATAGCAGAGAATTAGTTGAAAGGAGGAAACAACTAAGAAAGGAAGTAAGAGTTTGTAAAAAAAGTATAAAAGACTCAAATATAGACAAACAAAGGAACATCAAAGTACTCCAAAATCAATATAAAAACTGGCTCACAGACTTTAAAACAAGACGACTTCAAGAGCAAGGGGAACTAATGCTAAAAACTCTACAAAACTCCAACACCAGAGAAACATGGGACCTAATAAATAACTGTACCCTGAACCATCAAAGTAGATTAATTTGTGGTGTATCTGAGAATGACTGGATAAAACATTACACAGAAGTCTTCGCTGCCAGGGCTGACGACGTAGACTTATCAGAAGAGATAACAACACTTCCATGGATGAAAATGATGGACGAGAAAGAAATTGAAATCGCAATTCGGAAATTAAAAGACTCCTCTGCTGCTGGCCCTGACGGGCTGACGAATATCCATCTGAAGAAAGACCCAAAATCATGGTCAGAGATAATAAACATCTTATTCAAGAGAATTGTACTACAAAGAAAGATTCCAGAAACATGGACAAAAAGCATAACAGTGCCTATATATAAAAAGGGTCAACGTGATTTGCCTATAAATTACCGACCTATTTCGTTACTAGCATCCACAGGAAAGCTTTTTGCAGCAGACTTACAGAAAAACCTGACAATATGGGCAGAGACGAATAACATCATCGACCCGCGCCAAACAGGGTTTACAAAGCGTACAGGAACGGACCTAAACCTGTTTATTATATCTATGCTAAAAACCAACGCAATAGAATACAAAAAAGAACTTCATTTGGCCTTTATTGATCTAAGCCAAGCTTTTGACACTGTAAACAGAAGAAAGCTATGGGAAAAGCTAAAATCTTGGTCTTGCCCTGCGGAATTACTGAACCCAATAAGGGCGTTACACCAAAACACAACCACCCAAATCAGAGTAAACGACCGAGGGGATTTGACGGCCAACATCAGAATCAACAAGGGAGTGAAGCAAGGTTGCCCGCTTGCAGCAACTTTGTTTAAACTGTTTATAGCCGACATTCCTGAAATAACATCATGCATAAGACATTTCAGTCCAAAAATTAACAATCAGGAAGTGGCGATTTTATGCTATGCAGACGACATAGTATTACTAGATGAAACAAGAATCGGGCTGCAAAGACTCATAAACAACCTACAAACCTACATGCAAAAAAATGATCTGGTGATCAATGTGGGAAAATCAAAGATCCTGACTATAAACGGTAAGAACAAAGCCATAATGAAAAAATTTAAATGGCATATAGCAGGAGAACCTCTTGAACGAATACAGATGATAAAATATCTAGGAGTAGGACTCAACGCCTCCACAGTGGAAAAGAGCTGGGTAGAAACTCTGCTTGTAAAAGTCAGAAATCTAAGTGCACAAGGAAGGGTCCTAGATGGCAAATACGGAAAATTTTCATTGGCACCAGTAAGATTGTTTTATGTCCAAAAAGTCCTGCCGTCCTTAGCACACGGAAGTGAAGCCGGTCTGAATCTATCACACAAAATATGGTCGAAATTGGAAAGTGCATTTTGGAAACCAGTATTGAAGCTTCCGAGGAGCACTCCGATAGTGGCAATAAGAGCGGAACTGGGCCTCGAGTCTCTTGAAGCCACAATGAAATGGAAATCTTTATGCCTGTTGAGAAAAATATGTGAAACTAGCCCGGCCGAGAGTTATAAAATACTGGCTACTAAAGGAGTAGACAAAAGCTCAACTTACCTTAATCACTGGAAAAGAGAATGGTCTCAAGTACTAACACAAATGGACTCATCCAAAGAAGAACTGCTCACAAACCCCAACAAAGTAAAAGAAAAGCTCATGAGACAGGATTGGATTGCAACAAGAGAGGCCAAAATGAAGTTAAGGAACATAACCACCATGGCAGCCGAACATAGAAAAAGAAATGTGCTTCCAGAGTATCTACTAAAATTTCCATCATACGCACATAGAGCAACATTATTAAAAATCCGGCTGGGAGTTTACCCTACAAACGAATATAAAAATAGAACGGGAGGAAGAGGTAGTAACGAGGGGCGCTGCAGGTTTTGTCAAAAAGAGTGTCAACAAGAGACTCCGATGCATCTTATGATGAACTGCACCGCCGTTTCAAAGGACAGAAAGTGCTTGTTATCAAGGTATATGTCAAATACAACACAATGTAATGATGAGGAACGATGGGACTATTTTATTCAAGGACATAATCCCCGATTCTCGTGCGCGGGTATAAACTTTTTGGACAAAATCCTCAAAGAAAAAGATGATGAACTAGCAGAGGAAAACGTGCAATCATCTGGACACATCAAGTGAACAAATAAACATATACCTTAGGAGGTGACAGTCGTAAAGATAGTCATGATGAAACGAAAGGAAAAAAAAGGAATCGAATTGAAACGGAAAGTGTGATAAAGGTTTAAATGTAAACTAAAATACTACACTTTAATAAAAAAAAAAAAAAAAAAAAAAAAAACTGCTTAGCTGTAGATATTATTTCGCTTCAATGACCCAAGGCTAAGAAACATGTTGAAACATTACACTGGAAAGCCAGACAGAAATGCCCGATTCCCTCCCTCACATATCCTTGAAGGCAGGGAGCAAGGCATTTTAATCAGTACACGAATGCCAGCGAGTCTCCTGAAAGAATAGCAATGTATGAAACTAGCATTTAAAGAGTTGAATTATGTTCTTCTTTACGGCCCCCCTTTCTGAGCACAGTGAGGCCCCGGAGAGCGGGCTGACCTCTAGAGCGAGAATCGAAACTAAGAGATAGTGAGGCCTGGTAAGTGCCAGTCTCCTACGCGCAGCTTGCCCATGAAAATAGAAATGCTGTGTTCTCGCAAATAAAGAATGGTGTCTGTAAAATTGGAGATTGCAACCCGTTACTAGATATGGTGGTCTAAGGTGTCATATTTGTCACAATGGTCAATCATCGCCTCTAATTCAAAGGGAAATGAATTGGGGGCGGCATTGAATGTGTCAGACTGTGTCATTGCTGATTGAAAGGTGCTCTTTTTGTATATATGTAACTGATGTATGTCTCTCACTCACTTGCGTCTCCGAGGTCTGTTAGACACACGTCGCGGGGCGTGGGACCATTTGGCTAACTGGGACTAATTTTGTATTGCAATAAACCCTAGATTTTGGGAACAGAACCTTGTGTCTGGCGTATCCATTCGTGTGTGGTGATTGTGCCTTGTTTCCACATCCGAGGGTCCCTCAGGGGCCCCTTCGATACAGTTCTATTTAATGATAGCCTTTGTTCAGGTCTAGGCGAGAGAACATTTTAGCACCATTGAGGAGGTGCATCATGTCGGTGATGTGCAGGGACTGTTGGTTTTCTCTGAGTATGGCCTGATTGGGCACCTGCATTTCTACGCACAGTCTTATTTGCCCTTCTGGAACCTCCCTCTGGTGCTGCATTGTGCAGATGTAGGGCTCGAAATATCATTTGTTCAACTCCCCTTGGGCTAGTATATAGGCATATCTGCCACTATCCCTCACTCCCAGGGCTTGATGTGGTACCTTATGACAGTCGCATGACTTAACTCCTCTCACTCAGGTAGGCTGTTCTTCACACAGGAAAATACCATCCCTTTCACAGGTGCTCCGGGTCGATTGGGCTCATCAGATGCAGGCAGGTGCAGTAGGCTGCGTTATGCAACTTGTATGCGCCCCTGCCGGAGAAAGACAAAGCAGTCACTTCGTTCTCACCTCGAGACCCCGCTCACTGCAGGAGAAGTCACCCCCTGCCGGGAGTGCAACGGTCGGGAGTGCAAGCAGGCAGCTGGGCTCGACTTCGTCGCAAGTGTACGATACCAGCTTGGTTCCTGATATGCCTTGAGTTGCTACCAGAAATAATACACACAGCCACACAGGTCAACGGTACAAATCAGACAGCTTTATTTGCGCGCCTTGCATGGTCACATTAACATTGGTCATGTGACTAAGAACTGGGGCGCTACACGCATGTCCCTGGGATCAGGTGACTGCGCGTGACGCCACACTACCAACTAATATACACAATATTTATAGATAAATCTGCTGCATGCCATTGCGTGAAGGCATTATGCTTCTGAGGATATTGCAGAAGTGTGGCATAACATCTGGGCGGTTACAATGATAACTGCACTGCATGATAACACCACATTTGCAGTCCAATAGAGAGGTTTACAGAGGGTGATTATCTGCTTACAAATATATTCACAATTTCAAATTCATTGTACATATACAACTAGAGTATTGCAGCAGATGGGTGCATTAAAAAGGTCTAACACAATGTATGGGTGGTACAGTCTGTGCTGGATGGTGCTGAAATGTGGGTATTTAAATGCTGAAGATGGGTGGGGAGCCTTCCTCCTGAACCCCTACCAAATTCATGACAAGGAAGAAAGCCGGAAAACACTGCAATCACCAATTCTATTTTGGACGAATTCCCAGAGAACCCATGATTGACATGTACGTCGAGAGGTAACCCCTCAGCCAGCCATACCGACCAAGGGACATACAGATCTATCCATGCGTGGATTAAGAGCACAGGCCATGATCAGAGACACCTGTATGGACAGCTTGCACTAAACACCAAGAAGCCATGTTGCTGACATTGTTAGAGACACCACGACATAGCAGTGTTAGACATGAAGCACATGTGCCATCCACACTTTGGGACACAAACACACACTCGAATACATGAAGAGCACAAGCGTACAGTTCTATAGTCAGAGGACAGATACATATACATACTGTCATTGCTTTTATTATTTTTGCCATTAGCCAACTGCACCAACGCGGAAACCGCAAGGCGCAAGAGATCCCGAGCAGAGCTTGCAGGAATAACCCTATGAAACTGCAGGAGCACCTATAGGACCTGACAGAGCCAAGTGTGACTAACCTATGGAAATGTCACATAGCATGAACACTGTAGAAACCGCATTATAAGGTTTAGGAACACTAGAGCAGGCCTCTGAGCAAGAGACGAGCTGAGCTAATTCAGGCTGGACAGAGAGCAAGACGTGTAAGACAGGACCTGCATCAAGGTCAAGAGATTCGGGTGACATTCCAATCCTCAGACGACAAAGGGACCAGCTGCAGAAAATACTAATAAATCCTCATAATTCAGAGCTGCACAGCTCAAATTCGTGGTCATTGAACACGTGACGCGGCCGAAGCAGGCAATGGACAGTGAACAATGGTGGGAAAGAGAGCCGCTCCCAGCTGAAAAAAAGCACAGACGGCAACATTTATTGCAATGCTGAGGCACATTCTCATGAGCGAAAGGTGGTAAACACAACTTACAATGCAAACACATAGCCATTCCCATCACCTTGAAGAGGTGCACAGGGTTCTGTGAGCTAGTTCAAGTCCCAGGCCTGGGGACGACAGCACTGATCAATCACAGTTTAGTATCCAGGGGTGGATTTAAGGGGGACAGGGGCCAATGATGAGACTATTACTCTGCAACAATGTAGAAGATAAACATCATGGGGACGGGACAGGCCAGCCACCTGAAATGCGAGGGCCAGTAGAATAACATATATAATGTCCTATATAGGTAATAGAATACTCAATACCCAATCTCTTGGCTCGATAGCTTTTCTGGAGAGAGGCCCAAGTTGTGACGGAGTGCTGACGCCATTTGGAAATAAAACCGGCCTGTGAGCCGAGGAAGAGCGAGATGTGCATGGATATTTTCTGTTCCTGTGCTGGGTTTTGTCTGTAATAAACCGCAGTTTGAACTTGCCATTGACTGAATCCTCCATGTATCCTGGGGAAGGGTGTTGGGCCCTCCAAGTCCGCGGACTTCCAGTGTCCCTCTGGCATACCTGGAGGGACGTCCCCAACAATGCTCTTAAGTATGCCCAGGTCACTTCCAATAGAAAGTTTTTGTAACAATTGCAAACGCTAAAAATTAACTCGGTACTTCGAATCACTTCATAACCGTATGCCTTAATAATGTGTATAATGCATACCAATGAACTGTCCTAAATGAGTCTATACTCACCTGCCCGTCCCGTCTGCAGGAACCCGCCAGTTATGTATTTGTTGCGCCAAAACATACCAGCGCCTAATAGTGCTTGCACCCTGTCGGTTTTTTCCAACGGGCTACGCCGACATTAAATCTGCACCCAAACGGTCGCACCGAAACATCTGGCGCCAGAACAGCCGCTCCAAAATGTCCTGCTTCGTGTCCAAATGACATAAAGCTCAATATGTTAGTTTCTTCTGCCCTCATGTGGCCAAAATTAAATAGTGCTTTATCGCCCGTTAAAATATATTGTTTAATTTGTCTCTCAGAAATGGTAATTGTGTGACCTCCTATTGCACGATTTGTAAAGTTACAAAAAGAAATGACGTCATTCAAGGCACATTTCTTTCCAATTTTTGGAATCTGCATAATTTTCCAGGGTATCATTCAAATTTGAAGAATGATCTGGGGGGAATGACACGAAATGAACAATATGTTTGTCCAATTTTGTGAGGATCCATTTTTCTGCTCTGTTTGGTTTTTTAACTCAGACCTCAAACGAGCTGGAATAGCGGCACAAAGTAGTAAATAATCAATTTGCCACCTTATGTTTAATTTTGTATTTGTGTTTGGTAACATGAGACCTGAAATATGCTGTGCAGAAAGAATAGGAACCATGTTACCTCATTATGCACCAACCCCAAATTGCGATATTGAAAGTGCACAATGAAATATTGCTGAACGCAGACACTGAATGAAAACGGTACGTATGATATGAGTTGAAGATTATTAAATAATACGGTCGGTAGAAATATATTTTTTTGAGTATTGTAAATCATGAATTGAAGGCAATAACAGTATGTGCTTATTATCAAAGGTACATTTTGAGTAGTGAGCATTGGAATGCTAAATCTGTCAGTGGCTCTTTGTTTAGGCCCACGTGCTTGAACCCCTTACCGGTCGCACATAATAGGTTACACAGAAGAAGGGCAGTTTCTAGCCAACTTGGTACCCTGGGCGAAACACTAGAATGCACCCCGACGTCCCCCCACCACCGACGAGCAGACGTCACTCCCAAACTACACCTCTGTGTCATGCAACAAAACCCCTCCTCAACATTACTAAATAATTGCTATATAAATGAAGCTGGTTTCATTACATTGTAATTGAAGTACTTTACAGAAGAAATATTATGTGAAAACACAGCTATTGCTGCCCAAGTAAATGTTATTCTCTCACCTGCTCTTATGGAAGGCCTTGCCTGAATGCAGTTTCAAATTGTCTGTACCGGCACACTGCGGTGGGACCAGCCTGCCAGGGTCTGAGGGCCCACTGGCCACTGGCCATGTGTTGCAGGCGTTCTGTTTGTACCACCTCCCTTGTATTTCGCAAGGGGCAATACTAGACTTACCATATGAACTATTTTCTGATAGAAGGTTATCATTCCAAGATGGACAGTCTGGTACAGTATTATTATACTCTTTCAAAATACATTTATGAGAGTGGGAAAGGGGGCAAATAGCACCAATGAGGGTTCCTGTATGTTTTGCATTAAATCACAGAGCATTTTAGTAATATAACAGTGATCAGAGATCTCTATATTTCATCAAACAAGTCTGTGATAAAAGGATTCTATGTGTGAATCTCTAAATTCATAACAGGCACATGGCTTGGTGATCACATCATGGTTCACAACACTCACACTAACATTCAAATGTGTGTAACCATGAACCATACATACTCATTCAGACTTAATACATCTAGGAAGGTCGGTAGGGGTTTCATAACAGAAGTCACACCACTGTGAAAAAATATTCTGCTACATTTGAAAATAACTCACTATCTAGTTTTTGAAAAATATTATTAAGAACACCTCTTTTGCATATTTCCACCCAATATTAGTCTCATGTCATTGAACTGAGTACTAACGCTGAGAAGCCACCCAGCAGTTGTTGTGCAGTTGAAAATGTCATATAACTAAACATTTCAGGATCTGGTTGACTTGGCCACAAGCCAAATAAGTGAATGTGCTGTGCTCAATACTAAAGGTGCATTTAAGGTATTTTAAAGTGGCAGATATCTTCTTGCCTAGAAAGTCATAATGTCAGCATCACCATTACCCCAATGCCCAGTCTTTGTGCTTGTATCCACTTTCCTCCATCTCCTTTTATTTAGGATGGCCTTTCTGCCAGGCCTGGGAAAAGAAAGATTTTTTTGGCTCAGGGATTTTCCCTGAAGAATCAGGGAGCAGTGACACTACAGTCTAAAAAAATGCATATGAATGCAGAAGCAAATTAAATGCTAAACAGCTCAGCATCCCACTGCCACCCAACTTTCACCAGTGGTCAATGTTAGTCATGACTGCACAAAAAGGACTAGGTTGTTGAGTGCAAACCTGGTGCCACAACTACTTGTCATTGATCTACTGCGCTGTGAAGTGGAAGATCCAAATGTGTCCCTTATGACCCCCACCCGACATGCAGCCCAAAGACAGAGAAATTAGAGATGCACATCACTCTTGGGCCCTTAATCACCATCAGTGATGTATCGCAGATGTGAGAAATGCTACTCGCTCAGACAGCCATTCAAACCATACCCGACTGACAATATGGAAGAGATACAGTGGCTATCGATTGAACAAGTCGACTGACTATAACCTTGAGAAGCGGATGGCGTCACTACGGACATCACAACGTAGATGCTTTAGACATGAAGCATATAGGCATCCATGCATGAAGCTACGAAGACATTGTTAGTTTATTGCAGATAGACATGAAAAAAATACTTATGACTCCTGGAGATAGGGACTAACACACATACCTACATATCTATCCTTTGCTAAACCGAAACAGCAGGATGCTAGGAATACATACAATTAGCTTGCTCATGCCTAATTGCGACTAAAATGGACAGCCATAAGATCAAAGATGGAAGCCATAGGTGCGTTGAAGTGAATGGTAGAAAGCAAGATGAATTTCGAATACATGGAGAACCTGACAGTCTGATTCATCTAAAGGCAGATAGACAGAGCTTCCAGCACAAACACGATGCATATCCTAGCCAAGGAAAGCAGAGATGGAAAGTTTCCAGTTTACCAGGACCACAAGGCACCTACAAGCACATTGGCCTAAAAGCCTCATAATTAAAAGCAGGAGAGCTTCCTTTCATGGTTCCTACACACGTGACCTGGAAGAACGGGACAATGTCTTTTCACTTGAGGCAGATGGAGGAAAGCTGTTCCCATCAAACCAGATGTGGAAAGATACAATTACTATACAGGTTTAAAGCTGGATGTATGTTCTCAGGGCTCAGGCGATCAGAGATAATAACTTATTGGGAACACACAGCACCCTCGTGATAGTTCCCATTGTCTTGAATAGTTTCACTCAGTCTGGTAGCTGTCTAAGGTCTCATGACTGGGAAGACCTGTTCTTGAATAGTTTCACTCAGTCAGGTAGCTGTCCAAGGTCCCATGGCTGGGAAGACCTGTTCTTGAATAGTTTCATTCAGTCTGGTAGCTGTCCAAGGTCCCATGGCTGGGAAGACCTGTTCTGCCCAATCCATAGCTACCTTTCACGTTAAGCACACAGTGTTGCAGGGGCCAATATTTTCCTTGTTAACCTGCAACTTTGTAATTGTTAGATGTGGTCCTAGGAGGAGCCACCAGATATGGCGATCCAATAACCAGACTAACCCCTATAAAGTACATATATAGTTTTCCTCTACCAACCAATGCCCATCCCTGATAGATTTTTTGGGACGTAATTTATTTTTAGGACATCACTAACCTTTAAAACAGTGTAACCCATGTTTGGAGGACGAGAGCTCTGGAAACGATATGCTATTCTAGTGTGATCCTTGTCATTTGATTGATACAGGACTGCAAGACTTGTCCTTGGCCTCAAGCCCAGGGATCGTATCTCGCCAGGACTGAAATCTCTGCACTGGTTCCCAGTGGCGGCGAGGATTAAGTTCAAAACCCTCTGAATTGTCCACAAGGCCTTCTGGGGCCTGGGGCCGCAATACCTTCAACTCTCTCTCCCTAAATATCTTCCTTCTCAAGCTCTTTGCTCATCCGCCTCCAACTCCTTCAGGGTCTGTTGCTTCTTCAAGCAACTAATTGGTGGTAGATCTCTCTCATCTGCTGGCACCTTCCTCTGGAACAGCCTTCCTGCCTCTCTGAAACTTGATGAGAACCATCTCTGGTTCTGGAAGCACCTCAAGACCTTCCTCTTTGCTTCTGCTTTCTCTCCCCTGCTCCCTTGCTGATCTCCTGGTTGAAACTGAAACTGCACTGGTTTACCTGGCTACCCTATGACCTCGGGCCCAGGTCCCCTCCCCGCCAGTTGCACAGCTGAACTGCCCCCCTGGCAACCCTTGCACTCGGGGACTGTTTCTGTATCCCTACAGCCCGCTACCAGTACTTGACACCTGATGTCTGCCCTTACCATGGCACTTGCCACCAGCTGGCTGCACTTCTTTTACTGTCCTTATTTATTTATTTATTTATTTATTTATATTTATTTATTTATTACGGTTATCTTATGTACTGCACTGCCCCTTCCCCTTTCTCCCCCATACTTCTCCCCTTGCCCCTCCCCTGCACTTGCGCGATCTCAATGTCACCTGGCCTAGTAAGATCGCTGTCTCTGTCTTTTCTCTGTTCCGCCTCCCTTGCCTCATCACGCCTTGAAACAGTTGTGTATATGCGCTTTAAAAATGCCATATCATATCATAATAAAGACAGTAAACTTTGCCCTATTGGGGCAGCGATATTGTTGGGGCCAAGCACCAGCTTGCTGGTAATTGGGATGAATGCTAAGAGTGCCCTGCTGCTCCTTTACAGCGGTAACAGACTTAGGTATGCTGCAAGGTGTATTCATTTATTGTTATTATTATTTAATTATTTGGTACTTTAGTATTTTTGTATCAGAGCACAGCATGACTTCAGGGCAAATATTGTCTCGGTAATCACTGAACACTGCAGCTGAGATTTACCTTGGAGGCTAAAATTAATAGGAGAGCAGAATCTGTGACCCGAAATATGTAACTTGGATCACTAATGCCATGCTGATTATATAATTCTGCAGCAGTATTGTAGCCTGAATAACACATCGTAACTTTCATTAAACAAATACTTCGGCGCAGCCATGCTTTAAAGAGGACGTTTTTAACCACTAAAAGATTTTTCTAGGTCTGCAGAACCCATGTAACTGAACGGGTTATCAAGTTTCATTTGCAATATGTAGCCAAAAGACCACCACAAGGTAATGCAGAAACGGAACGAGGTGGAAGGAAAGGGGCTTGAAAACTGAACTCGAGAAAATCCATTCTGTTGGCAGATTTTGGCTCTACCAAAGGCCAGACAGATTTATTTTGCAACCGTTTTGTCTGCCTTATCTGTACACAAAGGATGTTAAATGCATTGATGCATTTTAATCAGTGCAGCTTCACTTGAAAGAGTATCTCCCATTGCTAAGGATTTTACGTAGCGCGCCTTCAGACAACAGTGTATCGTTATTCTTTTCATTTCTATTGGGTGTCGTTTCACTGCCCGCCCCCCCTATAACTTCCTGAGAGGACATCCCCCATTAGCATGTCCTGACAGCGTCCCCTTGATGTATCAGTGATTGGGGGATTTGGGGGCCGGTGTCCCTTGCGCTGGTGAAAAGGTGCTAACAGCCCTTTTGTCCAGCCCTCACTGCAAGCGCCTACCAGGTACCCTGCCTATCTCCTTTGTCCGCCTTGGACTTCGACCTTCATGGCAGCTTTCTGGGTGGGCCCCTTCCTGCCCCCACCGGCATCTTCCTGCGCCCACCCCCTGAGCTCTTTAGCTCTGCGCCTTGGGCCGTCGCGCGCTCCGACCGGGCCAAGAAACAGGTCTGCACAGAACACACATTTATTTGAATTTGGGCCAAGTGACCACATGTCGGTAGGGATGAGCACTGGATACAACTCAATTATCTCTGTCTGAGATGGTCAGAAGACAGATCCCACGGTCATTGCCCCTGTTGGCCCCCACCCATGCCTCTTATCTAGCTCAACTCACGTGACTCTCAGTCATCACTAGTCACTAGCTCCCTGTAATTCTCAAAGTAAATGTAAGGGCCCAAAACGATCTCATTACTTACAGGTAATCTTCATTACTCTTCATCATCACAGTACTTGTCTGTAAAGGACTCAGCCTTGTGCCAGAAGCCTAGTCTACAATCCCTTTTCTTGTAATAACCCCTTGTCCTGGCAACTGAAGTACAAGGGTCCCTCGTTCACCAGTATTGTCTTGTTTTATACCAGAGGGGGAGATGGTGCGAATTTCAGGTTGGGAGAGGGTGGTGTCAGTGCCATCAGAAGGTTGCAGAAGTAGGATTTGGCGTATGGAAGAGTACCGATAAGTAATCAGACCATCCCCCTGACAGTCGTCTTCCTCGGCCAGTTGTTAATTAGAAGAGTAGCAAAGACGAAAGATTGTATCTGCAGAACCTCAAGAAAGAGATGCCTAAAGTTAGTGCTTCAATTCCAGTGAACTTTATTTGTTGCTGTACCAACCATGCAAGCTAGGGTGGCCTGAAGGATCCCCGTCCCTATCCAGTAATCATCTGATTCAGGGATATAAAGATGGTAGTATTGCTCCTGCCCAGGATGCTGCTGTACCTCTGTTGGATCAAGCCTGGATCCCTCCTGGAAGGGGAGTTTCTGAAATGCTGTAAGGCAGAGAGATGGTATTCCTGAAGCATCTGCAGATTAAAGGGAACAGAGCTGTTCTGCTCCTATTTGAAGCCCCAAGCGTGACAAGCATAACATGTGGAGCAGAAAGTGGCCATCTGGTAAGGTAGCTCAGCAGAGCTTGTCTTGCGTCTAGAGTCTTTCAGATTCTCTCCATTCCAATGGGGTGGATCGGTTATGGAAGAAAGAAGGATCGCCTGCGACATGTGGATCATGGACACGACTTTGGGGTTGAGGGAGGGCTTGCACAGGCAGTGATGCGAAGGGGGAGAGCAGAGGGAGCTGTACAGTTACCCTATCCAACATTCAGATGTTATTGCTAGCAGAAGAAAATATCTTCATGGTCAGCAACTTAATGTCTGCCAGAGCTAAGGGCTTGAAAGGGGGATCCTGGAGGCTCCTAAGTACCAGTGGCCTGACAGCAGGATTGGCGACGGGAGAAGCTCTTGTGTAATCAGGCAATGATGGATCCATCATCTGGCCTCCCTCCCCATGGCTCCCTTAATGCCCTGAAGTGACGGTGCCAGCCTCTGGCTTGTGAGGGCTAAATCCCTCCCAAATGGAGGAGGTTGCAAGCATCACTCTGCTGTGACAATCATCCTGGGCTCCAATCGGAAGGGGTCATACCACAAGAGCATGTAAAATGTCTCACATGGAAGAGCAAACTATTTACGTTAAAACAATAATTAATATGGGAATAACAGCAAATGTACAGAGGAAGTGGACAAAAGCCTGTCCAGGTGATATCTCTGTACGCCCTATGATGAGGCCAAAGGCTTAACTACTGGGCTCAGATGTTAGATGGCAAATGTGTCCAGTGATTAGAAATCAAACCTCCCCTGAATTGGGGTAAAAGATGTGTCTAATGGGCCAAAGGAAAGTGTAACATTTATTCGCACCTGACTGAAGGTGCTTAGCCAATCATGTGGCTGGAAATGTGGGTGAGAACTGCCATTGTACCCCCCCCCCCCACTACCTCCAGTCACTGAGCCCCTTACCCCGGTGCTGCCATCTTGTTTTCCCCAGTTCACCCCAAGGCCCGCCTTTTCCTCTCTCGCTACATCCCTTGCCCCCACCAGTCCCTCAAAACATCCCACATTAGCCCCACCCACCTCCCTCGCTTACCTTTTTGCCTGGGGCTCCTGTCCTTCTCTATTGGACCACCGTTATAGAATTTGCTATGGTGGCGGCCATCTTTTTTTCACAGGAGATTGGTCCCCTCTTTGGGGGGGCTTAAGGGATCAGTAACAGCCTTGAGCCCTCACCAAGGCACTTGTGCCTTGCGAGTTGTTACCAGCCCCGAACATCCAAAAAAGTAGGGGTAATAGCTATATTCATCCATCTGGGCTCAGAGGAAGGGGGTCGACAGGCCAATTGGTTAATGGCCCACTCCTGGGCATCTTTCAAAACTGTCATCCAGCCCCTCAAAATGATGAGGCTGGCTCCTCCACATATCCTCTGATGGCTGGCCATCGAGCACCGAGAGATGTTGTTAATGTTAATGTTAAAGGATATTTGTACCGGAGTGGTCCCCTGGCGCTAGGCGGGTCTGAAAAAAAGGGAAGGGGTTGCCAGGTGAGTTAGTGGGAATGAGCTGGAAAAGTGCAAGAGAGCAGAGATGTGCTGTTGGCAGTCTCAACCTGGTAACTCCGTTGGCTGGACTTGGGATGTTTTCTGGTCAGTAGCCATTGTGTACTGTTGTGCGAGTCTATGTGGTTTGTTTTGTTCTTGCAGTGTAGTGAAGTTTGTGCGGATTGTTGTGTTTATAAGTTTGTGGATGTTTTTGGTTCGAGTTTGAGAGGTGTATGCAGAGGGGTGAAATTGTTGGTGGTTTGGTTAATTGGCATAGCTAACATTCACATTTCTATCCAATTGTGGCACATGCTAACATTCATATTTCTATCTAGATGCAACGACTAGTGTCTAAGATTCCATCTAAGCGTGGCACATGCTAACATTCCCATTTCTATCTAGATGCGATGCAACTTAGTGTGTAAGATTCCATCTAGGCGTGGCACATGCTAACATTCCCATTTCTATCTAGATGCGATGCAACTTAGTGTGTAAGATTCCATCTAGGCGTGGCACATGCTAACATTCCCATTTCTATCTAGATGCGATGCAACTTAGTGTGTAAGATTCCATCTAAGCGTGGCACATGCTAACATTCCCATTTCTATCTAGATGCGATGCAACTTAGTGTGTAAGATTTCATCTAAGCGTGGCACATGCTAACATTCCCATTTCTATCTAGATGCGATGCAACTTAGTGTGTAAGATTCCATCTAAGCGTGGCACATGCTAACATTCCCATTTCTATCTAGATGCGATGCAACTTAGTGTGTAAGATTCCATCTAAGCGTGGCACATGCTAACATTCCCATTTCTATCTAGATGCGATGCAACTTAGTGTGTAAGATTCCATCTAAGCGTGGCACATGCTAACATTCCCATGTCTATCTAGATGCGATGCAACTTAGTGTGTAAGATTCCATCTAAGCGTGGCACATGCTAACATTCCCATTTCTATCTAGATGCGATGCAACTTAGTGTGTAAGATTCCATCTAAGCGTGGCACATGCTGATATTCACGATCCTAACTAGGTGCAGCGCAGTCTAATGTCTAAGATTCCATCTAGGTGTGACACATGCTAACAATCACATTTGTATCTAGGCGTGGCGCATGCCGTAATCAACAGTTCAATCCTGGTGTGGCACCTGCCACCATCCGCATTCCCATTTAGATGCATCTATGGCCAATGTTCACAATTCCAATTCCATGTGGCCCATGTTAGCATTCACAATATCATCTAAGTGTGGCACATGCTGATATTCACGATCCTAACTAGATGCAGCGAAGTCTAATGTCTAGGATTCCATCTAGGTGTGGCAAATGCTAACAATCACATTTCTATCATGGGTGTGGGACATGCTAACATTCACATTTTTGGTGTTGGGCATGCTAACATTCACATTTGTATCTAGATGCGATGCAGCCAAGTGTCTAAGATTCCATCTAAGTGCGACACCTGCTAACAATCACATTCCCATCTAAATGTGGTACATGCTAACAATCACAATTCCATCTAGATGCGACGCAGCTTAGTGTCTAAGAGTCCATCCAAGTGTGGCACATGCTGACATTCACAATATCAATGCTAAACACAGTTAGATTTGAGAGTCAATTGAACTGTTGAGTGCAATACTAAGCACAGCTAGATTTGAGAGTGTGGGAGGGAGGCAGTGGGAATAATCACAGTGTTTTAGATAGATTTGCTTAAGCAGCTAGGATTTGAGGATAGAGTAATTGTTCTACTCCCAACCCAAGCTGCATCCTACCGTACTGGTCATAGTAGTTGCTGGTTGACGGCTGGCTTCACTGGCTTCCCCTGCAGACACCTGCAGACACAACCTGGAGCCGCCTCTGCTGGAGCCGCCCTTTACCTCGGGTCCTTAGCCGCAGGGCTGCACGGGCAGAGGGCTACCCTGGGGAGGTCGGTTAAGACCGCCCTAGGAGCCAATCAAAGCGCAGGGGAGGCGGGAGGAGCTGGAAGAGGGAAGCCAGGGTAAGGGGGAGCATACAGGGGGCAGGAGGGCTACTAAAATGGCCGCATCTGGTTAGATCATGACCCAGGAGGGTCTGATGCTGCCCACCACTCACCTGCCTCGCCGGGGACCAGAACGAGCGAGCAGGGAACTCTTTTGTAATGTGGTACAACAAACAGGCCATAGGAGCCAATCAGAGCGCAGGGGAGGTGGGAGGAGCTGGAAGAGGGAAGCCGGGGCGAGAGGGTGCATACAGGGGCCAGGGGGCTGCTAAAATGGCCACATCTGGTCAGATTATGACTCAGAAGGGTCTGATGCTGCCCACCACTCACCTGCCTCGCCGGGAACCAAAAAGACGAGTGTACCAGATCCAGTTGGGACCCCTACCAGAGAGATTTTTTGATGTATGTGAGGTAGCACTTAAGCAGAACAACATACTTTCTTCTGTATTTCTTCTGTACCTGTCCAAGAAGGAACACCAGTTGCCTGTATACTGAGGGTGACCTTCCTGGAAAACCCACGCCTCAGGAGTTCTTACTTCTCAAGAGCCACTACTCCCAGTGGTAGTTTTCTGAGAAGAAACCTCAGATATCCCTTACCAGGGATCCTCGCTCAAGCAGGAAATGGTGTGAAAAGCCATCAGCTTCTTCTGTATGTCGGTGTGGAATTTGAGAGTTAGGGCATACAAAAAGAGAGACTGATGGCTCAGTTTGTGCAATCTAGGAGGCAAGCAACATTCGCTGTGTACAGCAGACATTGTCAGAATGTCATGCACTTTTGTGAAAGGAACTCGGTTCAGGTTCTCCAGTCTGGTATACCTTCAGTGTTAAAGTTCATCCAAGATGGCTTTCCAGTGGGCTTAGCAGTATTAACACTAAGAACACACTGACAGGCCAAATGTGCCTTTGTATTGACGGTCCAGAAAACAAGTTACTGATAACTTAATTCAGGGTTCCAAATTGAGGGTAGCTTGGTGCTATTTAGCGGCTGCTTGTAGCTTAGAAATTCCTGGTTAGCTGGACACCAACAGCTGCCAGGAGCTACATTTCACTCCGCATGCCAACTGATGCCGAACAAACACACCCATGTGAATTTAACTCTGTGCATTTTGGACAATCTATACATACACATCTAAACAACATTTAAAGCATAAGGGGTCATAAATAAAGGAAATATTAGATTTTTCCATTTTATGTGCAAGGTAGATTTGCAGAACGTAGTGTACTAGCTCCTCCCTTCCTAGTGGTAGTCCCACGTCACTATGTAATGCTGCTTATCCAATCTTACTTTCGAGCCCTGCAATTACTAAAGAGCATTTCACTATGCCTCCCATGGACCTGTGTTGTAATGTGCTGGTGCTGTGGAACCTTGAGTTGGTGGAATGTTGGTGTGGAGTGTTGTCCTTTGAGTGTTTAGATTCTAGGGGACAGTTAGACAGAGAGAGTGAGGTGAGCTATGTGGATGGGCCAGTGTGTCTTCCCTGTGTACTCAAGAACTTACCTGTACATCTGGGCACAGTAAACCTGTACACACAATAAACTACATGTAACTTACCTGGTTCCTGTTTGGTGTACGGTGGAAGGACCCCACCTTGGTTACTGACGACAAGGAATTACTTGCCAAGACCAGGACCAGGAGCTGCTGCGGGTGGAAGACACTGCCCCCAAATCTTACCCACCCATCAGCAACCCAGGTTTGGATACCCTGCAGGCCGGGCGATGCAAGGAGGTGCTGACAGGTGTCCTAGTCTGATGGTTGGCCTGAACAGAGCGGACAGTGTGAGGGACATGCTGCCTTTGTTCTGTTGGAGCAAGCAGCCTTTCCACTGCCGGTGGGAGTTGGAGAGCCCTTGGAGTTGGCAGCACTTCTGCTGTCAGTATGGAGTGGGGGATTCCTATGGAGCAAGCAAACATTCCGCTGCTTGTGTGCGTCAAAGAGCCCTTGGAGTTGGCAGCATTTTCGTTGTCACTATGGAGTGGGGGGCGTCCTGTGGCCGGGCGGTGCAGGAAGAGTGTGTCCCCTGCCTGGAGGTTATCTGCGGTCTGCAGAACAAGGAGCAGCACATTGGGGGAGTCCTGTCGCCCGGTGCCCGCCGCTGTGAGGAGGTGGCAGATTGGGCAAAGAGACATGCAGAGTCCCATGCTCTCTATGGTGAGGCGGAGGCAGACTGGCCAAGGAGATGTGCAGAGTCCAGTGCCCACATCGGTGAGGCGGGTGCCAATGCGGACTGAGAGCAGGAGTGCAGAGAGGGGACGAGGTAGCATGTTGTTCGGCTGTGATCAAGCAGCCGTCAGCTAGGAACTGGACAGAGAAGTATTCCCAGCGGCTGCTTCAAGATTAATGGTGATGTCAGAGGGACATCAAGTGGAGATGCAGTCGCGTTGGGAGGAACAGTGCATTTCAACGGCACGCAGCGCGAGTTTCACCATTGAAATGGAATGCAGTGTGCGTTCCAATGAGGAATCTCTTTGTGCTGCCGGCAATGTAAGATGTCGGGATCTGCTTTGGGACCACGGTTCTGGTAGAAAGGGGACAAAGAGGCATTGGGGACTGCAATGGAGTCTCCAGTCAGCGAGTGAGGGGCAGAACCAGAACAAAAAAGGAGTTGTCAGAGGCATGAAGAGACTGTAATGGAGTCTCCAGACTCCGGTGGGCCCCTGTGAACTGGAGGCTTTCAGCCCTTTACGATGAGTAGCAATACACTGGAGATGGATGGGGATGCAGATTTTAATCAAACATCAATAATTCAGATGACACAAATAGCTTGGCAAAGGTTTGTCTGTTTTGATGCAAGTAATTAAAACAGGGAGTACAACAAACATCAGCAATCGCTCTGTACTCAACTCTCTCTATATTTCATAAAAAACTGGGTTCTTAAACCCAAAAATGGTCATAGCTGAGGTGCTGACCTGCGTCATTACCAACATCATCCTACGTGGCAAACTACTAAAACTATCGGGAAGCGGGATTGGTTCCAAGTGAATAACTAAGCATAGGTGTTATATCTGTATAGAGTAACGGAGAGAAATAATTGGATACTTAAAATCAGGTGGGGCAACTAAGCCCTCCCTTCAAAATGGCCACTGTGAGCATCATTAAATATACGACGTCCCATTGGCTACACAAACTATAGGACCCCCAACTACGTGGTGCCCTACAATTGGTTGGCTTCTAACCCCTGTCAGTAACTTTCCACCTACGTGAGCAGCACGCAGGCCGAACAACCAGGTGCGGGTAAGCTTGCCTTGATACCAGCTTCCCACTAATTAAAAATACACTCCTACATCACCTCAATGGTTCAGTGTCAATTAGCACTTTGAAGATGGCCTTGAGTCTGTACTGTTCTCTGATAATGTTAGTATGGGTACTGTCTGGCTTCCGTGCGTAGATGTGATCTTCTCATGCGTCCAACTTCCTTCCATCACGTGACTGGACACCATGATTTGAGCCTTTTTGTGTATTTGATTTTATTCTCCAATAGTCCTCTGACGTCTTTTGTTTTTGCTTGACCTTCTTGAACAGGAGCTTCTGTTCTTTCACGTTAATTGTATTCAATGTCAGCCAATTCTAGTTCTGATAAGACCTTGGCTTTCTTGGCTCAGCCAACTCCTTAGCTGCACTATATTCTGTTTAATTCAATTGCTTTTGTAACTGTGACACTGAATTAAGGCCTTCCTCGTTGCTCAAGACTGCTTTATACGTAGTGGAACATTAATTCTTTATTCAATGCATATGTATCTATGAGGTATATGTGTGTATGTTGGCGATTGCCGTGATCTATTCACTATGGGCATGTGGCTAGCTTCATGATTGCTTTGCTGCTTGCATTTCATTGCATCTGTACAGGTTTAACCTTAACTAAATATCTTCATCTTGAACCCAAGACGTCACTTATCCATGGCACTTCTTTGTTCTTCATAAATTGTCTGCCTCTCTGATCTAGTTATCTTCTATATGGATCAACAATGGGGGGCTGTTCTGACGTATAACATTTTCTGGGGACTACTATTTGACTTGAGTAGGCCTAGGTTATTTCTATTATGTCAAGATTGTTGATCTAGTATTTCCAGCCCAGTGTTCTGCCGTAGTCGGACTATCCCTCCAGTTACCACCAATCTTCTATATGGAGTCCATTCAGTTTCGTATGACGTCACCATTCATCCTGGTCATTCAGTTTCTTTGTTTCATCAGGAATCGCGTTCAAATGGCCATCATATTGTCTTGGATGTAGGTATGGTTTCCTCAATGGTTACTTCACTTCCCATATTCTCTTAGGTATAGGTATTCTTATAGGTACTGCACCGAGTCATTGCTCTTCTTCCTGCTTTCTTATTGGTGCAGTATACGTCACATACTTTGGTTCATACTTTTCAGGTAATGTAGGCGGGGCCAGTGGAGTGGGGGTACTTAGCTCCTCCTCTACACTCCCCCTTCTGGGCGATTTATCGACCACTCTCACATCGTCTTCTATTCCTAGAAATCCTGTTCTGAAGAAGCACCTCTTAGGGACCCATGTTGTTATGACTCCCTTCAGGAATCCTGCTGATTTCACATGCTCATCCTTGTTCCATGTCATGAGCGTGCACTGTCCACTTGGACTGCAGTAGATCCATCTTCCCACATATTTTCTGTGGTCCTTTGGATACAGGAACTTTGTTCCCTCGGGGCATGGATACTAGACTTCACAAAGTCTATGAAATCTTCATCGGTCAAGTCCTTAGGCTTCCATCCTGGTTCAACATCGATCATGATCTTCATCCCTATGGCCTTCTTTGCTGTCTGCTTGCATTGTGAGATTATTACCTTGATCACACAGAATCCAAGCATCATTAATAATAGCAAAGCTCCAGGAAATGTGAACATATCTGCCATCAATTGTGGAACCCATGAGAAGAGTGATCCAATCCAGCTGTCATCAGCAATATGTTCTACTTCTTGTATCATCTGGCCATGGAGTTTCGTCGGCATGTCTATGGCCTCTGTCAAAGTTCTATTCTCGTCATCGTGAGAAGGTATAAATGTGCAACATGATTCTCCAATTTTGGCACAAACACCTCCATCCATGGCTGTGGTCATGTCCAGGACGTATCTGTTCTGGAGAGCCATTAGTCTTACAGCTCTCAGTTCTTATCTGATTGCATTGAATCCTTTTTATAATTGTGTTAATTGTTTGCAGCAATTCCCATCTGGTGATTTTTAACCACTTGGTATTTGCTCCAACCTGGATTCTTGGCATGACGATCATTGTGAACACTGATGAGGTCTGGCTGAACAGCCTGTCTTCATTCGGGATAGCATAAAAGGCTTCTATTGATTTAGCAGGGAAGTAGTTCTCTCTCTTGGTTCGATTTATCAGTTCTACTGATCTCTTCTTTCTTAGATGAGCATCTGCTTTTGGAAAACTATTTATATTCAGGTCACCTTTAGGAATCACTAAGGCAGGAACATGGACATTCACCAATGTGCAAATTCCTCCCCAATTTTTTGGCAGTCTGATGTAGGCTTTTGATCCACAAGCCCAATAGTGATCCATGATTACTGCTGTTCCATGCGTCATTCCTGGTGCATCGAATATTCGTCCACAGTTCTGATTTTCCCCCATTTTTCTTGTACCATTGTTCCTGAAGCATAATTTAGAACTTTCCAATGGTACTATCTGCAAGGGTCCTTTTCTGTCTTTGACCCATGTTAATAGTTTTGCAAGTCTTGGCCACAATGGCTTGCATAACATTTGTGTATTCTTAATTGTTTCTTTGTAGTAACCAATAATCATCCATGTTCTGCAGATCACCACTCCTTTCTCCCATCCGTCTGGTGACAGTACTGTTCCCCAAATTTGTATTTGTCCTCCGTTCTTCCATCTTTGAGTGTCTTCTGCAGATTTTCCTTTGACATCAAGTTTTTTTTGTCCACTTCCCATCTAATGCCAGCTCCTTTCAGTCCTGGTTTCTCATATCTGATCACATGATTTCTTGTATGTGCTCTGTTTCTTGTTTTTATATCTTGTATGTAGTCATCTTCATCTGGATCTGTCTTTTCAGTTGCCCATTTAAGACAAGCATCACTTCCCATAAATTGAACTCTTGTTTTGCAAAGTGCTATGTGCGAAAGGCAATGAACTGTCAAGGGATCAATTTCAATTGCTATGAAGATCTTTGACTTCCCCATGCTGTATGGCAGGAGTGCACATACGAAGCATTCTTCATCTGACGTCTTCTTCCAACTTCTTTCATGTGTTGGTACCATATCTTATTTCCCAAGCGTGCTGTGCTATCTAGATAATAATTCAGATTGTAATTGTCTTCTTGGGTGCTTCTTTTAATTCTAAAAGTCTTCATGTAGTTTTCTATAACCACATCTCTGAATACATCGGTATATCTTCTTCTGGCTGGTTGATTTTCAGGAACATCCATCTGGGTTCCCTGAGTAAAAGAAGGTTCCGCAAATCTTTCTTTATCCCTCTGTTTCTTTCTGGCAATAGCTAAAATTGGCCATATACATTCTGCTATCATCTCTGCATGCAATTTCTCTGTGGGACTTGTGCTTGGGCTTCGTGTTACTGGACCAGGTGTGTCTGCATGCATTATGTGTGTGGGCCTAACCTTTGTCAACCCCTTATTTTGCCTGCTCCACCGACCCTGTCTCCGGTGTTCAAAAGTAGGGTTTGAAACAAGTGCTCTGTGTGATGTATTACTAATAACATCCATTTCGATCTCAGGTATCTGTCCATTTTTTCTAGGGACGGGAATGACTATGAATGGCCTGGGTTGCCTTGTAGTTGCCATGTTTACCTTTTCCTTCTGCTCAGAAACATATCAGGACTCTTTGCATAATGTGCTCCCATATAAACTGCACTTCTAACTGTCAGTGAAAGCATCTGCTTCTAGGACAACTTGCTCGTCTGTCCTCTTGGGGCAACGCAAAGTTGCTGCTTTGATTCCCCATCTCGATCATTTGATGCTAAGGAAGGAAAAACACTTTTTAATGACACTGTATTTTTATATTGCTTCTGGAAACTTGTTGTCTTCTTCAGCACTCATCCTCGATCAACTAGCTGCTTTCTGGAAGCAATTCCTTCACCAGTCGCGGTGCAAATGTTCATTTATCGTGATGAAAAATGATTTCTGCGAGCTTCTATAAATTCTGCTTCATTAACCAGTTCTCAATTGATGCCTGGAATCTGCTTCAGTCCAGATGACTTTGTAGCTTCCCTGTCAGCATGAACAAAGTTTTAGGTTTTATCACTTCCTCGATCTGTCCCTCGGAGGAAATTTTCTACACAGCTCTGTGATTTCTTTCAGAATGGATTGCCACCTGGATGATGATTCCTTCCAGGATCACATTCAAATTTGCAGTATTTCTTGGGTCTCTAAGAAATGTTATCACATCAGTGTGTCTTCCAACGAGATGCGGGTAGTCTTCAATTAAACAAAAGAACACCACACTGACCAGTCTATGTGATGCTTCCAGTGATAGGGACATTTGTGTTTTCCTCACTGTACTCAGGCAATTTCAAAAACTCTTCAGTGATGATTATGAGCAATCTTCTAATGAGCTTTTTGTTATGAGAATTACCAATAAAATCTGGAATGCGGCAAGTTCTCCCCACCAGTGACGATACGAACGTAACATCAACTCAAAATACATAAGTATATGCCTAGAAAGGTCATCACTGGGTAACACCATGAGTAACACTGAATAAGAGCTCTGTATAGAAGGAATCAGGGTACTGTATGCTTTTTCAATTGCTGTGTCCACGATCAAAATTTGGCATATCCTTATTCTTGTCAAGGCTTAAGTGTGCCTCAGTCCAAAGTTAATAAACCTTTCTCACTTTTCTTGTTATCAAGGCTTAAGCATGCCTTAGTCCAAAGTCAATAACCTACTGTGGCTTTCAAGAATGCAGACCTTCTGTTACTCTGCAACTTAGGATGCACAGGGTGTTCGAATGTGTCCTTTTACCCGTTTATTTATATGCTGGAAATGGATTGTCCAAATTAAGCCACAGTCCAACTAAAAGGGTCTTCACGATTTCCACTTGTCGGGTTATGTGTCCTTCTTCTTCGTCATGGATCTTGTCTGCACGTGCTGTAGTTCTTCCCCGATGTTTGTAGCTTATTCACGGTGGGGTGTAAGCAGAGACATCTCTCTGGTGTAGATTTTAGTGTCTCGCAGGAAGATCCACGCTCGCTTACCCAACACTTTGACAGCAGATGATGGCAAGTCCTCTACAATGAAAGGACTGCAGAATCTGGGCTCGTCCCACTTTTTCCTTGTGTGATTACGAATCAGGACTTTGTCTCCTGGGTAGATTCTTGGGCGTAGAAATTCGGGAGTTTGAACTGTTGAAGCATCTCCTTCTGTGTTCTGTACTGCTTTACACCTTTGTCTCTGCAACTGTCCTGAAATCACAGAAAAACTAGATATGAAACAGTTCAAGTAGTTTTGTAATTCAAGGCCTAACATTTGTGACGTTGGCTGAGCATCACTTCTAATTTGAGATGGAGGCATTAAAGGTGTTCTCATTGGCCTGCCTGTCACAGTCTTGTGCGACGTAAAATGGTGGTCAGAACCTGGTTGGTTCCTCAATGCATACAATGCCAGTGGTAGGCAGTGCAACCACCCTTTTTCAAAGTAAGCTTCAGCTTAGCTATTCTTTCTTTTAACAGGCCGTTGAGTTTTTCACCGATATCGTTCCCTTGCGGATGATAAGCTGAATAAAACTATATATATATATATATATATATATTATACCAAGCAGCGAGGTGATCTGCTCAAAAACTGTATTAATAAAGTGAGGTCCATTATCTGATCTCATTACTTCACACACTCCCCATCTAGGAAACACTTCAAGCACCAAGAACTTGGCTGCACAGGTAGAGTCTGGGCACGTACATGGACCGACTCTAGCCATCTGGAGAAAGGACATACTACAACTAATAGGTATCTATATCCATTACAAACTTGTATCATGTCGACATAGTTGACATGCAAGTGCTGAAAAGGGCCATTGGGTCTTGGGATGACACCCTTCACTATGTGCAGTGTATGCCCAGCCGTGAATTGCTGGCAAATAATACAATTTACCATAAAAAATGCAACATGCTCCATCAGGTTCGGTACGAACCAATCCTCAGCAATGGTTACAGCAAGATTCTCCCTAGTTGCATGCACTGGATAGTGTAGCTGTTCTAGCGCTACCCTTAGTAAGGCTATAGGCATCACTGGTTTACCAGTGCTGTCTTGTCGCCACAATGCTTCAGAGGGGTTTAAAGAACACCCTCTTCTCTTCCACAAGTTCTTTTCCTCTTGCAGTGCCTCCCCTTGGAGCTCCACTATTTATTTTTTAGGCATATGATTGTATCCCTCATCCACACTTGTCATCGCATTCATTCTTTCATTCACATCAATGGTTTGGATATTCATCATTCCTATATCTGTATTTGCTATGCGCTTGGCTTCAGTGTCTGCTGCTTGATTTCCACGCGAGATAAAATCTGTTCCTTTCGTGGGAGCTGCACATTTAACGACTGCTAAGCCCACTGGGAGTTGTAGTGCCTTAATGAGCCTGTCCAATAAGGCTGCATGCTGCACTTGCGTGCCTTCCGCTCAGAGGTAGCCCCTCCTTTTTCAGCACACTAATCCTGCGTGCACTGTCGACATCACATAGGCAGAGTCGCTGTACACTGTTACTTCCTGGTCTATGTAATTCTTGACTGCAAGTATCAAAGCCAATAATTCTGCAGCTTGTGCTGAATAATGAGATGGCAATCAAGTACTCACAAGCACGTGAAATTCTCCATTTGCCAAATGTGTCACTACCGTGGCGCCTGTATATCTTTGCCCATTATTTTGACCAATTCGCGAAGAGCCATCAATGAAGACAATCCCTCCCCTGTGAGTGCATTCTCTTTTACTCTAGGGAGCTCAGCACAGAACTCTTCATAGTTCACACGATCATGTATAGGTTCTCCTTCGGTAATAGGCTCAGCTATAAACATAGCTGGATTCATTATTTTACATCAGACTATTTTGCTCGCTGGAGTCGATATGATTACCTCATAGGCAGAAGCCCTTTAAGTAGTCAATGTGCCTTTTGGTTTTTCCAGAATAGCAGATAGTGCGTGTTCAACAAATAACGTCATAGAACATCCCATCACTATGCTTGTAGCCTTCTCTATGGCGAACACGGCGGCTGCCAAACTTTGTTCGCATGGAAAGTGACCTCTCATTACTGGGTCCAAAATTCCACTGTAATATGCAAGGGGCTTGTACCCCATGTGGTTCTCTGTGTGAGTACTGCTGTCATGAAGGTATCATCTATATGCGATAATAAAAATAATTCCTCTGCATAATTGGGGATCCCTAGAACTGGGGCTGTGCAAATTGCTTTTTTCAAATCCTTCTTCCATTGCCTCAGTCCACATGATTTTTTGCCTGTGCTTTCTTTAAGGCCTATAAGAGAGGCCTTGTATACGAACTGTAGTCAAAGACCCATGCCCTGATATAATAGCACAATCCTAGAAAACACTGCATCTGTTTTATCGTTTGTGGCTTGGCTGTTTTTAGAATGGCCTCAGTTCTTTCAGGAGTGGCCTTCTTTCCCTCATGTGAAATCAATTGGCCTATGTACAACACTTCAATATTGTAACTTTTCCTTGTCAACCTTATATCCTTTGTCAGCAAGTATAATCATTAGCTGAACAGAATCGCGTCTGCACTCTTCCTCAGTGGTGCTGCAAACTAAAATGCCATCTACGTATTGCAACACAACGCTTTCTAAAGCAATATTGCTCAAGACCATCTGGAGGACTCTATTAAATATTGATGGGGACTCACAGTACCCCTGAGGCAGCCTCATGCTTTTTAATCTCACTTGTCTAAAAGTGAATGATGTCAAATCTTGTGAGTCTTTGTGCAATGGGATTGAGAAAAATGAATGTTTTAAGTCAATCACTGTGAAATATCGTGCATCAACAGGTATATTACATAGAATCGTAGACGGGTTCAGGACTAGAGGGAACTCGGCCTCTACAATCTTGTTTATTGGGCAAAGGTCTTGGATTAGCCTCCACGACCCCCCTTTCCCTTTTTTCACTGGGTAAATAGAAGTATTACATGGTGACTCTGACGTCACTAAGATACCTTGGTCCATCATGGCAGAAATTGTCTTGAAAATGCCTTCATCTGCCTCTCGAGACATGGGATATTGTCGTGCTCGAGGTAAAATCGCTCCTGGTTTCAATTTAATCTTCACTTCCCCAACTCCTTTCAGTAAGCCTATGTCATAGGGGCCAGTGGTCCATACTGAAATTGGCACTTTCGCCATATCTTCATCAAAATATTCAGGACGCTTCTTTGCTAACATCATTCTCTGTGGGACCTCTTTCTTAATGACCCAATAAGTAATGCATATTTCAAATATCACAAAATCGTCAGATTTGTCATCTCCAAAAAAATCTTCATCGGTGATGTCAGTCACTCTGCAGGCTTCCTCAATGGCAATTATTGTGCTCCATCATCTACCCTTATCATCAATTGCATCAAGTAAAGCCATATTTCCTCGCACTATAGCTGCTTCTAAGGCTAAGGGGAAAATTCGCCCCTCTTCTTCATCCATAGGTATCTGTGGTCTAAATAGAAACTCATCTGGAATTATCATGGTTCTGCCTACTAGACCTGGCAGCCATGTTAACAGAATGCATATCCCATAATGGAACACTTTGGGTTCCAATGGTATTGCTCTAGGCGCTATTTGTCCTGCATATGCCCTGATCATTTCGCACACATTTCAATAGTGCGTTCCCGGTGTTGAACATACAATACCATTTTCTGTAAACAAAATGGTCATAATCATTTTTGTCATTAAATCTTATCCTAATATGTTGACAGGTGTTTGCCTTGAATAAAGCAGTGGCACCTTCATATCACATGCTCCTATGGACACTGGTAATTCTTCTGTAAAAGAAACTCGAGTCGTAGCTCCTGTAAAGCCTTGAGTATTCATCACATCGCCAGACATTGAAAATTTGCCCTCACGTATATGCGAGCATGTTGCACCCGTGTCCACTAAGAAGGAAAAAACCTTGCCGCCTACAATTACATCTACCCTTGCCTCCTCATGAGGATTCAGCATAATAGATAGGACTGAACACATCAGGTCTCCCGGTGAGCTGTCCTATTGCGGGTATAGCCTCACTCCATCACTCGTGAATGGATTTCCTCCATCAACAGTGACACCTCCTATTCTACGCATCATAGGTTGCTCTGTGTTTGTGTTCTGCTGAAGTTGCATAGGAGATTGCTGAGATTGTCCTTGCGGTTGCGCAACTCCATTTCCGCTCTGCTGCGAATATGCAGGTGGATTTGGCATTCCCTGTTTTGAAAACTGAGCATTCTGCACCATCCCTTGGCTTCTACACATAAAAGCTATGTTCCCTGTCATTCCACATGTCCAACATACAAGCAGTTGTCTTCCCATCTGCCCATATTGCATGTTTAGATTACCATTTTGCATATTGTGAAACCCTTGTTTTCCATTCAGAAAACTACCCTGATTATTCTGCCAATACCCTTGATTACCTTGCAACCCTCTCCCTCGATATCCCCTTCCTCTTGGAGCATATACATTATTTGTCTGATCAAACTGTCTTTAGTTATTTACTTGCTGCTTAGGTACTGCCTGCTGCGAGTTTGATCCACCCGCGTTAGTCAACATTGCCCCTTCAATGGCATACTTGGATAACTTTTTCTGCACTAACTTTACTTCTTCACCTTTATGTGCATCGTCTTTTTTGAGATTCTTATCCTGCAGAAGTCTGCAACAATGTGCAATGGTTAACTGAATTTCCGACCATGGTTTTGCTTCTATCCCCACTAATTTCTTGAGCTGTTTCTGCACCTGCTCTGGCAGCCCTTGGCATAATATATGATAAAATATGGGTATAGACTTCCCCCAAGCTTCACGTTTTTCAAGCACCCATGCGTCTTGAAAATTTTGAATATAAAGCAACGGGTCCTCTCCTTCTTTCCTTTTTCTTGTCATTATAGCTCCCATATCGGAAGTATCTGGATATAGTACTCGAAGTGCTTTCCAAATTGCTGCTCTACAATTGTTAAACGGTGCTCCATCATGCACGGTGTTGACTGTAGTCACACCAGGGTAACCTGCCCGTGTCCATACGTCATCAGCTCTTTTACCAAGTATGGCGATTAGAAGACCTTTAATATCCCCTATAGATAATGTATTCCCTCCCGTAATTTTTTCCAACTCATGTATCCATTTTCCTGCGCCGGAAGTTAGATTTGAGAGTTTACATTTTAAGTTTTCCCTCTCCATCTGGGGCCATGGTATATACTGCGGCCTGGCTCCTCCCTTTTCTAACAAGGGGAACTGTGATGCTCCAAACTCATTCCCATCTCTCATCATTTGTCTATTTACTGCTGGAGTAATATTCCCACATCGCCGTCTACCTAGCAATGACCTTAGCCTGCTTACATAGGGCGGGGTCTCCCCCCTCGGACCATGGGGTTGCCTCTTATGTCGGTCTGACTGTGTCAGTGGCTCTGATGCCTTGGACATAGGTATCTTTAGATCTGACCATCTTACTTCCTTATCCAAAGGCAAATGTTCTTCTAGATCACATATATCACTCCTAACCGCCCTCAAGTAGGTTTCCCTTTCCTCGTCTGATACTTCTTGTGCCCAACTTGTGCAACTCCTCTTATCATCATCTCTATTTAATGTTAATCTGTCTAAAGACAGCTTCTTCTGTCTCATACTACCTGAGGCTTCCTCTGTTTCATACAACTGAGTACTCTCGAGACGATCATTTTTTGCCTTCCTTTGTGTTTCTTTCTGGGCTTGCGTTTCGTGGTATACTTTATCAATCGTTTCCCCAATGCTTTCCAAGTCAAATTCATCTTCTAGACTTATTCTATACGTACTTTGTAATGGCTCGGGCTCGGAAAAGAATTCCTCTATGTCTTCCCATGCTACCCGTGGATTGGGATCTCTTACTTCCCTTTCCAGATACTCAAGGTTGTGTGCTCTCTGTCTCCTTTTGCGTTCCGTGTCGTCATCAACTTCTCTGTGCTTTCTCGCCTCTTCTCTTATTCTATCTTCATCTTTCTTTCGCATATCCCTTCGTTCATATGCACTTCGGTTTTCCTCATCTCATCATCTCTGTATTCTTTTCTCTCTTATCCTTTCCTGTTCATCGGCTTCTATTCTTTTCTCCTTCAGCCTTTCTTTTTTATCGACTGTTCTTCTTTTATTATCACGCTTTCTTTGCTCTTCTGCTCTCTCTTGTTTTTTAGCTTGCTCATCTTGATATAACTGTTCTTGTCTTCGTCTATCTTTTCTTTTCGCTCCTTCATCTTTCAATCGTTCCTTCCTTTATTTGTCTTTTCTGTCTTTTTTGTCTTGATCTCCCCTTTGTCTTGCAACTTCGATGCCTTTACCATCAAGTTTAAGTGAAATCTGACCTCCCAACCATTCGTTCTTTACAAGCACTATCTCATCAGTTTTATCCTTATCTCCCTTCCATCTCTTTATTTCTCTCCTTATGTCTAGAGATGTACTTGCTTAATCACTTCTCTCCTTATCACGTCTCTCCTTGTCCCACGGGACTATGGAGGTTATATCTTTCTCGGCATCTTTCTCTGGGCCCTCGTCACTACTTTGCGTAGGTGACTCGTATGACGGATTTCTATATCCCGTTGCTGCTTTAAGTTCTCTTAATGGGTATAACCCTTCATCTTTCTTAGTTTCGTCTTTTATTTCAGATGGGGCAGGTGGAGCAGAAGGCTCTTCACCCCCCTCTTTGCATATATTCAGTATCCAATCTAAAGGAGGCTCTTCCTCCTTCCCGTGTGCATACATTTTCCAAAGCTCTACACTCGCTAGGTGCTTTTCTCACTATTTTCCTGTATACGCACCATGCAAATATGTCGTCATATGATGTAGAACTGCTCTCCATAATGATCCACCTTGTGACAATGGCATAAACATTTAGTGTGCGGTCCCTTTAACACATTCTGCACTGTATTGGTTAAGTTTAAGCACATGCTTTGGTAGCTGTTTGCAAAGATGCACTAATGGCCTAACCTCTTCCATTTTTAATTTGTACTTCTCTTTTTACTACCACTTCACTTATGCTTTAGTTACAGTTTTCAATTTTATGTTTCAATCAACATACACTTATGAGCGAGCACCAATCGTCACAGCTCCAATCCCGTCACAATGCATTTTTTTACTTTAATCTTGCTAAAAAACAACCATCAAAGGTAAATCTTAAAATAATCACTTTTCGCATCTTAACGTCACGTTTATCTATCACTTAAAACATTTCTTTTTCAACTCTGACGTCATCATCCCTTGCAACCACATAAAACAAAACAGACAGACTCGACTGGCCATATGTTCGTGCACCTCACAATCCTCTCTTAGGACTCGTCATACCCTCTAAATTCTGTTCCGATTGGAACTTAAGCCGATTCCTTTAAGAAAGTCTTTAAACTAGTCTCGTCTTCTATATGTTCCACATAAGGGGCTCTGAATTAAGCTCCTCCTAGCACTCTTTAAAGTCTAGAAACAGGGCGTATCCTCATAGCGTGGCTATACCTCACGACTATTTTCCTCATATATTACTTGGCAACACTCAAGTTGATATCTTTTCCCCATATAAATATATATATTACACTCTTACTCTTGGATTATATTTTATCCCGCCTCACTCTGTTACTCTCCGTTATTTACTACGCATGCATCCCTTTTGCCACACTCTTTGGTCTTATTCACTCACCGTTCACATGTTTTTCATCTTCGGACCCTCGGGATCACCGCCTTCATTACCGCCTCTTCGAGCTGCTTTCCGATCCGCTTCTCGTAGATGTGGGAGGGGTTTCTATTGAAAATAGGGGTCCCGTCACACCGTCCTTGCAAGGATATTGTCTTATTCTAACCACGATCTACGGGGAGCTTCACGTCCTGACAGCCGAATGGCAAAGGTCGTGCGATCTAGCCGAGACTATAAAGTTACTTATGTCGACGGTCAATGGTATCTTATCTAACCATCAATCTCTGCTACGAAGTGAACTGGAGGCTTCCAGCACTTTAAGTTGAGCAGCAATATCCTTCAGATCAGATGGATAGGAATGCAGATTTTAATCAAACATCAATAATTCAGATGACACAAATAGCTTGGCAAAAGTTTGTCTGGTTTAATGCAAGTAATTAAAACAGGGAGTACAACGAACATCAGCAATCGCTCTATACTCAACTCTCTCTACATTTCATAAAAAGCTGGGTTCTTAAACCCAAAAATAGTCATAGCCGAAGTGCTGACCTGCGTCATCACCAACGTCATCCTACGTGTCAAACTACTAAAACCTATTGGGAAGCGGGATTGGTTCTAAGTGAATAACTAAGCATAGGTGTTATATCTGTATAGGGTAACGGAGAGAAATAATTGGATACTTAACATCAGGTGGGGCAACTAAGCCCTCCCTTTAAAATGGCCCCTATGAACGTCACCAAATGTACGACGTCCCATTGGCTACACAAACTATAGGACCCCCAACTACGTGGTCCCCTACAATTGGTTGGCTTCTAATCCCCGTCAGTAACTTTTCACCTACGTGAGCAGCACGCAGGCCGAGCAACTAGGTGCGGGTAAGCTTGCCTTGATCCCAGCTTCCCACCAATTAAAAATACACTCCATCATCACCTCGATGTGTCAGTGTCAATTAGCACTTTGAATTTGGCCTTGAGTGTGTACTGTTCTCTGAGAATTTTTAAGGAGTATGGGTACTGTCTGGCTTCTGTGCGTAGGTGTGATCTTCTCATGCATCCAACTTCCTTCCATCACGTGACTGGACACCACGATTTGAGCCTTTTTGTGTATTTGATTTTATTCTCCAATAGTCCTGACGTCTTTTGTTTTTGCTTGACCTTCTTGAACAGGAGCTTCTGTTGTTTCACGTTAATTGTATCCAATGTCAGCCAATTATTGTTCTGATAGGACCTTGGCTTTCTTGGCTCAGCCAACTCCCTAGCTGCACTATATTCTGTTTAATTCAATTGCTTTTGTAACTGCAACACTGAATTGAGGCCTTCCTCGTTGCTCAAGACTGCTTTATACGTAGTGGAACATTCATTCTTTATTCAATCCATATGTATCGATGAGATATATATATGTATATGTTGGTGCTTGCCACGATCTATTCACTATAAGCATGTGGCTAGCTTCATGATTGCTTTGCTGCTTGCGTTTCATTGCATCTGTACACGTTTAAACTTAATTAAGTATCTTCATCATGCTTATGGCATTAGTCTCTTCATCTTGATCCCAAGACGTCACTTATCCATGGCACTTCTTTGTTCTTCATAAATCGTCTGCCTCTCTGGTCTAGTTATCTTCTATATGGAGTCGATTCAGTTTCGTATTACGTAACCATTCATCCTGGTCATTCAGTTTCTTTGTTTTATCAGGAATCGCGTTCAAATGGCCATCATATTGAGTTGGATGTAGGTATGCTTTCCTCAATGGGTACTTCATTTCCCATATTCTCTTAGGTATAGATATTCTAATGGGTACTGCACAGAGTCGTTGCTCTTCTTCCTGCTTTCTTATTGGTGCAGTATATGTCACATACTTTGGTTCATACTTTGCAGGTAATGTAGGCGGGGCCGGTGGAGTGGGGGTACTTAGCTCCTCATCTACAACTGGACATGGGGAGATGTTCCCTCTGTACCGTGGGTAAGACTTCTTGCGAGGAGTTCTGTGGAAGGTGCAGCAGTTTTGTAGAGAATTTGAGGGAGCTGGATCTATGGGAGTTTTATGTCCAGCTGAAGGCCCTCAACTTGTCTGACGACTAAGTAACATAGTTGTCTGGGTGAGGCCAGTGCTTTTCTTGTTGTGAGTTGGTGTTGTGGCCTCTGAGTTAGTGTTTGCTACTGGGGTGGACATGGGTTGATGTTGCTTAGGGCCGGTAAGTGTTGTGGTGAGTGTTCATGTTGTGGCCCTTGTTATCCCACTAGTGTTCAATATGTTTTGCTTTTGTGATGTGTTTCACACTGTTTCCATGCTTTAATGTGTACTTCCTTACTAGGGGCAATGTGGACTTGTGGGTGTGGGGTGTTTACCTTATGGGACACTCTGTGTTTTTTTTGGCCGGGAATGTACCTGTCTTTATGGGTTTAATTGGTTGTGTTTTACAGTGTTGCCATGCTTTAATTTGCATTTCCTTTCCAGGGGGCAAACCTTGGACATGTGGATGCGGGGTATGTCCTCAGTGTTAGGGTGATCATTGCCTTGCTGGATGCCCATTGAAATCACTGGGCATATTAGCGTAAAAAAAATGTTGTAGTCATGCTGTTGTGTTAGTATGCGCCCTATGTGTTGTGTTGAGTAGTGCGCAGAGAGGCGTTGAATGTTCACTGTTGGTTACAGTCGGAGAGGTTGTGTGTGCAGTGTTGTGCTTTTGGGTACTGCAGGTATTGTTAGCCGTTGGTTACAGCCAGAGTTTTGCATGTTGGTCACAGTTAGAGAGGTTGTATCTGGTGTTAAAACTGTTGGTTACAGCTAAGGTTCACTGTTACAGTCGCAGAGGTTTTGAGTTCAGTGTGTGTGCTGTTATGCTGTTGGTTACAGCCGGAGTTTTGACTGTTGGTTACAGTTGGGGAGGTTGTGTGTGGTGTTAAAACTGTTGGTTACAGCTAATGTTGGCTGTTGGTTACAGTCGCAGAGGTTGTGAGTGTGGTGTGTGCGGTAGTGAAGTCTGGGAGGTTGTGTGTGGTGTTAAAGCTGTTGGTTCCAGCTAACATTGACCTTTGGTTACAGTCGCAGAGGTCGTGAGTGCAGTGTGTGCTGTGTTATGCTGTTGGTTACAACAGGTATTGTTAGCTGTGTGTTACAGCCAGAGTTTTGACTGTTGGTTACAGTTAGGGTGGTTGTGTGTGGTGTTAATGGTGTTGGTTACAGCCAGTGTTGACTGTTGCAGTCGGGGAGGTTGTGTCTGTAGTGGTTAAGACTGTTTGTTACAGCTGGTGTTGATTTTTGGTTACAGTCGGGGTGGTCTCATGTGGTAGTATAGAAGTTGCCCTTGATTTGGGGTGACGTGTCATGTTGGCGCATTCCCACTGCTAGCCATGTTTTAACTCCTGTGTCTGGCGTACGGTGTGGGTTGTCTACATTTGCAGTGTTTGCAAAGGTGTTGTCTTCTGTGGGGCCGTGCAACATTTTCTCGCAATTGGTGTTTGTTGTCTGTGTTTTTAATGATTGTAGGAGGTGGGTTATATTGGGTGTTGGTGTACATCTTGGGAGTGGGGCACTAACGCTATATTTGAAGCGTTGCTCCTTTGATGTTTCTGCTTTCTCCATGACCCCACTATTTCCTCCTCCACTCCCGCTTCCACATTACTACTACCACCACACTACCCCTGGAAGTTCTGTCTCCCTTCCAGGTTTGCCCTGACTGCACTCTGTACATTTTGGACACAATCCCCTTCCTGGTGGTAGTCTCACTGATAGCTGTTAATGGATGGGAGAGTTTTGATAGGACCCTGGGATCTGCACAAATGTCCTTCAGCCTTAGATAGTCAAACACTGTCACCCCTTCTCCCTCAACACCTGCCTAATTTGAACTGTCCCATATGGAAGAGTTGTCCCACCCTCTCCAGACCCTTGTCTGACTACATTTGTGCATTTTTAAATCCTCTTTTACCTAACTCTATTGGTGAACCCCACCCATATTGAACTTAAAGGCAGAGGCCAGGAGGCAAGGTACGCATTTCGCCCATCATTCTTCCATAGTGTCCACAGTACCCCTGAGACTTATTGGCACCGACTTGGTTGTTGCCCACAGCAATATGTATGCGTGGGGCGCATACATATCCTCCAGATAAGACCAGAATGTGCCCATCTCATCTAGGAGAAGGCACAGTTGAGCTGCTTTGTAATAGAAGTAGAAGTCTGGCAAGGCAAAGCCTCCAAAGTCTCTGGAGAGAATGAGGGAAATCTTTTGACTCTGGGTCTCTTCCCTTGCCATATGAATTGGGAGATCATAGAATGAAGTCTCTCGAAGAAAGTGTCTGGGAGGTGGGTGGCGAGTGCTGTAAATAAAAACAAAAATCTGGGAGGACCGCCATTTTAATTGAGGTCATCCTGCCGTACCATGAAAGGGACAAGGGGGCCCAGCGTGAAATTTCCGCCTCCAGTTTGATGAGTGCAGGGAGGAAATTGAATTCGATCAGACAAGACAGATCGCAGAGGAGAAATATCCCTAGGTACGTTATTTCTTTGTTTTCCAGCCTCATCCCCTCTTAGTGTTGCCTGGGTTATCCCGTGGGTTTGTGCAGGCTGTAGTGGCATGACACTAAACTTTGTGTTATTAATTTTTAGTCCTGAAAATGCCCCAAAGGTGTTTATTTGGTCTAGTACTTTGGGGAGGGATTGATGCACTTCAGACAGGTAGCATAGAATATCGTCCATGAACAGTGAGATTTTAAACTCAGCTACTGCGCACCCTATCCCTTTTGATGTCTGGGTTGTTCCTAATTGCTGTAGCCAGGGGTTCCATAGAGAGAGCATATAGGAGAGGAGAGAAAAGGACAGCCCTGTCTAGTTCCCCTAGATAAGAAAAGAGCTTGTGATATCGTACCATTAACTAGAACCCTTGCGGTCCGATCTGTGTAAAGTGCGTGATCCATTTCTGGTAGTTGGGGCCCAATCCCATTCTTTCAAGACCTTCCACATATACCCCGACTTCACCCTATCAAAAACTTTTTCAGAATCAATGGAGACTAGGAAGCCATCCAAGTCTGTTCCTGAGCTAGGTGCATCAAATCAATTGTTTTACGGATATTTTCTGCTCCCTGCCATCCCGTAATAAAGCCTACTTGGTCTCCATGGACTAACAAGGGCATGAGCCCTTCCAGTCTAATACTTAACGTTTTTGAGAAATGTTTTGCATCTGCATTTAACAGGGGGATAGGCCTATATGATTGTCATTGTGTTGGGTCCCTAACCTCATTGGGGAGAACCACTATCAGGGCCCTTAATAGGGAGTCTGGGAGGGCACTTGATTCCAGTAACTGGTTAAACAGTCCAGCTAGGAAGGGTGCTAGAGTGGTACGGAATGTCTTCAAGAAGCAGACCGAGAAGCCATTCTCCCCTGGGGATGTTCCCGATTTCATCTTCCCTATAGATGAGTTAATTTCATCGGCTGTAAATGGGGCCTCTAGTGTGGCTGCCTGTTCTGGGGAGATGCCTGGTATCGGGAGAGCATTGAGAAATTCGTCTATCCGATCTCCTTCCCCCGTATATTCAGTCGAATAGAGGTCCTCAAAGTATTTACAGAACTCCTCTGCTATTTGTTGATCTTTATAAACCCTTTTGGAATCTGTTTGGCGGATGGTCCCTATTACCTTGGCATTTCTCTAAGCTCGCAGTTTCCAGGCTAGTATTTTATCCACACGTTCTCCTTTATCCATATATTTTTGCTTGAGAAACACTAGCTTTCTCTCTGTTTGATACAGGAGGAGGTCCTTCAACTGTGTTCTGTATTTTTGTACTTTTACCATGTTATCAGTGGTCTTTATCTCTTGAGTGCAAGGTGAGTGGATCTTAAATCTAGCCCCCTATGGGGCCTCTGCCGTGCCTTTGGTAATGTTTTCTGTTTGTTTGAGCCCATTCCCTTCCTGCCCTCTCCCGATCGCACTTCCTCGTCTGTTCTCCCGCCTCCCAGCCCCCCCACCTCCCCTGATTGGTAGTTTGTGCCATGTGCCTTGGGCTTAGCAGCCCGTGGTCTCTCTGTGCACTTGTCTTTATCTCTTTAGTACAAGGTGAGTGGATTTTAAATCTAGCCCCCTCCGGGATCTCTGACGTGCCTTTGGTAATGTTTTTTGTTTGTTTGAGCCCATTCCCTTCGTGCCCTCTCCCGATATCCACTTCCTCGTGCCTTCCCTCCCGCCTCCCAGCCTGCCCACCTCCCCTGATTGGTAGTTTGTGCCGTGTGCCTTGGGCTTAGCAGCCCGTGGTCTCTCTGTGCACTCGTCATTATCTCTTGTGAGCAAGGTGAGTGGATCTTAAATCGAGCCTCCTTCGGGACCTCTGCCGTGCCTTTGGTGATGTTTTTTGTTTGTTTTGGCCAATTCCCTTTGCGCCCTCTCCCGATCCCACTTCCTTGTTCCTTACCTCCCGCCTCGCAGCCCACCCACCTCCCCTGATTGGTAGACACACCCAGGGCAGCCCTCTGCCCGTGCCGCCCATGCGGCTAAGGGCCCCAAGGCAAAGGGCGGCTCCTACATTGGCGGCTCCAAGGTGTGTCTGCAGGTGTCAGCAGGGGAAGCCCTTGAAGTCTGTGGCCAGCCGTCAACCAGCAGCAACAAAGAAATATGTATGGCATGGTTGGGGAGTAGAGCAATCACTCTACTCCAGAAAGCCCTGCAACTCTACATTTCCTTACCCAAGAACATAGCTTGCCAGGCGAATATCACTTACATCACTCATACTTAGATAGAATTGTGAATGTTAAGTAAAAGCCACACTCAGATAGAACTGTGGATATGAGCCCGCATTGCATCTAGACAAGATTTTGAATGTTAGCAGATGCCACTCTTGGATAGAATTGTGAATGTAAAGTAAATGCGACCCCTAAATAAAACTGTGGACATTAGCCTGCATCACATCAAGACAGGATTTTGAATGTTAGCAGATGCCACACTTGGATAGAATTGTGAATGTAAAGTAAATGCCACACCTAAATAAAACTGTGGACATTAGCCTGTGCCGCATCTACACAGTATTTTTAATGTTAGCAGATGCTACACTTAGATAGAATTGTGAGTGTAAGGAAATGCCATACTTAGATAGAATAGTGAATGTTAAGTAAATGCCACACTCAGATAGAATTGTGAATGTTAAGTAAATGTCACACTCAGATAGAACTGTTGACATTAGCCCGAATCGCATCTAGACAGGATTTTGAATGTTAGCAGATGCCACACTTGGATAGAATTGTGAGTGTCAGCAATTACCTCACTTGGATGGAATTGTGAATGTTAGCAAATGCCACACTTAGATAGAATTGTGAACGTTAGCAAATGCTGCACTTAGATAAAATTGTGATTGTTAAGTAAATGCCACACACAGATAGAATTGTGAATGTTAAGTAAATGCCACATTCAGATAAAACTGTGGACATTGGCCCGCATCACATCTAGACAGGATTTTGAATGTTAGCAGATGCCACACTTAGATAGAATTGTGAACATTAGCAAATGCCGCACTTTGATAGAATTGTGAATATTAAGTAAATGCCACACTCAGATAGACCTGTGCACGTCTGGGCACGATTTTGAATTGTTAGCAGATGCCACTCTTGGATAGAGTTGTAAGTGTTGGCATGCGCCGCACTTAGATAGAATTGTGAATGTTAAGCAAACATGGACTCTCAAATCTAGGTTTAGCCTCCCCTTTGTCTACTGTATAGTGAAACGTTATGTATTAGGATACCTAGGCCTATCTCCCGCTCTGCAAGACTCTTGAATCTAGGTGTGGCCTCCGTCTTGGTCTGTTATATGTTGAGACCCACGTATTGTGCAAACTAGACCTTTCTCCCACTACAGAGGACTCTCCTATCTAGGTATAGCCTCCATCTTTGTCTGCTATTTGGTGAAACGTAATGTATTAGGAAACCTAGGCCTCTTCACAACTTTGCATGACACTGGAGTTTAAGTGTGGCCTACATCTTTGTCTATTGTATCTGTGATAGTACTGTGATAGTACTGTGAATTTACTAGTCTTCGTCGCAGTCAAAAATTCCAAGAAACTATTAGCATTACATTGACTCACTCTTAGAAAATTCTTAGAAATTGTTAGCATTGCATTGAACCAAATCTAGAAAGTGCCCACTGTGATAGTACTGTGAACTTACTAGTCTGCATCGCCTGCCTGTGCCGCTCTCCTAGAACTGGTCTTGTTAAAATTGACTCACATCTAGAGGGTGCACACTATGATGATACTGTGATTTATTTACACACTTAGGAATTGTTCTTGCAAGATTGATTCACATTTAGAAAGCTACTTTAACTCACATCTTGAAAGTACCCCCTGAGATAGCACTGTGACTCACTTGCATGCGCTGCACATTTAGAATTGCTCTCACTCGCTCGACTCACGACTAGAAAGTGCTGCCTGAGATAGTTCTGTTATTTACTTACCTATGTTTTAGATCATAACTCAACCCAAACTCTCAGCTCCCATATCACTAGGCTTAGTCTCTTCTCTACACCATCACTCAATTAGAGTGCAGCTATCCCCCTCAATCAATTTTGGCCTAGCTGCTCACATGCAAACATTAACACATAAACACCTCCCCATTCTGATAAAACGCAGCTATACTCCATGACAATCCAGCCTAGCTGCACACATAAGCATCCTACAGGCCCAACACAGCCAGAACCCAGTTTTGGTGTCCACCTGCCAGACTGCAAACATTCAATTGATATCAATACCACCACACCTAGTGCTAGGATGCACCTACCATCAGGCTATTACATCAGCTGCACACATAACTGGTGCACCCAAGCACCCTACGACACCTTATTCTCGCAACTGACTAGGACTCCGGTGCCCGAGGCTGTTCAACCTACCAGCGCTTTCAGGCCATACCAATGATATATACGGCGCTATATAAATGCCAAATAACATATATTAACTTAACATCACTCATTTTTACCGTAACATGCTCTGGTTTTATAGTATGCCAGTTAGGATACGTGGTTACTGTTGCGATTGTTGTTTGGGGCAGTTGCAGTTTGTCTACAAGTGTTCTTCTGGGTGCCTCTGTAGCTGCAGTGCATTTTGCTGTTGCTGTGCAATTTGTCTTATGTAGGTGCAAGTTTGATCTGGTTGGTTCGGGATGCTATTTGTTGGATGCAATTTGTGTTTTCGGGCACTGCATTGTCGTGCAGAGTCTTGTTCTGGTTCATGGTCTGCAGCAGCGTGTTGCTTTTGGCCCACTGGTTCGGGTCAACATTCTGTCCTTGTGGTTTGTGTTAACTAACGGGGAAGAAGTCGTAATGTGCTGGTACTGTGGAACCTTGAGTTGGTGGAATGTTGGTGTGGAGTGTTGTCCTTTGAGTGTTTAGATTCTAGGGGACAGTTAGACAGAGAAAGTGAGTTGAGCTGTGTGGATGGGCCAGTGTTTCTTCACTGTGTACTCAAGAACTTACCTGTACATCTGGGCACAGTAAACTTACATGTAACCTACCTGGTTCCTGCTTTGTGTAGAAAAGCCTGGTTAGCTGGACACCAACAGCTGCCAGGAGCTTCATTTAGCTCCCTAGGCCAACTGATGCTGAACAAACACACCTATGCAAATTTAACTCTGTGCATTTTGGACAATCTATACATAGACATCTAAAGAACATTTAAAGCATAAGGGGTCATAAATAATGGAATCATTTGATTTTTCCATCTTATGTGCAAGGTAGATTTGCAGAACACAGTGTACTAGTTCCTCGATTCCCAGTGATAGCCCTAGGTCACTAGTTAATGCTGGATGCCCAGGAGCTGCTTTTAGCTCCTATTTATCCAATCTTAATTTCGAGCCCTGAAATTACTAAAGAGCATTTCACTATGCCTCCCTGGGACCTGTGTTGTAATGTGTTGTAATGTGCTGGTGCTGTGGAACCTTGAGTTGGTGGAATGTTGGTGTGAAGTGTTGTCCTTTGAGTGTTTAGATTCTAGGAGACAGTTAGAGAGAGAGAGTGAGTTGAGCTTGGTGGATGGGCCAGCGTTTCTTCCCTGTGTACTCAAGAACTTACCTGTACATTTGGGCACAGTAAACTTACATGTGACTTATCTCGTTCCTGCTTGATGTATGGTGGAAGGACCCCATCTTGGTTACTTCAAACTGCTTTTGGTCCTTAAAGCAATATAAAGTCCTCCATGTGCACATGGAGAATCCATCAACATAAACTATCCAATGCCACATGTTTGGTTGCCATTACTGGGGTTCGTTGACTGGGTGAAATTGGGGCTCTCCTGTGCAAGGGTGCGATCATTTCTTTCTCCCGAAGAGGGTTTCAAAATGGTATCCAGTCATTTTATTGCAAACAAAACAGAGTGGTAAATTTCAGAGCGGACCATAACACCGAAAAGCAGTGCAAGCATTAATAAAATAAATAAAGAGTAGTGGGGTAAGGTATTAAAATGGGTGGGATGGGGTTGGGGTGGCGTTGAAAGGTTAAAAAACAGGGTCATTGGGTGTTTTGTGTGCAATTAAATTTACCACTCTGTTATTGTGGTTGGTAAGATCACATATAACCTTTCAAAATGTCTTATGTCCCAGCACATTGCATTGCCTGTTTTCTACCACAACCACTGGTCTCCTGAAAAGGTTAGTATTAGCTGGCTAGAACAGAAGAAAGACTTCCAGAAAATCTGAGAGAAATGCACGGGGGCGTCCATCCGCAGGTGAATGAGAAATACTGTGTATCTCCATGGCATTCTCTTCGGCGGGCATGGGCCCATTCCCCCTGCCCTCCCACACAAGTAAACAAGGGAAATTAAAAAGAAGAATCACAACTTTATGGGTGGAAGCCCTGGGGGTTCCTATCGAGGATATCTGCAGACACAAGCCAGTTCGCTAGACACTGTTACTCGATTATTCACAGTCAAGTATTCTGCTCCTTTGGCACTGGTGTGTTGAGAACAGGCATTCATGGAGGAGTTTGAATGATAGCTACTGCAGACATGAAAGAGGTGACACGGTGTGGAAGCAGCGTACTTAGTAGTCTAGGTGGTTTTTCATAGGTCCATCTGTCACTAGCTTTGGTATTTGTGACGAGGAATGGGAAAGGTGGGCGCAATGCTCAGCATATTTAACATTAATCTTGATTACTCTTAGTCTTACTCTTTTTCTTCCCAGTACTGGGGGGTAGTACACACTTAGAGGAAAGGGGCATGAACTAAACGAAAATAATAAATGGGTTCCTGTCAAGGGGTTTGGTAACTCAAACAAGTTCTGTGACGATAATGACCCAGATGCTGTGGCAGTGAATTGGGCATCGAGACTGCTGTGTCACAGATTAAAGCCCTTAATTTGTGACAGTGATACGAGATCTATGTCTTGGGAGGATAGCTCAGGGGCAACGTGCTCGCCTTAAAAACAAGACGGCACGGAGCAAGACAGGTTTGATCCCCGGGTTCGCACTTAGACACCTCTATTAAGCGCGTTATAAATAACCTATCCTATCATATCACAGCTGCCCACGCTCAACGAGAGAGACATTGGGCCTCATTAGGACCCAGGCGGTAAGGGGTTTACGGCAGCGTAAACAGCGTCGACCCTTACCGGCTGATTCCGAGGTCCCTTAGCGCCATGGCGGATTTAACACCTGCTTTTAGCAGGTGTTAAAATCCATGGCGCTAAGGGACCATGGAGTTAATTACGCCACCGTAATTTACGGTGGCGTAATTAACGCCTTCCCCACTCCCATTATGCCCTATGGGGCAAAAATGGGAATGGGGAAGGGTAAATGGGGATTGGGGACTTACCGCCCCGCCAACCTCGGAATGGGGCGGTAAGTCCGCCAACCACCATGGCATAAACGTAGTTTACGCCATGGTGGTAAAGTCACGGCCCAGGCGGTAACTTACCGCCTGGGTCGTAATGAGGCCCATTACCTAAAACTGTGTGCTGAGTAATAATGCTCTTGGATTGCTATATAAAAGAATAGGATGCAAGAACACTATATTTCTCTCTTTAAATTGGGTGGTATAAAATGACACGAATGGTAAAAACCTGGCAGAGACAAGCTCCCTACTTTTTTTTTTTTTTACACCATTTCATGTGGATTTCACTGAAGAGTTATAAATACTCTAGCGGCGTTTTCCGGCTCAGTGAGGGGGAAACCACAGATCTCTCCACTCGCATTGATGTGCTGCTGTAAATAGCTGGCAGAACCCACAGCTATTCATTGTAATGCAGGCGAACGTGCACGCACATGGCGGCCGGCATTAGTACTTCTTCTCTGGTCAAGAAGTAGAAAAGGCATGGGAACCTGCACCACCCGTATTAACGTTTCTTCTTTTGATGTTTTTAAACCTCGACGAGAAAATTATCAAAATCCCATGGAGAGGGCCATGGGCGTGATCCTATTCCTATCTGTGCAATGAGCCTAGCGCCTAAAATTAGACTGCATGCTGTAAAAATAACAGTGACATTGTTCTTACACAGAGGGGATTTCGAAGAAGTGCCCTGCACCCCAGCTCTTCCTCTGCTTACACTCCTGAGCATAGCATGCTTCCTGAACCCCACAGGGCGCTGGTAGTCAGGCAAAGGAGGAGTTATGGACTATGCCTAAAATTATGACGCACTCCCTCCACCCATAGACTTGGTATGCCCGTGTCAAATTTAGGGTCACGAGAGTATGTGGATGGAGTGTACATGGGTGGCTGTATCCTCCAGGGGGCGTGCTTCCTCCACCTGTGCTCCAGGTATCACCACTCAGTTCCCATCCCAGGGATGAAGCTCGGCGCTAGGCGGGGAAGCCCGCATACTTGCCAACTCTACAGATTTAGGCAGTAGGCTACTGCTTTTTTCAGCAGTCCTATTCCCTACTGATTTGGGTGACAGATCCTACTACTTTTTACAGTGGCAGGTAATTTATGTGACTCTGAGGCAGGCTGCAGGACAAAGCGTGCAACACATTAATTAGTCTGTCTGTACAGTGGGCTGGTAGGTGATTACTTTGATTGGGCTCAGACTACAACGCTTAGGTGAACCACCAGTGAAGGCAAGTGGCAGAGTGTAACACCCTCACACAGCATCTGCCTATCAGACTGAGGGGGGTATCAGCCTCCATGCCATTCAGTGTTCGACTTGCACTGGAAGAATACATATGTATTGCCCAGGCTGTTGCCCAGGCTGTTGCTACAGAGCAGTGGCAAACGTTGTCTAGCAGCTCTGTGTGAAGTTAGGTAATTGAATTTGGTGTTAACTTACCATTCAGAATTATACATTTTTAACATTTGAAATGTTTTCCATGTTGTGCTGTTTGATGGGTTGTGTATTTTAGAATGCTGCAATGGTGCCAACAATGTATGTTTTGTATTTTCCATGCGAATTATTATTTTTGAGACTTGTCCTTATAAAATCCTACATCTTCTTGGTCACAGAATGTTGGCAAGTATGAGCCTGCCTCTTATCCCCCTACTCAGGCAGGCAGGTTCGTGCTGTTGTTGTCTGCTGCAGGAAGAGGACACATCACTGTTTGCTTTTAGCCTGTCTGTTATTTTCCTGTAAAATTCTCAGGCTATTGTCTTCCCTCCCAGGCTCAGAAGCCAACAGGATGTCCGCTCTGAGTAGAAAGGTAGGTACGGAATGACGCAATGACGCGCACGGGAATCTGCTGCTCGACGTGTAAAGCCGTGTTGTGCCCAAGTGAAGCGCGGCGGCACCCAGCTAGTGAGGGCTTTTCAGCTCCCCTGAGAAGCGCCTTTGGAAAGCCATATTATGGGGCCGAACTTTGATGGAGCAGAGCGTACAGATCTATTTGGCCCAACAGGGCAAACCGATTTAAGAGGACATATCTTTAGTCAGGCTGTTTGTAGTTCTTTAATACATGACGTTATACAAAGTCAACTGTTAAAACAAGAAAAGAGCAAAATCATGTGAATATACAGCCGAAACGGGGTATGTAACTTTCAAAAGTTTGCCAAAAGGTCATAAAAAATGTCGTATATTTTACCATCATTTGTTTTGTTGTAGCTAAAATCTATAAATGAAATAATCGATAACAGACATTTGCATTTTGCAATGACGTCACACCCCTCCCTCTTAATCGGGTTCCTTCAACATCACTGCTTATTGCACCTTGAAGTGCACCTCAACAACACTTGCCAATTGCACATTCAAACAATAAAAGACGGGTCAGTTGTGTTTCTCAGCGAATTGAAGCAGTCTTTGGGGATACAACTAAATATAAAAAAGAACAAATGAGTGCCATCAAAACATTCTCTATTAATCCACGTTTGACAAAAAAATCAAATTTGTATACAGTGCTTCACGTCAGTTTCAGCGGTGTGGTGGGAGTTCCACTGTCCCATGTCTAGGGTGGGGGGGTAGGTGAGGGGCAGTTCGGGGACTGCCTCAGCCCTGCCCTATCCAAAGTCAGTATGAGGGTTGGGCTGGGGCGGACTGTGGCTGTCTGGTGGCTCAGAAAAGGGCAGCTCCACCTCAGGCTCCCCTGCGCGCATCAGACTGATGTGCACAAGATAGCTGGAGGCGGAGCGGCCCAGTGTCCACGCCTCCGGCTCCGATCCTCAATGCAGACAGGAAGAGGAAGCTCTTCAGAACGTTCTCTTCCTGTCTGTTTGGCGGCGGCAGCTGGAGGCCTGGAGACGGAGCATCGTGGTGGACCCAACTATGGAAACAGGTAAAAAAGTGTGGTTTTTGTGTCTGTGTAATGTTTGTATGTGTGTAATGTTTGTATGTGATGTGTGTGTGTGCGTATCTGATATGTATGTATTTATATGTATGTGCATGCATGTGAATGATGTGTATGTATGGGTGTGAGTGTGTCATCTTGTGAATGAGAATGCAGTGTGTATGATGTTCTTAGTGAGTGTGCATGTGGAGAATGCTGTGTGAATTTGAGAGAAGGTGTATGGGTGAGTGACTGATGGGTGGATGGGTATGAATGTAATTGTGTGTTTGAAGTTTCTGGGTGGGCCCATGAGAACCCAGTGCAAACGTTCTGGTGCATGTGTGAGTGAATGTGACAGAAGGTGTATGGGTGAGAGACTAGTCGGTGAATGGGTATGAATTTGATTGTGAGTGTGAATGATCCGGTGGGTGCTCCTCTGGAGAATGCAGTGTGAGTGAATGTGAGAGATAGTGTATGTGTGAGTGTTAGGCAGAATTATATGCAGTACCCTTTGGGAACACCACAAACAGTTAAAGTGGTAGCAGTGGCTTAGCAGCCAGACTTATCTAAAGAGTAAATGAGCAGTATCAAATACTCCCACCATACTCCCTCCTGGGTCGTCAATTATTTTGACACCTGGCCTAGTAGGATCGTTGTCTGTCCTCCCTTTGTCCCCCCCACTTTCCTCATCGCGCCTTGAAACACTTGTGTATAGGCGTGTTATAAATGCCATACCATACCATATCATATCATATCAAATGGTTACACAAAGGACAGCAATTACTATGATTCAGGCAAACACTGACTCAAGGTTTTCAAGTAAAAGAATATATATTTATTTCACTCTTCAGTTGTATAACATTACACTATTATAAGCAGCCTAAAAATCACACTCTTAATACACCACATCACTTCCCTTAAATTCCAGACAAGTTAAGCTCCCAAAATGAAGTGGGAGCTAAATGGCACTCCAGCAATTTAAAAGGGAGGGAAAAGACAGAAGTTAACAGAAACTGAATGACACCAACAGGTAAGTACTCAGGGCAATTGAACAAGAGAGACTACAATGATAACATCAGATAGAAAAGACTTAGGGCCAAAGTCAATGGTTCAAAAGTCTTTTGCTCAAGATAATACAGTTCAGTGTAGTTTGCGGTAAAGTTCGTGCCACGGATTACGGCCGAGGTTGGTTGGTAGAAAAGTTAGTTCAAAGAGAAGAGAAGGACAAGCCCTCGGATTGGAGAAAGATTTCAAACATTTTTACTGCGGCTGAACGAAATGAACCACCGGATTTGCACAGTACCTTAAAACGGAGAGGGAGCTGTAGCTGAGGCAGACGTTCCTGGTAGTTCTTGCAGGCTCACGGTGTGGAAACAGAGAAATTGACATGAGGCCGGGAAGCCCAAATGGAAACACACCAACACAGGTAACAAAGGACCATATAAAGCGCTTTATTTCAAAGTTACAAAGTTACCAAGTTATCAAGGTCAATTGACATGCGAATAGCTATTCGGCCCTCTGACTAACACACGAACCTTCAACGTTAGGTTCGCACTGAAAGTGGGAGAGACCGATCATCGGGATGCTTGGGTTTTTATACATTTAGTACTGCATTGGCCAGCCCTCCTACAAGTTAACCATTTCTGGAACCATGGCTAGGGTTCGTAGCCAGGTCGAACATGCAATCTCCATATATTAGATCGGTTCCGCTGATACAGTTACATATTTACACCTAGGTTAAACAGAGGACAGGGTCTTAGTTCATGACCCTAACAAGTAGCCTGCGGACATATTATTCATTCACGTGTGCGGAGGTCACCATGGCCGAAGTCTTACTCGCAATGTCATCCGGCCTCCATTTTGTGATTCGGGGTGACTTCCACACTGCAAGAATACCTAAAATGGCGGCTAGATCCAAGATGGCAGCTTACACAATATATTAAGGTCAAGACCTTGCCGCGGAACCTATGTTCACAATATTCTTTAGACAGCTTGGCGTAGGCCAACATACATTTGAACAATGCGATTGGGGTCACAATATTATATCGATTTCCACAGACCCTCCTTTTGGCCTATGCCAAGTGCTAAAACATAGTTTTCTAATACTTTCGAAAATACTTGAAGGCATTATCATTCATAGGTTCCGCATCATTGTCTGAAATATCAATAGCCATAAGGTCGTTCGTAAGAACTTCTTGCAACATGAACTCTTTAGATGCTGTCTTCGGAGTGTATATCTTTCGCCCTATTGCGCTCATTACCTGGGCACAACATTCCCCCATCATTCCGCATATACTTGGGAGGCATTGAAAACAACAGCAAAGAAATAACAGAGTCCCTAAAATACCTAAAATGACAGAAAGCACCTTCCACCCCCAAGATCGCAGAGAATCCCAAAACCAGGTACTAAGGCTCCAGTCTCCTACAGGGATATGGACTTCAGAGCTAAGAATGTGTAAGTTCTGAATTGCTTTAAATATTGTTGGTGAAGAATCTGGTACGAAAACGCAACAAGCGGACCCCACTAATTTACATACTCCACCTCGTTCGGCTAAAATGACATCTAATGCCATTCGATTTTGCAGTGCTACCAATCTTATCGCCTTTTGCTCTAAGGTCATATTGTAAAGTATGTCCGTGGTCCGGTTGATCGTTTTCTCCAATACCCTTGCTAATCCCCTAATGTTTTCTGAATTTGCTATTTGTCCCCAAAAGGGGACTACTGATTTGGCTATATCTCCGAACACTTGTCCGGGGGTATCTCCATCACTATCTCGTCGCGGGCGAGCCTTGGATACCTCTAAGGTACTGGCTATAAATACACCTGGTAACAATATCCCTAAATAACAAGTCCCCTGCCAATCCTTGGGCAACCAGGGAAAAGCTAAACTACCACAAACAAAATAAACGGGTCCCCCTACATACAAAGGCCTATTTTCCCCAGTCAAATTTACAATATGTATACAAGGCTCAAAATCTCCCATTGGCCTAGTGCCATTTCTTTGTACACAGAAAGGGACAGAATCAGGATTGTGATTTACAGAATAAGAAGGAGGCATGGCATCCTTATTGCCTATCGGAGCCATCTTGAAAGAAACTAGATTTTGGAAAGGAAAGGAAAGTTTATCAGACGGCCTAATAGAAGCGATATTAGGTCTACTCCTATTTGCGAAAAGCGAGCATCCCAGGGGAGTCAATTCACGTCTCTCAAATTCATTCAAATTAGTGCCATCGAAGTTCCCTGAGATGCTATCATTCCATCGGCCAAAGAAGAGTGCTCTAAGAGAGGCATAGCAGGAAGTCGTTAGAGGTAAGGGATGTATATACCATCCCAGTCCCTTGTTCCCATGTTGTGGCAAATGCGTGCAAATCCAACAATTACTCCTATTAAAAATAGCATGCGTAGCATTCATCACTATCATCAGAGTGTTATTATGATATTTCTGTCTATGCCGAGAGTCCCTAGGGGACAGAGTGTGAAGGTGTACAGAGGGAGTCAAAACAGTTGGTACAATTTCGGTCGGTAACAGAGGCTTCAAAGGATAAATCTCTTCAAAGTACCAAAGTCCCACGGCAGCAGTTGCAAAACTAACAATAATCAAAACAAGAACACAACAGTACGTTTTCAGGGCCCAGGCACATTGTCCATTGTTCGAACTGGTCACCTCCTTATCTAATAGTTCAATACGAGGAGCAGCGGTGAAGGCGGCAGGCATCATGGTTGTCCCGATCGACGGCCCCAATGTTCGTTGCTGGCGGCACTTCGGCCGCGCGACTTCTTAGTCCTTCCCAACCCTAGCCAACAGAACCCTCCTTTTCCAAAAAAGGGAAAGACAATAGTATTCCAATCACTCCTTTTTCTTCCAGATGCACGATACTCGTGCAACGATTTTATTTTCGTGGTCGAAGGTTGTACCTGATGGTACCCAAGTTTTCCGAATAAGTATCGTCGCTCCCTGAGGGGAGCGTCACGTCGGTGGCGACGGAAGTCGCAGAACTTGAAACTAGAGTTTCCGGAAGTGATTGATCAAGGGAGTGCGGAGACAAAATGGACGGCTCCCCGAGCTCCTCAGGCTCAGAGAACTTCTCCGACGCACTCACAACGCTGCTTGCTACTCCGAGATCAGCAAGTGCAGCATCAGCAAGGGGTTCTGTTTCTTCTGTAACTTGTGGCGTCGGGTGAGGGATCTTCTTGATGTGCGTTGCATGTATCCAGTTCTTCTTTCCTGCCACCCGCACTGCCGTCCTGGTGGCCAATAAAACCTGGTAGGGTCCCCGCCAGCGAGGCGCGAGACAGGAAGACCTTTCGTAGGCCTTTACCAGGATCCAGCTGCCGGGCAATATATCGTGTCCTGGGCCCGTAAACCGTACAGGTAAAGCGGCCTTCACCTGGTGGTAAATGAAATACAGGTTTTTAGTCAATTGATTACAATAATCTACAAGCAATACATTCTCCACATCCCTCAGGGCTTTAGGTTTAGGGAGGCCCCAAATATTAGCAGGCCTTCCCATAACTACCTCAAATGGAGCAAGCCCAGTTCTAGTCTGGGGTGTGGTGCGCATAGCTAATAATACAATAGGTAAAGCATCTGGCCATTTTAATTTAGTCTCAGCACATGTTTTTGCAAGTTTGTTTTTCAAAATACCGTTGTGTCTTTCTACCAACCCCGCACTTTGAGGGTGCCTAGCTGAATGAAAACGTTTCTCAATCCCTAAGGCAACACATATTTGCAATATTACAGCTGCGATGAAATGTGGGCCGTTATCCGACCAGATTATCCTCGGGAGCCCAAATCGAGGAAAATATTCTTTCACCAAGATCTTTGCGGTGGTCATGGCGGTAGCATCTTTGGCAGGGAAAGCCTCGACCCACTTGCTAAAAGCACAAATGATGACAAGAACATATTTCAAGTTATTACAACGTTCCATTTCAATGAAATCGAGGTGAATGGTTTCAAAGGGGACAGAGGGGGGCCCGAAACTTCCCCTTGGAGTCACTGTCCCTTTACCCACATTGTGTTGTAGGCAAATCATACAATTACTAACGTATTTTTTTGCAGTTTCCAAAATTTTATCATTCACCCAAACCTGCTGTAATATCTTCGCAATTTGCTGGGCACACACATGTGTTGGACCGTGTGCCATTGTGACCATTGCTAATACATAAGAATCAGGAAGCAACCATTTCCCGTCAGATGCGTCCACCCAACACCCTTCGTCATCCAATTTCCCCATGCCTTCAGCCCATTTCCTAGATTCATCAACAGAGGCATCAGTCTGAATATCTCGCACAGACCCAATGCCTTCATCTATTATACAACCATCTCTCACTTCCCTTGAGGTATACATGTTTGTGCTAAGGTCTGTAGCTGTTTGTCTAGCTATCGAGTCTGCAAAAGCATTTCCTTTGCCCACATCATCTATGACCTTACGATGAGCTGCACATTTCATAATCGCTAGTTGTTTAGGGAGTGAGAGTGCTGAAAGTAACTGTACTATTAAGGGACCATGCTGAATCTTGGTCCCATGTGAGGTCAGAAACCCTCTTTCCGACCACAATTTTCCGAAGTTGTGAGCCACCCCAAAGGCGTACTGACTATCCGTATAAATATTAACTCTATGCCCTTGGGAGAGCTCACAAGCACGAGTCAACGCTATAATCTCTGCGGCCTGCGCAGAGTTATACGGAATCCTTTTAGTTTCTACGATCTTGTTCAAAGTAGTAACTGCATAAGCAGCTGTAGATGTGCCATTCGGAAGTTTAAAGCAGGAGCCATCACAAAACAGCTCCCCTTCCGCATTCTCCAAAGGAGTATCTGAGAGGTCTATTCTGCCCTTTGTTTCTTGTTCGGTGGCGTACAGGCAGTCATGTGATCCATCATCGCCGCAAGCAGAAGTTTGCGGGAGAGGCAAAAGTTCAGCCGGATTGAGAACACAACACCTTTTAATTTGGATATGAGGAGCAAATAGAACTAATTCATACCTGGTCAACCGGGCAGAAGTAAGGTGTTGTGTTTGAGTTTTATTCAATAGAATATCAACAGAGTGAGGTACCATCAGAATCAAATCGTGGCCTAGGACCATCCCCTCACTCTGTTTTACAGACGCAGCAGCAGCAGCAACAGCGCGCAGACATCGCGGCAAAGCGCATGCGACAGGATCAAGGGCGGAGGAATAATAGCCGCACGGCCTATTCTTCCCTCCATGTTCCTGCGTTAACACAGACAAAGCACATCCATTACATTCATGCACAAACAACACAAAGGCCTTATCGTAATTTGGTGTACCCAGAACCGGTGCTGAACACAGCGCGGCTTTGAGAAGCTCAAATGATCGTTGATGTTCCGATTCCCATGGCAGTGGCAAAGAAATGCCCTTCCTCGTCAAAGCCAACATCGGTTTTACCACTAGGGCAAAATTCGGGATCCACAGTCTACAGTAGGACGCCATCCCTATCAGGGCTCTGACTTCCTTCTGTGTTTTTGGGACAGACATGCCAGAAATGTGTTTTATTCGTTCAGGTGTCAATCTTCTCCCCTCCTTTGACAGGAGGTAGCCTAAATAGGCAACCTCCTGGCAACAATATTGAAATTTCTTAAGTGAAGCTTTGTGACCATGTTCAGCTAAATGAACAAGCAACAATATAGTGCCTTCTTTACAAGCTTTCTCAGAGTCTGCAGCTAAGAGCAAATCGTCTACATATTGAAGCAGCGTGCAAGTAGGTGGCAGTTCAAGGGTGTCGAGCTGCTCTTTTAAGGCTCTACTATATATACTAGGACTTTCAGTGTACCCTTGAGGTGCTCTTGTGAATGTAAATGAGCGTCCCCCCAAGGTGAACGCAAACAAATACCTGCTCTCCTTGTGTATCGGAATACTAAAGAAGGCGTTTTTCAAATCTACGACACTGAAGTGCGTAGCCGTAGCAGGGATCATTGTTAAGATTGTTGTTACATCTGGCACTATTGGAAATTGTGGGGCCACTACCCGGTTAATAGCACGAAGATCTATTATAAACCGGTACGGAATTGCATTGTCGCCTTTCTTATATACCGGTAAGATCGGACTATTACATAAGCTACCTGTAATCTCTTCGATCACTCCACGATGTACAAAATCGGAGACAATGCATTTCAAAGCGCGCTCGCCCTCAACTGAAATTTTATATTGCGGAATGCGCGGCAGTTTAACCCCATGTTTCAATACTATCTTAACGGGCTCAACGTGCAATATTCCGACATCATTGTCGTCTATTGCCCACAAACATTCTGGGACAATACCGAACTCGGGAGGTAGAGGTCGGGTCAAGTACTGGGAGTTAAAAGGTTGCTGTGGTGAAACTGTCAATCTTATTCCGTCAGGGGTACAATGGATCACTGCATTCAGTTTCTTCAACAAATTCAACCCCAGCAAGTTTTCTCCACAGTTTGAAGTAAGAAGAAAAGGGCACTGGTCTGTAAAAGGGCCCAAAGAAACGGATACCGGCGCAGAGACCGGACAAACAGTTGGTATACCAGAGAACCCTATAGAAACGTTTGTTTGCCCTGACAGGGGAATGTTTGGAACCCGAGAATGGTCAATGGAGCACTTCTGCGCTCCAGTGTCGATCAAGAACTGATGTTTCCTATTCCCCACCAATAATTCAACATAGGGGCCCTTCTGAATAACGGGAATAGGTAAAGGTTCCAAACGCTGCTTCGGGCAATCCTAGTAAGGCAGAACTTCACCAAAGGGAAGTTCCTCAGAAAGATAGACAGCGGAAGGGTGATCAAATATATTTCTTGAGTCCATACTCGAAGTCTGATTTTCCTGCGAAAAAGGTTGCTGGGGATCTCGTAGAAGCTGACCTCTATCAGGACCCCCTGCTCCAGGGCGGCCCCGTGGTCGCCTACCCATACCTCCGAATGTGCCTCCTGACCTCTGACGGAGGGCAGGGCACTGTGCTCGCCAGTGACCTTCCTGGCGGCAATAAGCACACTGATTAATATTAATAGAATTTAGAGGAGTATTTCCTCTTGGAATGTACTGACCTCTAGTTTATGTCGTACCTCCTCTGGGGTGCCTGACAATTTGCTGCAACAATACCTTAGTCTTTAGGTCACCCCTTCTTTTTTTCGATTTTCTCTTTCTCATTATTAACCCGATTCTCATAATACTGAGCCATATGCAAAACCTCTGACTGAGATTTTGCCTGCCAAGCGCTCTCTGAGGACATAATTTGTGACTGGATGTCGGGCAACAATCCACGCACAAATTTGTCCACAAACAACCTCTTCCCCGACTCTGTACCCAAATCCTGTCCACTGAAGTCGGAGAACACCTGTTCAAACCTATTAAAGAATTCAGTGGTACCTTCAGTTTTTCCTTGGACACAGGCCGTAAGCTTGTCCCAAATAATCCTTTTTTCTGGAATTATAGTTTTTAATTTGGCAACTATTCTATCAGGTAAAGTGAGTATTACCTGGGGTGGTTTCTCACCAGCTGGTCGTTCCCCATCTATTCTAGTTAGATTTACCCATGTATCCCCTAACCCCGGCACATCATCTACCGTCCGTACCTGCTTCCATACATCAACAGGTAAAAGCACTGGAAACAATAAATCCATGTCACTTAAGGTGAACACGGAAGACTGCAAAACGGATTCTATTTCTTTATAAAACCCTGTCGGGTTCTTCCTAATATCAGGGACTGATTGTCTGATCGTGTTCACTTCCTGTCGAGAGAACGGGACGTGAACAAACTGTGATACGTAATGTGCTGGGATATCCACCGCGGGAGCACCAGTCGCCGCGTTGGCGGGGATTTCTACTTTTGGGACAAGGGTCGGAGGGACCTCTCTCATAGGCAACTGAGATATAGGGACCTCCGACCGCTTACTGAGTAATAAGGCCAAATCAAGCGCTAAAGCAGCTGTGGAAGTGTCAGGCGAAAAAGCTCTTTTACAAATACCTAATAACTCTGTGGGGCAACCAACCTTCTTTCTTATACATTCTTCCTGCAAGTGCTGTACCATCACTTGAATTACCTTCCTTTGCATTTCTACCGTATATTGACTATATGTATCGTATACCTCATCCGGCGGTATTGATGAATCCGAGATCCATCGAACCGCATCTCTAGTACAAATCCGTACTTCCTCGGGTGCTGATCTTCGGCACGAAAGGAACCGTTTCTGCATATATATCCTATCGTCCTCATCATCCTCATTTTGTAATCTTTCAAAATCCTGTCTAAACTCAAACAATCTATCAACATGTCCATATACTTTCTGTTCGGTATCCCTTGAGAGTGCCAAAGCGTTCAGATCTCTCACCCCTTGTGGGAGATCCGAAGTCTGCAATCTACCCCACATTACACCTAAATGAATCCCCAGTCCTTCAATAAAAACGTTTTTCTCAGGAAAATCGTGCAAATTAGATAATGTTGAAAATACCTCAGTTTGATCACCTTTTTCCATGCAATGTTTAGCCCAAGCAAATAGTTCCTGTTTCCTGCCCGCAGGAACAGTACTACGAGTCACTATCCCCGACCCTGCACCAGGATCTGATTTAATAAACACAGGACTCCCCGAAATCGAAAGTGTAGGTGAACCTAACATGGGTGCAGGGGAAGGAGGTAAAGTAGCAGACGAAATAGACGGAGGAGCGACAACTAAGGAACTAGGGGTAGTAGGCTGTGTAAGAGGAGTAGGAATAACGATAGGAGCAATAGCAGGAATGGGAAGAGCGCCCACAACAGGAGCATACGGAGGTGGCGCTGAAGAATCAGGCCTCCGTTCGTTTAATATTTTCTCAATAAACTCCTCGGAAACATGGAAATCTTTAGAAGGGTAAATTTTCTGGACTCCGAGCGAAAAAGCTCTGTCCATTTTCTGGGTTTCATCTAATCGTTTTTCCTTGTCATATAACAATGCCTTTTCGGCATTCGTTTTATGACGTCGTGCATGTTTATCCCTACTTTTAAGCTGCTGTAATGCTTCCTTTTTCCAATTTTGTAACACATCAAAGGCTGCTGGCCTAGCCTTCTTCTTAAGCAAAATCGACTCTAAGTATTCAATACGGGGGATCTCAAAACTACCATTGATTGGCCACTGAAATTCTGAGGCATTTCTGGTCTGTCTGTGCCAAATGTCATTAAATACAATACTACCAATGCCATACTTACAGTACATAGTACACGCCGGCGACCCCTCCTGTGGTGCCGGACGGCTAAATTCCAAAGATTGTCGATCGCTGCGGAATAGAGCCCTAAAACAGCTAGACAATTTCCCAGGCATTTCTCAAAGAATTGGTGTTACCTGGTCCAATAATTGTGTCTGCAGATACAATACGCCAAATTCAAATTGTCAGGGTTAAATTAAGAGCCGGGTCACGACTACACCTGACCAAACCTAAGGAGGACCGTACGGTTTTCAAAGGACTTCAACTAACAAATTTTACCTGTGTTCAGTGGTTTCGGCAAATCTGCCCGCCTCGGATTTGGACCCTCGTCAAGATGCCGTGTCAGACCGCACGACTATCGCCCAAGGATCGGATCGTGCAGCGCTGCCGAGGTATCGCGTCTCGATCGGTCGGGCCCGCAGAATCACACCGTCCGATCCCGATTCGATAGTCTGCGTCAACCTTCAATGATCCGGCATCAATCTTGAGGGTCCCTATTCGGGCGCCAACTGTGGAAACAGAGAAATTGACATGAGGCCGGGAAGCCCAAATGGAAACACACCAACACAGGTTACAAAGGACCATATAAAGCGCTTTATTTCAAAGTTACAAAGTTACCAAGTTATCAAGGTCAATTGACATGCGAATAGCTATTCGGCCCTCTGACTAACACACGAACCTTCAACGTTAGGTTCGCACTGAAAGTGGGAGAGACCGATCATCGGGATGCTTGGGTTTTTATACATTTAGTACTGCATTGGCCAGCCCTCCTACAAGTTAACCATTTCTGGAACCATGGCTAGGGTTCGTAGCCAGGTCGAACATGCAATCTCCATATATTAGATCGGTTCTGCTGATACAGTTACATATTTACACCTAGGTTAAACAGAGGACAGGGTCTTAGTTCATGACCCTAACAAGTAGCCTGCGGACATATTATTCATTCACGTGTGCGGAGGTCACCATGGCCGAAGTCTTACTCGCAATGTCATTCGGCCTCCATTTTGTGATTCGGGGTGACTTCCACACTGCAAGAATACCTAAAATGGCGGCTAGATCCAAGATGGCAGCTTACACAATATATTAAGGTCAAGACCTTGCCGCGGAACCTATGTTCACAATATTCTTTAGACAGCTTGGCGTAGGCCAACATACATTTGAACAATGCGATTGGGGTCACAATATTATATCGATTTCCACAACGGTTCCTGAAGCGACTGTCGGACTGATCAGAAGTAGGAAGACTGGAGGGTCCTGCACTACCCAGGGAAGAAACCAGCAGCAAAGCAAAGCAACGAATTAAAGGTGCGCTCCTTAATACCCAAGCAGGGTCCCACCTTCCTGGCTATCCGGCCCACTGTAGCTCTGTACAGCAAAATCGACCAGAGGAGGGGTCCTGGCTTGCAGTTTGGTCGAACTCAAGCTCAAGGCTCAAGGGAAGAAGTTTCCTGGAGGATCTTCTCTGTCGTTGGATTCTGAAGATTCAGACCTGCAGCAGGGCTTCACCGGGCGGTTCAGTCGTTGTAGGGGTCCTCTTCCATTAGCTCCTCGTAGGTTCTTTCGTTCCAGTGGCGACTTTGCTCTTCCAGTCCCAGAGACCTGCTTTTTATGCAGTTTTCCCCCATTCATACAGCCTGGCTGTCAATCACACAGCAGGGTGGCTGTCCTGGCAAGGACAGTCACCAGCCAATCAAACAGGAGTGCGACTTGGGTTACCAAGGGAACCCATGGCAGGGGTCCTAAGACCCCTCCCTCACATCCTGCCTACCCAGACTTTCAGGCACCTTAAGGAGGGCTTCTGTGCAGAAGCCCGCGAAAAGACGGCAAACAAAGGGACCAAACCTGGTTTGGCATGCAGAGTAAAACACGGGAAAGACATTTACAAAAAGAAATGGTGAATAAACCCATCCAGAACCGTAATAAAACATATATGGTCAAGCGGGTTTATGTTTGAGGCTAATATAATGGCCTAAAACAATACCATGGTTATTTAAGATAACCGCGGTATAAAAAATAGGGTAGATATCACTGCCACCAGCCAAGTCTTAGTGTAAAGGGAGCGAAACAATGCTCCAAGAGACACAGACAAAAAGGGATAGGAATGACCCCTTTCCAATACTCCATGTAAGATGGGGTGTACTGGGTCTGTGGTTAAAGTGACTATTATAAAGTTAAAGGATAGTTCCGGGACTTTTTTTTTATTGTCCCTACGGGTCGGCCATGTGTTTGTAAGCATAAATCGGTAGATCGTAGGAAACTTTCCTATGGACCTTACCCGACTTTTCGCCCATTATCGCACTCGAAATCAGCCTCCATTTTGTGATAATCCTATCATTCCGCCGCATCGACCTGGCTCACCTGCCTTTGCGGCACTAAATCAAATCCCCCGCCCCTGAAACAGACTTTATCAAAACATTCATATTCCCCGCCTCTATCCGTGACGTGACTGAGCTGCGTAGGCAAACGCGCCCAGGCGTCTTCTACGCGACTCCACACAGACCCCGGAAATCAACACAGATCAGCTCACAATACAGCGCACCACAATTCAGAATATGAAACTGTACTTTGAAATCAAACCGCAAGATTGTAAATGTGGTAAAGTACATTTATTTGACATCAAATGTTTAGAGAATATTCAGCGATTTGCATTTTTATTTGCTCATGTTCCAAAAAGTTCGTATTGAGGAACGCGATGGTCCTTTGCTGTACACAGGGTCTTAGAGCATCTCACAATACACCACCACAATTCGGAATGTGAAACCGTGGTTTAAAAGCAAACGGCAAGATTGTACATTTGGCAAAGTACGTTTATTGGACATCAAATGTTTAGAGAATATTCAGCGATTTGCATTTTTCTTTGCTCTCGATCCAAATTAGTTCGTCTTGAGGGAAGCGATGTTTGTGTGCAGTACACAGGGTGTTGGTTTACGATAAAAATAAGCTCTTCTGTCGCACTGATAATCGCATGGCTGTTCCAACAACGAGGCACTAGGCCACCACAACGGTAGGTATGTTGCATCTAACCGTTAGTACCGCGTAAGGGCATACTTGTACTTGGCGATCGTCCCATAAAATGGTCAGGGTGGTAACGTTGTTCACGCGGAGAAGCAACTGGCGGCTGTAGAAGCCGTCCGCCGGTGTCTGGTACTCGTGACACAGACAGTAGTGAATGATGTACCTAAAAACATAAAAAATGAAATTAGTCTCACCATCAGATCCTTATTAAAATTATTCATTTCATAGCGAGGACAGCGCTACTGGGTGTACACAAGTGTTTAAAGGCGTGGCGAGGCATGGAGGGGGGGGGGAGTGGAGTACAAGGTAAGTAGCATAAAATAATAAATAAATAGGGCCAGCTGGTGGCAAGTGCAAGGTAAGTGCAGAACAAGTGCTGGGAAGGGGGGGCTGTAGGATACTGAGACAGTCCCCCAGTGCAGGGGTTGACAGGGAGGCAGTGCAGGTGGAGAGTGGAAGGGCCCAGGACCGAGGTCGCAGACAGTGGACCAGTTGTAGCAGGGGAGAGGGAGAGAGAAAGCAGAAGCAAAGAGGAAGGTTTTGAGGTGCTTCAGTAAAAGCAGATGTTTCTCCTCCAGGTAGAAAACACTATGCCACATAGAACGAACAAGTACAACTGAACCCGTCTTTAAAGCCACTGTATAGTAATGAAATTGCGGTATAAACTCATCAAAAGTTACTTACATTATATTTGCATTTTCCATTGTGTCTCTGTGTAGGGCAGACCCGAAACACCACTCCTTCTTTGCCGACGTTACTTCTTCTAATGAACGTGGCTCATCGTTTCGTTTCTGAAATTTTATTCATTATCTTTTCTTAGTCTTTCAGGATGGTCCCGGCCTGTCAAGGTCAAATCACAATAGAACCTTATATTGGGTCGTGGGCCGTTCCGCCACCCGAGCAAAACATCAAAGCAGCTGACCTTCACTTTGAGCGAGCACACATTTCTAGTTAGCTGCAGTTAGTTTTAGGGACATCTTGTCTGCGTGCCTTTTTTTTTATTGTCCCTATGGGTCGGCCATGTGTTTGTAATACGGAAACATTCTATAATTTTTGTAAAAATGATTTATATTACTGTTTGGTTTAATTGCAATGGGCCTGCAACATGAGGAGACTCGAGAGAACAGACAATCGAATTACAATCATTTAAACCGTGATGTGTATTTCTCAATGAGCTCTGCTTTAGGTGGACATGGAACAGAGGCAATGTTGGGTGGCAATGCAGTTGTCCCCTGCATAGGTTCGTTCACCACTCCATGTATGTGCCTATCGAGGACATCTACGATAAGTCTCTCAATAAACTCATATTGCATATCCTCAAACACTGGTTTGATCACCCATTGTTTACTTCTTTTAGTGAAGGCCTTATTGTAGCGAAGCGTCCCTAAAGTTCCGGTCGTCCTACTTTGTTGACGGCCAACATTATGGTTATGTGCCAAGACCGCTAGAAGAGTCCGATTTATCATGCCTTCCATGCCAAAATGCAATCTTTTGGGCCTGTACTTTAGGCACATATTGTGGAACACCTCCAAATCTCCTGTGTGGCAGAATTCTGTGAGTCCCCTCAAATCTCTTGTTATAGTTTTATCAAATACAATCTTTTCAATGGCCTTGTGAGTGGGTGATGAAGGAATCAACCACTTCTTCTTCCGTGCCTCCTCTGTGGACAAATGGCCATGTTCACATTTGTGGAAATGCTCATTTGTCGACCATCGATGTACGTTGCTACAGTGCAACATTACTGACCGCCATTTTTCCAGTAGAATTTCCAACGACCCTTCACATGTTTTTGAGCTCCACCAAAGATGGTTGCTGATTGACTTGGACCACTGTGAAATACCTTGCATATCTTTTTTTTTTCCTGCAGCCGACAATTTTTTATTGATTGATTTTGCAAGATGCCAAACGTCAAATTGGTGATTTATATTTTTGTACTGTTCTCTCATTGTCTTGGCAATTGAAACGTGTCTGTCCGTGGCTATCAGGTCGATCACCATTCCCCGCGATTGTAGTTCTTGCAATGATGCTACAAAGCCAACTTTCTCCATGGCCACTGAGGATGTACTTTGTGACACCTGCACGACCACCGAACTCACAATTTTCTTACTTTCCATGTCCTGAAAGTGGTAGGTGCAGTACTTGGCTGAAAATCCTGGACTGTCGCATTGTCCATCACCGGCTAGCCTGAAGCGTTTGCCCGCGAATGTACTTTCCATTGACATTTTTTCCATTCTCCAAGCTTCGCTGATGGCTGGAAATAGATAATCGGTTTGGTATTTGTAGAACTGACTTTTCGCAATGAAATGGATTCCCACAAACTGAAAGAAATACTGTAACTTTTTAAAACTTGAACCACTAAAAAGTGCGGCCGCTGCACAAAGTAGATTGCCTGCTGGCAGTTGCCCCAGCATGGGTTGTGCAGACCATGCGAACGGATGATATTGTGTACAGGTGGCATGTATTTTAAGGTTAGTGCCTCGAATTGCACGAGTCACATTAATCAATGGCTCCCCACATACTTCCCCACCAACCCAATGCCCACATTTCATCATCATAATAATATCCATCAAACAGCTATCGAATACAATGAATTTGGCCTCTTTCCTTATACTGTCACTCTGCATCCCAGCTGGTTCGGCCTGTAACGTTGAGGACATGTCACTCGCATGAAAGGTACAATCTCTGATATCGTCTTCCGCTATGCTGAGTGATATTGATGGTGTTTCATTGTCGTCCACTTCATTCTCTTCCATTGCAACATCTGTTCCTTGTCCGGAGATGGGAGAAAAAAACAATGTCTTCAACTTTCGCGTGCTCTTATTTTTTGCGGGTGTGGATTCTGTGAATTGATCTACGACTGCATCCAAACTACCAGGAGGACATTCACTATCAATGGCTGGTGGTGGTATAGCTCCGTTGTCAATCACTTCATATTCTTCCCATTGGCACGATGCATCTCCAGTCTCAAGTCCCTGCCAAAAGGTTTGACAAGCAACATCTCTCGTTCGCTTCACTGTCTGTGTAGATCTAGTTCTTACACCCACTCGCAACTAGAGGACAGATTAGAAAAGGGATGTTCAGTTTAAACACAACTTACAGTATTGAACTATTGACAGTGAAAGACAACATAATATAGTGAACAGGACACTAACCTTCTTTTGCTTTCTTTTCTTTGAAACTTTCTTTCCTCGAACTTCAACATCTGGACGCTGTTGCTCCGACTCGTGTGTGCATGTCTCCACTTCCTCTCGCGCTGCAACGACTATACTTTCATGATAAGCACATCCATCACTCACTGAGGCTCCATCGACTCGCTGAAACATAGAACTTTCATTAGTATGTATAATAATATTGAAAACACAAAATGTACTTGGGGACCAATACCCATACGTACATCTCAATAGCAAAACACGAATGAACGCATTGTGTAGAACATTCAAACGACAATAGTTCACGCATTGTTGATCTAGTTAGATTGAACTGTCAAGATCCATACCTCGGGCTCCGCATAGACTTCCATTGATGATATTATTGAAGATGAGGCTTCAGCAACTCCCTGAAACACAGTAATTGCATTAGTATGGTTTTGTATTTTGTTTAAAAGAACATAAACTTTCTGCAGGTGTCAACGGCTCATCTAAATAGACCTGCACAAATGATCAGTTGTCTAAAATAAATAATGGATATCTAAATATGATTCGATTTGCTCCATCGTTGGAAGTGTCACCACCCAGAGATCTGCATCAACTACTAGGGGTGATGTTCTTGTTGAAGAAGCTCCGTCAGCTCCCTGAAACATAGTACTTGCGTTAATAAAGAAGGAAGTATAGCGGATGTAATCACGTCATTTGATCTCGCATGATTGATCTGTCAGTATCCATACCTCGAAATGCATAAGAACATCAAGGGACGCTGTAACTGCGGTGCACACTTCTGCAAGCTGTTGCGCCGACCCGTAACTGCATGCTCCCCCTTCCTCTTGGACTAATGCTCCATCGACTCCCTGAAACATAGGACTTTCATTAGTAATGAACACAATATTGAAAAAAGAAGACACATAGGAGGGCGACGACAGAAGGACATACCAATGGCTAAAAACGAAAGAAACATTGTGTGTAACAATCACGCTACAAGAATGCAAGATCTGATGATCTCCATCGATGGAACTGTCCGGAAACGTACCTCGAGCATCTGAGTGACATCTACGGTTGTCGTCAATGCGTTGGACTCCTCAGCATCTCCCTGAAAGACAGTACTTGCATTATTTTGGATAACAATAATTATAACTGAAAACAAAGACTAGAGGACGAGTACTGTGGTGTACCATTAGGTAAAATAATTACACGATCAATTAAAACTATTGATTTACATGCCTAAAACAAGTCAGTGTCAGAATAGCTAAGTAAGATTACCCGATAGGCGCTTGAAGTGGCTGATGACTGCAATAACGACACGGATGGAGAATCTTCAGCCTTCATATTGAGTGGATACAAAAATGGGGAAATTATTGTTAGCTAATGCTACACACTACCGCAATGCCGAGAGATAAATACGTAAACTTGACTCACCAGTGGAGGGATGTGGACGAATAGAGTGGGAATAGCGGTTGAGAGCAATTTTCGCCTCGCTCGCGGTGTTTTCGTCCTTATTAGCAATGATGTGGAGTACATGTCTGGGCTAAAGTGCCTGCTGCAGATGCGGTATCGATCACCCCTCTTGTCCGCAAAGACTTCTAGGACTCTACTTTCTATCTCAGAGGCTGGATATCCGCAATATCGGACCCATTCTCTTATCTGATCTATTGTCTTAGGGAAAACATGCATTATAGTACCTTCAGATTTGTTATGGGTCTTCGAAGGGCAACCGCCAATGGAACAGGCAGGCATTATGGAAAGTTCTGAAAAGTAAAGATCAACAATTCTCTATGAATACCAATGTGTTAAAACATTAAATGACACATAAAAGGTTCAATGCAAGGTCCGTTTTGGTTCTTGGAACTATACACGTTATTCACATGCGGATAAGTATTTCAATAACTTTCAAAAAATAGAAAAAGTAATTTGACTAAACTCAGAACATGTGACTAGTTCCTTGCATGTACTGTCGTGAACGAAAAGAAAACATGGATGCAATTTGATGACTACTAGCAAATAGATATAAATTAAAAAATTGGACGCAAAATGATTATGGTACATGGACTTACCTTGACGAACAAACAGTTAGATGCAGGGATCAGAGTAGTTTCTTGTCGTAGAACAGGGAGCAGTTCACAGGTTGCAAACTGACGAGTTTGCTCAAAGTGGTCACGGAAGTTCACAGAGACGAAGAGCAGATAACCAGCACCTTCACGGGTTGACTAGCAAAGCGCAAAGAAGTTCTCATTAGAAATATGAAGTGGGTTATAAAGAATTCGAAACAGGGGTGTGTTTGTGAATGAATGACGTGTATATGTCGTGGCATTATGCGGTCTGCAGGGGGCCGTCCAGCGTGAGGGGGGATGCTTGGCAGGAGACACGGGGTCTGTAGGTAGACATGGGAACAACAACCCATGCTCTATAGACCACTTTGAAGTGTACATGGTCTTTGGCACCTCTTGGCCTTTATCGCTCCCTGACAGCTCCACTTGCCAGCACAAGTACCCCGGTGCGAACTGCCTTTGATAGGGCGGGGGGTGGATCGGGGCGGTGGTCGTGCAGACAAGACACAGGAAGACTCGTGAATGGAGACACACTTATGTGGATTGCAGGGGGCCGTCCAGCGTGAGGGGGGATGCTTGGCAGGAGACACGGGGTCTGTAGGTAGACATGGGAACAACAACCCATGCTCTATAGACCACTTTGAAGTGTACATGGTCTTTGGCACCTCTTGGCCTTTATCGCTCCCTGACAGCTCCACTTGCCAGCACAAGTACCCCGGTGCGAACTGCCTTTGATAGGGCGGGGGGTGGATCGGGGCGGTGGTCGTGCAGACAAGACCAGTTTGCCGCAGGGCCTCACCAAGGAGAGGCCATCTAACTGAATGTAAGAGGATGGCTGCAGGATCTACTACATGGAATGCAGGGGGGTGAGTTTATAAATACCTCACCCTCCCAGGAGAATATACACTAGATTCATTTAAAAAATCAAAACAACCATTGTTAAAATATATGTTGGGCTTTATTTTAGATTTTAATTAAACATAAATAATAAACATTACACATTGTAAAGTTGAGGTTGCAGCACATCGAGGGAAAATCCGCGGTATTGTCCACTGTCACTGGGGAAATGTTGTCTAATGGCAAGTACCGCACAGGCAGGTATTACTCTCCGAACGCGGTGTCCGAGCCTCCCGTGAAGCCACCAAGTGAAGCAACGATAGGCCACCAGCCTGTACCACCTGTGAAAAAAAAAGATGCAAACTGTATTAAACTGACCAAACTTTCTTATCAATGTCGATTCAGGTAACACATGTCATTTTTCTTAGAAAAAAATTATATCTAGAAAATGCACTATATGGAACAAATTTACATGCGTTCGAATGATATGTAAATGTAATTTTATATGTGGGAGACGACCATGAAATAGTGGTGGCATCACTGACATCACAAACAGAGTATACTTACTCGTTACTCGGATTACGCGGACGAACAGTGCCGCGAAGTTCGTGCATAAGCACCATCATCATCCTCAACACGGTCCGTGAGAGGCAGGCTTCCCTGAACTCTGGCAGCTCGGTGATGCATTGCGGACTTTGCTCGCCTTCCTGCAGACTTTGCTCGCTTTCCGAAATGTAGGCCAAGCACCCGGAATTTTCACGGCAGCAGCAGTTCTCCTCCTCAGTTGGCATTAGCTCGCACCGATTGCACGTGCACCAGGTGGAGACGCCGTCCATGCGACATGGTCCAGGCTCTTCATCCGTTGACTGGTCCTCCCAACTGCCGTCCGAATCCCCATCGTTTTCGCGTGCTTGACTTTCCAGTAGTTCTTCCTCGGTGTACTCGGGCTCGTACATATACGGCATTATTGTGGCCATTGTGCGGTAAAGATAGTAAAATAATTTACAGAGATGGTACAGGTGTTCACACGGGCTACAAGCGGCGAAGGTAGCTGACCAGAGCACTGAAACGAGTCACAGAATACTCAAAGTAACACAGAGAGAGGAATGGAATCGAAAATCTGCTGCTGTGTGTTGTGAAACGGTCTGTTTATACTTATTGGGGAAAGAGGCGTCCTGCCATTTCCATGGCAACACGTCAATAGCTGAGGCGCAGCGATTGTTGACACGAGACGTGCTTGAAATGGGCAGTACGCGTCTGCTGATGTCAGGCTCAGGGGCGGGGGATTTGATTTAGTGCCGCAAAGGCAGGTGAGCCAGGTCGATGCGGCGGAATGATAGGATTATCACAAAATGGAGGCTGATTTCGAGTGCGATAATGGGCGAAAAGTCGGGTAAGGTCCATAGGAAAGTTTCCTACGATCTACCGATTTATGCTTACAAACACATGGCCGACCCGTAGGGACAATAAAAAAAAAGTCCCGGAACTATCCTTTAATGGCAACTTTATCTTTTCTGGGGGACAGTAGTCAGCCCCAGAAAATGGAGTCAGTGGGAAGTCAAAAAGACAACCCTGTGTCACTGCACTGAAGGTGCTGTGTAACATACATGAAATATATGGTGCCCTGGAGTAGGTGAGGCTCCAGTGCCCAAGATCACACAAAAAGTAGAAATACACACAGCAAAACACATGTAAGAGTGGGAAAAAGGCTCACACTCTTACCAGGTGAACAAAATAAACCCTAGAAATCCAGCAAAGCTGCTGAGGGACTCAGTAGGTAAGGGAAATTAGCCATTTATGAGAATTCTCCCTAACAGTGAGTGACTGGTGGGTGAATGGGTGTGCATGTGAATATGTGTGTGTAAGCAAGGCACCACTGTTGACATTTCCTTAAAGTGACATGGCATGTTTTACTAGCATTTTTGGACAAAGCCAAATTGATGAGTGTTATTACTTAGCTAGACTGGCATTTTGGTACTGCCAGTCTAGACATTGTTTAATGTGGCATGACATATTTAACTGGGCATTTATGATAAAGCAAGCATGATAAATGGTATTACGTGGCTAGACTGGCCTTTTGGTTTAGCCAGCCTAGCTATTTTTTACTGCAGCATGACATTTTTCTACTGAGCATCTATGATAAGGCAAACATGATACGTTTTCTTACGTGTCTAGACAGGTGTACATTGGAACCAGTTTGGACATATTTCATATTGTGGCATGGCATTATTAATGGCAAAGCCAACGGGAGTATGTTCTTACGTGGGGGTACTGGCATACATTGGCAGGGTCACCTTTAGTATCATTACTGCCATTATGCTTAAAACAAACATGAGTATGCGCCTATATGGGAATACCGGCTTTATTGGTGCAGCCAACATGGAAATGTATGGGTACAGACAGCTTGAAAATGGTTTTTATACTGGTACATGTTGTGGGGAAGGGCACACACATGCGTTGGGAAATGCTGCTGTGCACTGTTGGTGACTTGCATCTATTACATTTTTACATGTGTTATCTAACAAAAACGATTGCAAACTGTCTGGCATTTTACCCATGTTTGTACTGAAAGTATGCTTTATAATGCCAAATGTAATCCCTTATTCCAGAAAGGTTCACAGGGGGAGAAATCCACCCCCTCACCAAACTCCCTTTTGATTTTTTGGGCTCCCTTTCTACACTCAGCCGCTATAGTATACTTGTGGCAAATATGTACGCCCCTACAATTGAAGAAAATCACCAGCCACCACTGGTGGCTGGTACATTTGGGCACCATGGGTCAGACAGCACCCCTTGTTTCTAGGCGAAAGATTTAAGAATCAATTAAAACACATACTTGTATCTTTCACCCAGCGCAGTGTGCGTGTGCCCTTGCGGCAGCATGATCATCATGGGCATTGCGCATGCAAGGCGGTCCAGGCCGGCCCATCAGTATGGCGTGTACTGTGCTTTGTTGAGGAGTTTGGGGGGAGATCAGCATGTCTCGCACGGGGGGGCACATTTTGTGTGACACCACTGGTCAGATTCTGCTGTTATATGTTTTATTGCTGTCCAATATAATTGTACTCAGTTTATCGACTTCTGAAGGATGAACAGCTGAGTCAGACCTGACAGAATTAAAATCTGAGACTGGACGCTAAACACAGATTTCATAGGCAGTCGTTAGTATTTGTATTTGTATTTATTTTGATTTATATAGCGCTTTAATCCAAAGCACTTTACAAGAGGAACAATCAATTACAACAAGCAATACATGACAATTGAATCAAACCAGAAAACAGTACAAAGAACAATTTACAAAGTTGAGGTGGTTAAACTCTAATGAAAGGAACAATAGTAAGAGAAGGGGTAAGAGGGGTAAGTAGAGGTAGATTCAGTCAAGGAAGAAGAAGAAAGAGAAGTTAGGGGGTGAGTGGAAGAGATAGGATTTAAGAGAAGTGCGAAATGAAGGGTAGGAGCTGATAGAGCAGACGGGGAGGGGTAGGTGATTCCAATGGAAAGGAGCAAGAAGCTGGAAGGAGCGGAAGCGGGAGGGGACACAGGGTGGAGGAGGAGGAGAGAGGAGTAGGTTTGTACAAATCTGAGCAGTCTGCACCTAACCCCATGGAGCAAAAGCTCACCTTAAATCTTTCTGTTTGAATATTTTATAGAAAAAGGATGGGCCCAGGACACCAGATGCCTCTGGAAAATACAACACACCTCAAAAGTTGTGATCTGCTTTGGAACGAAAAATCACATTGTTATCATTCAAGCATAACTCTTTGGGAGGTAAGACCTGGGTTTGGTTGGTCTAGGAGCAGGAAAGAAGCGTATTTTACCTACTCTTGTCAATACTGACATTACAACAGGAGAGCGAGAGAGAGAGAGAGACTGACTTATCATTTCGACATCTGTGCTGTATCTATTCTGCATGAGTGAAGCTTGCCCCTACTAATCCTGATCTGAGTAGGAGGAGGCTTGCATTTATGCTGCCGGTGCTACACTAAATGTACGTTTTTGCGATGAGAAGGGGAGACTGTAGTATAATACTTGCAAATGATGACAGGAGGCTTCTTGATAACAGTGATGTCCTTTATTCAGCACTCGACATAATTCCACACTTAACGATGGGTAGATGGCAAGTCCCTTCAGTTAGCTTGCTCCTAAAATAAGAGGTTACAGCTGGGAGGCCGTAAATGACTTTATTTAGGCCGTGGCCTAATTCTCGGAGGAGCCGGGAGAGGACGTCTTTACACGTCCTTTGCTGCTCCCGAAAACGCGCGCTGAACGCGCGGGGGCGGCCCTAGTGGCCGCGGTCGAGATCTCGCGAGAGTGGGAGCTCTCGCGATATCTCTACACACCTCCCCCTGATAATGCAAAGGCAGTTTATTGCAGTATATAGTCGTTGTATCTCACCGGTCTTCTGTGTTCTCTTCTTGGCCGGTCACCTCTCTCACTGTGGGCATCCTGGTGTTCCAGTTCTCATTCTGCTGTGGGTACATCCGGTTCCATCTCTGTTTCCTCCCTTTCTCTGTCGTCAATCTCCGGCTCACGTTCTACTTCTCTCTCGCAGTCCATACTTCCTTCCGCTTCTGTTCTCTCCGGGGTCCTTGCTCTCTCTTGTCTCTTCTGGAACAGGGCCACTCTTTCCAGGTTCCACGTGCGCCCGTCTTCGGAGCGGACGTGGGGTTCCTCTGTGGATCACTTTTATTGGCCTGCTGTAGCGAGAGCCCGTGATCTGATCCTTTGTCGGTAGACGGATTTTGATCCAATCTCCCTCTTTAATGTCTGACGCTTGTTTGGTTCTTCTTCTCCTGTCACTCCACATTTTCATGCGTGATTTGCTGTTTTCGATTCTCCACACCACCTCTGACATGTCTACTTCTTCATCTTCCCTTACTTTGGTCAGCCATGGTGGTATAAGCGTCGAAGCTGCTCTTCTCCCTCTTAATATACGGAACTGGGATATTTGAGTGATCCCGTTAGGAGTAAGTCTGTGGGCCGCTATGGCCTCTTTGGTTGTCTTGAGCGGGTCCATTCCGGAAGCTGATGCTAGCTGGATGGCACCTTTTATAAACCTGTTCGCTCTCTCTACCAATCCGTTGGCTTGAGGATGATACAACGCTGCTTTCTTCTGGTGTATGTGGTGCTTCCTCAGGAATTGTTCCATGTCCTTTGAAACTAGTTGCACCCCATTGTCCGTTACCACTTCGTTGGGGAGTCCTTCCCTTTGAAAAATTTCCGTGAGGACTTCAATAACTGTCGCTGTCGTGATGTTTGGGACAAACTCAGCCTCAACCCACTTTGATAAGTAGTCCACTAGTACGATGCCATAGCGATGTTCGGGTGTCATCGCCTCCAAGGGTCCTATAAAGTCTATGCCGACATTTGACCACACCGCTTCTGGTACTTCTGTGGGAATCAGAGGCGCCTGTCTGACCTTTAAGCGCTTGTCGCTGTTGAGGCATTCATGACATCTCTCTATCATGGTGCGAATCTCTTGATCCATGGACGGCAACCAGTAGGCCTCTCTCACTCTGCGACGGGTCATAGTGTTCCCTAGGTGGCCCGCGTGGGCTCTGCAGAGAATGGTCCTTCTCATGCCTACGGGTGGGATTATCTGGTCCGTTTTCAATATAATGCCATCTATTTCTGATATCTCGTCTGCTACCTTCCAATAGGGCCTCATGCCTTCTGGCATCGCCTTTTCATTTGGCCACCCTTCCCTGATCCATTCTCGTATTCTCGCCATGGTTGGGTCCTTTCCATCTTCTTCGGCCCAATGCTTCTCGCTGAGTTCTAAGTAGTCCGGTGCTTTGAGATCTGTGATGGATGCCACGATGCATTCCTCTTGCAGAAACGTGGTGGCCTTGTCTTTACCCTCAGGTAATCTTGACATGCAGTCTGCCTGCAAATTCTTCCATCCTGAGATGTGCTGTACCTCAAATGTGTACTCCTGCAATTTGGCTGCTATGCGTGCCAGTCTGGGGGTTGATGCTTTGGTGCCTCCTGGGCTGAGCATGTGGATGAGGGGTTTATGGTCTGCTACCTACCTAAATTTTGTGCCCCACACGTATGTTCTGAAATGTTCCACCGCCCATGCACATGCTAACATTTCCTTCTCTATGGTGGAATAATTCTGTTCGGCCGAGGATAAGGCCTTCGAAGCAAAGGCTACCACATGTTCCGTGTCACCTTTCTTCTGCGTTAGGACAGCTCCCAATCCGTACGCACTGGCGTCTGTGGTGATGACAGTACTCCACTCGGGGTTAAATGGTTGAAGGCACGGTGCTTCCATTATGTGCCTTTTTATGCTTTCTATGGCTTTCTTTTGGGGTTCTTGCCACAAGTACTCCGACCCCTTTTTGAGGAGTTCGCGGAGGGGTGCTGAGGTTTCCGAGAACTTAGGAATAAACTTTGCGTAGTACTCCGCCAGTCCGAGGAATGACCTTACTTCTTCCTTGCTGGTGGGTTCCGGTGCCATTATTATGGCCTGCAGTAAATTTTGTTTGGGACTTATCCCTTGCTCAGATATCTTGTACCCTAAGTACTCAACTTCTTTCGCCTTGAATACGCACTTCTCGTAGCGTAACCTCACCCCAGCTTCTTGCAGCTTGGTTAGAACCGTTCTCAGTGCGGCATCGTGTGTCTGTTCATCCCTTGCATAGACAAGGATGTCATCCTGAAAATATGCCACATTTTCGACCTTTCGTAGTAGGACATCCATCATTCGTTGAAACGCCGATGCAGCCGACGGTAAGCCGAAAGGCATCTTGGTAAACTGATAAGTGCCAAACGGAGTGATGAATGCTGTGAGGGGTTTGGATTCCTTGTGCAATTGTATTTGGTGGTATGCATTTCTCATATCCAATTTTGAGAAAAGTTTTGCTTCTTTCATCATTAGAATCAGTTCATTTATGCTCGGTAGCGGATAACTGTCCGTAATGACTTCCAGGTTTACACTGCGGAGGTCAATGCAAACCCTTAGCTCTGGTGAGTTGGGTTTCTTTATGAGCACAACTGGGCTCAGCCACTCAGAAGCTTCGACTTCTTCAATGACGCCATCCATCCTCATTTTGTCCAATTGACTCCTGAGTGCGTCTCTCGCGGTTGCTGGTACTGGCCTCACGCGATGTTTGACTGGGACCGCATTCCTTTTAAGCATTATTTTGTGAACAAAGCCTTTGATATGCCCCGGCTCCTCCGAGAAAAGTTCAGGATAATCGCTCTTGACTATCGGTACGCTTCTCCCACAGACAGAAAGTACTTGATCTTCCGTGCTGGGATCCAGTTTGATTTTCAGTTTATCTTGGTCGTCCCATCCTAACACTGCTGGGCCCTCTTGGCTGAAATATACTCTGGTGGTGGTTTCCCTTCCTTTAAACTCAACCTTCCCATTGATATAGCCCAGAAGGTCGACTGACGCACCTCCAAAAACCGTGGGTTTGTGCCGTGTGGTGAGCACTTGAACCTTTTCCATCCCCATCATTTCCTTATATGTGCGTAGGGGAATTATGGTGAGGTCGGAACCAGAGTCTGCCATGACTTTTGTTTCCATCCCGTCAATTTTGATAATGCAATGGGGTTTTTCTCTCCTGGCCCGTGTACTGTTCACCATGATGACGGTGGGTCTCCCTTCATCTTCCGAGGACGACTCTTTTTCTGAGTTGCGACTCACGTTGACATTTGTAACTTTCTTGTTCCTCCACCGACACACAATTGAGAAATGGCCAATGCGTCTGCAGATAGAGCACTCCTTATCTCTGGCCGGACACTCCCTGTCAAACGCCAAATGTTTCGTGCTGGTACACCTGTGGCATTTCAGTGGTTCTCTCGTGCCCCCTTTGTCCTCTTTCATGTTCGATGCTTGTCTCTCTTTCTTCGGACGAAACGCCACTGCTTGTATTTCAGTGGAGCTGTGGCTTCCCGTGAGTTCTTTACGCCTCCCAGCTGTTTCCTCGACTGCTCTGGCAATCTCCACTGCTTTCTCTAACAGCAGTTCTTTCTCCATGATGAATTTATCCTGCACTTTCCTGCTGTTGGTGTGAACCACCAACATGTCGCAGATAAGACTCTCAGCATTGTCGCCAAAGTTGCATAGCGCTGCCAATTCGCGTAGCTTCGTGATGTAGTCGTCAACGGGTTCTGAGGCTTCCTGTCTGCGACTATAGAAACAAATTCTGTGGAGAACCGTGTTCTCTTTACTGGCGAACCTTTTTACGATTCTTCTTACCGCTTCCTCAAATACGTCATCGTTGTCTCCAACCACCTGGCCCGGGGTAAGACTTCCAAACACCCTCTGTCCTTCTACCCCTAGGGCGTTAAGCAACATTGCCCTGCGCCGAGCAGCCGAAAATCCCGCACCGCCCACTGCTTCTATGTATGTCGTAAATAGCGGTTGCCATTGCGGCCACGGGATGGCGGGTTTACCTGGAGTTTGTAGGAAGGGCGGAGGTGGTGTCGCGCCTTGCATGGTTCACGTGGGTTGTAGTGGTGATCCTCGTCGCCAATTTATGTAGTATAATACTTGCAAATGATGACAGGAGGCTTCTTGATAACAGTGATGTCCTTTATTCAGCACTCAACATAATTCCACACTTAACGATGGGTAGATGGCAAGTCCCTTCAGTTAGCTTGCTCCTAAAATAAGAGGTTACAGCTGGGAGGCCGTAAATGACTTTATTTAGGCCGTGGCCTAATTCTCGGAGGAGCCGGGAGAGGACGTCTTTACAAGTCCTTTGCTGCTCCCGAAAACGCGTGCCGAACGCGCAGGGGCGGCCCTAGTGGCCGCGGTCGAGATCTCGCGAGAGTGGGAGCTCTCGCGATATCTCTACAGAGACATATCCAGTAGTCCTGCATGTCCACAGTGGTCGAAGTGTAAGAGGTAGTGGAACTATGTTCCCTGCTGGCCTGACCTCGCTCCCCACAAACCCCATCGCCGCTCACGTGCAATCCAAACCCCCAAACAAACGTACCTGCTGTTTAAGGGTATGTTCAGTTCACTGCACTGAAGTGCAAATGTTAAAATCTTCCTACACTTTTATTTTAAAATGCAACAATACCGAAATGGTTTCTTTTGAAAGTAAAAGTATGGGAACAGTAAAACATAATTAAAAAAAAGTAGAGGAGCACTGCTACCGCCCACTTAGACCACTGTCTGTCCATCATCTTTTGTTAGCCGTGCCCTCATGCCCTAGACACTACTAAAAGGTTTTAGTTTGCTTGTTATGTGCATTCGCAAAATGACGCATTGATTGCGATAGTTTTGGGTGTCACTGGGGGCAGAGTCGACTAGGATGACCAGATGTAAACATGAAACCAGAACACCACGTTTCCACCCGTGAGCTTTTCTTTCACAAATCACTGGTATTAAGTGCTAAGGCAAAGGAAATAGAAGAAGATTCTAACTTGCACAATGCAGCAGTTGGTTAAATGAAAGTACATGATAGAAACATGGTTACAGGGTGTCATTTGGTCAATCTAAATTGGGCATAAACTCCTTTTCACTCAAGTGGGCACAACGTATGTACGTTTGGATAGCACTGGCTTATACAAAGACTGGACAAGTGGGGAAGGATTTGCTAAAACAGCATCTGCAATGAATCCAGTCTGACATGTTAACAGAACAAAACAATACTCAGTCAATACCATGTTTTATTGACCCGTGACCTAATTATGGATCTGTTACAGTACCTCTGATTGCTGTTTTTTGTTGTGCCGGTCATGTTTGCGCTACTGTTCCCCCGGGCAAGTGTTTATGCGCAATACAAATATAACACAGGTCCCAGGGAGGCATAGTGAAATGCTCTTTAATAATGGCATTTATTGTACTTTTCTGGTAGTAGTAAACCATGGCTGACAAGTGACAGTGCCATGAGTGGGCTGAGGGACAATTCAGCCCATGGTAAATTATCAATATTATTTTGTTTACATTTGGAGCCCCACTGTGGGCTGCTAAACCATATTGTGGTGCTTTGTATGACGCACACCTAACTGAATCAAATCTAGGTGATCATAATTTTGACAGCCAGAGAAAATAATACCCATTAGACTGATTATTATCATAAAATGTTGGACAAATGGGCAAGCCAGTTTTTGGCCTCAAGCTACTCAAGGATGAAAATAGAGTTTGAACTCGGAGTCCTCGAACAACGGTAGTGAGTGCCTGTACTCCCGTGTATTCTCAGAAACAAGGATACTTTGCAAGGCCAAGTTCAAAGACAATCTTCATGGCAGAAGACTTGGGTGAGGAGAGATTTTGGGCAAATTGGGTGGGGAGGTAGAGTCAGGCCCACCTCCTTGCACCTGGGTCTGGGTTTACATGCTGCTAAGCGAACCGAATGTTCCAGGCATGGCACAAGCGTGCCAACCAATTGTAGAGGTCCATATAACGAAGGACCTTATCATTTGAGAAACCAATAAGAAACCGTACACCTAATGTTTTTGAAGATGGCATGTTTTAGAGGTAGGCATATGTAGTCCACCTGATAGTGGGCAGCCAATTACAATCCCAGTTCCTACAGATTGTATACTTAGATTTATCCTTTAAGCCTATCCCGATCCCCATTATGTTTTTCATTATTTGCCATGTATTATGATGCCACCTCTAACATGTTTTTAGTATAAAGCTTATGTTGTGGGAACAGATCGCTGAGAGAAATCGAGCGTACGTCCGTTGATGTTTGTAACTCCCTGTTTTAGATAATGGTTAATAAAACAGTATTTTGCCATCTTCCTGAGTTCGTTAGGTTATTGGACTCAGAGTTAATCTGTATCATCCATCCATTACATGCACGTTCCTAAAGGGCACTAAGCTCACATGGTAGCAGAGAATGGTTCAAAAAGATCCAAACTAGTTTGTCTCCAGAGTATCGGACGATCAGGCATCCTCTGCCGTTAGCTGGAAGATCGCAGAGTTTCCTCTGTAGAGCGGCCGAATAGAAATAAACTTGCAAGAAGAACCAAGACGGTGGGCAGGTCCCCCTATGAAGAAATCCCTGCCTGGTTTCCACGCATGCTCTGCGGACGGAAGGCAAAGTTTTCGGATTGGAGGAGGAGTCGATACCGAAGGCCTCGAGTCAATTAATGAATGGTGAGTAGACTAAGGGGAATGGAAAATAAGGGGACGGGATTCTAATAATTTCGAGTAACATGAAATAGTTGTAGAGATAAGAGAGACCGCCCAGGAAAACCTGATTCAAAGGAATCAGAAGGAGACATTTCAAATCCCAACAGGGGTAGAGTGAAATATAAAACGCAAAGTCAGGACTACATAAGGTGATGACTCAAACCCTCTACAGGGTAAAAAGTAAAGGTGAGGGAAGAAGTGATCACAGTGTTTTATAAAGTGTAGATGTCTGACTAGTCTAAATGTTGTTTGTTAAGTAAAATATCAAATAGCGATAGAGATTGTGAAGAATTGAAAAAGCAACAGTGAGTAACAGTGTAGTAAAACGATTGGCACCAACCAAGAGAAATAGATAGGCTATTGAAATAAGAGGATTGAGCAGCGATCAATGTTACTTGCTCATATTTGTTGTTTTAAAACGTTGAAAAGTGGTGATTTAAGCCAATGTATAAGGTTTATTTAATGGTTCGGTAAGTATTGACAGTCAATTGAGACTTGTCATTATGGGGGTTACTCCTCTCATGCACCTATGCAAGACACTGCCAAAACACATTCCCAAATTCAAGCAGTACAGTGCAGTTTGGGTAAAGGGCACAGCAGATAAAATGTTCATGCTGTGGCTACAAGGGGGATCATTGTCAAGAGCGGTATTGCAACACATGACCACATACTTGCACGCTGCGTACACGGGGAAGAAATTAGAGAAAGAATTTGCGATTTTAGAGCTCTGGAAGATGTATCAAGTCGAAAGAGAAGACCCACCGCCTGAGGAGTGGATGCTTAACCAGCCTAAGGGAGAACGCGTTTAGCCCTTAGCTTTCCTTATCTTGCTTGAGGCAAAGAGCGTTGCTGCTGAAGAACTAAGAGTGTATCCTTCAAAAGAATTGAGAGCAGTGACAGGCTACAGTAATCCGATATATGGACCCCCCCCCGCTTATAGTAGACGATAGTTCAGAAGAGAATAAAAGAAAGGAAGCGATTTCCAAGATCATACAAGACAAGGAAGAAAAAAGGGAGCGGTTGAATTTGTCGACAGAAACAGACACCCCGAGATATGTGACATATGATGAACAAATAAACCAGCAGAGAGCTGCACTATGGCTCTGCCCATTGCCCATCAGAAGAGCAATGCCGATTGAAGTGCCAATAATCAGACAACCATGGGCAGTAAGGTATCCATTGAGACAACCGTACCAGCAGCTGACACGAAATGAAGACTACTTGCAAACTGTCCCAGAAGAGGCCCAAAGGGCCTTAATTGAAGACGAATGGTGACGGCACAAGGGCCCGGACAGACTCACAGATGAAAGAAACGACAACCAAAAAGGTGATAAACAAAGACGAAATATTACGAATAATGACGTAATGGACTTAGAAGAAGAGACAATGTTGAAATAATAAAGGAACGTAACTATAAAGCAGGATGAAAATATGCAACTAGCTAACGCCTGTAAATAGGCTTGGAACGCAAGAAGCTAAGAAAACAGTACTGCTTGCTATGCTTAGTAGAAGAATAGAGCGGCAAGCGCCAAATTTATGTCTACCTCAACGAAGCACATTATATAGGTGCAAATCCATTTTATACAAAAGCAGAATTAAACCCAGATTGCTAGGGGTCAAACAGGCCAGGATTCGTATGCCAGCACAAAGCCAGACGAAAGAGCGGAATCGAAACTCAGCAAGAGGCAGCTCGTGCCTGAGAAGTCGAGGTCAAACCAAGTGAGGGAGGCAGACAGTAACTTCGGAGAATCGAAACTTAAGAACAGAGCAGCCTGCCCCGCGAAGGTCGAGATAAGGAGGCCCATGCAGGTGGCGGGCCTAGAGGAGAATTAAATGCACAAATAGAAGGAAAAAAGAAGCAGATTCACGGTGTGCTAACACGTGACCAGCCGAGAGCGAAGAGGTACCAATGTCTGATGTCACCCAAAAGCAGCAGATACCATAACTTTTCCTGACAAGAAGCTACAGTTTCGAGGCCATCCTCAGCCAACTAATTGACACATAGCCCTAAAGTACTGATTGATGTAAGGGAGGCAGGGTGAATCATGGGACATGCTGCATCTGGGTGACCATTCTGCATGCTGCTAATTAAAGTGGAGATTTATGCTTAGGGTTGTAGCCAGCCCAATCACAGTGGGCCAAATAATCTAAGGTCCTATAGATAGTAGTACCAATGAGACGTCATACTTTTAGTGATGTTTGCATGAGTAACGTAGAGGGAAGGGCTAGACGCCTACCCGATAAGAGTTATCCAATCCTCACACTCCGGTACCATATACAGATAAAGCACCTACACTTAAGTTACCTTTTCCAACCAATAGAATTGTATGACACGCTTTTGAGTGTTACACGTCAATGATGATGAATTTTTACTATAACTATTGCTGTTTGAATGAAGATTTTCGGGAGTTGAAGCGAGACGGGAGATCGCATCACTGTTGGTTTCCATGTTTCCCCGTTTCTTGTACTTGTCATTAAACGGACTTCCCTTTGCCAAACCAATGAGGTTTGATTGGTGTTGGAGTAAGAGAATCCCGCACCTCATCCACCTCAAGGTGCAGCTATCTCGTCTTAAAGTACTCGAGGGTGAGCTCTGATCCTATGGGCCCGTCAGAGGTCACTCCGTCCGCCTGTACACTTGGTAGCGGAGTGGATGGTTAGACCATCAATTATTGATTATTGATTAAAATAAGACACCTATTGACCGTCGACACAAAGTAACTATAGGTCTTCGGCAATATCACAAGTCCTTTGCTATTTGGCTGAGTAGACTGTGAAGCTTCCCATGGACAATGGTAGTATAAGTGATCCAAAACTGCAGTGGGCTTGAAGGGACCCATTTTAAAAACATAACCCTTCCCATTCCTACGGGCAGTCGATCAGGCGAAAGACTGAAGGAGGCAGCAACGGAGGCGGTGATCCCGAGGGTCCAGAGAGGAACGATGCGAACAGTGAGTGAAACTAAAATTGAGTGCTTTGGCAAATGTCATAGGCTTTAGAACAAGTAAAGGGAAAAGGTAACAGAGGGAGGTGGAAAAACAAAATAGTCAGAAGTAGAGAAGACTGTATATATATAAGGGGATAATGACTCGAGAATAATTGAGAAGAAAGAGGTTACCGGGGTAGACATCCAAGAAGAAAAAGGTTACCGGGGTAGACACCCGAGAAGAGAGAGGTTACCGGGGTAGACACCCGAGAAGAGAGAGGATTCCAGGGCGGACAACTGAGAAGAGAGAGGATATGCCTTATTCCTGCGCTTTAATATAGTGGTCAGAAGAAACGTGAACTCAGAGCCCCACATAATAGGGAACGACTAGGTTACCACCACGTTTATAGACGTCGTGAACGGGGTTCGTTTAAACTCCATGTAGGGGTAATGATTAGAGGCAGAGATATTTGTGCCCAGTTGGTGTCTGTCTAGTCTGTTAAGTGTCTGTCGTATGTGTTCTGTTGTGTGTCACATGCAGACATTTTTTTGTTGTTTGTTGTTCAGAACTGATCAGGATTTTACGCGATTCAATAGTTGAGAAGGAATCGCATATGAATTGATGGTTTTGAGTAAACTGGGGAAATAAGAGATTTTGGCGGGAAAACATTGGATTGGAGCTTGCAGTGTTTGGTGCTCGCTCATATTGTTGGCAGTGGTAAAGTTGCATGAAAGCATTGAACATTGTTGTATAAGAGGGAAATAGAACAGATTTAAGCATGGAAGACATTACTCCATTAGCACACTTATGTAAGCAACTGCCGAAACATGCACCCAAGCTTAAGAAATATAGCACCGAGTGGGTTAAGGGTACTGCCCACAAGATGTTTATGCCATGGCCACAAAATGGGTCTTTATCTAAAGCCGTCTTACAGCATATGATAACGTACTTGTATGCCACATATACAGACAAGAAGCTAGAGAAACGCATTGCTGTTCTAGAGCTTTGGAAAATGTTCGAACAGTCGAAGGAGGAAGAGCCACCAGCAGACTGGATATTAAATGTATGCACGGAGAGGGGTGAGACGCCTACCGTGCCTCCTGCCCGTCTGAAACAGAAACCGAGGGAAGTAAGCCTGAGGTACTCTACCCATTAAGGGAGCTTAAAGCAGCTACAGGGGACAGCAACCCCACATATGAGTCACCTACATACAGTAGTGATGAAAATCGAGGGAAGGATCAGGAGAAGAATCTTACCTCTGCAGTCCCGAGGGACAAAGAGAGATGCGATGATGAAAGGAAGGATCAGGCACAGACTAGTGTATCTCTCGATAAGGAGAGAGAGGGAAAGAAATGGAAAAGAAGTGAAGACAGAACTGATGAGATAGCATTCACAAAAGACGAATGGATGGGAGGACAAATACTATTGAAACTCGATGGAAAAGGAGGTGATGAAGTGAGACCTAAAGAGAGGTTAGATGAGGCACAGAGAAAGGAGAAAGAGAAGGAGTTAAGGGACGAAAGGATACGAAGGAAAGACAGATAGAGGTGAGAACAGCTATATCGCGAAGAGCGAGAAAAGCAGCTTGATCGCAAACAGAGAACAGCCTATGAGCACGACAGACAGAAACAGGTAGGGCTGGAAGAAGAGCAAAGAGAATGCGAAAAAAGGATAAGGAGACGAAGGGATGACGAAGTTCGAAGGGCAGATGAACGTAGAAATGAAAAGAGAAGGGAAGAAGATAGAGTCAGAGAAGAGGCGAGGAAGCGCAAAAATTCAATGATGATGTCGATCGTAAACGTAGACAGAGGGCACACGATCTTGAATATCTGGAGAGGGAAGTTAAAAAACCCGATCTAGTGGTAGACTGGGAAGACATTGAAGAATTCTTTCCTGCGTACGACCCAGTACCAGGCACGTCTAGGGCAAATATTGAAGATGACTTCGACACCAGAAGCATCGGGGAAACGATCGATAAAATATATGATGAAATGGGGCTAGAACAAATATCCCAAGGAGAGGGGGAAGACGAGCGCTTGGAAAGCACTCAGCTGTATGACACGGAGGATGTCACAAAGTGGTGGGAGTAGGAAACTGTCCCTGGACAGATTAGAGATCAGTAGAAACGATGATGACACAATGAGTTGCGTGAATTGGGAGCAACCAATGTCGACTCCGAAGAGGAGGAGTACGAGACAAATGAAGAAGGGAGATGGCGCGAAAAGCGGCTCCCAAGGGACAACGGGGTACGATGGTCAGACGCTAGCGAGTCCGCACCGAGGACATCAGAGGCTGCCGCACAGTCTGATGGGCATGAAGGAACACCCCATGGTCAGAGGGGGGTGTCAGCACCCGCCTATGTAGACAGATTGAGGACATTGCCAGGCAGACAGCGATGCAAGAATATTACCCCTGCAATAGACAGGAGATCTATGAGAGAAGAGAAAGAAGGCTGCACACTCCAATTTCCGCTACTAAAAAAGGGGGATCAAGACCGCAATATATTCCATGGCCACACATGGATCGAGAAAACCTGAAAAACAAGCTTCCAATGCTGACATTGGGAGCTGGGAAGTGGATACATGAGTTAGAAAAAATTACAGGGGGAGTCACGTTAGCTATAGGGGACATTAAAGGTCTCCTGATCGCCATACTTGCTGAAAGAGCAGACAATGTGTGGACATGGGCAGGCTACCCCGGTGTAACCACAATTAACACTGCGCACGATGGAGCACCATTTAACAATTGTAGAGCAGCAGTATGGAAAGTGCTAAGAGTGCTTTACCCAGACACTTCCGATATGGGAGCTATAATGACTCGAAAAATGAAGGAGTCAGACGATCCGTTAATTTTTATCCAGAATTTTCAAGACGCATGGATACTCGAAACGCATGAGTCTTGGACGAAATCTATACCAGGATTTTACCACATATTGTGCCGAGGGTTGCCAGAACCAGTGCAGAAACAGCTCAAGAAATTGGTAGGAGTTGAGGCTAAACCTTGGGCTGAAATACAGTTAACTATCGCACATTATTGTAGATTGTTACAAGAAAAGAATCAAAAAAGGAGGCAACTCGAAAGGGTGAGGAAGCGAAGCTGGTGCAAAAGAAATTATCAAAGCATGTTCTCGAAGGAGCCATGCTAACTAACCCAGCTGAACAAAACCTGCAACAGGTGGCTAATCCACAGCAGAATAACCAGGGTAACGTAGGACTGTACCCGAGGGGAAGAGGATTTAGAGGAAGAGGATGGCAGAGCAATCAAGGAGGTTTCCAAAGTAATCAAGGAGGCTTTCAAAGCGTGCAAATGGGCAACCCAGAAATGCCAAATGGGCAAACAATCCGACCACCGCCAGTATGTTGGCTATGTGGAATGGCAGGGCATTTGGCGTGCACGTGCAGAAGTCAAGGCGCATGGCAAAATAGCCAAGGAATGGGAGCAGGCATGGCGAATCCACCTGCAGTCTCACAACAGGGTGTTGCACAGAATCAGGTGCAGCAGCAAGCGCCAGGCATGCAGCAAGGTGCGCAACTAGGGGTACAACCACCGAACATGGGACATTTGCCACAAGGGCAATCCCAACAGGCACCACCGCAACGCTTTCAGGGCGCAAACTCCGGAAGGGGAGGCAACACTGGGAATGGAGAAAATCAGCAAGTGTACAGTGGGCCGAACTTATATATGAACTAGGACAGCTCACTGGGAACTCTGATGTGCTCTATCCTATCAGTGACACCAGACCCTCATAGGGAACCTAGGGTGAATGTCGTTATAGGGGGTAAAGAATATTCTTTCCTAGTTGACACGGGTGCAACACGCTCGTGCATACAAGAAGGCAACTTTTCCTTGTCCGGCGAGGCCATAGATACTCAGTTTTACAGGAGCTCACAGTCGAGTTCTCTTTACAGACGCACTCCGAGTCTCCGTAGGAGAGTGCAAAATTAATGTACCTTTGTTGTATTCACGTCAGACCCCAGTGAATATCTTGGGTCGAGACTTAATGACAAAATTGAACATGACGATTTCGTTCACGGAAGAGGGCATAATATGCTCCACTCCGGGAATGCATTACTCAAATGTATGCAAAATGATTAGAGCATACTCAGGACACATAGCCATGATGGCCGCACCATTGGAGCCAGAGGTTTCCGCATATGGCATGCGTGTACTTATGGCGGGATGAGGTCATGAGAACCCCTGATGAGTTTTTGTTCAGACCAAAAATACCTATGCATGAAGAGGAGGTACAAGTATTTCCTTTGATGATACATGCTGCAGCAGTGCGAGAGAAGGTAGCATTGGTCGAATGCTACGATGATGAAGGCAGACAATGGTGCGCGATTATCGCCATTGAAGAAGGGTATCGAGTGACTGACGTCACCGATGACGATCTGTTTGAAGAGCAACCAGATTCAGAAAAGTCAAGGGTGGAAGTGAGTCTCGTATTTTGGGTAAACATGATCAGGAGAGAAGTGCCTCAGAGAATGATGTTGGCGCTGATACGTCCAGAATATTTTGATGACGACATGGCCCAGGTGCCTTTCTCAGTATGGACTACAGGAGCCTATGACGTAGGCCTCCTGATTGGGGTGGGAGAAGTGAAAATTAAACTGAAACCAGGAGCAATTTTACAGAGAGCCCGACAATATCCCATGTCCAGAGAGGCGGATGAAGGGATCGCGAAGACAATTTCCGCCATGATGGACCAGGGCATTTTAGTGACATCAGAGTCACCATGTAATACAGTGATTTATCCTGTCAAGAAATCATGGCGTTAAATCCAGGATTTAAGAGCATTAAACGATATTGTTGAAGCCGAGCTCCCTTTAGTCCCTAATCCAACTACAATTCTATGTAATATATCCGTCGAGGCAAAATATTTCACAGTGATTGACTTGAAAAAGGCTTTTTTCTCAATCCCGTTGCACCGTGACTCACAAGATCTGACGTCATTCACGTTCAGACAAATGCGCCTGAAAAGCACGAGACTGCCACAGAGGTACTGTGAGTCCCCGTCCATTTTCAATAGAGTCCTACAGATGGACCTAAGCAATATTGCATTCGAAAGTGTCGTCTTGCAGTACGTGGATGACATTCTAATCTGCAGTACCACAGTAGAGCAATGCAGGCTCGATTCTGTTCAGCTACTGACTAGTCTGGCTGAGAAAGGATATAAGGTTGACAAGGAAAAGTTACAATATTGTCAACAGGAAGTGTTGTACATAGGCCAGCTGATCTCTCATGAAGGAAAGAAGGTGACCCCAGAAAGGGCTGAAGCAATATTGAACACGGCCAAGCCACACACGATAAAGCAAATGCAGAGCTTTCTAGGCCTGTGCAACTACGTTAGGGCATGGGTTTTCGATTACAGCTCATATACTAAGCCTTTGCTTCAGGCTCTAAAGAAGGCCCAGGTGACAAAGGAAAAGATTGAATGGACTGAGACGATGGAAAAATGGTTTGCAGAACTCAAGAGAGTGATTTGTACGGCTCCAGTTCTCGGGATTCCTAATTATACAGAGGAATTCTACCTGTTTTCACACACAGATGGCAGCGTTATGATGGCAGTGCTCGCTCAAAAAACCTTGTTGGGGTACAAGCCCCTGGCATATTACAGTGGGAACCTGGACCCAGTAATGAGGGGCCACTTCCCCTGCGAACAAAGCTTAGCTGCCGCGGCGTTCGCCATAGAGAAGGTGACAACCATTGTGATGGGATGTTCCATGACGTTATACGTCGTGCACTCATTATTTGCCATTTTAGAGAAACCAAAGGGCACATTGACATCTCAGAGAGCTTCTGCTTATGAAGTGATTATATGTAATCCATCGATCAAAATAGTTTGATGTAAAACAGTGAACCCAGCCACATTCATAGCTGAGCCAGTCACTGGAATTTGTGAGAGGCTCAACGGCTTGTTAAAGGAAAGGATAGCCAAATTGAAGCTTACTCTAAAGAGGGGATGGTTGCACTGCCTTCCATTGGCATTGTATGCTCTTCGGAACCAACCAGGCTCCGACCATCATTTTACGCCACATGAGAAAAGTCACAGGGAGGAGGACGAAGACTCCTCTTACCCCTCCAGATAGAGCTGGATGTGATGCTCAGCCAACCCGAGAGGTCCTGGGATCCGAAATGCAAAATTACTTGAACTGCATGACATCCAGCCTTACTGTAATTTCAGACCAACTACAACGACGACGAAAAGGGTGCAACGCAGCACAAAATACAGAGGGAGATGCTGCAGTAGACCCAGTTCACGGTCTACGTGTTCCACTCGTCTTTCCTGGAGATGCTGTGCTGGTGAAAAACCACACAAGGAAAAGGTGGGACGAACCAAGATTCAATGGTCCTTTCGTCGTGGAGGACTGCACTCCATCAGCTGTGAAACTACAGGGCAGGAGAATATGGATTTTTCTCAATGACATTAAGCCCTATATCGGAGAAAGCCCCCTGCCTGCACCCCACCGCGAGGAAACTACAGACAACGGGGAAGAATCACAGCACGTGCAGACGAGATCCATGACAAGGAAGAAGGACGCGTGAGCAGTAAAGCAAGACAGGGAACCTTTTTTCAAATTGTGGCTTAAATTGGACATTTCCTCTGAAGAAAAAAAAAAGAGGATAAGGACATAAAAACAGACACTCTGTGCATCCTAGTCGCAGGGTGAAGAAGAAAGTTGCGCATGTAAGCCACGGCACGTTTGTTAACATGAACTTTTGAACCAAGTCACACTTAAGCCTTGTTGAGGAAAAAACTATAACAAACATTGATCAAGGACTTTTACATTGAGAGCAAAATACAGTATCCTGAATCATCCAGCACCAAGACTTTGTTTGGCAGCACTTATGGTGTCCCCCAGTAGGGACATCACAAAGGACGTGCTTACCTATTTCCATTTAGTATTGGTATCATATCCGTCGCTGGTGGGAAGGGTTACCAATGTCACAGACTTTATCCAAGATCCTGCCACAAGAAAGTAATCTGGCACCTGCTTACTGTCATCGCGGAAGCCTTCATTGTACTACCAGAGTACAGCGAAAAGGACACAAATGCTTCCACCACAGACGATTCTAGATGAACTCATCAATACACTTTTCTTTCGCATAATCGAAGATTGTCCATCTATTGTCGAGAGAACAACTGATACTCTGACCTTTATTCGAGATCCAGCAAACACTTAACATTTGAGCCAGCTGTTAAACAAAATTAGTATATTGGTCGCAATCCATGTGTCCGGACAGTGCAAACATTGTTCACGTCAAGAAAAGAACTTATAATCCTGGACCCAGCAAGGCAGGATTATCCGAAGACAGCAGACTGGCACATAATGTCCTTTTTCGCCTAGTCACTGACTTTCCAGAGATGGTGGGGAGAAATATCGAGGTAGACATCCTCACCTTCATCAGAGATCCAGCTAATGTCGCACAGATGGGTATGCTCCTCCATTGCATAATGTTACATGTGGAGCTTTCTAACTTTCAGAGAGAGTATCTGAGGAGATTCTGAAGAAACTTTCCGCCGAGGGACAGATCGAGGAAACAGAATCAAAAACTGTTGTTTGTTGTATTTGTTGATGTTTTCCCTATTACTTCACATCGATCAGTGTCCAGCATGTCCTCAGGACTGAAGCACATTCGCGGGGTGGACTTGGAACTCACGTACTTTGAACATGCACAGTAAAACGCGTCTCACTGAAATGTTAGTCTAATCGATTTTTCCCATAGTAGCAATGGAACTGTATCCTGTATCACGAAACAATTACCTTCCGCAAGAGGGGGGACACTTGTGAAGCACGTGACACTTTATGACACAAACTGTGCAAAGAACGATATTAAGTGAGTGAAAACAATAACATTGACATTGAGTAAATGATCGAGATGGGGGCCCAGAACAGTAACCTGTTCCTCCCACAAGAAAAGGGGCACTCTCGCTTCTCTGGAAGGAAATGCTGCCGTCTTACTTACCGCACTATTATGTATTTATGCATTGTGTTTATCATTATTTTGCTGTCATTGATAATCAGAACTGCATTCTTTATTGGTGCATGAGGCGTTCCAATTTCAGTGCACCCACCTGATGATGTACGCATGAATCCCACAAAAGCACCCAGACCATAAATAGTTATTCCAGTACCAAGAAAATCTGATGGTAAAGTAAATGAACTTGAAATGAACGTGATTGATAATGGTATGCACACACGTGTGCTAACAAAGCAGCAGGAAAGCCGGAGACAGGGTCGGCTCGAAAAAAAAATGAAGACAAGGTACTGACAACTACACACACACACACTGAATGCACACGAACCAGGCCAGATGACAAGAGCAGCAGAACCGCAAACGAAAGCAACAGAGAAGATGAGACTGCCTACCAAACAACCAGTCCCAGAAAATAATGAGAGAAACCGAGAAGAATCAAGAGAAAGGCCAACAAAAGCAGTCATATCAGAAGCCCTTACGAAGACAGAAGCGGCTGCTGAAAAACTCACTGCAAATACACAAATGTTAATAGATCTTTTATTCCCGTACATAGCTTGAGTGAGGAAACTGCATGAGGAACTGAAAAATAAAACCACAGAGACTGTATTGACAAGCACACAAGCTCCAACACGAGGGACAAGTACCAGGCCTACGATGCAGCCATACACTGGGCCAGTAACAGGCTGGTGGTTGATAAAGGCACTTATAGATGGCAGGAAAAGGATGCAAGAAGAGAAGGAGAGAATTGCAAAACCTCCACCTACCTCATCGATGCAGATAAGGATACCTGCACCATGGACCAGAATGCCTGATAGTTCTCCAGTAAGAAAAAGCGATACAGAAGTATTTAGGGATGTAGTTATAGCAAACTACAGAAATACACTAAGGATCAAGAGAAGCCTGCATGAAGATAACAATGATCTGAACGACTACCTGGACAGCACCGCACTCTTAGGGAACAACATTTGGTACCAGCACATGAAAGAAGTTGGAAGGCGAACTTCAGAAGGAGAATGCTTCATTTGTGCACTTCTACCGTACAGCACTGGAAAATACAACATCTTTGTGGCTGTAGAGATTGATGTCCCAACAGCACATTGTCTGTCACACGTAGCAATGTGCAACACCAGAGGCCAGTTCATGGGAAGAGATGCCGCACTGATATGGGCAACTGAAACAGATTACCCTGATGAAGATAATTATGCTCAGGACATTAAGACGAGAAATAGAGCTCACACTAGGAATCACGTGATCAAGTATGAGAAGCCTGAAGTTAAAGGAGCAGGAATAAGATGGGAAATAAACCCAAAGCTGAACATCCAAGGAAAAACTCCAGAAGAGGCTAACATTTGGAAGAACAGAGGCCAAATGCAGATTTGGGGAACAGTGCTTTCACCAGACGGATGGGAAGAAGGAGTGGTTATCTGCCGGGCATGCATGGTCCTTGGAGCCTGCAAGGAAGCAATAGAAAACTCACAGAGGTTGTGCAAACCTCTATGGCCAAAACTCACAAGATTACTGACATGGGTCGAAGACAGATGAGGACCCCTGCGGATAGTGCCACTAGAAAGCCCAAAACTGTGCTTCAGGAACAATGGCACGAGGAAGATGGGAGAGAATCAGAACTGCGGATGAATTTTTGAAGCTCTGGGAATGACTCACGGAACCACAGTAATTATGGATCATTACTGGGCGTGTGGATCCAAAGCATACATAAGACTGCCGAAAAACTGGGGAGGCATATGCACAATAGTGAACGTCCACGTTCCAGGACCAGTGATCCCGAAAAGGGACCTGAATATTGACAGTTTTCCGAAAGCAGATGCTCACCTGAGGAAAAGGAGATCTGTGGAACTGGTATCCCAAATAAAGAGAGAGAGTTACTTCTCTGCCAAATCAGAAGAAGCATTCCATGCAATCCCATATGAACACAGGCTGTTCAGCCTCACCAGCGTTCGCAACAATCATCATGCCAAGATTCCAAGTTGGAGCAAACACTAAATGGTTGCAAATAACCAGATGGGAATTATTGCAGACCATCCACTCAACAATAAAGGGATTCAACGCAATCAAGGAAGAGTTAAAGGAATGGTTCGGTCAGAAATTTTTATTGGCCCTACGGGTCGGCCATGTGTTTTCAAGACTAAGTCGCTCGATATTAGAAAAATTTCCTATGGACCTTACCCGAGTTTTCGTCCATTAAACGCACGCGAAAACAAGCAGCAGGGCGCATCCATTTTGTGATAATCCTATCACTTGCCCCATCGCCCTGGGTGACCTGCTTTTGGGGCACTAAATCATATCCCCCGCCCCTGAGCCTGACATTATCAAAACATTCATATTCCCTGCCTCTCTCCGTGACGTTACTGTGCTGCGTAGGCAAACGCGCCCAGTCGTCTTCTACGCGACTTCACACAGAACCCGGAAACCAACACAGATCAACTCACAACACAGCGCGCCACAATTCGGAATATGAAACTGTACTTTAAAATCAAACAGCAATACGGTACATTTGGTAAAGTACTTTTATTTGACATTAAATGTTTAGAGAATATTCAGCAATTGGCATATTAAATCGGAATGGAATTTTTTTTCTTTGCTCTCGATCCGCAAATCCTCTAAAGTTTATCGTGAGTCACACGCTGTTCCTTTATGGTACACAGGGTGTTGGATTTCATTAAAAGAAGCACTTTGGTTGCACGGTGAATCGCAAGGCTGTTCCATCAACTAGGCACTAGGCCACTGCAAAGGTTGATATGTTGCTTCTAGCCACTAGCACTGCCTAAGGGCATATGGGCCCTTGGCGATCGTCCCATAAGATAGTTAATGTAGTGCAGTTGTTTACAAGAAGATGCAGCTGGTGATTGAAGAAGCCATCGGCCGGGGTCTGGAATAGGTGGCAGTCGCAGTACGGTAGGATGTACCTGTTTTGAAAACATAAAAATTGAAATTAGTCTCGCCAGCCAATCTTTATTACTATTATTCATTTCATTTATTAGGGCCGAGGTGAAACTATTTGCTTGCGAGGATAGTGCAATGGAGTATGTTCGGCTCTAAAAGCAATGCGAAAACTGACGAAATAAATCGAAGTTAACACACAATGGCCCTCATTACGACCCTGGCGGAAAGGGGAAAACGATGGCGGAAATGCAATACCGCCATCGAATAGCGCTCGGTGCGACTATGACCCGTCACCGCAAAGTACGAAGCCATTAGCGACACCGTAGTGAACGCCAACGCTAACTGCACTAAGCACGCGCGCGCGCGCCATGCCAAACCGCAAACACCACCATGGTGCAACGGTACGCCAATTCCGACCCTAGCGGACATGTACCTAACGCCATCAGGCATGGCGGAATGGACCATTCCGCCATGGCGAGAAGTACGGCATCGCGAATCAACCGTAAACGGCCCCACTGAGTGCCTGTACACCGCTCCCTGCCCACAAAGTACAACTCCCTGTAGGTGCAATGAAGTCACAATGCAACCATTGAAATGTACAAAGCACCCATGCATGCCAACGAACAAAAGCAACACAAGAGGGGCCAATGGGAGCTGCAGGGCACAGATGGCACGAATACAGAAGCCATCCCAATGGACATGACCACAGTCCCCCACCAAGAAACGCACGCAAACACAGGCACCTGTGCCCAGCAACATTCCGAAAATCACATCATTCCACCAGTCCACCTGGCTGACCGCCATCTGTTACACAAAACCCAATCCCCCGCCCCTGAGCATGACAACATTCAAACTGTCATATAGGCAGCCCCCATCCCTGACCTCACGGGCTCAGTAGGCAAACGCGCCCAGCACAGTACCACGCAACTAAACCCCGAAGCAGGAACCCAATGCAGATCTCCTCACAATACATCACCCCACAAATAGGCACATGCCACATCACTTGCAAAGAAAAACGCTACACGGGCCAAATCAGAATAGAAATTTAATGCACAACAAAATCACCAAGCCCATACAGCCATCAGGCCATGAACTCCAAAACACATTTCACCATTGTGGGCTGCATCCGCAAGAAATGACCAGCCACTACTTGTGTGACGCCCTGTTCCATCATGGTACACAGAGCCACAATCACGTACGAAAAGGCAACATGGAAGCGCACACAACCGCAGGGCCGTCCCAATGGGGAGGCACTAGTCCAGCTGAAAGGCCGAAATGTTGCTCCGAGCCACCAGTACTGCGTAAGGGCATGTGGGCCACTGGCGATCGTCCCATAAGATCGTAATGCTGCTCCACCGATTAACACGAAGCAGCAGGTGTCGGGAGTAAAATCCATCTGCAGGAGTGGCATACAGATGGCAGTGGCAAAAGGGGAGGAGATACCTGTCAACCAAAAGAAAAGAACAAGAACAGAATGGCCATCAGAACTACATTCGAACAACTCACTTCAATGAGCACACGAAATCCACAGCCATATGCATGCTAGCCCACTCCAAAGGATCATCACCACCCCAAAGCCACTTGCGACTCATAACCATCTATACCTAGGTGTAAACACCATCACGAACGAGTGTACCTGTGCATGCGTCTGCCAAAACAGAATCCATCAGATGGGAATGTTAACGTGCATGGACACAAGTGTCTGAGGGCGCGTCGAGACAGGGAGGGCTCAACAAGGCCAGATAGACGATGGTCCCACTATGGCAGCCCTGCATCACATAGCGTAGGGGAGGCGGATAGATCCCAAGAAGCCCTGTACATGGCAAACTCTGCATCAAATCACCTGCCCATGCATCCATTCATCATTCCCTCATCCCGGGATCAAAACGCCTGAATAATTACTCACATGACATTAGAAACATCCATTGAGTCTGTGCGTAATGCAGCCTGCTAAATCCACAGTGCCCCAGCCCGTAAATCCAGTGTTGTGAAGTAACATGTATTTGGGAATGGCCGGCCTCATCGCCCACGTAGCTATTGCGCATCCCAAACTATTCATATCAATCATTGCTCCCTCGCCATGGGCCCTGTCTCAAGGACATAGAACAATAGAACGTTATATTTGCAGTCAGACCTGTGGGCATCTCCTCGCCGCTAGCTGGAAACCGAAAGCGCCGCCCTTCGAATTCCTCATTTGCAACATCACGTCGAGAAGGCATCTGTGGCCGTTTGAGATCACTAATTATTCCATCGAGTGCGGCTGTGTGTGAAAATGGCAACTGCCTTCACCCACAAATGGGACGCCCCGCCCGTCGTTGCAACTCGGTACAGTGATGCATGAGGGCCCACCGTTACTCGAGTACTACGTTCCACTGACCCTTCACAAGTCCGTTCGCGACTGCACAGATAATATGGGAAACAATGGGACCACAGCAGAATGAACATATCAACCAATCTTACACGGCCATCGGGTACAAATACATGAATGCAATAGCAAGATACAATTACCCGATTTGCAGCGTTGTGCGCGGGACATGCTCGGCCAAAGGGGAGAGCAGTTTGCACAGGTGGAATCAATCACCACAGGTGGAGGCCATACAGCCTGGAAACACATAAATTGCACACCCAGTCTCCTCCCACAACCACACCGAAATGCTACCGGCAGGACTCGCGATGTTGGCCCTGGGGGACCTGATAGCACTGCAAGTGCTCCGACTCCAAGAAGAAGACGAACAACAACTACAACCAGCCGCACGGAGGAGACGCAGGAGGAGGAGGAGGCCAAGGCAGGGCCAGCAAGGCCCAGCAGCACAGCCACTACCACCACGCAGGCAGCCCGCAATCCCACGCCTCCGAGCACATCCGTTCAACCTCACTGATGAGCAGATCCACACCCTCTACCGTCTGGACCGGGACACCATAGCCGCCATTGTGGACATGACACAGGCTGACCTAGTCAGCATGATAGATAGCCCAACCGCCATCCCACCCCTACTGAAGGTGGTGTCTGTACTCCACTTCCTGGCCACAGGCACCTACCAGCACACAGTCGGACAGTTGCATGGCATTTCTCAGCCACTGTTCTCACGGACACTATTCCAAGTGCTCGATGCCCTCCTGCAGCACGCAGACGACTACATCTCTCTACCACGCTCGGAGCAGGAAATAACCAACACAAAAGTGGGATTCCATGCACTTGCCGGCATACCGGGTTGCATTGGTGCCATCGACTGCACCCATGTTGAATTGGTCGTCCCACATGCCATGGAGGCCCAGTACCGCAACCGAAAACAATTTCATTCCCTGAATGTACAAATGGTGTGTGACTCCAACAGGATCTTTACGCATTGTTGTGCCCGATTCCCTGGATCAACCCATGATTCCATGGTCTTGAGGAACTCTACCATACCACGCTACATGGAGCGACACGCAGGGAACAGATCCTGGCTACTCGGTGAGTCTCATTGCATGCATGATGATGTGGGGTATGTGATTTGGCAATGTACTGGCAGGAAGGGGGGGGGGTGTGCGTACGTATCAATGGTATTCCACATCCTACGTTTCTCGTCCACATACAGGTGATGCTGGATATCCACTGAAGAGATGGCTCCTCACACCAGTCCGGAACCCACGGGACCAGCATGAGGAGGACTACAACCATGCCCACTCACGTACCCGTGTAGTCATTGAGCAGGCATTCGGCCTACTGAAGGGCCGTTTCCGCTGCCTCAGCAGGTCTGGCGGGGCACTCCTGTACCGCCATGAGAAGGTTGCAAAGATGGTGATGGCATGTGTCATGCTCCACAACATGTGCGTACGTAGAAATGTGCCCATGCCCCCTGACGCAGAACTGCAAGCACCGGATGATGGTCATGATGAGGGTGGGGATGTGGCAGCACCTCAAGGAGTCTGCGAGGCACCGGAGGCCCGTGACATTCGTCAGCATCTCATTGATGTATGCTTCTAGCACTCATGCCTGGTGGCTGATACATGGACACGGGACACGTGGCACTGTGTGTGTCTGGAACATGCACAAAATGGACTGTACGCCTATGATGGCCTAGTACACAAAGATCAATGTCCACACATCTCATTGGTTGATCGTGCACTGTTTATGGCATATGTGATATCATGTTGAACACCCTATCGACCCGCCACCCAAGTGAGCCCAACACACCCCCTCCACCCTCCTACCTCCCCACCGAACACCAGTGTTCAAAGATGCTCATTGTCAGTGGGCTGTCGCTATTGCATGCCCCCTCTGCGGGTATCAGGGGCACCCCTGCCTGTGGAGCGCCGGGTCCTCCCAGATCTACGTTGGGGGCTGCCCTGGACGGAACTTGCAACGGATGATGTGTCTGCCTGCTCACGTCCATGCATGTCCCTAAGGGTTTGCGAGAGCTCAGTGAGCACACGGCGCACTGCGGCAAGTTCGGCACATACGTCTTTGGACGTCGCATGCAGTTCCCCCCTCAGGCTCTCGGTGCTTCTCTCAATTTGTGACCTTAGCGTCTCTGTGCCTCTCTCCATTTCTGCCCTAAGTGTCTCAGTTGATGTTTCTATGTCTGCCTTGGTGCCCCCACATTCATCGGCATGGTCCTTGAGGAGTGTGGCCAGTTGCTGCTGTTGTTCGATCAACTGGTCGAGGGACTGTTGCCTCTGCTGGGCCATGGCCATTTGCGGGGGTGTCGCAGAGGGGCTGTTGACCTCATGTTGCCTTGCCACAGGGCTTGGGGGGGGATGGCCAGTCGTGGTCTTGTGGGTGCCCCTGCGTGGTATCCTCATGTTGTACGGGATGGGACAGACAGGGGGATTGGGACAGGTCATGGATGGATCTGACTTCGGCATCCCCGTTTTCTGTGTCCGAGCATGCTGCCATCAATGGGGTGTCACCTATGGTGCTGCTGCCACCAGAGGCAGTGCCTTCTGTGGCATCCATTGGGGGGACCTGTGGTGGTGGTGTTGTGGGCATGCTGGCTGCTGGGGTGCCTGTTGATGTTCCCTCCTCTGTGCTGCCACCTGATTTGTGCTGCTGCCGTGTCTTGATGCGTGCAGCTGAGGTGGAGGGTCTCTGGCCGTTGGTCTTGGCCCTCTTTGCAGGTGTGCTGGTAGGGGTGTCCTGTAGCTCGTCGTTTGGATCGGACCCTGTGGTGGAGTAAAGGAGGGCGAGGGTTATTGATGGGTCTGTGGGAATTGGAATGGCATTGTATCACATGCTTTGGGGTGGTACCTGAGGGTGATTTGGGTCGGGGCCTTGGAGGTGCTTTGATTTGTGTGTGGAGTGAGGGTGCAGTTGTTTGGCAGCCTGCAGTTAGGGTGTGCCTGCTGCACGTGTAGTGCGTGTTTTAGGGGTTTTTAATTATTTATGTATTTATTGTGGTTTTTAACGTGCGCTATCAGGCCGATGTGTGTGGACGTTCTCCTGGACATGTGTTTCTGTTGCACTATGTGGACGCATGGTACTTCACATGGATGGACTGTGTGGATTGTTTTATCTGGCCCACCTACCTGAATCTTCGGATGTCTGCACTCCTTTCTCCATCCCTCCGACTCCCTCTATGCTCTCCATTCCGATGGTGGAGGCACAGATTTCTTCCCAGGGGGTCAACTTGATGGGTGATTCAGGACCTCCCCCGGTGGCTGTGGCAATGTTGCGGTTGGCAGAGAGTATGCTGCCGACGCGTATCCGCAGGTCGTCCCATCGCTTGCGGCATTGCTGTGGGGTGCGGGGTGCGGTCCCCACCGCACTTACCCGCTGTGCCACCAGAGCCCATATGGCCTTCTTGTTTGCAAGTGCCGTCCTGGTCATTTGCATGGAGAAGACGACGGCAGCATTCTCCTGGAGGGTCTCTGTTAGCACGGTGAGTTCCTCACGGGAGAAGTGGACCTGCCGCTTGCGGTCGCACGCTTTCTTCGCTACTTTTCCCATTTTTCTTGGTTTCGCTAGGGTGGTTGACGGGGTGGGGTGTGTCTCAGGGTAGTGTTTTTAGTGGTTGTGTGGTTTTAGTGTATTTATAGGTGTACGCCGGGATGTTTCCCGTTCCGGGCCCGTGTTTTAACTTCCGTTTCCGTATATTTCCGGCCACCGTACTTTCCGGTAGGCGCACACTGCGGTGACCGCTAAGAGGGGTGGCGGTATTGCACCTGGGGCGCCGTACGGCGGCGGTGTGGGCCGTTTTGGGGTCATTTCCGCCATCGCAGACTTTGCACTTCCGCCATGCCGTGGTGCTCGTGCCCGATGAGTCGGAATGGGCCGCACTTTGCTCCTTCGTGCAATGGCGGAAACGCTATTTACGCTGTGGCGGTCCGGTCAGTCGCTTTCCGCAAGGGTCGTAATGAGGGCCAATGTAATGATTTATTAGCGTTGAACCACTGAGAAACGACTGTTTGTCTGCATGCATGTCGAATGGGCACATGCATGCCCATGTGCCCGGTAGAAAGACGATCCCCCAAATGTTTTACTTGCTCTTCATTATAATATGCCACACAGAACGAACAAGTACAACTTAACCTGCCTTTAACGGTACGCTATTGGTATTATATTCCGGTATAAAATTGTCTAAAGAGTTACTTACATTATATTTGCCATTTCCATTGTGTCTGCGTAATGCAGTCCGTAAAGCCCACTCTGTTTGTGCCAACGATTTTTCATATACTGAACTAACATGAAACTCAGTGTAGTTTCAGAATTTTCAGCCTTATCGTCTCTTACGTTATTGCACCCCTCCTTCAAATGAAGCCCTTTCGGCATGGTCCCTGTCTCTCAGGGTCAAAAAACAATAGAACCTTATACTGCCAGTGCGAGCCGTGGGCCTCTTCAGCCCGCAAGCAAAAAATCAAAGCCGCTGACCTTCACTCTGCATGAGCATACATTCTTACTTTGCAACATCCCGTGTAAAGCCATCTATGAGAACTTGAATTTTCGACTCCATCTTTCTACTAGGCTTCAATGTGCTAATGCGAACTGGCTTCTCTCCCATCTGCAACGCCTTGCTTGACGCGTTCTAAGGCCCCCAATTTTGTCCTCGTTGTCCGTGAGCTTTGCAGCCCTAGAGAACCATAACTATGGAAACATTGACTTTTTGGGGGAAGGTCAGGAAAAGTATAAAGTACACGGGGAGTTGAGTTGAAAGTGAGATTTATTGTTTGTTTGTTTTATTAATTACAATGCGCAAGCCTCCCCTCAGTTAACAGTGTGCAGCATTTACATGAGATTGCGAAGCTTAGTTACAGCAACAAAAATATATACATACACATATTGACAAGGTCAGCGATATGAGGTGAATAGAGAGAAGTCAAAGATGACACCCAGGTTGTTCGCCACCCAGGATGGTGAAGGGAGGGGTTAGGGTTAGCATACGTTGTATGTACACTGTACAATAACATTTTTTTCAAAAAGACAATCAGATTACAATGATTTAAACCGGGATTTGTACTTCTCAACGAGCTCTGCTTTGGGTGGACATGGCACAGTGGCAATGTTTGGTGGCAATGCATCAGTGCTCTGCACAGAATTGCTCAAAATTCCATGTCTGTGCTTCTCTAGTACATTAACAATAAGGCCTTTAATAAAGTCGAACTCCATTTCCTCATATACTGGTTTCACCACCCATTTCTTACTTCTTTTTGCAAAGGCCGTAGTGTAGCGAAGCATCCCTACATTTCCCGTAGTCCTAGATTGTTCACGGCACACATTCTCGTTATGGGCCAAGACCGCTAGTAGAGTCCTATAATTCATGCCCTGTATGCCGAAATGCAATCGCTTTGGCCTGTACTTTAGGCACATATTGTGGAACACCTCCAAACCTCCTGTGTGACAGAATTCTGTCAGTCCCCTCAAATCTCTTGATAGAGTTTTATCAAAAACAATCTTCTCAATGGCTTTGTGTGTAGGTGAAGATGGAATCAACCACTTCTTCTTCCGTTCCTCCTCTTGGGACAAAGGGCCATGTTCACATTGGTGGATATGTTGGTTTTCTGTCCAGCGGTGAACGTTGGTACAGTGGTGCATCAGTGACCGCCATTTTTCAAGTAGGATTTCCACTGACCCTTCACAAGTTTTGGAGCTCCACCAAAGATGGTTGCTGATAGACTGGGACCACTGTGAAATACTTTCCAAACCTTTTTTTTTCCCTGCAGCCGAGATTTTCTTATTGATTGATTTAGCAAGATGCCATACGTCAAATTGATGTTTAATATGTGGGAACTGCTCTCTCATTGTCTTGGCTATTGAAACGTGTCTGTCCGTGGCTATGAGGTCGATGTGCATTCCCCTCGTTTGTAGATATTCCAATGATTTTATAAATCCTAGTTTCTCCATGGCTACTGAGCATTTATATTGGGACACCTGCACGACCACCGAACTCACAATTTTCTTACTATCCATGTCCTGAAAGTGGTAGGTGCAGTTCTTGGCAGAAAATCCAGGGCTGTCGCACTGTCCATCGCCGGCTAGCCTGAATCGTTTGCCTTCGAATGTACTTTCTAGAGACAATTGTTCAATTTTCCAAGCATCACTAATGGCCGGAAATAGATAATCATGTTGGAATTTGTAGTACTGCGTTTTGGAAATGAAATGGAGTCCCACAAACTGAAAGAAAGACTCTAACTTTCTAAAACTGGACCCACTAAAAAGTGATGCAGCTGCACACAGTAGATTGCCTGCTGGCAGTTTCCCCAGCATCGGTTGTGCAGACCATGAGAACGTATGATGTAATGTACAGGCGGCATGTATTTTGACGTTACTGCCTTGTGTTTTAAAAGTCATATGAATCAATGGCTTCCCACATACTTCCCCTCTAACAGAATGCCCACATTTCAGCATACTTATAATATCCATCAAACAACTGTCGAATACTATGTATTTGCCCTCTTTCATTAGACTGTCATCCTGCATCACAGCTGTTTCGGACTGCATCGTTGCGGACATATCACCAGAATTGAAACTAATATCGCTGATATCAGATTCTGATGCGTCAGTGAATAGTGCTGCTGGTTCATTCTCTGTCATTTCAACATCTGTTACTTGAACATTGATGGGAGAACACAACAATGTCGACAGCTTTTTGGGTGGCATTTCTTTTGTTGGTGTAGATTGTGTGAATTGATCTGCGACTACTTCAGAGCTATCTTCAATACATCCAGTATCATCTTCTTTTTTTTTTTTTAAACTTTTATTTTTGAACGGCAGAAGTACACAAGGCACACACAAGGCAATAGGTGCATAGCAGTTACATCATGGAGCAGCATATCATATAGGATATAGCAATCACAACATGGACAGCCGGGCAGTATCTGAGAGGGAGCATACCAATCCAAAAACAAAGGAACAAAGGAGGGGCTCATCCAGTGGGATCAGAGCCCGACGGGGCAGGAGACAGACCAGAGTCGGGGGTGGCCTCGCCCCTGATACTAAGGTAGGTGTTGAATTCAGCCCAAATGTTCCTGGGGCGAGACTGGGCGGGGAGCATAGACAAATATTCTTCCTCGCAATTGCGTGACCAGGTGAGTAAGCGCAACCATTTCTGAAAGGCCGGGGGAGCGGGGCTTTTCCAGACAGGAGTATACACTTTTTGGCAATCATACAGCCTATGTTTAGGATCTTAGCTAGGCGTCTGGTTCCATCGGTTTTCCAGACCCCGAACAGAATCGACAAGGGGTCGGGATCAACCACAGTTTCAGCTATGTCAGAGAGTGTTTTCAAGATGCATTCCCAGAACCCAGATAGCTCCCTACAGAACAGAAACATGTGCAGGTGATCAGCCCCCTCAGATCCACAGCGAGGGCACCTGGCCGCAGCGGCTCGGGCGAACGCCGAGGTCCTGTGTGGAGTATAGTAGAGCCTATTGAGGAGTTTGTACTGTATGGCTCGGTAGCGGAAGTTGAAGGAGACTTTTTTGGTGTGTAAGCACATTGCGCCCCAGTCGCCATCAGACAACTCCAGGCCCAGCTCATTCGCCCAGCCGCCGCGCGCCCCAAGTGCTGGAGTTGTGATGGACTCCTGAAGAATCCTATATAGCGAAGAGACGACACTGCGGGCGCCGCCTGAGTTGGCAATGTATGCGATCGCCGGGTTATCCGGGGGATCATCGGGAAATGAGGGCCATGCAGTGCGGAACGCTGCCCGTAGCCTATAGTACTGGAGGGTCTCCAAGGCGGATCTGGTGTGGCCCTGCTTCCATGTTTGGGGGTCAATGAACTTGCCTTCTGGGTAGAAATCGGACAGTGCTTGATACCCCAGCGTTCCCCAGTGTTGGGCCAAGGCGTTATCGTGTGTGGGTTCCAGGTCAGGCAGGCGCCACACCGGGAGCCATCTGTAGTAGGGGGGGAACCCGTCCGTCGGACTTAGCAAGCGCTCCCATGCGTGGATGGTCGTGGCGACAGGGTCAATGGGTGAATCAGGTGTGTAATGGCGATGTAATATAAGGGACATCATGTTGGTGCCGGCGGCTGCTAGTCGCTCTAACTTGACATGTGGACGCGTTGGGGAGCCCGGGTACCAGTGGGTGGCATGTTGAGCCTGGGCCGCAGTCCAGTAAAGTAGCAGATTCGGGGCAGTGAACCCCCCTTGTTTATAGGGGAGCGCCATGTCAGACCACTTCTTACACACTGCACCGGAGTGCCATAGGAACTGAGCGCATAGTGTATGCAATTTAGTGAAATAGGCCTTTCCAGGCCACACGGGAACGTTGCTAAAAGTGTAAAGAAGCTTGGGGAGTAGGATCATTTTAATTAGGGAGAGACGACCAGCCATGGATAGTGGGAGCGATCGCCATCTTGACATCTTGGCCTCGGCAGTTTGCGCCGCGGTGGAGTAATTGTCGGCTATCAGAGTAGATTTAGTCAAGGATATCCGCACCCCCAGGTATCTGACACCGTCCGGGGACCAGCGAAGGGGGTACTCAGTGATAGGTTGTTGGGTAGATTTTGTGAGCGGGAAGATATCTGACTTTGAGTAATTGATCGTGAAGCCAGAGTAGGTACCGATACGGGTGATGTCCCTAAGTATGGGGTCAATGTGGGTCGCGGGCTCTCTAATGTATAATAGCACGTCATCCGCGTATAGAGATATGATTTCGGGGTCATCCTTCAGCCGTATCCCCTTGCGGGCATGCCGAGCACGGACATAATCCGCCATTGGCTCAATTGCGAGGGCGAAGAGGATCGGGGAGAAGGGGCAGCCCTGCCGGGTACCCCTGAAAAGTGTGAAGGGGTCGGATGTCAAGGAATTGGCCCTGACCCGGGCCACAGGGGAGGCGTATAGTAGCTTAATGAACCCGATCATGTTTGGGCCAACTCCCATCGTCTCCAGCACCAGCCACGTGTAGTTCCAGGAGACCATGTCAAAGGCCTTTTGAGCATCCAGAGTAACCGCCACGGCTTGGGTATCTTGATTTATACGGGACATGACATTAAACAGTCTCCTTATATTATGAGAGGTGGACCTGCCGGGGACGAAGCCCGCTTGGTCCTCGTGGACCAGATAAGGCATAATGGGGAGAAAGCGGTTAGCTATGGTCTTAGCAAAGATTTTCGTATCTAGGTTCATGAGGGAAAGGGGCCTGTAAGACCCACATTTGTCGTCCGGTTTGCCAGGCTTGAGTAGTACCGTGATGACGGCCTCACGCATGGACGGGGGAAGAATAGAGGAGCGGAGCGCTTCGACCCAGACCTCGAGCAACTTGGGAGCCAGTATGGACACGTGTTCTTGATAAAACTCAGCCGTGAGGCCGTCAGGTCCCGGCGGCTTGCCTTTGGGCAGGTTAGATATGGAGGTTACTATTTCGTCCAGCGTTACCGGGGAGTCCAGCTGGTCGCGGGCAGCAGGGGAGATTTCGGTGGTGGGATCTGAGCAAGCAGCTCGCGCATGTGTCGTTCGGAGTGTTCGGGAGACTGGGAGTAGAGGGACCTGTAGAACTCGGTAAATATCTCCAAAATCTGTTGGTCAGCCCACTGTGCGTTGCCAGATGCATCTTTGATGGAGGTGATCTGAGCTCGGCCAAATTCCCCCCTCACCACTCCTGCCAATGTCTTCCCCCGTCTGTCACCCTCGCCATATTTCCTGGCAGCCTGTGGGCGGCTGAAGTACTGGACTTCATTGGTAGCGAGCGCATTGTACGCCTGCAATTCCTCGCTGATTTGGAGGAGTAAGGCGGGATCGGCGCCAGTGGAGCATTGCTGCTCCAGCTGTTTCAATTTAGCTTCAGAGCGATCAAGGCTGGCTCGGATAGCTTTCAGTACCCCGGCTTCCCGTGAGATGGACATCCCCCTAATGTATACCTTAAAGGCCTCCCATCGAACCGCGGCTGTGGTGTCCTGGAGAGAGTTGTGGTCGAAGAAGGATATAATGTCTGCAAGGATATCAGCCCTAAAGACAATGTCCCTGAGGGCCTCAGATTTGAAACGCCAAGTGCTCAGTGTCGGGGTGGGTATACCCAGCCTCACAGAAAGTGTGATAGGAGCATGGTCAGACAGAGTGCGGGGGAGAATCCAGGACCCCTCCACCCCTCCCATGGTTTCACTGGACACTAAGAACAGGTCTATACGAGACAAACTGTCGTGGACAGATGAGTAATAAGTATACTCCCGGGACAAGGGGTGTACTGTCCTCCAGGCGTCGCAGATATTGAGCGTCTGCATATGGCCACGCAACCTGCGTGCGGCACTTGTTAGGGCTCGAGAGGACGTGCCAGTCCTGTCCAGGACAGTGTCAAGAATAAGATTTAGGTCACCTCCCCATATGATCTGGACCCCCATGTAGCCCAACAGTATGGCAGTTACCGCATCGAAGAACTCAGGAGAGTCAACGTTAGGGCAGTACGTGTTAACAAGTAGGTATTCTCTATTCACCATCGTGCAGTGTAGTATGACATAGCGACCCTCGGGACACACGTAACTTTTGTGCAGGATGAATTTGATCGATTTGTGGATCATTGTGAGGACTCCCCTAGATTGGGAGGAGTAGGAAGTAAAGAATCTATTGGGACCCCACGACGGGGCCATGGTGCCCGGAATGTGGGCATTGGAGTGTGTCTCCTGCAGGAGTAGTATCTTACAGCCATGTCTATTAGCAAAGGCCATGATCTTGCGGGCCTTGGTGTGATTGCTTAATCCGCGAATTTTCCAGGACATTATGACGGTAGACATGTCAGTGGCGGATCTCTACTCCCGGTATACCCGTATCAATGAACATCCCAGGTATAGCAGCAGTGCGCACTATCGGGGTTGAGGTCGGGAGTGCGCTTATGTTTTGCCAGTGTGCGTGCCGTGGGCCCTAGTATGCCGTTTTTTCCAAATACCCCATTCCCACCCCCCACCCTCACCGCTGACCCAACTACAGCAGTGTAAACAAGACCCACCCTCAACTGTGCAGAGCCGGGCCGACCCCAACATGGCCCAGACTGCCCAAAAGCCCAACAGGGGCTGACCCAGAATAAGGGCATATGCAAAAACAGTGCAATCGCAGTGGGGTGCGCCATTGCCGTGCGGTAGCACGCTAGGAACCAATTGGTTCTGTTATAAAACGAACATTATTAGCGGGCAATACGTGGATACCCCAGTCCCACTCCATGGAGCGCAGGGAGCAACACACATATCACGGAGATCCAGCAACCCAGCCCAGGCGGAGCTATGAGAGGAACCATGTTCTAGTGGTCGTAGATAGAGGGCAACGGTTGCAACCAGACCACGGGAGCTGTGCATGTTAAAAAGCAGCAGGAGTAAGTGTGGGAGAATAACTTGGACGGGGTGACAGTTGCTCCTCAAGGAGCAATAATTAAGCCCACATAGGAGAGCATTGTATACAAATGGATACAGAGGTGTGATCACTCATGTATATGAACTGAGAGTGGCAGGACTAAATCCACACAATAGCATAGTATCAAGGCATCGCAAGGCAATCATAGAATTCACTCATTATTCATATTGTCATCAGCCGGAGGGTGGAGCGGAACATGTGCCTCGATGAATTTAACCGCCTCAGAGGGCACTGTAAAAAAGTATAGTTTGTCGTTGAACGTAAACTTCAAGCATGCAGGGAAGAGGATGGCATAGGGGATGTTCCTTTCCCTGAGGAGTTTCTTCACTCCAAGGAACTGGCGACGTTCCTGCTGAACTCCGGTGGAAAAGTCAGGGAAAATCCTGATGACCTGCGAGTCAAATCGCAACTCGCCTTTTTCCCGTGCGAGGCGGAGAATTAGGTCGCGGTCTTTGAAGCTCAGAACCTTGGCAATGATGGGTCTCGGAAAGTCACCGGGTTTAGGCCGGGGTGATAGCACCCTATGGGCCCTCTCAATGGTAAAGAAGGGAGACATATCCGGGTTACCCAGTAGTTCCCTCAAGAGATCCTCGATCGCCAATTCCAGTCGACCCTTCAGCGCATTTTCAGGGACACCAACGATGCGTATATTGTTTCTGCGCGACCTAGATTCGAGGTCATCACATTTGGCTTTAACCGCCTTCATATCCGAGACCAGAGTGGACACCGTGCCCTGGAGTGTAGATATATTATCTTCATTGGTCCCAATCCTGTTTTCGGTCTCTGTGATTCGAGCCCCCTGCTGATCCAGTTTGGCTCTTAGTGAGGCTACATTGGCATTGATGTCATCGAGCTTTTCATGAAAGGCTGCAAAGTTTCTAGCCATGGACTCCATTATCGCTGTGAGGTCAGTAGTGGGTGCCTCGGCGCATGGCGGTTCGTCAGCTGGGTCGCACGGTGCGTGGGCCGAGTCGGGTCTCAGGGCGGCTTTAGCGAATTTGTCCATGGCCCCGGTTTTATTGTTATTCCTCGATCTGTTGGACATCGTGGATGATATGGCAGGGCCCTGAGCGGCCAAAGTGAAGACTCGTGTGGGGAGATGCAGAAGAGGTTCAAGGCAAATGACAGTGGTCCGGCCCGCCGATTCAAACTGATCCTGACAGAGGCGGCAGGGGCTGCGGCATCAGGAAAGTATAGAGTAGCAGCAGGGAGGGCGCGATCCAACCGCCCTGGAGGGTGATGCTGGTGTCCAGAACAGACCCCGAGTGAGCACCATAAAGAGTACCAACCGAAGGAGTGTGGGCCTTAGTGCTTATGCGAGTATTGCATGGGGCCGTGGAGGTGATGACCAGCAGGGAAGCCGGGCCGCGCCAAAGTGTAGGCCCCAGTATTAGTCCGGGGTCGCCGGAGGGTGGCGGCAGCAGGCCGACCCGAGTCCGCCGGGACGCAGGGATACGGGCCCAGAGACAAACCAGAGCGGCGCGGGAGCTAGCCGGGGCCACCCGGCGCGGGGACAGAGGCCCAGGTCGAGGATGGCCTGTAGCGGATACGGGGCCTCCGGCGCGCCGCAGCCCCAGCAGCTCCTCACCTGGTATGCAGCCCGCAAGTGTCCAGCCAGGGAGTAGGTGTAGCTCCTCAGGTCTTCGGGTGTCGCCGGGGGTAGATCCGGTCTCAGCGACGGTACAGAGCTGAGGTCGTAGGGCGCAACCAGGCCGCAAATGTCAGACCAGCGGGGCCCCAGTCAAGCCCAGCAGCGGGCGGAGCTCATCCAGGAGGGGCGCACCGTCCAAGTGTCGAGCAGCGCGGAGGAGGGACAGCCAAGGGCCCCCCAGTACCGGGCCCCCCAGTCGGGCAGACCGGGCTAAGCGAGGCCCGAGGGCCCCGGCCCCAGAACGGGAAGAAAGTCCAGGATGGCTGGCGGCGCTCCTGGCACAGATCACAGGGCACCGCGATTTGCGTCTCAGCAGGCGGGTCAGTGGTGGGATGCGGCCGGGAAGGCCTCAAGGATCTCGCAGAGTAGATCTCCGGTTCCCAAGGTCCGATCCGAGCCAGGATCACAGCGACACGTAGCCCCAGCTATAGGGATGCCAGTGGGTCGGTCAAGTAGTCGCAGCACTGCATTAGCCCGCAGATGTTATCGGATGAAGAGCGGCTGTGCACGGAGCTCAAGAGCTAGGCAGCAATCTTGACGGCTGCTCAACAGCGCTCCCAGTATCATCTTCTTGTGGTGGTGCAGTCGCACTGTAGCAATGGTCCAATAAAACTTTACTGGATTCTCCAGACACATTCAATTCATGTTCTGGCCATTGGACATGAGCATCTCGAGTCTGAACACGCTGCGCCTGAATTAATAGTTCCTCCATAGTGTAAATGGTCTGGCAAGCAACATCTCTCATTTGCTTCACTGTCTGTGTATGTATAGTTCGTACACCCACGAGTAACTAGAGGACAGATTGGAAAAGGGATGTTCAGTTTAAACACAAGATTTTTATTTTTTTATTTTAAATATTTATTTTTAACTTTTTACTGCATCAAATAAACAGTGCTCCAACAGGGAGCCACATAATGCAATTCCCAACAACAGTTCCCCCGCCCCTCCGCCCCCCACCCCCACATGTCCACTGTAACTTTGATTGCCTCCATCCTTTGTCTGAGTTGGAAGGAAAGCTTTCCACGTTGCCCTTGTGTACCTTCATCCCATGGCCTCTCACTCTAGGGGCTCGGATTGTCCGAGTCTGAAGCTTCAGCATTGTTCATCAGGTAAGTGATGTATGGCCCCCAGATGTCGGGAGGGCGCGCATGCAAAGGCAGCGTTCGAATAAATTCGGTGTCCATATCTTGGCAGTATGTTATATCCTTTTCCCAGTCTACAATCTTGGGGAGTGAGTCACGACCCCACGACATAGCAATTCTTCTTCGTGCCAGCACCATGAGGAGTGCCGCTAACTTGCATGACGCTGGCTGTAGATATTTAGTGAGGCCGAGGAGCGGTCCCAGCGGTAAGGGGGTCATCTGCTCACCTATAATGTCGGATGTTATTTGTATAACGGAAGTCCAGAAGCGCTGGATGCCAGGACAGCCCCATGCCAGATGAAGAAAATCAGCGTTGGCAAATGCGCATCTCTCGCACTGGGCTGACGCTTCTGGGTGGTGTCTATGTTTCCTGACTGGAGTGTAGTATGTTTGGTGCACAAAGTTAAAGTGTATTAGCTTATATCGAGAATTTAACGCTACCTATTGAGTCTGTCGAAGAATATAGGCCCAGTCTTCCTCATTAATCGGTTCTTGTATAGCCGATTCCCACTTTCGTTGCACTTTAGGTTGAAGTTTCCGGGTGTCTCTTAACAAAGTTTTGTACAGAGTTGACACCAGTCTACCTTCACCTTGTGCTAAAATTGTGCTGTGTAACAGATCCCACATGGGGGGTTGCTTAGGGAATGTGGGAAATAGCCCCTGAAGGGTGTGGCGGAGTCTAAAATAGAGAAAGACCGCCATTTGAGGGGTCAGAAAGGTGCCCTCTGGGAAGAGGTCTCCCAGCGATTTTATCCCTATTTTATCTATCCATATCAGGAATACTCTTTCATTCGTGAGGGGGATGCCGGGGATGAATTTTATCGGTAACGGGGGAAAATCGTATAGCCACTCCGTATTCGCTAGCGATCTTCTTCCATATCGCATATGTGGATAGGACTGTGTTCAGCGTTTTATGCGGCACGGGAATGTGGCTTATTATGACTGCAGCTACCAGGTCGGGGGAAGCTAGGGCCCGTTCCACTTGCACATGTGGTCTGATGTAGTGGGTTGAGTACCAGTGGCTTAGGAATTGGGCTTGGGCCGCCCAGTAGTATTTCTCTATATCGGGGAGAGCCAAGCCTCCACTTGATATTGGTAATGTAAGTGTGTTGTACGCTACCCGTGCTGGTTTCCCCGCCCATAGTAACTCTAGGATCAAGCTCTTGATTTTTGATAAGAAGGATTTGAAGAGGAGTAGCGGGATATTCGTAAAGAGATACAGAAGTTTGGGGAGAATAACCATTTTTGTTAGTGAGGTCCTGCCCCACAGCGTTAGTGGTAGAGATTTCCATCTCTGGATACGTTCTTGTAATAACTGCAGTGTAGTTACATAATTGTCTCTAAATATCTCGTGATGGCTTCGCGACATATTGATCCCCAAATAGCGCACCTTCGCGTTTTCCCATTTAAACCCGTGGTCATCTGCAAACTCTGAAGTGCAGGGGGTCAGGGGGAACACTATGGATTTGGAATGATTGGTTTTGAGGCCTGACATTAACCCGAATTTTATCACCTCTCGCATTACAGGGTTGAGATTGGTTTGGGGGTCACTGACGAACAGCATGACGTCGTCAGCATATAAAGAGACGATTAGTCTGTGAGGACCCAGCTTTAACCCTCGACATAATTGCTCGGCTCTCAGCCTTGAGGCCAGGGGTTCCATCACCAGGGCAAAGATAAGGGCCGAGAGTGGGCAACCCTGTCACGTTCCGCGCTCCAATGTGATCCCTGTGGATCTGGTGTTCCCTAATGTGATGTATGAGCGTGGTCAGTTATATAACAAAGCTACTAGTTTCAGGAAGAAGTTACCCAGACCCATCTGCCTTAGTGTTGCGAACATGAAGGGCCACTCTACTGAATCAAACGCCTTCTCGGCATCTAACAGAACTGCTATTGCCTGTTGCGTCGGGTCCAGGGCCTCAATGACGCCAAATAGTCTCCTGATGCCGTATGTTGTACTACGCCCCGGGATGAACCCGGCTTGGTCGCCCAGCACCAGTGCTGGCATCAAGGGGAGTAATCTGGTCGCCAGAATTTTAGCTAGGATTTTGTTGTCTAAGTTGATTAGTGAGATCGGCCTGTACAAAGCACAGTTTTCTGTAGGTTTGTCAGCTTTGTGCAACATCATTACATTAGCCTCACGCCTCGTGGGAGGGAGTTTCCCTCGCTCCACCGCCTCTTCATAGACTTGAAGAAGAAGGGGGGCCACCATTTCCACGTGTGCTTTATAGAACTCACCATTGAGTCCATCAGGTCCGGGGGCTTTGGTGTTAGGCAAGGATTTGATTGCTATCTGAATTTCTTCGAGTGATATGGGCGCGTTCAAGGGTTCGCGCAGGTCTTGGCTCACCCAATATAGTTCCGTGTCATTGAGGTACTCTTGTATCGCGTTGGGATCTGATGCTCCTTTTGAGCTATACAGGTTTTGATAGAATTCTCGGAATACGTTGGAGATCTCCTCTTCTGTGTAAACCTTCTGACCTTGCGTATCTGCGATACATTCAATGCGGGGTGGGACTTTGTCTATCGTTAGTAGCCGGGCCCGCAGTGCACCTGGTTTTTGCCCCTCTCCGTACTGTCTGATCTGTTGCCTGCGACCCAGGAACTTCAATTCGCGGTCCGCTGTCTCCCTGAACCCCAAGAGTTCTTTTTTGAGCTCGGCTTGAGTGCGTGGATCTGGGGCATTGGAGAGTTTGTGCTCTAGTTCCTTCAGACGAGGCTCTTTACTGAATAATTCCCCCCGGATCGATTTCAATAAGCTATTTTCTTTAGTCAGGCAAATTCCTCGTACATAGCACTTGAGCGTTTCTCAGATGGTGCACGCCGAGTCGACTGAGTCTTGGTTGATGTCCAGGAAGGAGACTAACTCTTGTCGTAGTTCTGCTGCAAATACGGCGTCTATGAGTAAACCGGGTTTGAACCTCCAATTGAGGCCAGGTACTGCTACACCCGCCAGGGTAACCTCTAGTACAACCATCGAATGGTCGGAGTAAGACCTTGGAAGGATATGGCACGCACCCCATTTGAATGGGCTATGGGAGGATGCCAGGATATAATCGATTCTGGAACTGGTGTTGTGCACGGCTGATCGGAAGGTGTAGTCCCTGCTGTCTCGGTTGTGTCTTCTCCACATGTCAGATAGATTGAAGGTCTGACAAATATCTCGAACCTGAGTACTGGCCTTGGATGGGTTTCCCGATGTATTACGGGATTTGTCGAGCCTGGGATCAATTGTAGTGTTGAGGTCCGCACCCCACACCACAGTCGTTGCGTTGGTCGCGTCTAGATGGGACATTATCCAGTTGAAATGATCAGGTCCATCTGTGTTCGGTGCCTATGAGTTCACAAACACCACCTCTTTCCCGGCGATTATTCCTTTCACCATTAGGGCCCTCCCCTCAGCGTCTTTCTTTGACTCAATAAAGCTGAAATTAGTTCTCTTGTCGATTAGGATCGCGACACTTCTGGCGAATGAGGAGTAGGATGAGAAGTACCGATGGCATCCCCATGATCTGGCCCAATGTTGTTCCGACGAGGGCAGCAGATGAGTCTCTTGGAGTATCGCTATGTTAATTTTGTGTCTCCGAAGATATTGAAGAATTCTCCTCATTTTCGTAGGCTGGTTGCCGCCACGTATGTTCCAGGTGGCGATTTTCAACGTTGCCGATGCCATCTAGAGGGGTCAATGTAATCATGTCGAGCCAGGGCTCGCGGGATTGACTGGGGTCGCTTTCCATAGAGGAACAGGGAGGACTTGACAGTTGTTAGGAACATAGTTCTTCGTGTGACTGTCGTGGAACGGGGGTATGCGGGTTGTGGCGGTTTTGCTGAACTAACTTCCCTCCCCTGCACGGGCAACCCCCAACAGGCCCGTGATGAACAATCCCATGTTAACAGTACAACTAGCATTGCTGTGCTCGGGGCGCAGGTGGCCCTCCAACAGGAGGCTGGCTCCCTTCTTCGGATGCAATATTGATCTGTGGTGGTTGTTTCTAGTCAACCATGAAGTCTTGTGCCGCCGCTTTGGGTATCCTATGGGTAAATTTTACGGCGGGTTTCTTCTTGGTCTGTCGCCCCTTTGTGGTCTTCCGTTGAGAGTGGCGGGTCTACAGCCGGAGCGATCCAGGTAGTCGCTTGTCTCCTCTGGGGTGTTAAAAAACTGAGTTCTGCCCTTGTGTTGAATACGGAGTTTGGCCGGGAAGAGCATGGAATATTGTATCTGGTTCTCTTGTAACCTGCGCTTCACTGCTGTAAACGATCTTATTTGCACTTGGACAGCTTGGGAGAAGTCCGGGAAAAACTGGATCTTGTCGCCATCGTACTGGAGATCCCCTTTTTCCCTAGCCGCCCGTAGGATAGCATCTCGATCCTTATAGTTGAGCAATCTCGCTATGATTGGGCGGGGATTTGCCCCCGGGATCGGTCTGGTGTTGGGGACTCGATGAGCTCTCTCCACGACAAACAGTTTGGACAGGATGTCTGTACCAAAGAGGTCCATACATAACTTTTCAACGTAGTCTTCCATTTTCGCGGTGAGTTGTTGTTCCCTAACTCCCACGATCCTGATGTTGTTGCGCCGAGAGCAGCCTTCCAAGTCCTCGTTCTTTGCGTTTACTGCTTTCATTTGCACTTCTAGGGAGGCCACTCTGGATGTTAGGGCCGCTGCACCATCGTCGAGGTCAGACACTCTCTGCTCGACTGTGTCCAGTCTGTCGGCGTGTTTGTCCAGCCGGTGCTGGAGTAGGTCGACCTTGGAGGAGAGTGCGTCGAGTTTGCTTCCTAGACCCCCGATCCCGGCCTTAAATTCAAGGAGGATTTCCCTGATGTCGAACCCGTGGGCCTCCTCTTCATCCTGGGCTGCAACCTGGATGGGAGATTGCGCTCTGCTGTTCGAGGTGGTTGCTTTGGTCGTGAAGCTACCCTCGAAGTTCAGCTTTTTTTGAGATATGTCTGTTTTCCTCGAGGTCGCCATTGGTGCCTGCGTTGCGGGAGCCAGGGGGCAGAGGGAGGCAGGTCAGGGGTCCGGGGTCGCCCGGTTTGTCGTTTTTCCAACGGTGTGACTTTCTGTAAGTCTTGCCGTTGGGCCGGTTCGGGCCGTTTGGCCACAGTCCGTGCTGTATATTACGCTTCCTCGAGTTCTGGCGGTGTTACACGGAGGTGTCAGGGATTCACATGGGATCTCTTTTGCGAATGAGTGCTTGCGAAAGCGGGGGGGGGCGCCGGTTTTGCCTGCCGATCCACCGTGGGCGTTATATACAGCTTGCTATCTGCTGAGCAGCGCGCCCGTAGGAGGCCCTGGGTCGCGTCACCCCGAGTATGTCTTTCCGATATGTTGTTTACTGTTCACGTGGGCCCAGGCTCGTGGACCCCCGCGCTCTTGCACTTTCTCGTAAACTGAATGTCACTCGGGAGAGCCGGGGATCCACCTGGGACGTGCGAGCGAGGGTGCGAGGGTGCACGGGGCGCGCGTACCTGTTCCTCTGCGGCGTTCGTGTTGGTTCTTCCAGGTCTCTGCAGGATTTTCCTTCGTCTCGGCAGCTCCGCGCCCGCCGACTCCTCGGGGGGCCAATGCACCGACGGGGCTCAGCCGGCGCCGCCCGATCGGCACCCTCGAGTCTCAGGCCCGCTCCGCTGCCAGCAGTCCTCCTCACGCGGGCTCCTCTGCGCCTGGCCTGTGACTGTGCCCAGCTCGCACGGGGATGAGGGGGGGGGAGCTCTTCACCGTCGAGGAATCGGGACTCGGCGTCCGAGGGTCGACGGATGAAATACCACGTTCTGCTCGGTTTTGCCTTGGCTACAAACCGGAGGCGACTGCGGACAATTTGCACACCACAGATGCTTCGATTGGTCAGGATTTTAGGGGAGCTCCGCGGAGCTCACAGGGAGGCCGCCATCTTGGACGGCTCTCTAGCGCCCTCCTTAGTTTAAACACAAGATAAAGTATAGTACAATTGACAGAAAAAAACATAATATAGTGCCCAGCACAAAACGATTTCTAAAAATATGACCTGTTTGTAACTAACCTTATTTTTGTTTCTTTTCTTTGCAACCTTCTTGACTCGAACTTCAACAATTGCACGCTGTTGCTCCGATTAGTTTCCACATGTCTTCCCTTCCTCTTGCGCTGCAACGACTATATTTTCTGGATCCGCATAGACAGCACGGAATGACGCTCCATCAACTCCCTGAAACATAGTACTTTCATTACTAGGTATCACAATATTGAAAACATAAAACACACATGAGGACGACTACACAGGTACATCTCAATAGCGAAACACGAATTAAACATTGTGTTGAACAAGCGACAAGTATTCGAGCTCTGATGATGTAGTTCGATGGAACTGTCAGTATCCATACCTCTGGCTCAGCATAGACTGCCATGAATGATTTCATTGGAGAGGGCGCCTCAGCAACTCCCTGAAACACTACTTGCATTAGTATGGTTTTCAATATTGTAAACATAACACACACTTGGTGTCGACAGGCACAGGTACATATAAAGAGATAACCACAAATGATGCATTGTCTAAAAGAATCACTGGATATCTAAATATGATCCGATTTAATCAACTTATTTCTCCGATTTCTTTACATCTGCATCATCTACAAGGGATGTTGTGATTGTAGAGGAAGCTCCGTCGTCTCCCTGAAACACAGTACTTGCATTAGTATGGTTTTCAATATTGTAAACATAACACACACTTGGTCTCGATGGCACAGGTACATATAAAGAGATAACCACAAATGATGCATTGTCTAAAAGAATCAATGGATATCTAAATATGATCCGATTTAGTCAACTTATTTCTCCGATTTATTTACATCTGCATCATCTAAATGGGATGTTGTGATTGTAGAGGAAGCTCCATCGTCTCCCTGAAATACAGTAATTGCGTTAATAAGGAAGAAAGTATAGCAAATGGAATCACATTATATGATCATGCTCGATGGAGCTGTCAGTATCCATACCTCGTGCTGCTGAAGAATATCTATGGATGTTGTAAATGTAGTGCGCACTTCCGAAAGCTGTTGCGCCGATTCGTATATGCATGGTCCCACTTCCACTTCCCCTGGAATTACTTCTTTAATGTTAGGCTCCGCATCAAGTGCAGGGGTTGACACTCCATCTACTGCCTGAAACATTGTACTTGCATTAGTAAGGATTACAATATTGAAAGCATAACACACACTTGGGGTCGACCGCACAGGTACATATCAATGGCTAACCACGAATGAAACATTGTGTAGAACAATCAAACGACAAGTATTCCAGCTCTGATGATATCCGCATGTCTCCCCTTCCTCTTGCGCTGCAACGACAATATTTTCTGTATCCGCATAGACAGCACAGAATGAGGCTCCATCGACTCCCTGAAACATAATATTTTCATTACTGTGTATCAAAATATTGTTAGCATAAAATGCACGTGAGGACGAACACACATGTACATCTCAATAGCCAAACACGATTTAAACATTGTGTGGAACAATCAAACGACAAGTATTCGAGCTCTGATGACCTAGTTCGATGGAGCTGTCAGTATCCATACCTCTGGCTCTGCATGGACTGCCACGAATGATTGTCTTGAAGAAGAGGCATCAGCAACTCCCTGAAACACAGTACTTGCGTTAGTATGGTTTTCAATATCGTAAACATAACACACACTTGGGGTCGACGGCACAGGTACATATAAAGAGATAACCACAAATGTTGCATTGTCTAAAAGAATCAAGGAATATTTAAAAATTATCAGATTTAATCGACTTATTTCTCCGATTTCTTTACATCTGCATCATCTAAATGGGATCTTGTGATTGTAGTGGAAGCTCCATAATCTCCCTGAAACACAGTACTTGCGTTAATAGGGAAGAAAGTATAGCAAATGGAATCACGTTATATGATAATGCTCGATGGAGCTGTCAGTATCCATACCTCATGCTGCTGAAGAATATCTAGGGCTGTTGTCAATGTGGTGTGCCCTTCCGAAAGCTGTTGCGCCGATTCGTATCCGCATGGTCCCGCTTCCACCGGAATTACTTGAATGTCAGGCTCCGCATCAAGTGCGTGGGTTGACGATTCAACAACTGCCTGAAACATAGTATTTGCATTAGTAAGGATTACAATATTGAAAACACAACACACGCTTGGGGTCGACCGCACAGGTACATATCAACGGCTAACCACAAATGAAACATGGTGTAGAACAATCAAACGACAAGTGTTCCAGTCCTGATGATCACGGTCAGTTGAGCTGTCAGTATCCATACCTCGGGCTGCTGAAGTACATCTAGGGATGTTGTCAATGTGGTGGACGCTTCAGCATCTCCCTGAAAGACAGTACTTGCATTAGTATGGATAACACTAATTATAACTGAAAACAAACACCAGGGGACGACAACTAAGGTGTATATCAATTGGAAAGCACTAACCAAACATTCAGTAAAATAATTACACGATACATAAAAACTATTACTTGACATGCATAAAACAAGTCTGTAGCGGAATAGCTAAGTAAGATTGCCTGATACGCGCTAGAAGTGGTTGATAACTGCATGGATAGCCAAGCAGTTGTAAAGGTAAATTATTGTTTGATAATGAAATGCCAATATTAAAAATTGCCATGTCCAGAGAGGCGGATGAAGCTGACAGAATACTTGAGAATAATGCTATTGAAAATGCGCAATATAGTACAGTTCCCTGTGCCCATAAATAGATTTCTTTTGGGGGTTATAAAATCGAAAAATAATTTATTGATAAATGTCATTATTCAAAAAGCTATATACTCAAATCGATATCGAAAGTATTAGAAGGGACACAACACCTAAAATATCAATTAATCCATTCGGCTACCTACACACTACCGCAAGGCCTAAAGCTAAATCCGGACACTTGACTCACCAGTGGCGGAATGTGGACGAATAGAGTTGGAATAGCGTTTGTGTCATTCGCTGTTTATTCTTCTTTGTTACCCAAGATGTGGCGTACATGTTAGAGGAGAAGTGCCGGCTGCAGATGCGGTATCGATCACCCCTCTTGTCCTCAAAGACTTGTTGGACTCTACTTTAAAGCTCATCCAATGGATATTCGCAAAGTCTGACCCATTCTCTTATTCGATCAACAGTTTTAGGGAATACATGCATTGTAGTGCCTTCAGATTTAATAATAATAATTTGGCATTTTATATAGCGCTACAAACCCTCAGGTATCAGAGCGCTGCTTATTATTACCCACGGTGCCTGGTTAACATGGGTCTTCGAAGGGCAACCGCTAATCGAACAGGCAGGCATTGTTGAAAATTCTGAAAGGTAAATATCAAGATTATTATAAAACCTTGACGAATAAAAATGTCATAAAAAAGTAAATGAACCATACCATGTTCAATGCAAGGTTTGTTTTGGTCGCTGGAACTATACCAGTTCATCAAGTGCGGCTTAGTATTTGCATTACTATCACAAATAAAAAAAATGATGGAACTAAACTCTGAACATGTGACTCGTCCCTTGGATGTACTGACTTGCACAAGAAGGAAGCATGCTTACATTATAGACACGACCCGCCAAGGATGCAATTCGATGACCATTTACACAGATGAAAATAAATAGATCTATTGATAGCATAACAATTGAAACTCAAGTCAATAGCAATGAGACCAATGAACATAGCACTATTGAGTACTCTACACGCAAATAGATAGAAATTTAAAAATGACCGAAATATGACTGTGATACATGGCCTTACCTTGACCAACAAACAGTTAGATTCAGCAAGCCCAGTAGTTTGTGGCAGGAGAACAGGTAGATGGCCGCAGCTAGCATACCGACGAGTTTGCTCGAAGCGCTCACAGAAGTTCACAGATAGCACGACGACTGGCAGATTAGCATCAATCTCAGTGGTTCTCAGGTAGCACGTTCAGGAGTTGACTTGCAAAGCACAAAGATGTTCTTATGAGACATATCAAGTGGTTTATAAAGTATTAGAAACAGGGGTGTGTTTGTGAATGAATGACGTGTATGTGTCGTGGTATTATGTGGTTTGCCGGGGGGGGGGGCCGAGTGAGGGGGGGATCCTGGCCGGAGACACGGGGTCTGAGGAGGCCATGTGAGCGATGGCCCATGGGCGTGGGAAACCTTTTGAAGTGTAGATGCTGTTTAGCACCTTGGCCGTTTGCGCCCCTGACAGCCCCCTAAGGCAGCGAGCATCCACTGGCGCGAACCGCCTTTGATAGGGGGGGTGGATGGGCAGGTGGGCGTGCAGGCAAGGCACAGGAAGACTTCTGAATGGAGACGCACTTATGTGGATTGCAGGAGGCGACCAGAGGGGGCATCCTGGCCGGAGACATGGGGTCTGAAGGTGGACATGGGAACAATCACCCATGAACGATAGACAGCTTTGAAGTGTACATGGTGTTTGGCACCTTGACCGTTATCGTCCCTGACAGCACACCATGGCAGCGCTCATACCCAGGTGCGAACTGCTTTTGATAGGGGGGGTGGATGGGCCGGTGGGCGTGCAGGCAAGGCACAGGAAGACTCTTGAATGGTGACACACTTGATTCATTTAAAAAATCGAAACAACCGTTGTTAAAATATATGTGGTGGTTTATTTTGTTTCTTATTTTGATGGCACAAAAATACAAAACTTTACACATTGTACAGGTCAGGTTGCAGCACAGCGAGGGAAAATCCCCTGTACTGACTGCTGTCACTGGGGAAAGTTTGTCTTATGGCAGCAACGGCACAGGCGGGTATTACTCTTTGAACGTGGTGTCCAAGCCTCCCGTGAAGCCACCATGTAAAGGAACGATAGGCCAGCAGCCTGTACCACCTGTGAAAAAGAATGATACAAACTGTTTTTAAATGACCAAGATCAGTTTATTAAACCTTTGTTGTCAATGACAATTCTTGTAACTAATGGCATTCTGCTCGGACAAATGCTGTCTAGACACTGCACACTATTGAACGACTTTCATGCGTTACAATGAAATGTATATGTAATTATGAATATAGGAGACGACCATGAAATAGTAGCGTCATCACAACCATAGTATACTTACTCGTTACTCGGATTACGAGGACGAACAGTTGCGTGAAGTTCGTGCATAAGCACCATCATTATTTTCAACACGGACCGTGTAAGGCAGGCTGCCCTGAAGTCTGGCAGCTCGGTTATGCATTGCGGCCGTGGCTCGCCTTCCGAAATGTAGGCCACGCATTCCGAGTTTTCACAGCAGCAGCAGTTCTCGTCCTCGGTTGGCATTAGCTCTCACCGATTGCATGTGCACCAGGTGGAAACACCGTCCATGCGACTAGGTCCATTGTCTTCATCCGTTGATTCGTCCTGCCAACTGCCGTCTGAAACCCCATCGTTTTCACATGTTTCCCTTTCCAGTAGTTCCTCCTCGGTATACTCAGGCTCGTACATGTAGGGCATTATTGTAGCCATTGTGTGGTAAACAAACTAAAATAATTTATAGCAATGGCACAGGTGTTCACACGGGCTACAAGCGGTGAAGGTAGCTGACCAGAGCACAGAAACGAGTCACAGAATACTCAAAGTAACACAGAGAGAGGAATGGAATTGAAAATCTGCTGCTGTTTGTTGTCAAACGGTCTGTTTATACTTATTGAGTAAAGAGGCGTCCTGCCATTTCCATGGCGACATGTCATTAGCTGAAGCGCAGCGAATGTTGACACGAGACGTGCTTTGGCGTTCTGAAATGGGCAGTACGCTTCTGCTGATGACAGGCTCAGGGGCGGGGGATATGATTTAGTGCCGCAAAAGCAGGTCACCCAGGGCGATGGGACAAGTGATAGGATTATCACAAAATGGATGCGCGCTGCTGCTTGTTTTTGTGTGTATTTAATGGACGAAAACTCGGGTAAGGACCATAGGAAATGTTTCTAATATCGAGCGACTTAGGCTTAAAAACACATGGCCGACCCGTAGGGCCAATAAAACTTTCTGACCAAACCATTCCTTTAAGAGCCATTCGACTAATGACTCTCCAGAACAGATATGTACTTGACATGATCACAGCGATGGATGGAGGAGTTTGTGCAAAAATCGGAGAATCATGTTGCACATTTATACCTTCTCATGACGAAGAAAATGGAACCTTAACAGAAGCCATAGGTATGCTAACAAACCTGTAGAACCAGATGATCGGCGAAACTGACGAAGTTGATGATGACAGCTGGTTTGGATCACTATTCTCATGGGTCCCACAATGGATGGCAGATATATTCAAGTTCCTGGGAGCCCTGCTATTGATGTTACTACTAGGATTTTGTGTTATCAAAACAATAATCTCACAATGCCGAAAACTGCGAAGAAATCCATAGGGATGAAGATCATGATCGATGTCAAACCAGGATGGAAGCCCAGAGACCTGACTGATGATGAAATAAGAGACTTTGTGAAAGCCAGCGAATATGCGCCAGAAGGAACAAAGTTCCTGTACCCCAAGAAACATAGAAATTATGAAGGAAAATGAATCTATTGCAGCCCAAATGGACAATGTCAACTAATGACATGGAATATAGACGAACATGTGAAAACAGCAGGAAACTTGAAAGGAGTGATAAAAATATGGACTCCAAAAAGACATTTCTTCACACCATCATGTACAAACCCGGAAGACGAAGACATGAATACGGAAAAACCAAGTAAGAAGAACCCAAAGGAGGAAGCAGAAGTGGTCGGTGAACCGACCAGAGGGGGGAGTGTAGAGGAGGTCCCAGACATAGCCTGCACTCCAGCCACCCATTTTGAAGTACCAGGAACGTACACACCGAGATATGTGACATATGATGAACAAATAAACCAGCAGAGAGCTGCACTAGGGCTCTGCCCAGTGCCCACCAGAAGAGAAATGCCTATTGAAGTGCCAATAACCAGACAACCATGGGCAGTAAGGTATCCATTGAGACAACCGCAACAGCAGCTGACACGAAATGAAGACTACTTGCAAACTGTCCTAGAAGAGACCTAAAGGGCCTTAATTGAAGACGAATGGTGACAGCACAAGGCCCCGAACAGACTCACAGATGAAAGAAACGACAACCAAAAAGGTGATAAAGAAAGACGAAATATTACGAATAATGACGTAATGGACTTAGAAGAAGAGACAATGTTGAAATAATAAAGGAACGTAACTATAAAGCAGGATGAGAATATGCAACTAGCTAACGCCTGTAAATAGGCTTGGAACGCAAGAAGCTAAGAAAACAGTACTGCTTGCTATGCTTAGTAGAAGAATAGAGCGGCAAGCGTCAACTTTATATCTACCTCAACGAAGCACATTATATAGGTGCGGATCCATTTTATACAAAAGCAGAATTAAACCCAGGTTGCTAGGGGTCAAAGAGGCCAGGATTTGTATGCCAGCACAAAGCCAGTCGAAAGAGCGGAATCGAAACTCAGCAAGAGGCAGCTCGTGCCTGAGAAGTCGAGGTCAAACCAAGTGAGGGAGGCAGACAGTAACTTCTGAGAATCGAAACTTAAGAACAGAGCAGCCTGCCCCGCGAAGGTCGAGATAAGGAGGCCCAGGCAGGTGGCGGGCCTAAAGGAGAATTAAATGCACAAATAGAAGGAAAAAAGAAGCAGATTCACGGTGTGCTAACACGTGACCAGCCGAGAGCGAAGAGGTACCAACGTCTGATGTCACCCAAAACCAGAAGATACCACAACTTTTCCTGACAAGAAGCTACAGTTTCGAGGCCATCCTCAGCCAACTAATTGACACATAGCCCTAAAGTACTGATTAATGGAAGGGAGGCAGGGTGAATCATGGGGCATGCCACATCTGGGTGACAATTCTGCATGCTGGTAATTAAAGTGGAGATTTATGCTTAGGGTTGTAGCCAGCCCAATCACAGTGGGCCAAATAATCTAAGGTCCTATAGATAGTAGTACCAATGAGACGTCATACTTTTAGTGACGTTTGCATGAGTAATGTAGAGGGAAGGGCGTAGACGCCTACCCGATAAGAGTTATCCAATCCTCACACTCCGTTACCATATACAGATATAGCACCTATACTTAAGTTAGCTTTTCCAACCAATAGAATTGTATGACAAGCTTTTGAGTGTTACACGTCAATGATGACAAATTTTTACTATAACTATTGCTGTTTGAATGAAGATTGTCGGGAGTTGAAGCGAGACGGGCGATCGCATCACTGTTGGTTTCCATGTTTCCCCGTTTCTTTTACTTGTCAACGGACTTCCCTTTGTCCTTTTTGATTGGTGTTGGAGTAAGAGAATCCCGCACCCCATCCACCTCAAGGTGCAGCTATGTCGTCTTAAAGTACTCGAGGGTGAGCTCTGATCCTATGGGCCCATCAGAGGTCACTCCGCCCTCCTGTACAGAAGTTAGGCAAGGGGAAGATAAGGACGCACAAGAAAGAAAGGATAAGGAACGAAAGAAAAGATTGAAAGAGGATGAGCAAAAAAAGAAATGCAGGGAGCGACGAGAACAGATATATCAGGAAGAACAAGAGAAAATTGAAGAATGGGCAGAAGAACAGAGAAAGTATGACAATAGACAAAGAGCGATAGAAGAAAGGGACAGGAAGGAAATAAAGAGAGCGGAGGAAGAAGCACAAAGACTAATGGACAAAAGATTACAGAGACAAAGAGAAGAAGAGGAAAGGAGGGAAAGAGTAAGGAGATCAGAAGAACAAAGGCAAGAGGATTAAAGAATTAGAAGGGATGTGAGAAAGCAAAGGGAAGTAGATGAAGAAATAGAACGAAAGAGGAGACAGTGAGGTTTCAATGCCAGTCTCATTCGTAAAGAACAAATGAGGCAGAGCCTAGAAATACGATGGGACAGAGTGGAGGAGATTCTTCCGATAAAGGAAGTAAAGTCAGCAGTACCTACAGTAGCATTAGAAGAAGAAAGATTTGATGTGGAAAGCAATGGAGAGAGGATCGATAAGGTCTATCAACAGTTAAGGCAAGTTAGCGAGTATGGAGCTTGAGGGAACGATGATCGATCGCCAGTACCTCAATCACGAAGGGAGGAGGGAAACCTATTCAGCGAAGAACGTCGGTTATTGTCTTTGTTCAGACTGAACCTAGATAAGGGTGAAGGGGATGATAGTCACACCAGTTAGGGCCCAGACATGTCAGATGAGGAAAAAGAGTCCAGTCTTGGGGCAGAAGGAGGGAACACTTGCGCCCCTAAAGGAAGTCTACAAATGGAAGTGAGATGGTCAGATGTGGAACAGTCTAAGTATAGAATGCCAGATCCTATAGCATATCCTGAGCATCCCTGAGGACGATCGTGTAGTGAGAAAGAAGATTCTCCACCAAATGTATGCAGGTTAAGATCATTACAGACGAGGAGACAGAAAGGGGTGATTATTCATACCATGGATAGACTAATAGTGGGATCCGATTATGGAACCGGGTTTACACAGTTTCCTTTGTTAGTAAGGGGGGGGGCAAAACCGCAATACATTCCATTGCCACAGATGGACAAGGATAACTTAAAATGTAAGCGCCCTAGTTTGGCTTCAGGGGCTGGGAAATGGATATACGAATAAGAGAAAATGATAGGAGAAAACACGCTGGCCATAGGGGACATAAAAGGTCTACTGGCAGCTATACTTGGGGAGAGAGCTGGTGACATTTGGAGAAAAGTGGGATATTCAAGCGTAACTGCACAAAACACAGCGCACATTGTAGAGCAGACTTTTGGAGGGCTCTCAGAGTACAGTGTCCTGACACATGAGCTATGGGTGCAATTATGACATGAAAATGAAGGAAGATGAAGACCCTATTGCTTATATTCCGGAGAAATGGCAGCTTGAAACTCGCGAGCCATGGGAAAAGACAGTGGCATTATTTTACCATATTTTATGTCAGGGGTTGCCTGAGCCAGATTACTCCACAAACAGTAATTGATTAAAAAAAATTATTTAACAATTACATCTCAAGTGACATACTATTCCATTTATTGTACACTGAAAATAGTTTCCATGCAAAAGCTTTAAAGTGGTTTTGGTTGAACATTGTGAAGAGAGCCACACATCATTTGAATCTTGAAGTCAACCTTTCAACAAGTTTGGGAGGGCAAACCTCTTTTGCAATGTTCCGTGGTATAGACTGGGCCCTGGAAACAAAATCTGGATCAATTCCATGCATTTGCATGGCCAGCACATACAATGTCAGATCTTTCACAAATTCAAAATCCATCTGCTGGACGATTGGCTTTGCCACCCGCTGTTTGCTTCTTTTAGTAAACTCCTTGTTGTAACGAGTTATCCCAAAAATTCCTGCAGTTTTTGCTTGTTCCCTTACAATGTTCTTGTTGTGTGCAAGTACAGCCAGACTTGTTCTGGCCTCCATACTGTCTATGCCAAAATGCTACCTTTTAGACCTGCACTTTAGGCACATATTAGGGAACACCTCCAAATCTCCAGTGTTGCAGAACTCGGAGAGTCCCCTCATGTCTCTTGAGAGCGTTTTATTGTCATACACAATCTTGTCAAGTGCTGTGTGAAGGCGGAGCCAGGAGCCAGCCACCCTTTCTTATGCTCCAGCTCCTTGCTCAATGGTCCATGTGCAAATTCATGGAAATGTTTGTTTTCTTTCCAAGAGTGTATGTTAGAACAATGGTGCATGAATGAACACCATGTTTCATGCAGAATGTCTACAGATCCATCACAAGTTTCTGAGCTCCCTCAAAGAGGGTTGCTGATAAGACTGTGACCAATTTGAGATGTTTTCTTTAGCCTTTTTTTCCAGCAGCGGTCATTTTTTTAAAAAATTGATTTTGCGACGTGCCATACATCATATTGATGCTTTATGTTTGGGAACTGCTCTTGCGTGTCCTTGGCTATTGAAATGTGCCTGTCAGTGGCTATCAGGTCTATTTGCATTCCTCGGGATTGCATAAGTTGAATGGATTTAATTAAACCATATTTTACCATGGCAACAGAGGATGTACAGTCAGATACTTGCAGGACAGCAGATCTCACTATTTTTCTGGTCTCCATGTCTTGGAAGTGGTAAGTGCAGTATTTAGCAGAAAAACCTGGACTGTCACAATGTCCATCACCAGTAAGCCAGAGCCTTTTGCCAGTGAGAGCATTGTTAATTGACATCTGTTTGAGTGTCCATGCCTGGCTAATAGCAGGGAACAGGAAATCCTTCTGATATTTGTAGTACTGGGTTTTTGAAAGGAACTCGAAGTCCCACAAATTTAGAAACACTTCAAATTGTACTTTAATTTGATCCGCTAAACAACAAAGCAGATGAACAAAGCCAATTTCCAGCAGGGGCTTTTCCAAGTATAGGTTGAGTTATGGTGGTGTAGACAGCTACCCTTGATCTTCAGGTTGGTGCCTATGACTACACGAGTAAACTTCATAAATGGCTCCCCACAAATATGCCTATGCAATTTATGATCACATTTAATCATTTTCATAATCTTGAGCAGGCAGGAATCAAATACAATGTATTTTGGATCCTTTAATAGCCAATCGCCCTGAAGTATACTGGTTTGCGATTCCATGGTGGAGGATAAGTCCTCAACACTAGGAAGAGGGAAGTCTACATCACAAGCACAATCGTCAATCAGTAGCGAAGATGCTTTGCTTATTTCTGTGTGTGATATTTCCGATTTTTCCACATGTATTGGGGAAACAGGCAATATTTTCTGTTTCTTAGATAGCATTTTTTAGAGGGTGTGGATTGTTTGAGCTGTTCTGCAAGCACTTTTGAAACATATTCTGTGTGTCTGTTTCTTCTGTTTCTTCTGGGTGATGTTGTGTGCTGGAACAATGATCCAGGGTTACTTTCCATGGGTCACTGCTGACATTTAATTCAAATTCCGGTCTCTGGGCATCTGCATCACGACACTCAATCTTGCGAGGAACATGCTGAGCCTCAAAATGTAGCTGCTCCCAAGTGATAACGGTTTGGCAAGCGACATTATTAGTTTGTGTAGTTGAGTCTTTATGCTCCTCTTCTTCCTAGACCTCTAATCCAAGAGAAAAAAAAATGCTTAATTTATAGCACACATACAGAATATATAAATTACAACATGAAAATGTAATATCATAAAATAACTGATACACTTATTTTTTTTAAAACCCTTTCTGTTGTGTATCCTTTTTTCTGAATTTTCCTTGAAAGAGTCAAATTGGATTTGCCGACCAACAGACCAAGCTGAAAAACAGCATTTTGAAATTGTATAAACCTTAAAATGTTCTCTTCCATTTAAAGAATCATATATACATATATAACACAATGTCACTATGGAAACCATTAGAAGATATTAAACATTACATCACAGTTAAAATGGATAACTCATATTTTACAATATCTCATGTATACCTCTTGTCCATGTGTCTCTTCAATTTCGACCGCTTCAGTAGTACATTCCTTGTAGATAACAAATTCAAAGAACATTGATTAAATTGATTACATTTGAAAACTGTACCTGAAAACCTTCAGAGATGTTCCAGGGAGTTGGTGTGAGATAATCCTGAAAAATATATTGATTAAATTGTGGCCCCTTTGACGCATTTTAATGTTATTTTATTTTAACAATTCAATTTTTCGCTAAGCAGCTAAAGTGTATAAACAAAAACATACACCATTCATATAGTGAAAGGGTATATATCAGTGACAAAGTACATTTTTCTGGAGGTTTAATTTCATTGTTGCATGTATTTCTGTTATAAATGCATCAAGGTTGTTGATGGAATGTGTTGCAATTTGCTGACAGTATTGCACATTATCACACAAATAAGTTAAATGTAAAAAAATATTTTTATCAATAACTATTAGTATAAATCAATAAATTATCACTTCTCATCCTCCAGACCGGTTTCAGTAGAAGAATATTACGTTGTTGAAGTTCCAGGCTGCGCCTATATAAGAGTAATTGGAATAATGAAGATGTAACATAAAAACATAATTACATGTAGAAGATGCAATATTATCAAAGAAGCCATATAAGCCAGTTTGTATCAAAAGCTAATATTATACATAACAATAGTCAATATTGTTTTAAGTTGAAATTCAACAAATACATATTTTGTACAGTTGCATCTGAAGGAATATTCTAAAAGAATTACTTAAAAGGTGAGTGAGGTTGATGTTGATTCCGGAATAGTGGTTGATGTAGCATCACAGTCCTTTAATCAATGTATATATTCATACCATTGTTCAATAGAAAATGGACATTAGTATTATAATTCAGACCACGTCAAAAACAATAAAAGACATTTTGTGGGCAAGTTGCTTGGCCTCGCCTTTAGAATGTTGGATGTGTCTGCAATTTTCTCCTGGGTAATGGTCAGTAATTCCATCAGTGTGGTCTATGTAAAGACAGACATGGTCATTTTAAAAAAATGACCTATTTCTAAAGGACGCGATGTGAGTGTATGTTTGAAAAGGCTCTGATTGCACTGAACTATTCGAGTATCTCTAAAGTTGGGATAGACAAAGTAATCTAAAGTCCAAAGGAAACTTGGGTAATAAAATATCAATGGAAATATTCCTCAAACACTGAAAACCGTTCTTTATGTTACCTGTTCACAGACTACTTCAATAAATTGAGTATTAAGACATATTATACAGGCACATTTAAAAAATGGTAAAATACATTTAAAAATTCAGCGTACACTACTCAGCTGGGTCAGCATGTGCTGAAATTCAGTTGGAACTGCATTGGGAAGTAATTTGCGAAGAAGTCTTGGGCGATGCTTTTTAGTGTACTGTGATTTTTCGTACATATCTACTGAGAAGTGCATGCTCCAGATGCGGAATCCATTGCCCCCCACCTCATCCAAGACATCCTTGGCTCTGCTTTTAATTTTGCACACTGGAAATCCGCAACTCAACCGCCATTTTCTTATTACATTTAATTCCTTTGGAAATACATGCAGGAATGTACTCTGACTTTTAGCATGGCGGTTATTAGTGCAACCCAAAACGATACAAGGCATTGTTGGATTGTCCCTAGGATCTATTAAAGAAATATAAATAAATAGTACTATTAAAAAGCTATCACAGTGAGTAAATCAAACATCATATTCCTTTGATAATAAAAAAATGTACTTTATAAAAAATGGCACCCAAAGCAAACATACATTGAAAACATGCACTACGAAAGATTACATTTGGAAACAATACTCTCTAATGTTATGTGCAAATTACAGAGATAAAATTGTGTAGGACGGTTGATAATGGTGTAGACTTTTTGAATAAAATGGGAATAGGGTCTACATTGAGTATAAAGCAATAGAAAGTGGCCTAGCAGAGAACGTTGACACTACAAAAAACAATAGTAAAAGTTGACTAACCGTTACTTAGAAGAACAGATGATCAGAAAGCAAGGTAAAAAGTGGAGAGCTGGCCATATCCGTTATCGATCTCACAGATGTTTTCTTGTTAACTCCTACAGTGTTTATAAAGGATTACAGAAGTGGGTGTGTATGTGAATGTCTGGTGTGTTCGTTCACACCCACCAGGCCTCTATGACAATGTTTGACCTCAATCCTGCCAGTGCAGCCCCCTAGCGAGCGCACAACCACAGGTGTGAACTGTCATTGATAGCGGAGGGGGATGGATGTGGAACGACACAGACATATGGTGATTGCAGAGACAGGTTCTTCAAAGGGAGTCTGGAGACATTGGGTTTGGGGTGGCCATGTGGATAAAAGTATTTTGTCATTGATCCTCAAAGTTATATTGATGTAGGGGAACAACATATTATGTTAGCCGCCTTGGTCGTCAAACACACAACATATATAGAGTGAACTTACTCGTTACTTGGATTATGAGGGCGAACCGTAGCTCAAAGTTCATGCACAAGGACCATCATCATTCGCAACATGGATCTTGTAAGGCAGGCGACCCTGAAGTCATGCAGCTCGGTAATGCATAGTGGTGGTGTGTCTTCTTCGGCAATGTAGGCCAAGCAGCCAGAGTTTTCTCTGCAACAACAGTTCTCCACCAGAGTAAGCAGCAGCTCACAACAATGGCAGGTACACCATGTGGAATTGTGTTCCATGCGACTGGTTCTGGCTACAGAGATTGATCCTCATGAATTTCTTCTGATTCCACATCGTCTCAAGTTTTCTCTCTTTCAAGGATTTCCTCTTCAGAATATTCAGGCTCCTAAAGGTAGTGCTGAATTGTTGTAATAGTTCCTGAATAGTGAAGAAGCTCAGAATCAACAGTGAGGCAAATAAAAACTTGTTTGTTTGTATACATGAGAAGCAAAGAGGTTTCACATTAACATTGAATGTTAAAGAAAGACAAGTGAAGAAACAGCCATGTTACAAAAACACATTGTTAAAAGACAAGATTAATAGGCTCAAACTTTAAAAGTTCCCGAGGAGCCATGTTTAACAATGGTTTGGTAAAGACATGTGTCCATAATATAAGAAATGAAAAGCAACTACTGAGATAATTCATTTTCGGCAGTATAAGCACCGGTTCTCATGTCGTACTTGGCAGATAGCTGAACAGAGCAGAAACAAGTCAGGGAAGCTCGAAATGAAATACACTGACACTGACACGAAGGAAAAAAGAAACTCCAGCGTTGTGTGATCAGAAAGGGTGTGTTTAAGCTTGTTGAGGAACAAGGCTTCTTGGCATTTTCATTGAGACACGTCAATAGATTGCGCACAGAGGACAATGACATGGGACGTGCATTGGGGTTGTAAAATGGGGCGTGAGCGTCTAGTGATGTCAGCGTTAGGGGCGTGTGATCTGAATTAGTGCTGCGAGGGCACTTGAAGTTAGGGCGATGGATCAACTGATAAGATTGCCACAATATGGCGGTACCCGACCTGTCGTTTTCACACTTGTTAAAGTGAGAAAAACTCTGGTAATTTGCATTGAAATTGTTTGGGAGCACAATCGATGTATGCTCTAAAATACATGCCCGATCGATTGGGACAATAACATTTCTGACCAAACTACCCCTTTAACAAAGTAAAAGGTTGCCACATTAGCTGGGTTTCATAGCGCACTCAATGTATTTAGTTCCACCTTGTCATCACCATCCTCTGTCAGATTGCAGGGCCACGTAATCGTATCCTGAGATAGACTCTCCAAGGCGCTCTTGTCTGTGCTGCAAGGAAACGGGTGTAGGTGTGAGAGTTCATATTAAGAAGAGTGAGGTACCCTGTGTGTGTGGGGCGTCACAGGGGTGTAAATTATTTTTTGGAGTTTTAACACTTGGCCCTCCACTGACTCGTGATTACTATTGTACTGCTTTTATTGTGTTGATACTATGTACAGCGCTTTGGATTTCACATTGGGGAAAATAAAGCTATAATAACCGTACTCTTTTTGCTTTACACGTTTCTAGATACATGGTCAGGTTGGTTTATTATGGGATTTGTGCACTTTCAAGACATCTCACCTGTTGAAACCCAACCTTAATATTTATATGAACTGAAGCTGAAAACATAGTTGGTCAAGTTCTTAAATTGCCAAAGTGTGTGATCCTGGGCAAAGCGTTTAATTTAACTTTGTCTTATCTGGAACTACAATGATAACGTTTTAAGCTTTGTGTTGTATTGTGCTTGGTATGAATGCAGGTGCTTGGTGATGAAAGAGAAGAGTTTTGGTGTGTCAGAGAGAATGTTATGGTGTGAGTGAGGGAATGCTTGCAGTAAAGGTTCTAGACTGTGTCAGTTGGAGTGCTCCTGACTGGGTGATCGCAGCCAGTGGTTTTGTCTTACTGTAACCTCTTAATGTAACTTACTGAAGCTGATTAAAGTAACTTGCTGGAACCTACCAGATTTGCCTGAGGATCCTGCTTTATTTCACATTTGCTATTACAAACACTGAAGGTTAGGTAGACTATAGTGTTGCTCCATACATGATGGCAATAGTGACCATTCATATACTTGGGTTCTATGTTCATTTATCAACAGTAATGTTTTTCGATGGTTTTTTTCTCTTGAAAACCCCTGTCGAAATGTGTGTTTTTCTTTTTGGGGGATTCCCCTCTAAGCTCCTCTCCCCTATTAATTTAACACTATTGTCTTGGGAGGATAGCTCAGGGGCAACGTGCTCGCCTTGCAGGCAAGACGACACAGAGCAACACAGGTTCGGTCCGCGCTTAGAAACCTCTGGGTATTAAGCGCATTATAAATAACCTATCATATCATATCATAAGACTATTCAGACCTCCTTCCCCAAAAGACCTATTTTTTTCTATGGGATTTTTCAGAGAGAGAAAATCGGCACAAAAAACATTGAAAATGACTGTCGATAAATGAACGTCGTACCATATACTTCATAGCACAAAGGTATTTGCCTCTTGGCCTACTCATAGAAACTTTTTTGTTAGTATTCATGAGCCTCTCCGTTATCAAAGGCTCTTGACATGCCCTGTAATGTCATTTCTTGTGGTGTAACTTCTGATGGTGACAATATATATGCAAATTAGGGGCTTTGCATGTCTTTTGAAACACACACACACAAAGCATCGGAAATACCAGGCGAGGCCACGGAGAGAATGTCAATAGGTCAGTGCCCTAAACTGCCCTACAAATACATTTTTTGTGCTTTGTATGTATTAAAATGGCACTTGGTAACAAAACAGTGGTAAAATATCGTGCAAAATAATTTGGAAACGTTGCCCCCCCCCCCCGTCTGTATGTGATTCGTATAAACAGTCGCTGAAAGCAGGGAGTTCCTACAGCAGACTTCAATATGTAAAAGAGGTTACGACTCGTGTTGACAGGTATCTCAAGATCTTAGAAGCAAAATGTTTCCCCCAACTTTGCCCTTTCTCCACTGATTGCCACACCAGAAAATGTTAGGTGTTCTTAAGACCACCGTTCAATTAAGGCGACCAATTAATGTACTGCCGCTCTTAACACTTGCCACCGTCAAAGGTCACATTCATCCTTCCGAGTCCCAGGTGCAGAGCTGGACTTCCGGTTAATCAACGAACAGGAAGTACAGTATTCATGGGCCGACCCAACAGATTGTTTCTAAGTCATTGCAGTCTTCCTTCCGGGCTATTTCTGCTTTCCTTGCGGTTTCCTGTCTGACTGCCGCGAGCCATGGAGCTCCCATTGTTTGTGGATAAGCCCCAGCATTTAACCCCTGAGCAACCGCCAGTGCAGCAAAGATTTCGCAAACTCTTGTTTGGTGGACTCCATACCAGAATCTGATATATTTTGTGCAGACAATCGGGGATCCCCATTACCGTCCCCCTTCCCTCCACCTCGTTGCACCTAACATAATGTGCTATGCACACAAAGAAATCAGACAATAAATAATTGCACACAGTGACAGAAAATAAAGGCTCAAAAACACGGTATGGGATTAAAATGCTGCAACTAATAACTGAAACGAGGCAGTTCTTGTTATATTAGTTGCCACGGAATGGGCAAAATCCCCCAACTGATTTCACCAGCCACCAAGGCGATTGCATACTCTAAGGGACCCATGAACGCAGGGGGTGAGGCCAACAACATTGCATCGGACAGTGAATGAGTCCCAAGCAGTGGCAGCGCTGGGGGAGGGGAAAAGGGTGGCATTTGCCCCCTCTGGGTCACCTCAGTTCCCAGTATGCCCGTCCTGTGCCCAGATGGGCTGTGAAGGACCTGCTGGATAAGCATTTTTACAAATAACAAACCGGGGAGCACCTGCATGATAACGATGAATGCTCCTTCATTTCATTATAAATGTAACATTTTTATCTGCAGGGTGTAACGTCGGCTGTGGCCTGCATCACCGGGGCCTCTATGATCAGGCAGCCTGGACCCGCATTACGCTGCGCAAGAAATAAGGAGGCAGAGACGGAGCTTAGATCGCCACGTCTTTATTCATTCACCGCCTTACATGGTCTGCCTCTTCCTGCCCTCACGTCACTTCCCTCCCCACTCCCTCATCTCGCCCTCCTTGATACTAAACTACATTTCCTGACAGTACACCCCCCAAGTCTGCGGGTCTGGTTCTCGCCCTTTGTGGACAAATGTCCCCCTCCTCCAGCCTTTCACTCTGGCCATCCTGCTCTGCTTCATCCGACCCCGTTGCATCCGAATCTTTGCCATCTCCATTGTATGACTCTTCCAATGAATAGGCCCCTTCCTCATCCTGTGCCCCTTGTCATCGCGCCTGATGCTTTGCTGTCAGTCTTTTAAAGTGCAAGGAGTTCATGGTCACTTGGCGTCGGTCCCCTTCAGCTGTGAAGAGGGACCCCTTTTTCATGGTGATGATGAGAGGATCTTCATGGAAGAAAGCATCATCTTTGCTGGTCCGGGTTTGTTTCACGACCACCACGTCACCTGCGATCTGCGTATAATTTAATCTTTTCCTTTGCTACGGCATCTCCGTTCCGTATCTCCTGGTCCTCTCTGAGAGCCTCTGTAACAGCCTTGTAGTGGGGTAACCTGGTGCTGACATTCCGGCCACACGTGACTTCGGCTGGACACTTCCCTGTCGAACTGTGTGGGGTGCTTCCATGGTACCTCAGAAGTTGGTGCAAAACCTGCTCAAATGGCTGTCCTATTAACTGGGAGATTTGTAGTGTCTGCTTCAGGCTGGCCATAACGTGTTCAGTCATACCATTAGCTTGAGGCCATAATGGGGTTACCTTCCTATGCGTGAACCACATGTATGTCGTGATGGGTAGCCCGTTGTCTGATTTCACCTGCTTAGGAATGCCGTATGCTGTAAAGAATCTGTCTAGAATGGGGATGACGTGGTGAGCTGCCGTGGACGAGACCACTTGCGCCTCCGTATATCTAGAGTACTCGTCCATTAGTACTAACACATATTTCCCCCCTTCCATTGGGCCGAAGAAGTCCACGGCAACTTCTTCCCATACTCCTCCTGGCAGTGGTTACATGTTTAATGGTTGAGGATGTCAGGTGGGGGTGATTAGGCAGCACGTGGGACATTCTCGTAGCAGGTCTTCCACCATCTCGTCGTGTTTCGAAAGCCATACCTTTTGTCGCAGCATTCTCTTTTGTCGCGACAATCCCCCGGTGTCCCTCGTCTGCTAAGCCTAACACTTGGTGCCTGAGTTGGCTCTGTATCACAATCTTGTTTCATTTTAGCAGACGGTTGTCCTCTGACATGGCTAGTTGTTCCTTGACCATCAATAAACAGTCCACGTCCTTTCTTGATTCTTCTGACTCGCCTCAGCTCCTTTCCTTTGCTCTCTGCCATCTCCCCGTTCGCAGTCCTTCCGTGATGATCTGGAATGCAATGTCGCCCTCTGCCTCCTTTACCAGCTCCATGGGGTCTATGCCTTACGGGATGTTCTGTTGGATAAGTACCTAATGTATCGATCTGCCACCAATGGTTCTGGAGTGTTCTCCGATCTGGCGTGGTGCGATAAGAAGTCAGCCGGGTTGGCTTCATTTCCTGGCCTATTAATGATGCTAAATGCATAGTCTTGTAGACACAGACCCCATCTTGCAATGCAGGGTGGCATCTTCGATTGTGGGTTGTCATAGAGAACAAGCAACGCCTCATGGTCCGTTATAATCATGAAGGGCTTGCCATAGAGGAATACATGAAAATGATCCCAGGCACAAACGACTGCCGGGCTTTCGTTCTCCGGCCTGGAAGTAGGCATGCACTGTCTTTGATAGGTTTCTGCTTGCATATGAGACGATGTGTCGCTGACCTGAACTTCGAGACATTGGTGGGTGGTGAGGTTTAATTTAATGCATGCACCTTCTCTGCGTTGGGTGTCATCCCATTTGCGAGAAAATTTGGCCAAAGAAGCGAAGAGTGCTATTTCTGAATTCACATTTGTCACGGATCAAGTTGAGGTTGGCCGCTTCCAGCGCCATGCACACTCTGGCTAATATGTCATTGTGTTTCTCTGTTGTTGTGCAGAAGACCAAGATTATGCAGTTTCGGAATATGTTTTATGACGTGTATTTTGGCTTGAAATATATATTGTGGGTTGCCATAGAGAAAAAGCAACACCTGAAGGTCCATTATAATCATGAAGGGCTTGCAATAGAGGAATACATGAAAATGTTTGCAGACCCAAACGACTGCCGGGTTTTATTTCTCCAGCCTGGAAGTAGGCCTGCACTGTCTTTGATAAGTTTCTGCTTACATATGAGACGATGTGTCGCTGACCTGAGCCATCAGGGCCTTTCTGCGACTGTCAATTACGTCTCCCTGTCCTTATCGAAGTAGGCCATGTTCTCTGCCTTTGCTATTCTGCCGTGAATTGATGTGAATGCTGCTTGACAGTCTGATGACCACTGGAAAGGCGTGTGTTGTTTGGTCAATGCCCTCAGCGGCTCACTTATCGTAGAAAAGTCCTTGATATAACGGGCACAATAACTAGCCAGGCATAAGAAGGACCTGAGCTTCGAGACATTGGTGGGTGGTGACGTTTCATTTAACGCATGTACCTTCTCTGGGTCGGGTGTCATCCCATTTGTGAGAAACTTTGGCCAAAGAAGCGAAGAGTGCCTTTTCTGAATTCACATTTGTCACGGTTGAAGGTGAGGTTGGCCGCTTCCAGCGCCATGCACACTCGGGCTAACATGTCATTGTGTTTCTCTCTTGTTGTGCCGAAGACCAAGATATCATCTGAAGAGGGAAAATCGAGACCAAACCCATGCCCCCTCACCACAAGCGCATACATAGAAGAACAGCAGGAAGAACAAGGAGCGCACTTATCATTTGAACCAGGCCCCAGCGCACCCATGGGTGACAAATATGCTGAAACACACCCACTTCACCAACAGTGCAACTTCCATGCTACATTAGAATCAATGCTGCAATATCAGAATCTACAAACACAAAAATCCCTGTTTAAAGGCTTGCAAATGCCTATATGAATTAACATGGTCTAAATGCACAGTGTAAAATCATGTTTCAGGAAAATGACAGCCAAGTTCATTTCACTCACTGAACACTGGCTGCGGGAGCCTCATCAACATTCCTCGCAAAACATCCGACCTACTAAGGCCGCAAATTCAAGATAAAATTGCTTTCTGCAGACAAACATTCCTCGAAAAAACCCAGTCCGACCTGCCAAGGCCGCACATTCAAGATAAGACTGCCACAAATGCGAATAAATCACGGCAACCCAGTGTGTTTTTTTTTCCTTCTGGGAAAGAAAGACATTTTCTCAAGGACTCGCACAACATGTAAAACATAACTTGTAACAAGAATGGCGCAGCCCAGCCAATCTGCGCCCAGAGCACAGGTGCGAACTGATTGTTCAGCTAAAAAGTTATGGGAACAAAGTCACATTGCAACAAGTTAAGAATTAGATAATGGGGGCTGGCACAGCTAATTCAACCCACTGACGCAAGAGGTTAATATCCAATTATCAGGCTCTCTATAAGGGCTACATATGTAACCTACCACTTTGCAGCCAATAACAGGAGGAGATAGGTTTCTGGGAGCTGATCCAATTCTGTGAGGTCAGCCTGCAGTGTGATTATAAAGCTGACTTGCAAGCCAGCCCCGGGGGAGACGGCGCCTGAACTTGCGATGCACGATGCTCTGTGCTTTTCTTTTGTTTTTTTCTTTTTTCTTTGCCTAGAAATAAATGCAGTTTGAAACATGCTGCTGCCTGCTTGGGACTCTGTTGCATTTCTGGGGGCCATATGGGAGGTGTTGGGGCCTCCCATAGCTGGTGAGGGTATGGCTGCTGGCCCCCCACTGCCCTGGGGGGGGGATCCAGCTTCTCCCCAACAAGTTGGTGCCCTCTGTGAGGCTCATTGCTCATTGTAACATGGGTGAATGAGCTCTGCCTGCGCAAGCCCTGCGGTGGACTGAGCTCCCTGCCGCCGACTCAAGGAAGCTGTGGGACCCTCGCCTGCACCTGAAGACCACCGGAAAACGCGTAACCGGCTAAAAGCTTCGGGGCCACTTGGAAATACCCCGCTTGAGGGCAGGTGAGAGCCCTGCAGGAGAAGGGGTCCGGTGAAGCGCATTGAGGGGGTGTCCAGCAGCAGTGCAACTGCCAGTGCAGCATAGGAAAATGTAAGTCAACCAGCAACATGGGCTTTGAGGGGGGGAAATGTTTAAAGTAGAAATGTTAAAGTGTTTTGTCTGGGTAGAAACTGAGGGAGGGATTGTAAATTGGGTGGTGGGTGATTGTACATTGTCGCAAAATTCAGCGCATTGGTGGTGATCGGCACGTGAATTGTAGTTGGGACTGGGGTGGTGGCAGTGGTCCCTTCTTGTGTTTTTGAGCCTATTGGGTGGGGTAGTGACTCCCTACACATAGAACAGGAGTGCCGCGCTGATTGGTCTGGATGGTGATTTCATGTACGGGGTCTGGATTTCCTATGAATTGACGTTATAGATCAATGAGTAGATGAGGTTCCCTGCTAATTGAGCGTTTTAGTTCAGTGAGTGGATGATGTTTTCCCGCAGGAGGTAGCTAGATTGTTCCCGAGTGCGGAAGATAGTTGGCTGGTTAAGGTCCCCTGGTGAGGAGCGTATCACACGTGAGGCGAAGCAGCGTGTGCAGTCCAATTATAAGAGTTTTTGTGGTTTACCTTGTTCCAGTTGAGACAGGAAGACAGCTGTGGGGATTGTGGGGTTTTATTTTGGGATTTTTGTGGGGTTGGGAGAAATGGGTTATTGTTCTGTGTATGCACATTTGTCTGTCCATTTGCACTGTGTTTTTAGTTTGGTGACGTCACCTTCAGATTGATGCATAAGGACACAAAGTTTTGATGGTGAGGAGATAGTGGTGTGGTTTTGGATTTGGAGAATAGGTGACCCAGAGGCGGTGTGTGGAAGACACATGCGCAAGATTGTGGGGGTGTGCCGGAGAAGGCAATGGTTTGGTGAAGATGGGCTGCACGTGGAGTGCACTGGCTAAGGTGCGGAGCCAAGAAAGCTCACAGAAGTTGAAAAATGTTCAATTATCTTCTAACTTTTGCTCCCTGAACAGCGGACTATCGAAATTTTCGAATTGAATAGAGGTAAAATGTATCACACAATACAGAAATGACTCCCCTTCACCTGTTGTGTAGCACACAGCTTCCATGCCGAAATAAGTCAGTAAAATATAGTGTGCAAAGATTCAAAAGTACTGAAGGTAAATTAAAAAGACCATGGCTGCTCATAGGCGGCTTCTCCAGAAGCGTGCAGCAATCGCTAAGGACACACATACACAGCACTTACACAGGAATAGCTTTAAAAGCACATGGCTACAGTTGAACTGTGTGCACGAAGGAAAGGGAAAATGCGAGGGGTCAGCTGATGCTGAACCAGCACGAGCAGAGGGAAGAGGGGACTCACCCTTCTGAACCTCCGGGAGTGTAATATTTGATGACACAGGGGCAGAGAAAGGCAGATGAGGACAAGTAGGCACAAAATAAATCATTCAAGCATGCGATGGGAGGGGCCGTTAAAAACAGCTTCAACACACACGCACAAGAATGACAATAGCAGTGTCAACAATCACCACAATATGCACCGCCCATGTGGGGAGGATACATGGGGCAGGATGGGATCATTTCAGCAGACACCACAAGCACCAACGCAGGTACTGTCACCACTACATGTACAGACACAACAAATGACAGCACCACTACCCCAGGACTGACTAGAATGACAACACAGGGGCACTGCACAGCAGCCAGCACCCATACAGAACACTGACACAATAGCAATGGTACCGGTTACATGACTGGGAGGGGTCTTCCTGATGGGGAACAAATCTTTCAAAGGACATAGATTGACATTATACCGCTAATAGGACAGCCCAAGACAAACTTGATTTGACTCACTCTGCCACACACACTCATGCTCCACCTCCCCGACAGAGCGGGCGAGACGCGCGCCGACACACACACTCACGCACACTCAATAATGCAGAGGACAATTGCATAGGGGTGGTGATAGGTATCAAAACATTTTCTTTTCTGGGTGACAGTGGGGCGACTAGGCCATGCATTAGGGAAGAGACATTTGTGACATCATGAGCAATGTGGATATGACCACCTTATTAACAGAGAAATCCATAACTTGTTAAACACCAGACATACACATGTTGAAAGTAAGGACGATTGTTTAAGCATAATGGGGGTGCACGGTACAGAGGGGGGTGCATAATGATAGCGCATCACAAGAGAGTACATTTAGCTACATTTTGAGCACACATCTTTCAGTGAGGAGACTGGGCTCATGAATACACGATTAACACAGAACAATTAAATGAGACACACAAGGTGGAAGAAGGTGCACTTGAGGGGGGAGGCCTACATTTCATTGACAGTTCACCACAGGAGGAGAGAAATAGGGGTAAAGGGTGGATGGTCCATGTTCCCAACAGAATTAATTTGGCGACAAAATGACAGTGCAAGTGGTAATGCCACTAGCGCTTTTGAAAATAGCACTGGCACAAATGCATTAGCCAACACACATAGGGAAAGAGGTCATTGCTGCACGAACTGGAGAATGATGGTTGTATTAACATTTGAGAGCAGATATTGGGGGGAGAAATATATATTGTTTAAATGTAACAGTAATTACAGTAGTGGAGTAATAAAATACTAGACTAAATGAGTAATTAACAGAGTAGGTAGGCTTTAAAAAGTGGACATGGGGTGGGATAGAGAGAATGGGAGTAAATTGGTAGCGGATTTCATTAGTGCCAGCTTAAAGTGCCTGCAGTTCACTGCGAGGCACGCCCTGAGAAGTGTGAGAGGAGCCATAGAAAAAAAAAAAAAAAAAGATTTAAAAACCCTGCGATTATCTTAACTAAGTAACATGGTGCACTTAATTTAGAAACACAGCCACCCTATATGACAAATTTACCACCCTGATGTTTCCCTATTTAGCTTGTCAGTGCCTGATGCCCCACGGGACAAAGGCACGCACTATAAATAGCTTACAACAAAAGCACAGTAAATATAAAGATCCAAAGGCCCATTTGTACACTAGCACCCAAATTGCATATATATGATCCAAGTGTGTAATGAGTATCTTCACATAAATTAAGTGCCTACCCATTTTCTGGGTACATTCCGAATTGTGTAATAATTTACAGTCAGACCGCCATTGAACGCCACCAGGTGGTGACAGGATGGTGCATAGGTGTACCATTGGCTCCTCCCACTAGGACACTGAATAGTGTGAAAGTAGTGCAGAGAGGTTAGGTAAATAAATTGAAGAATATGTAAATTCTCAGGTCTCAAGCGCTTCCATTTCATTTCTCGCCAGATACAAAGGACCCAGGGCAGGCCTGAAGACAACGGACAACCAACACCCAATGGCTATGGACTACAGTGGGACATTTTCCCCTCCTGACAGACTTTGTTAGAAGCGTAAGGCGTCAAGCCCTACAAAGCGGTGGCCACCCTGGCAACGAGGGAGCAACGATCAACAGGGCCAACGCAAGAGATTTTCATGAACTGCAAAATGGTACGAACACTCCCGAGTTAGGGAAACATGGCCATCCCATGGTCCAACGCACACTAGCAACTAGAATAGGGACCGACATACGCATTTCCAAAGTTTAATTGAGTTTCATATTACATTTTGTGCACCTACAGCTGTAACACTGTATTGTTTCTTCTCTTTTCCCCGCACATGCAGGTTGTTGCGTATGTATGCTGTTAGAAATGTGTAGGAAATTTCCTTAATGTTATCTTCCATTAGAAACTGTGAGGCCTACTGATTAAAACATTGTGTAGCATTCCCCACTCAATTGCCCACCCTATCAAGAACCTCAGACCCCTTAGAGCATGTTTCCCTGAAGTATATTTCCTTGCTTCCATTGAATAAACGGCCCAAGATTTTCCCTACCCATATTGAGAAATTTTGAAAAGGCGAAATGTCCAGGGGGAGGTTTGATTTTTGCCCTTAGTGATTGTTTAGTTCGCGGAGCTTGAGGGTACTAACAAGTACTAACGTATTAACGCCTTTCTTGCGATTTTCAGGCGGGCAACTTTATCATCTCATCAGCTGCAAGGACCCAGCAGCGTAAGTGGTTATGGGCACGCAAATAAGGACTTTTACCTTCACGATGGTACTATTAATGATGAACGAAATTATGGGGGTGGTACTTTGAAAATTATATGTAATAGTGAGCATTACCGCTGTATCCCCTGCTAACATTCCCTAACCTAAGCAGGAAGAGTTACGGCGTCAGTGGGTGAGGAAAAGCTGCTGCTAAAGTAAGGAGAGTTAAAGGCAGACACAAGGGGAGTAAAACATACACATAACACACATATCAGAAGTGACCAACAACATGCCCACATGTACAAAATTGGTAGGGACACCACTGGAGAGAGCTGTCCTGACTGTTCTTTAACATATGCCGGAAGAGAATTAATTACAACAGAAATTACTACAGCAGAGCACGACGCCCATGTATGACAAAGTGCGAAGAAGATTGCAAGGGAAGACAGCAACATTGAGATTGAAAATAAATAAATAAATAAATAAATAAATAATAAAAGAAGAAAGAAAAACAAAAAGAGAGAAGAAAAAATAAAATAAAAGAGACAAAAATATGCTAAGTGCCTAACGGAGTGAGAGAAAGGAGCAAAGATGTTCACTGAAGAAGGACGTATAATGTTAAGGTACCAACGTTATGTTACCAGCACAACAGTGACAAGAAGTGGACAATCATTCTGGATGCGAGAAGGTTGAGCGAAGTTGCGAGATGAGAGCAGGAACATCACTGCTTATGGACTACTATTGAGCACATGCATCCAAAGATCAAGAGAAACTACCACTGAATTGGGGAGGAGAGTGTTCATTGGTGCGCATCAGCATGCCCTTGTTGGTGATGACCAAGGAAGATGTGAAGAGTGACACATTCACCAAGATGGAAAACAACGGAAGAAGAGAAACAGACAGAGAAGTAAAAAGAGGGGGGAATTACTTCTCGAGCGAGAAAGAAGAATGAGAGGGTGAAGTACCAGCATACCAAAGAATGATCAGCAAAAAATGCATCTGAAAAGAGAAAGCAAAGAACTAGCTAGTGCTTGCATGGTAATGGATGACATCATGACTGCCTGGTTGATTGAAGGTGATAACGGAAGGACGAGTACCGAGCACAGCACCATTGTACAAGATAGAGATACATTGCAAGAGAACAACAGAAGAAGTTATCGGAATGCAAATAAGAGACATGGTGAAAGGAAGAGCCGGACTAAGATAGCGGTGTGCAACATGGTTCCAGCAGTAATAAAGGTGGCCACTCCCTGTGATCAGAGGAAGTACGAAGGGAAGTGAATGTGGTGGAACACAGAAGGAGAACACTCCTATATGTACTGTTCATCGACAACAATGCAGAAAATTATGGACACTTCAAGGAATTGGCAAAGATATGCAGACCGGAAGGAGGTGAATGTTGCTTGGTGGTGTGGTCGACAAAGTCGACCAGAGGGGGGATTGAAGAGGGAAAATCGAGACCAAACCCATGCCCCCTCACCCCAAGCGCATACATAGAAGAACAGCAGGAAGAACAAGGAGCGCACTTATCATTTGAACCAGGCCCCAGCGCACCCATGGGTGACAAATATGCTGAAACACACCCACTTCACCAACAGTGCAACTTCCATGCTACATTAGAATCAATGCTGCAATATCAGAATCTACAAACACAAAAATCCCTGTTTAAAGGCTTGCAAATGCCTATATGAATTAACATGGTCTAAATGCACAGTGTAAAATCATGTTTCAGGAAAATTACAGCCAAGTTCATTTCACTCACTGAACACTGGCTGCGGGAGCCTCATCAACATTCCTCGCAAAACATCCGACCTAATAAGGCCGCAAATTCAAGATAAAATTGCTTTCTGCAGACAAACATTCCTCGAAAAAACCCAGTCCGACCTGCCAAGGCCGCACATTCAAGATAAGACTGCCACAAATGCGAATAAATCACGGCAACCCAGTGTGTTTTTTTTTCCTTCTGGGAAAGAAAGACATTTTCTCAAGGACTCGCACAACATGTAAAACATAACTTGTAACAAGAATGGCGCAGCCCAGCCAATCTGCGCCCAGAGCCCAGGTGCGAACTGATTGTTCAGCTAAAAAGTTATGGGAACAAAGTCACATTGCAACAAGTTAAGAATTAGATAATGGGGGCTGGCACAGCTAAATCAACCCACTGACGCAAGAGGTTAATATCCAATTATCAGGCTCTCTATAAGGCCTACATATGTAACCTACCACTTTGCAGCCAATAACAGGAGGAGATAGGTTTCTGGGAGCTGATCCAATTCTGTGAGGTCAGCCTGCAGTGTGATTATAAAGCTGCCTTGCAAGCCAGCCCCGGGGGAGACGGCGCCTGAACTCGCGATGCACGATGCTCTGTGCTTTTCTTTTGTTTTTTTCTTTTTTCTTTGCCTAGAAATAAATGCAGTTTGAAACATGCTGCTGCCTGCTTGGGACTCTGTTGCATTTCTGGGGGCCATATGGGAGGTGTTGGGGCCTCCCATAGCTGGTGAGGGTATGGCTGCTGGCCCCCCACTGCCCTGGGGGGGGGGATCCAGCTTCTCCCCAACACATCGCTGTAGTTTATACAGTTCGGAGTATGTTTTATGACGTGTATTTCGGCTTGAAATATCTCTGCCGCAGAAGAAACACCAAAACTCAATCTCTTGTACCTGTATGGACCCAGATGAGTCACAAATGTGGTAATGTATCTGCTCTCCAGGTTCAGGACCAGCTGATGGTACCCTTTGTTGAGGTCCAACTTCAAAAATACATTGGTCTTGTTGAGAAGATGAACCATGTCTGTGATGCGGGGGTCTAAATGTCACTCCATTTTAAAGGCCTCATTTGGTCTCATGTCCATGTATAACCTGGTGGCATCAGACCCTTTCTTTGGGCCCTGTTGCCGGTTGTATGATGTCCTGACTTAACAGCTTGTGCAGTTCCTCCTCAACCTGATGTTGGATATTCACGGGGATTCCTCTATAGTGTTGGACCACGGGCTGAACTTCTTTGTCAATGTGAAGTCTGATTTGACAATTCTGGAGCTTTCTGATTCCTTTGAACAAAGATGGGCATAGCTGATCTAGTCTTTCTACGGTATCAATGTATTTGTGGACCATTAACTTATAGAGTATATGAATGAGTCCCATTGCGACAGCCATCTTGAAACTCATGATGCACCCGATTCTGTGGGGGTGGAAATCACATGTATTGGGATATTCATTTTTTCTGTCTTGTAGCAACACTGTGCTTCTAAATTGTCCCAGGCATTTTAGCAGACTTTTTGAGCCATAAGGGTAGATGTCCACTTCTGCTGGGTGCAATCTGGGTACCTGCGGTAGTGCCTGGAAGACATGTTCGCTAATTACATTTACGGTGGCGCCTGTGTCTATAAGAAATTCAGTTTGTGTTTCATTTAGATGCATGAGGAGAGTTGGGCTATGTTTGGTCGCATGTTGGTTTCCCAACTCACAGTGGTAGCCTTTCGTCTTTGTTCCCCTTCGGAGGAGCTCGGTTCTGTGTCTGTCAGGGATTCTTCTACTAGGTATTGTATATGGTGCCGGGCTCAATGTTCTGGTCGTGTCGTGGACGTCCCATAGCATTTGTCTTCCCTCCCCAATCTATCTTCCTTCCATTCTTTTTGCTGTCTCTCTTCTCCAGAGCCATGATCTCTTCTCTCCCCATCCTTTCCTCGATGATGAACTTGTGCTGCCATGTGAGAGGTTTCCGTTGCTGTGGTGGTGGGCCTCTTGCGCGGCCTGCTGGTTGTGTCACTGTCATTTTCTCAGCCGAACCCCCTTGGCCAGGCTACATACCAACTTGAAATGGTTCTCTTCCCCACGGTCTGAGCATCGTTGTCCAATTGCTGGGCATGTGCCTTCATCTTGATATTCATATCTGCATCAATAGCAGAATGGCTCGCCTGGTGATATAGATGCCCCAACTAGCTTGTGTACACCCTCCGGACGTGAGGAGTGTCCTTTTGAGCTGTCAAAGGATTCTACTTGTGAGTAAACCGCCATTTCTGCCCTTGCAAGCATGAGAATCTCCTCTAGTGATCGTGCCTTTTGTAATAGTTTTCTCCTGAAGGTTTGAGACTCACACCCTACAATGATCTGAGATCTTAGCGCCTCTGTGTTGGAATAATTGTTGAAATCACAGTGCTTCGTTTTGCTGCGTAGTCTCATTACAAATGTATCCATTGTTTCTCCTTTAGCTTGTTTCGTGGTATATGCCCCTCGTAATCCACGTTGTTATGTGATGAAAAATAGGTGGCTAGAGCCATCTTGAGGCTCTGGATCATGTCAATGGAGTCGGCAGGGAACTGAACAATGCTGTCCCTTGTGGCTGGGCCTGCTGCTAGCTTCAGGAGACGTTGCTGATGTGCATTTTCCACCGGGCCAATTGCCCCTACATATAAATCAAAGCCCTGGACCCACCTGGCCCATCTGGGTCCCATGCTGCTGGTGTCTGCCACATCAAAAATGCCTGGCATATGCACTGCCAGGGTCTCTGTTACCCTTTGTTGGCCCTGCGGCTGTGGAGTCACTGGGACCGTGGCTGGGATGTCCTGGTCTAACACGCTGTGTCCTTACTGCTTGATTCGATACAGTGCTTCCTGGCCTCCCTCCCTCTGAGGCCTACCTAAATGGGGCTTTTTGCTGCCTGGGAACCGTCCCATGTGTGGCGCCGCCTGGATCAGGCATGAGCACCACTCCAGAGCCCTCCCAAGGCTCCTGTCCTTCCTAATTTCACCACCACAGCCGCCGGTACTTCAATTAGTCCTCCTTGTACACAGCAACGCTGTGTGGCGGCCGCCTGTATAAGGCACAAGCACTGCTGAAATTGTGCCCCTCCCCCGGGCCACCGATGACCTCCTAGCACTCACTGCCGCAGCTCTGGGGTTCCGTCCACTCCCCGGGCCGAGTGCTGCCTTCTGTGCTCCTCAGTCCGACTGTCGGAGGCTGCCAGCCACGCTTGCCGTGTGTTTGGGCGTTCCGCACTTAATCACTGCCGCACACGCGGGCTGTCCCTCATTGCCAATGTAACGTAGGCTGTGACCTACATCACCGGGGCCTCCAGGATCAGGCAGTCTGGGTGTGCATTACGCTGCGCGGGAAATAAGGGGGCAGAGACAGAGCTTAGATCGCCACGTCTTTATTCATCCACCTCCTTACATGGTATGCCTCTTTCTCCCCTCACGTCACTTCCCTCCCCACTCCCTTGTCCCGCCCTCTAGATACTAAGATACATTTCCCGACAATACACAGGGTAGCTTGTTTTCCAGTGCTGGGGCCAGCCTGTCAACCCATATGCCTTCTTTTCTGGGCCTGGGCGATGCACAAGGAATAAAATAACTGGGCGTGCAAGTTTCATGGTGGCCGACAAGTGAGGAATGCACAGCATTTTCAGAATCAATTCCCTGCATGTGCCACTGTTTTTGAAGAGATTTCCTGTGGCGGGAAAGGGCCACAGAGGGAGAGTTCATTGCTGAATCCATAATTATCCAATTATATGTGAGTGGCAAATGCTTTAGGGAGAAATGGTATAGTGTAGGAATGCGTATAGCATTCTGAAAAAGTAGAGTCATTTTTTAACAGATCCAGGTTTGTCCATGTAAAATAACACGTGGATCTAGTAACTCCTGAACATGAGAAGCATTTGTTACATAGATCACTGCAGTGGGTGCATGAAGCCACTGAGCTATCTTAAAAGCTAAAGCCTGTGGTGGTCACAGTCCTATCATAGGTGCAATGTATCCGAGCAGGGAGCACTAATGAGCATGTCCTGATTGGAACTGTTTCCACCCTTAGAGAGCATGCTTGGTAAAGTTGTGATATCCACACTATTGACTGCGGAATGTGGAATGAGGAGAGGTTTTCTTTCCAGTTAATTGGCATTGCAGCAGTGTCCCATGAATTCAAAGGAAGTGGCTCAAAAAGCTTCTGAAATGTTTGTTCTGATGGTAAAATGTCTCTGTAGTTCAGTGCATCTGATTCACAGATGCATGCAGCCTGCTTTTGATGGTTTGACTGCAGGGTGTCGACACAGCCTTTTGCAATAAAAACACATTGGGCCTCATTACAAGTACTCCGGTCCGGACTTAACGCTGCCGGTATAACCATACCGGCACCGTTTCCGCGATTGCCGAATCATGATCTGCGGACCCGGAAATAGCACCACCATAAACCGCCACCGCGGAGTGAAAGCACCTGTAAACTTCGCCTGCACGGAAACCCCTCCGTTACCGGCAATACCAAACACCGCGAGCATCACAAGTAGCATGGACATGGAAACACTGCCACAAAAATGGCGCTAAAACCGTGACCACAGTGGCGGTATCGCCGCCACCGCGAACATGACGTTAAACAGTGCCAGGTGACCTGAATCAGGCCACAGCTGCACCAAATAAGCCCAGCTGGACCCAGCAGGCCACTGGGAGCCAAAAAAAGGGCCACATCCAGGCCAACTACAAACAGAACCATGCAGGCAGCAGCTCTAGTAGCATTGGGACTGGGCCTACTCAACCAACAGGCAGCACTGCACATGATGGCAGTAATGGTGCAGAGGAGGAGGCAGAGGCGTAGGAGGCGCAGGCGGCAACTAGGTAACCCTGTACCCATGGCAAACCCCATTGTCCAGCCGGCACCACCCTGCAGGCAGCCTGCAATACCACGCATCAGGTCCTCACCCTGGAACCTTACCCCAGGACAGATCCACACATTATACCGGCTGGACCGTCCAACAATCCTGTACATCACCACCATGATAGAGGACGACATCAGCAGCCACATTGACATCCACACCGCCATCCCCCCCTCCTAAAGGTTGTGTCTGTACTGCATTTCCTTGGCACCGGAACCTATCAACACACAGTTGGTGAGCTGCACGGGCTATCACAACCCTGTTTCTCTAAAATCTTGGTACAGGTACTGGATGCCCTGTTGTGCCATGTGTCTGAACAGATCGCCCTACCCCGTACCCTTCCCCAGGTCATTGCCACCAAGTTGGCCTTCCATGCCATTGCAGGCATGCCAAATTGCATAGGTGCAGTCGACTGCACCCACATCGAGCTGACAGTACCACGTGCTATTGAGATGGTGTTTCGCAATAGGAAACTGTACCACCCACTGAATGTACAGATGGTATGTGATGCCGCACAAGTGATAACACATTGCTGCGCACGTTTCCCAGGCTCAACACATGACTCAATGGTACTGTGGAATTCAACATTGCCACAGTACATGGAACGCTATGCTGGACAAAGCACATGGCTAGTGGGTGAGTCCAGCTGCCAATGCCCCGGCCCTGTGGAAGGCGGGGTGTGTGTCCAGGGCAATGACCAATGTGAGTGGGCTGCTGCGACTGCACATGCATCACCACCCGCCCATTCACTGAATAGACAGCACAACCCAAACATCACAAAGCAACACATGACAGGTTGCCACAGTGTGCCCGTACACACCCTGCCACATGACACACACAGCCAATACTGCCACTGGCCCATACACCTGGAGCCACTGCATACCTCCACCCACAATATACAGCACTGCCCTCCCAATGCACATGATGCCTGCACATAAGACATCCTGCATCAACAACATCATCACAGTCGACTGATTGACTCTGCCATGTGTGCATATCACTGCACAATGCCATACTTACCAACCAATGTCACCCGAAGGCCAAAGTACACATGCACACCAATGCGTTGGTCAATGTCCAGATGCCAACGTCCACTACAATGACCAAGGAATGTAAATCACCCACCGATCCAACCACTGCATGCCACATTTGCATGAATGAACAATAACACAAGATTGCACTGCATCTGATGAAGACATGATATAATAGACACTGACATGTCCCCCACATCTACATCCCATGTAGGTGATGCTGGATATGCACTCACACCATGGCTGATGATGCCTGTATGGAGGCCAAGGAACAGGCATGAAGAGGCGTACAACAGGGCACACATCCTCACACGTGGCATAATTGAGAGGACATTTGGACTACTGAAGGCCCGGTTCCGGTATTTGAGCAGATCTGGCGGATCACTGCTGTACAGCCCAGTGAAGATGGGTTAAAATTACGCTTGTTTGTGCCATGCTGTACAATCTGTGCCTGCGCAGGAACATTCCGATGCCCCCAAGCGCAGATGATGAAGATGGGGATGGAGACAGGGATGGAGGTGGGGGTGGGGATGGAGATGGGGATGGGATGGCTCCACCTCCTCCTGGGGGTGCACTAGATGGACAACGAGCATGTGATGCACTGATTCGCATTTACTTTTGAGATACTGCACATTAACAGCATTGCATGGATGTGAAATGCCAGAAAATAAATTGATGTACTGCAAATGAAATGATGGATGTCCACTCATTAATGTTTTTTTAAATGATGATATATTCATAACATTACAACAGGGAAGGAGGTGCAATGGTTAGGGAAGCTGTACACCCGTGACCACCCACCACCCATACGTACCCACCCCCAACCAGGCCCCAATACACTAATCCCCTAATGGACCTCCCCCACCACCCAAACGTACCGACCCCATTACACCCTTCTAGTCCCCATGTGTCCTGCAGTGCCAAACACACATGCCATCATTTGCGTGTGCGCTTCTGCGCTTGTGCATCCTTGCCTGAGGGCCCTGTTAGGCGACTCGAGCGCCTCCGTGGACTGGCAGAGGTGGAGCTGGATGGGGTGGTACTAGTTGATGGCACTGTTCCTGGCATTGGTGGCAAAGGTGCAAGATATGCCTGGTGGGCAATCAACATGGACTCGGCCATACTCGAAGTGTTGTTATTGCCCTCCCGCACATGGCGTGCCAGGGTCACTATTGTGGTGGCGAAGCGTCCAATGGACCTTGAGAGCTAACGTACAGATGTGCTGTAGCTCTCCCTCTGCAGCCTGGATTCCTTAAGCTGCCTTTCCACCAGCTGGGTGAGGGTAGCCTGCTGCTCCTCCATCCGCTGCATGCGGGCATTGAGCTCAGCCATTGAGGGGGTAGGTGACCTCATTGGACTGCGGAGTGATGTGGGGCTGAACTCCAGGTCATGGCACGATGCAAAGTCATCCAGGTTGGGCACCTCCCCCTGTGGCCCTGAATCAGACTGCAGTGCTGGGGCACTGTTGTCGCTACCTGCTGCCTCCTCTGCAGTGCAGATACTTTCTGGGGTGGGTTGCATAGGCATGATGGGTTCCCGTGGCACCTGTGTTGCAGTAAACAGCGTGGAGATGGAGATGGTAGTGCTGGTGGCCGGCACATGTGTACCAGATGCTACTGGGGGCAGAGTTGCAGAACTGCTGGCAGCATCCTCCTGGCCAGGGGCGCTGGCTTGCACACGTGCAGCAGCCGATTGCCTGGGCTGTTGTGCGGTGTCACAGTCACTTGATGTAGCTTTGGGGACACAGAGGGCATGCAACTGGTTGTGTGGTGGTGCCTGATGGGTGCATCACATGCATCAGACAGGTTGATCAGTGAACAGTTGCATTTACACGCATATGCTTGTCGAGGGTCATGTATTGTAGTGATGTGCATCGTCATCTGGATCATGATTGTGTCCTTTCGGGCACTCATGCACTGGCTGGGGGGGGGGGGTTGTTAATGGGTCCTTTGGGGCACCCATGCACTGGCTGGGAGGAGGTTGTTAATGGGTCCTTTGGGGCACTCCTGGCCTCTACATGTACTCATATAGCATTCATATTTGTGCACTTACCAGCATCTGCAGGTGGGCTTGCTCCTGCCTCAGCATCCTCGATCCCATGGATGCCCTCAAGGTGGAGGACACTGCTGCAGCGCTCCTCCCATGTTTGCAGCCTCATTGGGGAAGGGGGCCCTCCACCTGTCCCACTGCTGCGTTGCCCGTGTGTTGAGATCAGGTTCCGCACACTCAGTCTGAGGTCGTCCCACCTCTTGTGGCAGTCGTTGACGCTCCTTGTAGTCAAGCCCACAGCGGTGCACTTGCGTGCAGCTTCCGCCCACACTTCCTTCCTGCGCTGCTGTGTAGCACGCTGTTGGTCTGCACTAATCAGCATCTCAGCATGCTGCACTATATGGTCGACCAAAACAGTGAGCTCCGCCTCACTAAAGCGCTGTTTGTGTTGCCTCTGGGCAGGAATCCTGTCAGACATGCTGGTGGTCCTTTTAGCCTTCTCACTGTGTTGATTTAGCTTGTGCTGACTCTGGATGGAAGTGGGTTGTGCTTTATATGATGGCCGCCTCTCTGGTTCAGGTTTTCACGATCATGGTATTTCCGCTTCTGTGTCCATGACGACGGCAGCGGACACGGTTTTTACACTGCCGCTATGTCCATTTCCGTGGGTGTTTCCGTGGCGACGGTGACTCTGTTTCCGCGTCCGTGTGGTGCGCGCGACCGACAGCACGTAATCGGCCGATCTTTCTACAAACTTGCGGACGCAGAAACTTTATTACCGTCGCCGCGGAATCACCTCATTCCGGACCGGGAAACTTGTAATGAGGCCCACAGTCCTGGATCCTCAAAAGAGTACGGACTGTGTCTTGAAGGCTAGGACCCTGAGTATTAAAGATGACGGTAAGTAATAGAAGCATGTATCCTTCTGCATTCAATAAACTGAGTACCATTATACTGAGTATTTGTAACTGCTAATCATTACAGCGCTTAATGGAAGGCATACAAATAAATGACTGCCGAAAAGTACATTGACAGAAGCAAATTTATGCAACAAAACACAAACTCACATAAAGCCACAACACACACATGTGCATATACAATTGCATCGAAAATATATGCATCGAAATGTACAGATAGTCACAGAAACGCACATCTATTGACAGAAACAGACAGATAAGTACAGAAACGTTTAACTGAAAATTAACACGCATGCACAAAAGCACACACAGATGCATATGAACACATAGAAATACTTAGTAACTATATGTATACTAGGAACCTCCCAGCTTTTGATTTAAAGGTCTAACAATGTTTAGGAAGAAATACAAAAATTTACCAATGGTTCAAGTTCAGCTCGTCCCATCTATGCGTTCCTAATCACTGCATGAGGATGTTTGTATAGGTGTCATTTGCTTTCTGTATGTGTTTTATTATTTCAGCATGCTTGACCTCATGTCCACAGAGATGTAGGCTGCCCACCTGCATTGCAGAGAATCCACTGGTGCCACTGCAGGCGATGACTCAAGCAACCAAAATGGCCGTCACGTGACCCATGAGTTGGTTAGTCATTTAGGTAAGGTTACAACATCAGTGCGCACCACACAGAGCTCTCTCCCAGCAACCATACTAGACACTGTGGTTCACACGGATTGGGTGAGCTATTTTTGCCAAACTATTTTAATATTATGGCTACTGGTTGTTCTACATTCAGAGCTACTTACAATAGGTTATTATTTTTCACAGAACGCTCACTTAGTTTACACTCAACACGCTAGCGTGGTCTGTCAGACATATCTTACTCACATATGCAATTTCATTTCAATGATACTGTATTGCTGAGATGCTCTGTGGGATTCTAGACAATACTCTATCGCCTAGAAAAGTTATGTTACATGTTATGTTTGTATTTTCTAATTTCCAGCATTAGTATTGATTAAGTCGGAGGACTGGCAGTTAGGCACTTTGACATGGAACTTCTGCACTACATTTTTTGTAATACACTGTATGCACACATGCTGGTCACAATGTTAGTTTTTTTAATTCATTTTTACGTTTTTATAGTTTATGGCCCCCTAAGAAGGACTCAAGTCCAAAATGCATCAGACCTCTATAATTGCCTTTGTCTCTGAAATAAACTTGTGTTTACAAGACATGAATGGACTATGTGAGATTTCTACTCGTGATTTCCATCTACTGTGCAGTAGCACCTTTGAGCGTTTTTATGCGCAGAATCGGATTCCCATAATAAATGACCTCAGGCCCAAATAACCGGACAGACTTAAAGAATATGGCAAAATACTACTTTATTATCGGTTCAATAAAGTAGAGAAACCTGGCGAACAACAAATCATAGTCCACACACTCTCGATCACATTTCGGTTACACAAAGGCTTTATACCTCGATGTGTGTCAGCTATAACGTGGCAAATATTAAAACCTATCAGGTGGAGGGATTGCTTCGGGGAACATACCTACTTACAGTTTCTATAAGTGTTAGTAACATCATTGGCTGCCCCTCTTCTGGCAGGCATGCCTTGAACTTCTCTCTAACTACATATAATACATATTACAGCAGCATAACAGCAGCGGATTGTCCCCTGCAACAATGTATGCTCACCATTGCATAGGGCCTATGATTGGTTGGTATTCCCTCCCAACCTTGAACATTTGGCTCGTTAGCAGCACGTAAGCAAAATGAAACCCATGTGCAGAGAACAACATCAGACTACTGGCCACTTGCCCAATTAATCTACCATGTCTCATCAGCCAAGCCTTCAGCCAAGGCTTCTTCTTTGTACTTGACCTTGCTGGATGTTCTCTTCTCTGGAACGTTAAGGGGAGTTAAGGTACATCGTTATCTTCGTCTGGAGCTTATGAATATGCATTGTTTTTCTGGTCTTGCACCACTTGTGAAAAGACCATTTATTTTTGTCCTTCTCGACTTCTTATTTAGTGCTATTTGATTCAATTATCAGGGGTGTCATGACTCTCTTTGGCCTATGGAGACTTGGTTGCTTTGTCTCACATATGCTTTCTGCATTTTTAATTGTTCAATACTTGGCATGCACAAATGTTTGCTCATTTACTTAATCTAAGAGAAATATGTCCTGTGTATATTGCTTATCCTCTTTGACTCCCTTTGTACTCTATGATTGCTTCTTGCTGCGGCATCCTTGATCTCTGACCAACAGCTTTTCTTTGTTCATGCACAAATTCACTTCCAGCGTCTGTCAGCTCTGCAGCCCTTGGCCTCTCTCTTTTGAGTTTTTTGCATACTATTATTCCGAGTCGACGTCCATCTTTTCAACATTGCCGCTTTACTTGTGTTATAATTTCTACTGCAGCAACCTTCTATGTGTCTCATCTACCTTGCGTTTCTGTGTATATACATTTTCTACACATCTGGTTACTTATCTTCGGTGTATACATGTTTTTTTCTCATTTATATGTAGGCTTACTCTTGTTTCTTCAGTTACATCTTCATTCTTTAAGTATCGTCATATCCTTTCAGTGCATTGTCGCACCTTGAAACACTTGTGTATAGGCGCGTTATAAATGCCATATCATATCATATCATTGTGTCCTCTCCTTATGACATCACTTTGCACCTGTCAGATTTCCTTTACAGCTCTTCGATATTCAGTGGTGCCTGCACATCTCCTGCTACCACTTCATATCAAGGGTACATTCGGTACTGTTGTCTGAGTGCATAACGGCTCTCATACACTCGATGTAGTATTGGAATGATACCTGGTGTCATGCACAGTGTCTTCTTGTTCTTCATCCAGTATGTCAGAGTTGAGGGGGTGGGTTTTATCAATGACGTACACGTCTGCTCCTCTACACTACCATTGGAAGAACGTTTCTAAAGAACCATAGACTTTACGTAGACCTTATTTGTGCATTTGCACATGAGGCCCTTCCAATCTCCTTGATCACCAAATCAAGGAACCTGCAAATCTCAGACTTTGGCTCTTTGTGCAAGAGGGGCCATTTTTGGCAACAGGGTCACACACGCTACTCTAACTTGCAGATAAATAATTAATCTGGTAAACAAGGATGGTTCCCACTTCCCAGTGTTCTCCACCGATCAACACTTACCACCTCCTTCTACTATAATCACTATCCTCCAATTCTTCACCAGCTCCTCCTGATACTATCACCTCCTCCAGACTCTCACCACCTCCTTCAGCCTCCTCCCTCTCTTACCTACAACTGCCTTGTCACCTCCACAGACTTTGTATAGTGCTTCAAATTCCTCCAACTGTAAGCCACAATGTACTCAAGCAACCCACACTCTCAGACTCAGCTGCTTGGCTTCTATCGTGAGCGCTTCCTGGCCCTTGGTAGGATTTTTGAGTGACGCTCTGTACCTGTGGTTTCCAATTGATGGAGGGCTGATGGATTGGCTGCTGCTTCTAGCTTCACCTAGATCCACTTAAGACAGAGGGAGCCGGACTGAACCAACATCAAGGTATGGGGAGATAGTAATGTAGCCCATGCCCCCACAGGACCCGGCTAGTAGGGGCTATGTGCTTTTCTCTTAAAGGAGCACCTAGAAATAAAGTTACAAATACCAGAGTAGTAAATGTGTGGGGTATGTTTTATTTATTTAGGGCTATGTGTTCAATGTGTTTGGCTTTGGATCAAACCATCCAGCCCACCATGGGACTGGATGGGATGTTAATAAAGAAAAGAAAAGAAAGCATAGGAATAGAACTGCCCTGCCCAAGAATGGGCTTGGCAGGGGAGAAATTCCTGAGAGGATTGAAGAAAAGTGAGCGTTAGAAAAAGACAGAAAAGCACAGGAAAAAAGAAGGAAAGAAGAAAAAGATAGCAGAGAAGGAGAAAAATACTTAACTGGGGCAGCTGCCTTGAGAGACCCTGCATGCATCTGGGCTTGGTGGACATGTATGGAACCCCTGAAGAGTGAACCAGGGGGACAAAATGCTTATGCCAGGGGCAGCTCAGCGGCCCCGGGGCTTTGGTGGATGTCAGCCAACAGGGCCCAACGACAAGATTTAAAAAGGGCCGGGGGACGGCCACCAGGGGGCGCACGGACGATGCCAGCCTCCGTGTGAGCTCCTAACCCACGGGCCCCCATAAGTGAATTGAGCCCCCACTTTGGCCCCCCCCGTGCCCAACAACGACAGCCTGAGCCACAAGAAACGCCCCCCACCCCTTGAGCGAAAACCCGGCCGAAATCGGACCTTTGGTCCGCAAGAAAAACACCAGAGGAATCGACCTCCCCCCGCCGGTGGAGACGCAGACGCGGGAGAAGGCCGCGGCCCGCGGCGCTGGACTCCGCCCCGGCCCTCATCGAGGAACACCAGCGCGGCACCGGGGCTCCGGAGGGGGAGGTAGCGGACCGCCGCCCGCTCCGGAACGCGTGGAGGGTCGCCCCCCCCCGGGCTTCCGAGGAGCGGACTCCTCGAGCGGCCGGTCCCACACCACAAGGGATCGGCTCCGCGGAGGTGAGTGCCCGCCCGAGCGTGGGGGCTTCGGACTGCACCGCCCCGGTGGGAGCCCGCTCCGCCCCCCCAGAGTAGAATAACCGCGCGGCCAGGACCCCCCCCCGCACCAGCAGGAGACCCGAATCTCCCGCAGCCAAGGGAGACCTGCCACGAGCCTGCCCCCCGTGGCGCCCCCCTCTGATTGGAGCACGGGGACCAACCGGAGGGGGCCCTAGGTTGGTGAGGGTGCCGCGGCCCCAACATCTCACGCACCGGCCGCAATGCGGGTTCCCACGAGGCCGCGCTCCCCGCCTAGCTGCAGGGGACCCGCACTCCAGCAGGGGAGAAAGGAAACATCTGGTGCTCTTGGTGGACCATAACCACACATTTACGGAGGACCCCGTTGCTGGGGGTCTCCCCCCATGCAGCGAATTCGCCAGCACACAAAAGGTGGGGCGGAAGGTTGGGCCCCCACTCCTGGGGCGTGTGCCCTCTTCTGAAAAGGCCCCAAGTTACAAGCAGAACGGAATAAGGACAAGAGGCCCTACAATGGGAAGACAGTGCAATACACGGTGGCGCGCGGCCCCCCTCCAAGCATCTGCACCTTAAATCCTCGCCCTGAGACCTGGGCCCACACACCTCCACCAGGGCCCTGCTACAGGACGATACCGACACCTAACACCCCCCGAAAAGACGTTGAATCCGACGAAGGACATAGATCAGTGCGGAGGGTAGAGCCCCTGGAGACAGGGCGTGTGCCTCCTCCCACTCCCGCCAAAGGAACCCCCGCCACGAGGACAACCACCTGGGTACTCTCCGACACCCCTCATGTGCCTTTCAACACACTGGTTCCGAGGGTAAGGCCCCCGATCCAGGGGCGTGTGCCTCCTCGTTGGATACTCCTCCATGAACATACCGAACAAGCTTGCCAAATACGCCTACAGACCATCAGCTCAGGCTCCCGACCCTGGATCAACAATGTCGGTAGAAGCCATCGAAACGGGTGCAGCTGCCACCAAGAGAGATATCGCCGCCCTCTTAGCCGAAATCCGAAACATGGGCGCCAACCTCGGCGGCAAAATGGATAAGATGACCCAAAGGATAGACAACATCGAGGAGAGACTAGAAGGGGTCGAGAATAACCAAGCCTCTATTGACACTCTAGAAGCCCAAATGGAGCTCAGAATACGAAACATAGAAAGGAAGGAGGATGAGATTTGCCTGAAGATAGACGATTTAGAAAATAGAGAGAGAAGAAATAACCTACGGTTTTTCGGAATCCCGGAGAGAGAAGGGGAGACAGAAGAAGACCTCAAGCAGACTATACACGACATCGTCAAAATCCTGACTGCGGACGAGGACATTGATGAACTCAAGACCGAGAGAATCCACAGAGCCGGCGGCCCCCCAGGAGGCCCGAGATCAGTCCTTGCCAGATTCCATAGATATCAGGACAGAACGAAGATACTCGCTAAGGCCAGGTCTGGAGGCACTCTTACCCTCGGGGGAGCCCAGATTACTATTTTCCAGGACCTTTCATCACTGACGCTGGCATTGCGTCGCTTATGCGGTCCCCTCACGAGATGGCTAAAAGAGCAGGGCACGAGATACAGGTGGGGATACCCCTTCTCCCTCGCGTTTGAACATGGAACCAGAAAGTTCCTACTACGCTCTGAAGAAGAAATTCGAGAATGCATTACCGACCTCCTCGGACAGGCCCCGGAGGAGGGGACTCAGGGAACACTAACGCAGGACAGACCACGCTGGGAACTTCAGGGCCCGAGAAGGAAACGAGTGAAAGGCTCCAGAAAGTACAGGCGGCCCAACGACACACCTGAACACAACCAATGACATAGTCGCTTCAAGCTCTAAATCCTGGCGACTCAGGCCTCCAAGGTCCTGGCAGGGAACCCACTTACATAACGGATCATGGCACCCCTTAGTCCGCGGTTCCACCACACGAGGAGTGAACTGCCAGTCCAGCAAAAAGGAGATGCCGAGGAAGGATGACTCCCGAAACGGCATGTATCATAGAATATGTTAGCTCGAAGTGGGAATCCTTGTTGTTTGACACACTGTTGTTTGATACGTGATTTCATGAGAAGGGGGGTGGGGGCTCAAAAAATGTTACCTTGATACTACTAGTTAACGGGGTCGTACGGTTACGACCCTCACTGGTGGTCTGACAGAAGACCGGTTGTTCACATCCAGTCCAACTCGGACGCCACCACGGACAGTCACAAACCCTCATCGTAGAATTAAAGATCGACGAGATAGTCCAGAGGGTGATGGGTATGAAGTCCAATACCCTACGGGGACGGGGGGGGGAGGGAAATGGGGAATGACACAGCCTCAGACAAAGCCTCTGTTAGATAGAGGCACATACAATGCTACTTCCAATATGGCAATTTCTTACAATGGGCTCCACGACGATGCGAAGAAACTCCACGGACGCACTGATGTCATACAGACATGATAAATCAAATGACACGCAGGGTAAGCTTAAAATTGGCACCCTGAATGTTAAGGGCCTTAATTCCCCCACCAAAAGATCACTGGTGATGAGAGAATTCAGGAGGGCTGAACTAGACATTCTTTTCTTACAAGAAACTCGATATAGCAAGGGGGAGGAGAGGAAGGTTCTCTATGCCAAGCTGGGATCGGAATACTGGGGCTCTGGCCCGCTGAAGAAGGCAGGAGTTGGCGTATTAATCAACAGAAAGATCCAATTTGAACTCTTAAAGTCATGGATGGACGTCAGTGGTAGAGCACTAGCCCTGGTGGGCAGCATACAGGGCACGGTTGTTACCCTTGTGGCAATATACGCCCCCAATACAGGCCAAGACAGATTCCTGCAGAGGATAATACCTAAAATCATGTGCGAAGCAGAAGGCGAAGTAATTATCGGAGGTGATCTGAACATGTGGATGGACCCGGAACAGGATAGACAATCAGGTCGCCTCTCTACGCCCCCACTCGCTGGTGCCAGACGCCCATTAGCCGCAGACATGATGACCGCCTACAACCTCACCGACGCATGGAGACATGCCAACCCCAACCGAACTGGCTTTACCTTTTTCTCGGCGCCACATGCAACCTTCTCCAGAATAGACTATGTATACCTAACCGCAGACCTCATCACGGCGATGACTGAAGCCGTCATAAACCCTGTCTACTGGTCGGACCATGATATGGTCACGGTCACCCTCGACCAAATGGCCCTGCCTCGAAGATGCTCCAAATGGCGCTGTAATGAAACCCTCTTTAAGGACCCCACCTTTCGAGAAGAACTAGAACAGGACATTACCCGATACTTTATGATCAACAACACAGGGGAAACCTCTATGAACACAGTTTGGGAGGCAGGCAAGGCGACCTGGAGAGGACTACTTATCCGAGAAGGAGCAGCCAAAAAAAGAGAAAGACAACTAATAGAGAACAGGATCCGGAATGAAATCACACAACTGGACCACATGGCACAAACGGCTGATCAGGATAGACCACGAAAGATTAAAGAGGCCAATGACAAGAGAGAGGAATTAAGACAACTAGAGGCGGGAAGCATAGCGTGCAAGCTACAGCATCTGAAGCAGAAGCACTATGAACATGGGGACAAAGCGGGCGCCCTGCTTGCCGCAAGACTACGAGGCCAACGCCAAGAGAGGTGGGTGCCCACGATTCAAACAGAAGAGAACTCTGACGAACCACTTTCTCCCAGTGTCCCTGAAGCTTTTGCCGACTTTTACGAAAAATTATACTCAGCACGCGCCCCCTTGCACACGGAAGCTATAAATGAATATCTAGAGCGAGCACCCTTGCCCACCCTCCCAACGGATATAGCACTCACATTAGAAGCCCCCATAACAGGAGAGGAAATCGAAGAAGCTATCAAAAGACTCCCAACAGGGAAAGCCCCCGGAAACGATGGATACACGGCAGGGTTCTATAAAACTTTTAAAGATGCCCTACTCCCATTCATGGTTCCCCTATTCAACAACATCCTATACTCCGGCGTGGCACCCGACTCCTTCTCCAAAGCGCTGATAACAGTCATCCCCAAGGAGGGTAGGGACCCAAAGTTGTGCGCCTCCTACCGCCCAATATCTCTATTAAACATTGATGCCAAAATCTATACGAGAATCCTGGCTGCAAGACTGGAGTCACATATGCCGGCAATAATCCTCAATGACCAAGTAGGCTTCATTTTAGGCAGACAAGGAGCAGACTCCACCCGGAAAACCCTCCACTTAATCCATGAGGCCCAAACTTCACAGAACAACCCAGCGCTACTCTCAATTGATGCCGAGAAGGCATTCGATAGAGTCGACTGGCACTTCCTCGAGGCCACATTGCAAAAGATAGGCCTAGGCCCCACACTCCGACGAGGAATCAAAGCAATCTATAAGTCTCCAAGAGCATCGGTCTCGGCGAACGCTCAATTCTCCCGATGGTTCCCCCTCAACAGGGGTACAAGACAAGGTTGCCCCCTGTCGGCGATACTGTTCGCACTGTCCTTAGAACCTCTCGCCGTGATGCTACGAGCTGATCCTGCAGTGGAGGGAATCCAGGTGAATGGTACAGAATATAAACTAGCCTTGTATGCGGACGACATTCTGCTCCACCTGTCAAACCCAACGTCTTCCGTTCCGAGAGCGATCCAGCTAATAGAGGAGTACGGCGCACTGTCGGGATTTAAAATCAACAAATCCAAATCTACTCTTTTTCCACTCCATGAACCATCGTCGGAACACCAGAGCGCCCTTGCGCATCTCGGGCTGATCGTCGGAGGCCCGACATTGAGATATTTGGGAATTAACTTAACGCGACACCTCGACGGCCTCTACGAAGCCAACTTTCCCCACCTCCTCGAGGCTCTCAAGACCGACCTCAAAAAATGGAAACCGCTAACGATATCCTGGATGGGACGCTTGAATGCGATCAAAATGGTGTCCCTCCCACGGTTTCTCTACCCCTTTCAGGTCCTGCCTATCACAATTCCGGATCAATTCTTCAAGCAAGTCAGAAAGGCCATCCTACACTTTTTGTGGAACGGAAAGAAACCCAGAATCCCCTACGATGTCTTAATACTACCAAAAGAGTTAGGAGGGGTTGGCCTACCGGACATAGAACGCTATTATCAGGCCACACAGCTCAGGATCTTAATCCCACATCTGCAAGAAAAGAAAGACCTCCAATGGGTCCACCTAGACAACAACGTTCTATACAACGTGACTCTGGCAGAGTGGTTATGGGTCCCCAGATCGAAGCTATCGAGGAAGCTGCGCAACCACCCGATACTAGGCACGTTGTGGAACATATGGAGGAAGGGAAGAGCAATGTCAGGAGTCACCACGTGGCCATCGCCACTGAGCCATCTTTGGTCCCCTGGAATCAGAGAGGAAATCCCGGAACATGCCAGATACCAATCCTGGTTTGATGCCGGCCTTGAGAGGGTCGGCCAGCTATGGAGAAAGGGGAAATTCATTTCGATAACGGAACTCGAGGAGGCCCTCCAAATCCGCCCGATACCGGTTTTCCTGTACCTACGTCTGAAAGGCGTCATATCCAGAAAGGAATGGAAGGATACCACGCAGAGAGAACTAACGCCCTTTTGAGACGATCCTAGACACAACTACTACCTCCAAATGCCTCATAGCGAGAATGTACAGAGCCCTAATCACCAAAGACAACGCACCTAACCATCGTCTAAAAGCAAGATGGGAACGAGACTTTGCCAGAGAGTTCGACCAGCAAGCCTGGAATAAAATATGTGAAACACCATCCAAAATATCAATCGCGGCCCAATATAAATTGCACGCCATAAAGTTACTACATAGATGGCAATACGACCCACAAAGATTGTCCAAAATGTTCCAGACCTCCAGCCTGAGATGTTGGCGACATTGTAGGATGAACGCCGATTACTGGCACATGTGGTGGGCCTGCCCCAAAGTCCGCATCTACTGGCAGGAGGTCCTGGGATGGATCAAACAGCTGGAAGGCATAAATAGGGAACTGTCACCCCTCCTGATCCTGTTTGGCCTCGAAGAAGAAGAGGACGAAATGACAAGAGTGAAAGGTCTGATATCTCCCCTCTTACTTGCGGCGAGAGCTGCCCTTGTGATAAAATGGAAAGCCCCTCGCTTACCTAATAAGAGGGACTGGATACAGATCGCTACAAATATTTACACTATGGAGAAAGTAACAGCAATATTACATGACAAAGCTGCGCGACAGGAGGAAGTCTGGTTCGATTTCACAACAAAATACATCTCGCACTCGACCATGGAAGGCTCGACTCAGCAGGGAAACTGCTCCTGATCCATGCTACCAATCACTGAAAAATGAAAGACCCCTTGCTGACAACCCTTGCGTGTCACAGACCACACAGGAGAACAATGATCGTAGGATGATCCAAGATGCGCGTCACGTAGCTCGCTACGATTTAGAATGCCAATGCCCCGAAGGAAGCGGACATGAGAAATGGGGGTAGGGAGGGGGGTGGGGAGGGGGAAGGGGAGGGGGGTTTTTCTTTTCCCTTCTTTATTCTCTTTTTCTTTCTTCTTTCTGCTTTCTCCTGGAATAAGGAGCGTTAATGTTGATAACTGTTGTTAAGGTGGACTTGGAGATTCTAATGAAGTAGCTCGCTATGCACAATGTATAACCACCTGTATGTTCACATTCCTTGTTAAAAACAATAAAAGTCAAATTAAAAAAAAAAAAAAAAAGGGCCGGGGGCGCTGCAGTGATTGTGGGTTGCCCTTGCTCCAATGGGGCCACCCAGAAGAATGAAAGAGGTTGCGGAGAGTGGCAGTGGTAGCGGGCAGACTCTCACTTGTGCAGAAGACCAGCAGAGTGCGGATATACCCATGTGGTGGACAGGGTGTGAGGATCCTGTCTCACAAGATCACGGCTGTGATCTTGCAAGACCATGTGGCGAGGGCACACATAGCTCCCGGAGCCTGCAACTTGCAGAGCGGACTGGCTGACCGGAGGACACTCAATGGCGCTCCTTCTGCTGTCAGGATTGTGACCTGACTGTAACCACAGCAGCAAGACTCTGCTCCACGCACAGAAGGCATAATCCCATTGCTGTGACACAAAAGCAATGGTTGCCACATGGACTGAGTTAATTTATACTTTAGAGACATAATCCCACAGCAGTGGAGCAATTGCCGTGGTGGTTTCAGAGACTCCATGAACACGTCATAGTTCACTTGTAAATATATCCTATTTGTTGTTCAGATCAATAAAGACTGCCACCACTTATCTTGTGTCCTGTGCTTCTTCCAGGCCAACCCATAATTGGCGACGAATACCAGAGATACCATTCCGCACAGCCACCATGCAAGGTGCTACACCACACCCACCGTTTCTTCAGTCCCCCAGAAAACCTGATATCCCTTGGCTGCAATGGGGACCTTTGTTCACTAGATAATGAGCGGCCTTGTGAGGCACGGGTTACTCTGCTGGCAAAAAAAAGTCTATGTTGCTCAATGCAATGGGCATCTAAGGACAACGGATATTTGCAGGCCAGAGTCTGTGGCGGAGGAAGGAGACGATGTGTTGAAAGAGGCAATTCGCAGCATCATAAAACTGTTCTCCAGTAAAGAGAATATAGTTCTTCATCGGTTAAGGTTCTACACTAGAAAGCAAGAGAGTGGCAAGCATGTCGATGATTATCTTACTTGCATGAGAGAGCTGGCGGCTCTGTGCGGATTTGGGGACAATGCTGAAAACGTTATCTGCGACATGTTGGTGGTGCACACAACTGGCAGGAAGGTACAGGATAAGTTCATTCTGGAGAAAGAAGAGGACTTGGACAAAGGTATTCTGTTGGCAAGAGCGGTAGAAGAGACGACAAACAGAGAGAAAGAAATGGCTGGAACGGTGCCAGATTTCGAGATGACAGCAGTGCAATGGAAAGGATGCTTCGAAAAGCCCAGGCGAGATACACACAAAGAAGGAGGGGGCAGGAAGAGTGAGCCCCTGAAGTGCCATAGGTGCACCAGCACTAAGCATCTGGCGAACGTCCAGAGACAGTCCTGCAAGGAATAAAGAATGTTCCAGTTGTCGGAGATTTGGTCATTTTGCAGTCTCCGGCACGTGTAAGGGAAGAAAAATCATGAGCGTTGAGGGCGAAAAATCCATGAGCGATGATGAAGAGGATGATGACAGACCAACCATTGCACGATAAAAGTCGACAGCAATGAGACCCAAGTAATGGCTGACTCCGGATCTGATCTGACGATCATTCCCATCCAGACATGTAAAAACATGGTGGGACGGAATCAGTGGAAGTCAAAAGCACCAAGCACAAGCTGACAGTATTTGGTGGTGCTTCAATAGATCTACGAGGATACATCAAAGTCAAGCTAGAATTTAAGGGCAGGAAAGCCTATACCAATGTGTATTTTAAATAGAAGGCCCAGCAGTGTTGGCGTGAGGCGACCAACACAAATTAAGCATTCGCCTAGACCCCAGAACTGACTAACAGGTACTGTTGGTCAAAGCAGGAGGAGCGTCAAGTTTACTAGAAGAATTCCCCATGCTATTGTCAGAAGAACCAGGAAGGATAAGGAACTATGTCCACAGAATCCGGCACAAGGCCAATGCGGTGCCCGCCAAGCACAAGGTGAGACCAATTCTAGCAACCGCAAGACACGCCTTTAAGTCTCAACTCTCCAAAATGGTCAAGGAGTGCACCATCGAAACAGTGGCGTCCTCAGAGTGGTTGAGCCCTATAGTGTTAGTAAAAAAACGCCAGATCAATGACATAAGGGCATGCATCGTCCTACATAGCCTCAACATGAAAGCAATAATGGACAGCTATTTGCTACCCGGCATTAACAAACTGATACTTATGATGAAAGAGGCCACGATCTTCTTGAAGCTGGACACCCGTGATGCATATCACCAGATTAGCCTGCACAAGGAATCACATCAACTCACAGCCTTTATCACGCCATTCGGCATGTACCAATACACGCGCATGCCATTTGGAGTGTCCTCAGCCGCATCAGCATTTCAGAGGATGATGGATTCCCTCTTACGGGGTGTGGGTAATGTGTCATAATTCCAAGATGACATACTCATCTATGCCGAAGATGAAGAAACCCATGATAAAGTTTTGAGGAAAGTGTTGAATAAACTCCAAGCGGCAGGAGTTCGGTTGAGATATACAGAGTGTGTACTGCGTACTCAAGAAGTGGAATAACCTGGGTACCGGAATTCGAGGGAAGGAGTAAGCTCAAAGAAAGATCTTGTACAGGCCATAGTAAAAGCTCCTACCCCATTGTCGAAAGATGAACCATGGTCCTTCCTCAGACTTGCAGAGTATTATGCTAAATCTGTTCCGAAATTCACTGAAACAACGCTTTCCTGAGAGAGTTACTGAAAAAAGGAGCGGAGTATGACTCGGGCCAGTCTCAAGCTAGCGCTTTCCATGAAGTCAGGGCGAGGATTGTCAACGCCCCATGCCTCAAACCGTTCAAACCTACGTGGGATACATACATCACCACCGATGCAAGTGCCTACAGACTAGGAGCCACACTCACACAAAAGAAGGGAGACACAGAGCACATAGTAGCAGTCACGTCCACCAAAGCACTCTCATCAGAGTCAGAGAAAAACTACTCCACAGTCGTGAAGGAGATGCTCCTGGGCAGTGGAATATTTCAGGACATACGTATGGGGCATAAAGTTCCGACTGGTCACCGACCACAAACCGTTGGTCCACATGTTGAGTCCAGGAGGCACCAAGACGTTGACGCCAAGACTTGCTCAGATAGCAGCCAAGCTGCAAGAATACACTTATGAAATCTTGCACATAGCAGGATGGAGGAACGCTCAGGCAGACTGTATGTCAACATTGCTAGATCGTGTGACCCTGGGCACAACGTTCCTCAAAGATGTGTCATAGCGACAGTCAAGACTCTGAGAAGCCGAGAGTTCATGGAGATGAGTGAAGCCCAAAGGAAGCAAGAATTAGACAAAGACGAATCCCTGAGTATGGTGGGAAATTGGACCCACAAAGGCTGGACCAATTAGAGCACCGTGCCGGAAGGGCTACACCCATATTGGACAGTTAACAAGGACATTTTTGAGGTGGATGGTCTCGTAATGAAGGGTGACCAAGTAATACCACCAAGGGGCATGCTCAAAGTAATATGCTGCAGGGCAGACGCAGGACACCTTGGCGGCAACATGACCAGGCAGAGAGTGCGTGAAGCATATTGGTGGCCAGGCAGGGATCAAGATGTCAGGACCATGATTGAGAGGTGCCACGAGTGTGCGAACAGTGACAAAAGGCACAAAGTGAGGTTTAGCACCCATGATTCCCACCGAGATCCCCTCGGGCGTGTGGCATAAAATTGGGTTGATTTAATTCGCCCACTGGACACCATGGTGCAGGACCACAAGTATTTGGTGGTCTTGGTTGATTACCTGTTGAAATGTGTTGAGGTAGAATTTGTACCTGACATTACCACAGCCACTGTGATTGAAGTATTAAATTCAGTCATCCAAAGGGAAGGCCTGCCCAAAGAATTAGTCACAGACAATGGCATCCAGCTCATTTCGAGGGATATGGAAGGATTTCTGAGGAAGTACAAAATTCAGCAGTTACGAGCCAGTCTCTACCACCCACAGGCCAATGGATTGGTGGAGCATGCCAACAGGTTCATAAAAGGAGCCCTACAACTGGCTTGCACGGCAGAAATGGATCCCCACAATCCAGTGTGAGGTCTAAGCTGTAGCTGTTCACCACCTAACCCCCAGTGCAGTCACAGGGGTATCTCCATTGCAAATGCTGAGAGGAAGGAGGGCTTCATCCACAAGAGATCTCACTCCCGCATTAGGGGAACTACACAGAAAGAGGATGCCAGGACCACCAGATCAAGAGGCAGAACCAGAAGTCAAAAGCCTGCCACCAAGATCCCCACTTCATGAAAGCCGACCCCAGCGAGAGAATAGAAGACCAACCAAGCACAGAAACGTTGTCATGGAGTAGGTCCAAGCTGTCTGACAAAAGGAGGTATGTGAGGATAGCAGCATGACTGGAACCCAGCAGCAAGACTCTGCTCCACGCACAGAAGGCATCAACCCATTGCTGTGACACAACATCAATGGTTGCCACATAGACTGCGTTAATTTATACTTTAGTGACATAATCCCACAGCAGTGGAGCAACTGCAGTGGTGATCTCAGAGACTCCACGAACACTACATAGTTCACTTGTATATATATCCTATTTCTTGTACAGGTAAATAAAGCCTGCCATCACCTATCCTGTGCCCTGTGCTTCTTCAAGGCCACCACACAGGGCCACCCGGAAAAAAGAAGAGGGACCAGGCCTCCATCTATCATCAGAGGACAGGCCGCCACCCAGCCCTTCATCCAGCTTGGCAGCCAGCTCTCAGTGTGCCAGAGTCACCAGAGACATCCCTTGAAGGTACTGTTAAGAGGGTAACTGACTACAGCAGTCCCCCCATTGTGAAATGCTGTTTATGTAATGTTATAAGTTGTATATATGGTGCATGTCAATGTATATATGTATGTATATGTATATGTATATATTAAAGTATTATTAAATAGGATGTTACCTAGAGAAAAGTGGAATGGGATTTTATCTAGAAAAGGAAGGTTATGCAGACTTAAAGGTTAAGCATGGGTAGGACGTTAAATATAGAGGGACGGTACCTTGGCGTGAGGTAGTGGGATAGTGTGGCGGGCTGCCTGAGGCTGCCTAGCAAGATAGGACCTCCCACAGAAGCCATCCTCTGGCCTCACACTCCATGTGGGTGGTATCTGAGTGTAAGGGGTCTGTTGCGTCAGCCTCACCCTAAGAGTACCTGAAACACCTCCAAGGAACGATGAGCTGATGTAGCAGGTTCACACTTAGTAGGTGCTCCCGCCAGGGAATCTGAAAGGGAAGGGTATTAAAAAGCATAAGTGTTGATTGTTGATCATAAATAAATAGGGGTCCTGTTGGGATCCCTGTAAAATTCACTCTGGTGTCTGTGTTCATTAGTCATCTAAGAACTTGGGGTGTAGCCCATCTCCTGTTAACAGCAATTTTATTTAGGCAGGTGCAGCGCCCTTCCCGCACTGGTCGGTGGGGGTTTGTTCGTATCTATGGGAACTGTCCCTGCTCCAGGGAAGGGGAGTGTATACTCTTATTCGGACCAGAGCCGATAAATAGGGGCTACAGTAAACAATCACAAGAAAGAAAAGGGATCCCACACCCTCCCAGGGCCAGGGGTGCACACAATGTCCCTGGTTGACTTGCATATAATAATATCATGATGAAATAAAAATACAAATACATATAAATGGTGTCTAGTCAAAGGATCGACACCAAAGGGTCGACAGGTCAAAGGATCGAATTTTTTTTTTAAATTATATATTTTTTTGGGGTTTTCGTTTAGGGAAAAAAATTCGATCCTTTGACCTGTCGACCCTTTGGTGTCGATCCTTTGACCTCTCGACCCTTTTACTGTCGATCCTTTGACCTAGAACCCATATAAATACATACCATAAGTTAATTCCATCAATTCAACATCGGCAAACACATAAACTCAATTAAGACATTTTCATTTAATAAGTTCCCAGAAATATACAACTCCAAGTGCCATAGATATCTGGTTTCCACTGAACATCCTTCTCCACATATCTTCATGTTTTCAAAAATTCGAATCATGAAAGAATGTACCCAATATTTAATTTTTTAAATCATCCAAGGGTTTACAAGCTATACAAAACATGCTTCAAAGTCTCAATCTGATTTTTTTACAGATTCTCAGAGACATTGGAACATTCCACCAGGGTCCTATTACCCCACTTGTTTATAATGTATTGAGTCATTATAAAAAATAAAAGGGAATTGATGTGGGGGGAACAGGAGAGTGGGAGGTGGGTGGGATATTTATTAATTATCCTCATTTGTTTTCCCTTTGTGTCTGCTCTCTCATATTATGTTAGACCCTGGTGACGAAAATGTCTCCCTTTCTCAGCTATCTATTTCCACTGATGTGTGTGGTCTTTCACATTGATTAAATGGTGCTAGTAGTGTCAATAGAAGACCCAGATAGTAGCAGGTCGACCTTCGGTTTGCGATTTGCTACTCTGATCTCCAGAGGCCTTAACTCTCCCACTATTGCTTTGTTGTTGAAGAGATAATTTAAGAAAGTGGGTTTGTATATACTGTGTGTCCAGGGGACTCACTTCGTAAGGGACAGAAAGCAGTCTACTAAGGATGAGGAATTAGCATTATGCTTCTGGTGAGAGTAAAAAGGGAAGAGGTGCCATAATTGTGGGGGCAGGCTGTCGTTTAGGGGTGAACAAGGTTAAGTAGGTGAATTTTTGTGATCTTTGAGTACATTCATTACCTACCCAGGCCATATATTCCAGGTGAAGCCCAGGAGATTAAGAGGCGATGGTCGAACCCGGGCACCCACGAAGCCATGAAGGCTGCCGGCCCGCCCGGGAGCCATTCTGGACTGGCCCAATCTTAAAGGCACCGGACCACATGTGTGGGACGGTCTGAGGACAAGAACAAGAGCCGCCCGGTCCGGGCAGCGTGCGTGGGGCAGCACGTCCTGGCCACGCTGCTGTTGGCCGCCTTGAGCCCAGACGAGGAGGGCCCTTAAGAGAAGTCCTCCAGGACTGTGTATGCCAGGTGCGGCTCAGGAGGTGAAGATACAGTGACTTAGTCCAGACAGGGGCAATCTTAGAGGCCCTGAAATGCATGCGCCGGGTGTCCAAGACGAAGAACAAAACCCGCCCAGTCTGGTCCATGTGCATGGGGCAACCCAAACTGGGAGTCCTGGTCGTGCCTCTGTTGGCCAGTCTTGAGGCTATGCAAGGTGGTCCCTGAAGAGAAGTCCTCAGGGGCTGTGTATTTCAGGTGCAGTCTGGGAGTGAAGAGGGGTTGGTTGAAGTCCATCCTGCCCAGTCGGGCGGGTTGGTGAAGAAAAGTCTGAGACCATGAATAGATTAGTGACTGGGGCAGTCCACTCCAACCTGTTGGGCAGAGCAGTGAAGAGAAGTCCTGGGTCATCATGTTGAGCGACCGCAGTGAAGCAGGGAGCTCCGACATGCTGGCCAGAGCTCCGGGACGGGAGTAGCATGCCCTGAGTCACTCTGATGCAATGAGGAGAGGGGGCGGGGTTGCAGCAGTCCAGAAGCGCAGCGGGCATGGTAGTGATGATGGTGGTATTCCCATGACAATGGGGACGCCGCCTGAAGAGTTGAAGTTTGCTGGGGCATGGCAGTAATCACATGTCCCATCCCACAGTATGGGGCTGCCCAAAAAAACCTGAAGGGCTGTCGGCACAAATGTGATCATGGATGGCCCCCTAGAATCTGGGGGCACCATAGACATTAAAAGGAGCTGGGAGCTGCATGATGCAGTGATGGCAGGCCCCCTACGAATGGAAGCTGCCAAAGATTATTCAAGTTTACTGCAGGACTGGGGTGGTGAGTGCGGCGAGTCTCCACGGGCATGGGAGCCATCTGAAACATCACCTTGGCGTGGGTTGCATGGTGAGATCGAGTGGCACCACCTGGGTGGACAGGACCACCCTGAATAGCATCAGAAGCAGTAGCCTGGGGGGAACAACCCCATTTTTAATCAGGGGTTATTGTAATTGTAATTTTCCTATTTGTAAAGCACTTATACAGAAGTGAAGTGCTTCAAAGCGCTCCAAGGTGGGAGGGGAACATGGGAATACAGTAGTCATTCTTAGGCCTTGAAGTTTCCAAATGATCTAATAAAATTAACTAGCATACTAGGCCTGAGGTATTTCTACTAGTGCAAGTGCATGACAGGAGGGAAGCGGGTGAGGAGAAGAAAGGAGCATACAATCAATAGGCTGCTGTACTAGGCCTAACAAACTTGTCAGATAGTAGAAGTGCATGAGAAAGAGTGTGGAGAGCAGGAAGGCGAAGGGATAAAAAAGGACATATAGAACAATAAGCTACCGTACTAGGCCCGGCGACAATTAGATTGATTGATGATAGGTCATCATCAATAGTGCGCCAATGAACAAGTGTTTCATGCACAGCCGAGCTACGGAGGGGAGACAAAGACAGGACGGGAAAAAACAATCTTGTTATGCATATTGCATTCAAGGTCGTGCAAGTGCGCCAAGAGTAAGTGCGAGTGAGGGGGAGGGCGAACAAATGCACCCAGTCCATCAGGGGCCTGGGTTAATTGCAGAGAGGTTGCCCCTGACATGGAACATATTGTGAGTGCAGTAGTGCAAGGCAAAGTGCAGTGGCCCGGTGGCAAGTGTGGGACTGGTGAGGGAACATGGGCTCTGGAGGTGCACCAGGCGACCAGTCAGCAAAACGGAGCAGAGTTGGGGAGGATAAAGGATGAGGGATACAGGAGGGAGGAGAAAGGAGGCTAGTAGGGGAGAGGGAGAGAGAAAGAGGAAGAGAAGAGGAAGGTCTTGAGGAGTTTCCAGAACTTAAGGCGGTCCGGATCATGACGGAGAGAGGCAGGGAGGCTGTTCCAGAGGGAGGCACCTGTAGAGGAGAAAGTTCTACTCCCAAATCTCTGTTTGGAGAAACGGCTCACCTGCTGAGAGTTAGAGGAGGCAGAGTAGAGGGCTCTAGAAAAAGAGTATTTAGGAAGAGAGCGTTGTAGGTAGTGCAGGCCCTGGCCCCAGAAAGCCTTGTGGACTATACACAGGGACTTGAACTTGATTCTTACAGCCACTGGGAGCCATTGGAGGGATTTCAGCACTGGAGAGATGTGGTCCCTGGGCTTGAGGCAAAGGATAAGTCTTGCGGTTCTGTTCTGGATAAGTTGAAGAGGTCAAGGAGTAGAAGTAGGAAGATTGAGAAAGAGACTGTTGCAGTAGTTCTGTGTAGAGAGAGCCAGAGCTCTGGAGACAGTGAGCTGCTGGGGGAAAGTGAGAAAAGGCAGAATACCTCTGAGGAGGTGCAGCTGGTAGTGGGACTTTTTAGAGATGTCCGAGATGTGAGAAGGAGAGAGCAGAGTGGAAGATGACCCCCAGAGTTTTTGTCTCACTGGTGGGTGATGGTGCAAGACCCAGGGAGGTCGGCCAGAGTGCAGTGGGAAAGTAGGAGCAGGAGTCCCATTGAGGACAATCTCCGTCTTGCAGGCATTAAGGCAGAGATCATTGGCGGCACACCAGGACTGAATTACGGACAGACAGTCAGGGATGAGCGAGGAGGAGGAAGAGGCCAAGGGTAGCCTGAAGGAGAGCTGTGTGGCTACCGCATAACACTGAAAGTTGGAGGTGAAGGCAGAGATAGACCACCGAACCAACAAGGACAGCACCCAAGGATAAGAGGTACTGAGAAGGGGTGGCTGAATGCAGCAGTCACCCCTAGATAACCTAGTATATGTTTATATGTTATTGTTGGTTGTATGTTTAAATGTATCTTTATATCTGTGTATTTTTATTTTTATAGTTCTTTATAGTTAAAGTTATTAATAGGATAGTGGATGTTAATAATTAAGTAGGGGGATGTAAATAGTGTTGGGTAGTTGTGTAGAGAAGGGGAAAGGGATAGGAGTATTGTTTTTACCCTGGCGTGAGGTAGGTAATGGATATGGCAGCCTGCCAGATGCTACCTAGTGGAAGCGACCACTTCCTGGGGCCATCTACTGGCTCCCCTCTCCAGTGGGTGGTGTCAGGTATCGGTCATGGGTCTGTTCCGTCAGGTCCAATCTATGGGTCCCTCTCTGTACCTGTTAAGGAAGGGTGGGCTGATGGGGCAGATCCCTTTAGAAAGAACTGACGCCAGGGGATCTTAGAAGGGGAAAAGTGTTAGAAGGGAAGGCTTAGGAATGTGGAGAGGGGAGATCGAGACCTATCTCTGTTTCCTCTCCCAACAGACACTCGAGTCGGAAGAAGAGCCGGAGGAGTCAAGGCCTCCTGCACCATTTGGGGCCGGTATCCAGCACCCCCATGATGGACAAGTATGTTGAGCGGTATCCACTTCGTCAACCCTACAACCCAGGAGCAGTGAAAGCATTGCCCAAAGTGGATGAAGAGCCACAAGACGCGACCAAAGACACCTCCATTGACAGTCTCGACTAAAGCGCAAAGAAGCGGAGCTACAACGTCGTTAGAGACACTATGACATAGCAGCATTAAACATGAAGCACACGTGCCATCCGCTCATCGGGACATACACAAGCACCCAAATACACAAAGAACATATGCGTACAGCTCTATCAGCTAGGGGACGGATACACATACATACTGTCCACACGTTTATTATTTTGTCATTAGCTTGACCGCAGCAAAGCAGAAACCGCAAGAAGCAGTAGATCCTGAGAAAGCTTGCAGGTGCTTACATGAAAACTAACCCATGGAGCAGCAGGAGTCCCGTAGGGACTTGGCAGAGCCATGAACCATTAACCTAGGGACACTATAGATAGCACAATGTAGAAGCCTGTTATGGCCTAGGACAATGACAACAGAACGCAGACCCTCGGCTGAAGCTGAGCTCAGCGAATTCAGGTGGCACAGAAGAGCGAATGTGTGGGACACAGCCTGCTGCCAAGACCACCAAGATTTGAGGGACATTGCTTTCTCTGAACTACAGTAACACCGGCACAGTAAATATGAATACATCCGAGTAATTCAGAGCACCAGAGGCCCCAAACACGGTCTCTAGACATGTGACCCGTCGAGCCGATGATGAACCGAAACTAGCAACTGGAAAAGCAGAGCAGTCTCACACAGCCAGACAATTGCTTGCAACAAAGTTGCTACAGAGAAGCTTAGTGTTGCATGATGAGAATGAGCACTCTCATGGTCTTAGGTGGTGCGCACATGTTACAATGCAGACACATAGTTGTTCTTATTACCTTGAAAGGGTACACTTCGAGCTGAGTACCGACTTGGGTCCGAGGCCTGGGAGCGACAGTTCTAACCAATCACAATCCAGGACCTATAGGTGGGTAACGAGCGGCTAGAACAAATCACCATACCCTCACACTGCAACATTGTAGAAGTAGCACTTTTGGGGATGAACCAGACCAGCCAACTGACATGAGAGAACCAATAAACTAACAGCTATAGGGTCATCCATAGATGGACTGTCACTCAGCACCCAATCCACTTGTGCGATAGGTTTGCTGGAGAATGGCCCAATTTGTGACGTCATTGTGACGTGGATTTGATTAAAAACTGGCCTGTGAGCCAGTGTTCACCGAGATGCGCCAGGAGCTTACTCCTTGTTCGGATCCCTGTTGGTTTTGGCTGTAATAAACCACAGTTTGAACTTGCTGTCAATCTGGGCCTGCGTTCCTTTTGGAAATGGAAGGAGTTAGGCCTTTCATGAGTTCTGAATCAACAAACTCCTAGTAGCCCTGGGAGCTACCTGGGAGTTTTATCCTAACAAGTTTGTAGCAGAGAGGATGGTTGGTTGCGCCAGCCCAGCACCACCCCGACCCCTTAGCCGCCGAACCTGAGAGGCTGTGGGACCCTTGTGTGTATTTCAAGAACACAGAGAAATGCGTAACCGGACAAAGGCTGTCCGGAGCCGTTTGGAAATCATCCCGCCCAGAATCAGAGAGTTGTCCAGGCAGACCAGGATAGGGAGGCGAGCGTCTTGACGGGGGAGCCGGCAGCCGAGCAGCGCCAGTACAGCACGGAACATAAGTATTGGTCCAGACTAACAGCAAATGTGGGTGCGAGGGAGGGTGCATAGTAATGTGGGGCAACGGCGGGTATTGTTAAGTATTAGTGAAATATTGTCTTTCAGTGTGTTGTAACATTGTTTGGAAACGTTGTTGTGAGTAGGGACTGGAGCGGAGGTAGAAGTACCCCTTTTCTGTGTTTAGGCCACATTCAGGTTCCAGAAGAAAACTGCAAGCCGCCTATTGATAGCTTGATCCCCTGTCAGCATCGCGCCCTTACCATCCTTAATTCCTGCAATTAGTTGTCCGGCTGTCTATTCTTGAGAGCATCTAAAGGTGTTGTACCCCTTCACAATATTGTCTTGCCAGAAACTTTCTGAATCCTGGCAAAAAAGCTCTACCAGGTCCTGATACTGCAGTGTCATTAAATTAACTCACCACAATGGGCTCTATCTGGCGTCCCAGGGAGGGCTATGCGCATGAGTACTGCGGCATGGTCGGATATCGTCATAGGGAGGATCAAGCATGTCTCTACCAAGTGCATCATGGTACAGGGGAACCACCATTAATCGAGTCAGGAGTAACATTGGTGGTGAGTACATGTAGCTGTCGCCAGACATCGACCAGTGTGAGGTCTAAATTTAGGATTCGAAGCGTTTGAACTTTTTTTTGGGGATGATCCTTGCTGCATCTGTGTCGGGATAAACCTGTATTCCTGGGGACAAGAGCAACATTAAAGTCACCCCCCATGATCATAAGCCGCCCCATATATGGTGCACAGGTCATGAATAAGTGTGTGAACAAGCCAGGTGTGTCGTTGGTGGGACCGTATATATTAACAAGGGTAATGCGCTGCTGGAAAAGGGGCCCCTGCAAGAGAACAAAGCAACCTTCTCTGTCGGCTTCAATGGCGAAGATGGCGAGGGGGACCCATTGGTGTATCAGACTAGACACCCCTAATTTCCCATGTGATGGAGAGTGGACAGGCGATCCCACCCATCCCCTGCAAAGTTTAGCAGACTCCCTCACATCTAGATATGTCACTTGAAGGAAGATTATATCCCCCCACAAATCACACAGCAAGTCCATCAGGCGGCAGTGCTTGATGGGTGCCTGAGCCCTTGGATGTTATGTGATATGCAGTTAACTGAGGTAATCCATATGAAGTGTGGATGGGATTCACGCCGAGATCTTTCGCATGTGGAGGGCTATGGCTTGCACATTTTACCCAGGCAGTAAGCCCGGGCTGGCTCAGCACTCGAAGGTATGCGTAATGACAAAGGTTCCCATAATTTAAAAAAAAACATGCCCAATAATACAACACAACCATAAGCACTGGAGCTCAATGTCGAGGCTCCAATACAACCTAAAACCATAGAGCCCATGCAAGGGTGTGAACGGGCAAGACCTCCTGGTTCAAACGCCGTTCCTCGCATTCCAGTGCCCGCAGGGAGGGGGAACCAGCAATGTCATTTGTGTAGGACATGAAGACTATGTATGTTATGGGGAAAGGGTATAGATCCGGTGACAGGCTCCACAAAGCGTCTTGTCCCCATAAACATACATTTACGTGTTTACCTGATCAGATAGTTCCAGCTGCAAAGCTCACCAATCAGTATTAGTTTTAATTTTAGGCCCCGGTCTGGGGAGGCTCACTACCACTGCAACATCTCTGGCGTAAAGGATTGTCCTGGTGAGCCGAGCAGCTTTATTAATTTTGCTGTCCTCCATGAGGGTCAAAATACGGGGCAGGCCCCGAGCCAAAGCGCCACGTGGTCCTCATTTCACCAGTCCTTCCTGTCTGCATCGCAGCCCACAAGGTCTTTTCCCCACAAGGTCTTTTCCCCACCGTTCTCCGTCCATCTCGGGCCCCAGATTGGCATTGCGGTTGGGGGCGGTCGGGGCCGTCGTTCCGCTTGTGCTTTGTCATTGGCCACTGGAGTACAGTCTGAGGCGACACCCTCTTGTTGCCTCTTCTGGGTCCTGAAAGGAATGCCACTGCCGGTTGAGTCGGATGGAAACACCCAAAAAGACTGAATTAAAAAGTCTAAATGGAACATTTGATCACATTTTGGCTGAACGAAAAGTTTGAACGACTGAAAAATTCGATCAAATGCCCCATTTGGTGGCATTATGGTGAACAAAGGGAGCGGGGCTGTGGGGTGTTCCCCACACCCTTGTTCACCATAATGTTAGTAGGGGTTGCGGAGGTGTCCCGCGCACCCGTTCTCTTAAAGTAAAAAAAGAAAAAAAGAAACAAAAAGAAAAGGACCCTGCAACGCCTGTTCCCTATCACTTCTGTGATTGGGGACTGGTACAGGGACACAGCGAGTCGGCAGCACACAGCGGAGTGTGCTGCTGACAGGTAAGTAAAGGGGTGTGTGGGATTGGGGTATCCGAAATGGCCGCAGGAAGAAAACAGGAAGAAAAACCAAATGTTATTTTCGCACAAATAACATTCAGTCTTTTCTTCCTCAGACATTTCGGATACGGGAAATTCACCCGAATTGGAATTGGATGCATCATACCACCGGTAATTTGAGGTAGTGATTATGTTCAGTTCTCTTCAGCGCATGGAACAGTGGGTTGAAGGTCTGTATGCGTTTGGAGACCTCAGGTGAGCAATCATGAAAGATTTGGATGGTGGCGTTGTCTACTGGTAGTGTCCCTGCCTCTTGGAACGCCTTCAGGATCGCTAGTTTGTGATGGAAGTTCAGCAGGCACATTGTAATGGTATGCTGCCGGTCCCGAGGAGAGGCTTAGGTTTGGGGGCTCTGTGCACCCTTTCAATGGCATACGAGCAAGGGTTGTCCAGATGCAGCTGGTCCTGCAGGAAGCCATAGATGAATCCATCCATAACTGTTCCCTCAGTGTTTTCCAGAAGGCCCACAAGGCAAAGGCTGTTCTCCTGGTCTTTCAACTTGGCCTCCAGGTGCATATGGATGTAATATCACAATGTGTCCTCTAAAGAGCAGATACGCTGCTCATTGTCTGTGGTCGTTCCACCTGGGCGTTCAAACGGGCATTGACATCTTGCAATTCCTTCTTGATGTCTTGCACGGTGGTGTTGATCTCCTGCACCCGATGTCCAATAAGTTTAATTTCAATCAGTATGGCCTGCAGTTGCGTCTGGATGTTCAGCTTTGAAGGTCGCCTAGCCAATCCGTGCATTGGTGTGTTGATGGCTTTAATGTCCACCTGCTGTCAGATTTAGGGGCCAGAATTGTCTGTTGCATGCCCCCATGCCCCAGTTCAGCATAGTTAAATAAAGGGATGTGTCAATTGCCCTCAACGCGCTACCTGTGGGCATGGTATCAGAGATGCGCTATAGCAATGTACGCCTGATGGGGTTGGGGGCCTGGCCGGAGCTACAGGGGGCTCCTCTAGAGGCACGCCCAAGGCAACAGGATCAGTGCAAGATGGCAACCACAGGATCGCGTTGTGTTTGCGATATTGTTAGGCTATCTACCCCTACAACCTGGGGTGCTTATCATCTAGCTCCATCCTCTAGTAGTTGTTTGTTGGCATCTAGGTGGGGGTGCGGGGCGCTTGTACGTGAGCATTGTGTTTTGGCAATATGTCAGCAAGCAAAGTTCATAATGCAGGTATGACGCCTTCGCGCCTCATTGCTCAGTGCCCCTTCGAGCTGTGGGATACATTGGGAGCTACATGGGTGCTCAGATGAGGGCTCTGGAGCATGCGTCTACAAAGCAATGTTCAATAGGTTGTCCCAGTTGGTGGCCGCACTCCGCACAGCGTCTCCGCTGCACTGGAGAAGGGCACATCACACACGGTCCCCATGGGCTGCAGTGTCCGCTCCTCACCTCCATATACATGGCATTTCGGGTTGGGGCTGATGCAGCTCCTCATAGGTCATGGTCGCAGGCTGCTCCGGAGGCTCCGATAGGGGTTAGAGCTGTGTGTGCTGCAGCCCAGGCCTCCAACATGAACTCTGCTCGGTTTAGTCGCTGCTTTGCAGATTCTCCCGCTTGGCGTCAGCAAGTATGGGACGCTACTGCAAGGTCCCGAGGATCATCCGCTGACTTGCTACTCGGTGGGCCAGGGGACCATGACTGGCAGTTCATGCCGGGCGAGTGTAGGTCGCGTGTTGGAGTCTCCTGGCATCCGACCTCTGTCAGCGCTGGAAATCAGCTGGGGGATCCCCTAGCACTGCAACTGCAGATAGGGGCCATTAGTCGCACGATCAGGCAGTGTGATCCAGGGTAATTTGAAGCATTAGAGCCCGTTAGTTATGGAGTTCAATCAACCGGCAGCCATCTTGCTCAGGTACACCGCTCACCGCCTGTGGTTTTTTAACTTTGACTTGTCGTCAACCTATCACCAAATTGAGCTGCATGAATCGTCTTGCCATTTATCATCTTTTGTTACGCCTTTTGGAGCTTATATGTTCCGCAGGATGCCATTTGGGTTGGCATCTGCGGCAGCTGTTTTTCAAAGTTTGATGCATGAGTTGTTTGCTGGATTGGTGGTGGTAAATTGTTTTCAGGATGACATTTTGGTGTGGGGGAGGAGTGAGGACGAACACGATCAAAGAGTGCATGCAGTGTTGAGAGTGCTGCGTGAGGAGGGGTTAACAGTAAATAAGGCAAAGTGTCAGGTTAAGGTGCATTACATCAACTACCTAGAGCACACCATTTGTGAGGGGGCATCAGGCACAGGGAGCGGTTGGTCAATGTACTTAGGGCGTTACCGGTCCCTTTTTCCAAGGAACAGCTGCAATCAATTTTGAGGATGGCAGAATATTATGTAAAGTTTATACACAACTATGCATATAAAACGGTTCACGAGGGGTTTGCTGAAGAAGCATGTGATGTTTGACCCGCCTACCGAGTGTCAGACGGAATTTGACATGGTGAGGAAATTTGTAGATGCAGCACCTTCATTGGTGACTTTTGATGTGAGAGCCAGGATGGTGTTGACTGTGGATGCAAGTGAGATTGGTCTGGGCACCGTGTTGGCCCATTGGAGTGAGGGTGCATTCAGGCCAATAGCCTTCGCATCTAAGGTGTTGCGAGATCTGGAGTCAATACTCAGTGATTGAGAGGGAAGCGTTGGCCATGTGTTGGGCCTCAACGCATTTCCTGACATTGTTGTGGGGTTTACCTTATGTGATCAGAATGGACCATAAGCTTTTGGTACATGTTCTTAATCCTAGGGGGCTGGGCTCGGTCTTGCCCAGGATGGTGCAATGGATGGTGGGACACCAGGAATACAATTTTGTGGCGGAGTATGTTTCGGGTCAGTGGAATGCAGTGGCAGATTGCCTATCCTGCCTGCCTGTGCAGGCAGGTGGTAATGACAGCACAGTAAGTGAGTTTGGCAAGGGTCAGGCACAAGTGGCATGTGTGGTTCCGGCTATAGACAGGGAGGCGTGGTGGGAAGAGGTTGAGAAAGACGTGGAGCTGTCATGGCTAAGGAAGGTTCTTAAGGAGGGGTGGTCTGCGATCAGTTAGTTGGAATTGAGCGGAAGATACATTTTGGTTGCCACTGAACTTGCCGATGGGCCTTGGGGTATATCAAGGGATGACAGGTTGGTTCCCACCCCCTGGCGTGCAGGGAGCCAATGTAACTTTGGGCCATGAGGGGCATCTTGGGTCGACTTTGACTGAGGGAGTCTTATTGGTGGCCTGCTATGGATGGTGATGTTGAACGGACAGTGAGAGATTGTGTTCCTTGCACGGTTAGTGACAAAAGCCAGGTGGTAAGGGTGCAGCCTGTGCATCCTGTTTCTGTTCGGGATAATGTTTGGAGCAAGGTGACTCTGTATAGTATGGGACATTTTGAGGTTTTGGGTGGTGGTGACAGTATATCCTTGTTTTGATTGACTACACCTCAAGGTGGATGGAATTTTCCCCTGTGCGGATGGTGACCACTGAGAAGGTTGGAGGATTTATTAACAACGTTTTTGACAGAGAAGGGGTGCCGGATTGCGTAGTCACTGATAATGGGATTCCGTTCATTTCAAGAGAGATGATGGACTTTTTGAGGGAAAGAGGTGTTGTGCATCACAGGACAGCATTGTACAATCCCAGCACCAATGGGTTAGTGGAACATGCCAACAAATTTGTCAAGGAGGCAGTTCAGTTATCTTTGGTGAATAGGCTCGATTGCAGGTCTGTTTTGGTGGAGGCTGTGAAGGTGCACAGGGACACTCCCAGCAGCTTGACGGGTTGTTCTCCTTTTGAGCTCATGAGGGGTAGGCTTCCTGGTGCAAGGATCTGGCCTGTTTGGATGGGGGTACTCCGTCGAAGGTGGATTTGAGACACGTGGTGATGTTGGCGAGCGAGAACCAGAAGGCCACTGCTGATAAGCTCAACAAGGGACAGTGCAAGAGCGTTGTTTGCATGGGGGATGTGGTGAGAGTCAAGAGTCCTCGGTTTGTGAGGAAGGGGCTACCAGTGTTTCTACCTCTGAAGAAGGTTGTGGGTGTTGATCACAGGTATGTCAGGTTGTCTGATGGTACGGTTTGGAGTAAACAGAGGATTGCGTTGCAGGATGTGTCGGGTGCATGGTGGACCGACTATGGGTTCCTTGGGGTGATGGTGTTTCTAGTTTTCAGGACTTGCTCACGAATGGTAGGCTGGGAGGTGGAGTGTCTGGTACTGTGGTTGGTGTGGGTGGTATGTCTGGTACTGTGGTGGGTGGTTCGGGGTGCTCTGCTCCTGCTGACGTGGGTTCAAGAGTGGTGATTGGGGCTTCGACATGTTCTGAAGATATGGTATTGGTTCAGCTGCTCCGACAAGCGAGGCAGCGCATACTTCGGGGAGGCTAAGGCATGCCCCTAAAATGTTGGATGATTACGTTTGTGGGTGAGTGTTTTTGGTGGTGTTTGAGGTGTCTGATTTAGGGGTGATTTGGGGGTATCAAATGTTGTTAATTCGATGTTCTAATGTTGTTAATTTGATGTTAGTTTTTCTTCTTCTTTTGTATTTTCGTTTCTTTCATTTTCTTTTCCTTTGCTTTTCTTTTCCTGTTCTTTTCCCGTTTCAGTACTTTCCTTTTCTTAGCAGGGGCGGTGGGAGAACGTCCTGGGGAGAGCACTTGTGGTCACGGGGCAACCAGCAGTGCTGGGTCCATTGAGGCACCAGCCACGCTGCTGCTGCCCTTCAGCGGAGTCGCTGGCCCTGCTCGGTGACACAGGGAAGGCAGCAGGGTCCCTGTGATGCCGAGTTGGCACGCAGGTCTGCTCGAGGGCATGCTGATGGTTGGAAAGGAACAGCAGGGGAATAAGCTGTGCCGTGCGGGGGCTCCGTGGGGAGCCGTACACACCTTATAACTTCAGCAAAAATAAAGGCAGGTACTTGTCACCACTTAGGATGGCTTCCTCCTGTTCAAGCCAGATTTGGAAAAGGCCAGATTTCTCCAACATACCTTAGACCCCAACGGGGCATGTGTTATGTCAACCCAAATATGGCTTAAATAGACCCAAACACAGCACAGTTGTTCTAGCTGGTATGCACTTATGCTGGGCTTTGTTTTCTGTTGTGGAATGCTTCTCCTCTTTAGTGGAGAGACAGTTGGATCTTAAGCAACTTCGGTATGGAGATGTCGCACCCGGTTGCCCAATGATGTGATTCCAAAAGAAGGTTCTTGTTACTTACCTACTCCGTATTCGTTACTGCAATACATCTTTACAGACGCTATGGCAAGCACTGATCACACCAAACCTGAACTGTTTGGGTCAACCCAGACAGCTGGCAGCAAAATTACCTGCCAATGCCTGGTCCTACCCACAAGCGAATCCCCCTATAGCTGATCATTTACCACCCTCCTCCCAGTGCAAGGTCCCACTCATCCCCTCAAGCTAGAGGTAATAATGCTCAGATGAGGGGTGCACCAGTAGCTTAAGTATTTGTGAAGTGGTTTGGACACAGGACAGATCTAAGAATACTCACCCTGTTCAGTAAGAATGCCAATGCTCCATGGGGAATTTGCACTGAAGTTAATATATTAAACCTAAAAGGTATTGACACTCTGCCCAACTTACTCCCTCTAGGATGGGGACCCCCTGCAGGGATACTAAAGGCCACCTCACAGTGCCCTGTCAAACGAATTGTTCACCTCCCACTGGATGAACGTATTCATATGTGCCTTCCATATTGTGGTTTCATTTGTATTCCATCTGCTGGTTTCTGACCTCACACATCTCCTGTTTCCCAGTACCTGGCCCCACCAACATTTTATCTTGCAGTCCAAATATTGTTTAATCGAAATCTTAGTGGAAGACTACCTGTCCATCATTCACCACTCCAGCCTCCTTGTAATGATCTCCACCCCCACCAACGCAATTCTGGAACTCATTTCACAAAGTGGTCCCAGAACCCAAGAATGGAACCTTGGGGCATAGTCCTTCCTTTGTGACTCAGGTCTCTAGCTGGGAAGAACTGATCTCCAGGGAAACCACATCCAGCAAAGAGCAGCGAAGTCAGCAGAGGTACGTTACAAATGGGTTATGACAGGATGCTGTTGTAGAGTAGTTCTACCCAGAGATGTTGCTACTTTTATCCTCCGCACCCAGGTCTCCTTCTTGTGGAATCTCAGTTCTGGTGGGCATTGGATGCCACTGAAACCAGCTAAGTCAGTAGCAAAGATCCATGTCCAAAAGACAAAATACACAGATGGCAAAAGTGTGTCATGGGAATTCTCTTGTTGGAAAGAAATTATTTTGGTATGATGAATATTTAAGATTAAAGTTTTTGAGTATGTAAATAGAATTTGTTTCACATATCAGTTACAACTGGTGTTTAACCCCTAATGTTAAAAGTTAAGGAACCAGAGGCATATGCATTGATGCTCATCTTATGACACATTATAGCCAATGGGAACATCACGATTAATAACTACCTGGTGTATCCTATGCCGAGCTAGCATACTCTCTCTCTCTCTCTCTCTCTCTCTCTCTCTCTCTCTCTCTCTCTCATCTTCTCTTTCACTCCCTATCTGTGATTTTGTGTGAGAGCCTCATTGAGCTCTCTTCTCCTTTTCTCTTCTCCCCCAAAGTGTCCTAGGATAAAAGGGTATGGGGGGCTGAGAGGGGGTGTTGGGCTGTAGCTGTCCTGAAAGGCTCACTTTGTTTTAGTAATCGTTTGCATTATCAAATTTGCGCTAAGGCATCTCAGTGACTTTTGGAAACGAGGGGCTGAGAGAAACTGTGGGCTTTATATGCAGGGTGAACAGATTTTTTTCAAAAGTAGAATCCCGGGACCATCAACAAAAAGTAGGATTACCCTTTGACAGGGGCTGCCAACACAAAGGTAGGACTGCACTTCAGAGGAGCAGGGAGGTGGTGGAGGTCAGATATAGGATGCTTTCTAGTTTGTAGTGACATAACTTTGGGAGAATCTGCATAGCTTGGCATGCTAATGAGTTCATCTGAATACAAAAAAAAACGATTTGCCCAACCGCAAATCATGCCATTCCAGTGGTATTGTATTCAAATGAATTCAAAATGTGCCAGTGCACAATTCATTTGCTCTGTTATTTGGAGAGATGTGCAGGCAGAGAGGCACTCTGATCGGTAATCAGAAGTGGCAGTTCTTAGCAGAGTTCCATATAAGGAGGGGTGGTTTCTGCAGTTCCCTGCAGTCGGTCCGCTCATCTCCCCTAACAAATAGCTTTCTCCATGTTTACTAGACCCCCTAAGCCGTTCCTGACATCAGCACAACATGCGAAATTGGAGGGGAGTTGTTTTTATGGTGAGAAATAGAATGAGAACAGCAGCAATAGAATCATCCTCCAGTATGGGATTCGGCCTGGCATTTAGAGATATATATTTTCATCACATGTGTCCTGTTGGAATGACGCCTTCACTCACAGGGTGAATTTTCTGTACGGAGGAGGTCAAGGAGACATGGACAGGTTTTGCCAGAGGTGATGGGGTGCAGAGTTCTGACATACATTATAAGGAACCGGCGGACTAACCTACACGCTCTAAAACTTTTGATTGTCTGTGTTTCATTAATTGTGTGAGCGTGTGTAAATACTGTAACAAGTGTGCACGTTCAGAAGCACTACCAAATAATTAGTGGCCTGCATCCCAAATTAAACATTACCTTGGTGCACACAAATAACAGACCATTGATTGTAATCTAAGTGTGACCCTTTCCAAGTAGGAAGGGCAGTTTACTACACAAAATGGCATTAATAAAAAGGAAGTTATTTACTTGTACTAGCCTTGTAGCCTTTTTTCATTTCATGATATTGACTTAAAATGATAACCTGCAGTATATCTTGTAGCCATAACAGTAATGTTACACTTGTCTTCCTGGGCACAAATATAATCTTGTTTATTTATCACCATCTTTCTCTGTGACAAAAACATATATAAAAGTGCCTATCTTTGTGAAGACAGCGCATTCTCGCCCATACTCAGATCTCAACCGATTCCACATTCATTCTCTTTCACACATCATACATATTTCGATACAGTTTAGCCCATGATTATGTATTTGTACTGTCGAAAGACTTCTTAATCGTGTATTTTTCTAGCATTACAAAAATACACTTCTATCCTAGTCCAATCGGGGCTTGCTCTTTTCTTCATTTCTATACAATAAAGCTCTGAATGAAAATTCCAATAGACTGAAAGGTCTTTCTATTACTTCTCTGGATTAGGTCTTGATCAGTTTAATTCACGTATAGATAAATACATTCTTCTCAGGATGGCTCAAAATGATACTTAGCCTTCATTAGTGATGGTTCCACCCAATTTAACTAGAGATGACTATAGATTGAGTTGGAGGTCAACACATTTCTCTATTACTCAATTTTGCAAGATTTACACCACAGATGTTGAATCCTACAGTATTCTCGCTAGTTATATCCTAGTTGTTGATGTCGAGTGCTTTTTCCACCGTATAGTCATAGTTATGCTTCCATTATGTTGGTGCACGCGCGCGTGTGTGTTTGTGTACTCGTTAGTAGGTTGGAGTGGATTTGGGTTGTTTGCCTGTAACGGAAAAGTTTGTGGCTGAAAAGACTGTAGCTAACTTGACTGTTACAGTCAAACAACCCATACATTAGGAACACACTCCCCCACATCCCTCTCACTTACCTATTTGCGGCACACCTCCTTGGGTGCTGCCGCCGACCCCCCTACCTCCCTGCAACACCCCTTTCCGCCATTGCCCTTCCCCATTCCCATTTCTGCCCCATAGGGCTCTATGGGAATGGGGAAGGCGCTAATTACGGCACCGCAATTTTGCGGTGCCGTAATTAGCTCCGAGATCCCTTAGCGGGTTGGATTTTAACGCCTGCAAAAAGCAGGCGTTAAATCCCCCAACCCGCAAAGGGACCTCGTAGTAAGGCGGTAAGGATTTACCGGTACCGGTATTTTACCGGTACCGGTAAATCCTTGCCGCCATCCGTGTAATGAGGCCCCTCTCAGGAGGGGTGAGGGTGACTGAAAGTCCTCAATGAGCACACAGAGTAAAGGACACCACAAATCACCCCCAGTCAGGTGTATATACATTAAAAATACATGTACATGTATTCAAGGCCGTTGAACTTCAACACAAAGCAATTATTCAATAGTAATACATCAACCAATACAACACTACCATAACACATATATACAATACCAAGTGGCCTAAAGGGGTAAAAAGCACAGTATTGGTTGATGTATTACTATTGAATAATTGCTTTGTGTTGACGTTCAAAGGCCTTGAATAAATGTACATGTATTTTAAATATATATACACCTGAATGGGACTGATTTGTGGTGTCCTTTACTCAGTGTGCTCATTAAGGTCTTTCAGTCACCCTCGCCCCTCCAGAGACATAGGGCCTCATTACATGGATGGCGGTGGACCAAGGTGCTATTAGCACCTTGGTCCATGCCGGTAAAATACCGGCACCACCTTGGTGGAAAGGGGAATTACCGCCCTATTCCAAGGTTGGTGGGGCGGTAATTCCCCCTTCCCCCATTGCCCTTCCCCATTCCCATTTCTGCCCCATAGGGCATAATGGGAATGGGGAAGGTGCTAATTACGGCACCGCAAATTGCGGTACCGTAATTAGCTCCCTGGTCCCTTTGCGGGTTGGTTTTTAACGCCTGCAAAAAGCAGGCGTTAAATTCCCCAACCCGCAAAGGGACCTCGTAGTAAGGCGGTAAGGGTTTACCGGTAAAATACCGGTACCGGTAAACCCTTACCACCTACCGTGTAATGAGGCCCATAGTCTTGACCACCGCCAATGCTACCTTGATTGGTCTGGCTTGTCCAGAAGGTTACCCTGTTCCAAGAAACTAGGCTGGCCTTCTGAACATCTGCCCACCAGGTCAGAGTTCAGAAATTCAGGTAAACAAAGGCTCCATTGTAGACAAAACCAGACTATATGACGAGGTACAACTTCCCCATCATTGATCAACTGACAGGAATCATGGCTCTGTGGGTAAAATGGAGGCGTCCTGGGTAAGCGAGGGAGAGACGCTGAGAGGAGAGAAGCAAAAGAGCTATGAGATTACAGGGGGAGGGAAGTAACCTTCGTGAGGTTTTGTCTACATTATGGTATGTTCTTTATCATTGATCGAGCACACTTTTATAATGCCGGAGCCCACAGGGACTGCCTGTGACTCCTGGGGCCTGCAGTGCATCTCCGGAATAAAGACACATGGCCTCATTACGAGATGTGCAGTAAACCAAAAATGAAGGTGGAATGGTAATACCGGCATCGACTACCGGTCCGGGTCATTACGAGTCGACCACCCGGCATTACTGCCAGCGCCTGAACTGTGCCCCTCCGTACCGGCATGCGCGCGTACACGCGCCCTTCGTGGCGGCAACACTGGGACGCCGCTACGGCATCCCAAAGGCGGTAAATAGGGTCTCCACGATGCCGGTATTACAGGCATCGCAGATCACCCGTAGATAGCAATCTGCTGTGTTCCCAACTGCCACAGGTGCACACAATCACCACAGGTGGAGGCAATGGAGTCTGTCTCAGCACAAAAGGAGCACACCCACACACCACAACCCTTCCCACACCAAAATAATCCCACTTGCAGTTGCAATCTTGGGGCTGGAGGACATGCCTGCATTGCAACACCAGCAACAACAACAACAGGCACCACAGAGAAGACGCAAGAGGAGAAGGAGGGTGAGACAGGCCCAGCCAGTTCCACCAGTGCAGCCAGTGGTACCACGTAGGCAACCACCAATCCCTCGCATCAGGGCCAGTCCATACAACCTAACCCCTGTGCAGATCCACACCCTGTACCGCCTGGACGTGGACACCATCACCACCATTGTGGACATGATACACGATGACATTGTCAGCCTGATTGAAATCCGCACTGCCATCCCCCCTCTAATGAAGGCAGTGTCTGTGCTCCACTTCCTGGCCACAGGCACCTACCAGCACACGGTGGGGCAGCTGCATGGCATATCACAACCTTTCTTTTCATGCATACTGAACCAAGTGCTGGCAGTCCTCCTGAAGCACGCAAGCAACTACATATCCCTACCACGGACTGCCCAGGAGCTCTTTGACACTAAAGTTGGCTTACATGCACTGGCACCCATGCCCAATTGCATCGGTGCCCTCGACTGCACCCAAGTTGAATTTGTGGTCCCTCATGCCATGGAGGTGGTCTACTGCAATCTTAAGCTATACCATTCCATCAATGTGCAGATGGTATGTGACTCCAGCAAGATGATCACACATTGTTGTGCCCGATTTCCCGGATCTACTCATGATGCAATGGTGCTACGGAACTCCTCGCTGCCCTGCTACATGGAGCGACATGCTGGACGATGTGCCTGGCTGCTTGGTAAATCGCCTGACAGGCCCATGGCAGTGTAATTGGGGGGGGGGTGCATACTCCACCTGGGTGAGATTGGGGTGGGGGTGCATACTCCACCAGGGGAGAGATTAGGGGGGATGCATACTCCACCTGGGTGAGATTGGGGGGGATGCATACTCCACCTGGGTGAGATTGGGGGGGTGCATACTCCACCTGGGTGAGATTGGGGTTGTGAGAGGACAATGGCCATACAGCAAAACACTGTGGCCCAAAACATCCCAACCTGAACCTGACACATCAATGTCATACAAAAGATCAATGCTGCACACCAATGCCAATATGCCAGACTTTCAAGCAGGCCACATCCCTCAACGTGTCGACTGCACATCATCTGAGTGTACCCTTTGCAACACTATCCAGCAACATGCAGTGAGTATGCGTAACGAACATGACTGCAGCAAAGCACAACACAGGACATGCACCCATGAGTGCCCACAAATTAATCCCACAAAGGGAATACACTGATTGTCATTGGCCCTCCACCACAGTCGTGCTGCATGCCACCATGGAACTACCAACCGATGAATGGCAAATCATGATGAAACTTGTGCCAATGCTGCTAGTAGGAATACATACAGAGTACTATACATCACCTATATGAGTTCAAATACAGTGGTAGGCATCCACAGTACATCTGCAACAGCATGCAAGTGAACACCCTGCATCATCTGGATAACGCAATCCACACCTGCAGACCATAGTACAGTACACATTGTGACAAATGAACATGTGTGCAGACATCCAGGGACATGTGCATGACAACACCAAATAACTGCAGGCATGAGAGTGATAAGTACAGGTGTCATGTCAGAAATGGACTCACACATACCTCATTGTGCTCCCATGCAGGTGATGCTGGCTATCCCTTGAAGCCGTGGCTCCTTACCCCTGTTCAGAACCCGCAGAACAGGCACGAAGAGGACTACAATCGGGCTCATACCCGTGTTGTGATCGAGCAGACCTTTGGCCTGTTGAAGGCACTGTTCCGTTGCCTCAGCAGGTCTGGTGGAGCACTCCTTTACGGGCCTGAGAAGGTGGGAAAGATCACCATGGTTTGTGCCATGCTGCACAACATGTGCATCCGGAGAAACGTACCAGTGCCACCTGACATTGACCTGCATGCACCGGGTGAGGATGAAGATGATGATGGAGGAGAAGCAACACCCCTGCCAGTTCGCGATGCACAAGATGGCCGTGCTGTGCGCCAATCAGTGATTGACGATTTCTTCTGAAACACTGGGATGCTGATGGTTCTGTGTTAGTACTACGCTGGGCACTGGGATCGTTTGCATATGGACACAGGGTGTGTGGGGAGTTGGGCACTGTGCACTGTCATGAATTGAATAAACACACACGAAATGAACAATGCCCAGTCATGATATGATTTTGCACACAACGGGTGTATTGGAAATTTAACATCATTGTGGTTGAACACTCCACCTCACACACACCCTCCCCCCAACACCCCATCACCCCATACACCCTCCCCCCAACCCCCCCAACACCTTATACCCCCCATCAACCCCGACACCCCATACCCCCTCCCCCATTTACATCCCACACATGATGTGCTATAAAATGCAGTCAGCACATGCAGGGTGGTCCTGCTAGTGGTGGCCACTCTTATGTTCTGGGGGCTGCATATCTGTGTGGCGTGCGCTGCGCCTGGTGAACCGGACAGGGCTGGTTTGAGCCGAGCTTGCAGGTGTGCTGGATGAAGTGGAGGTGCCTGCTTGTGCATCTGACGGTGCAGGACGCTGCTGCTGCAGGTGATCGGCAATCCTGCCCAGGACCTGCGTGACTGCTGCTAGACTCTCTTGTATCGCCATCGTGTTTTTGTTCATGGCCACAATGTGTGCAGCATTTGTCTCACAGATTTCCTGGCGGGTCAATTCACCCTCCGCAACGTACTGCCTGACCAGCTTAATCATCTGATCCTGGTGGGCCTCCATCCTGGTCATGCGGGCCTCCATGTCACAGGTGGCTGTGGAGGTGGACGGGACACTTGCGGGGTGGGCCAATGGAGGGGTGTCCTCTGATGGAGACCAAAGATGTGGACTCCCCAGTACTCTGGACTGGTGTTGTTGGGTGCTGACTGGGGTGACTGTGTGGTGTGCTGGGGGGTGGGCTGGGGGCTCGGCGTATATGCGCCATCCCCATGGAGGTTGCCATTGATGTCTGATTGGTCTTCAAAGTGGATCTCCGCCTATGCATCTCTATGGGGGGCTGAGGCAGCTACCTCCCCGATTGAGCTGCTGGCAGCAGACAGTGTGCCATCCACCTCTGCTTCCACCACAGTGGACAAGTCCAGTGTAGCTGCGTCTTCAAGTGGTGTCTGAAATGGTGTTTGCCTCTCCTGTGGCCTGCCCTGTATTGGTGGTGCTGCTCTGTGTGGCAGTCTGGGCGCGTTGATATTGCCCGAGAGGTTGATGGTCTTGTGCCTTCTTGGCTGGGCCTGGATCCCTTGGCGGGTGTTGTGGCATGTGCGGCAGCCTCCTGCCCGTCACTGTCAGCATCTGTGCCTGTGGGGACCAAGAGAGGCAGGGCATCAGTGATGGTGGTACGTGCATGATGCATACATTGGTGTTGTTCAGTTGTTCCCATTTGATGCATTGCATACTTGTAGGTGTGGCGGACAGGGTGCTTGCAATAGGGGGGGCCATATTGGCATACGTCGGGTACTCACATTTTACCACTGGCATGTGCTGTGTGGCCTACCATTGTATTGTGGTTTGCGTGATGTGTGACATGTGATGTTTTGCTGTGTGTTGGGTGTCTATTGGTTATGGGATTGGCATGCAGCATGCATATCAATGTGCCAGTAATTGGGCCACCATCTGGACATGTATATGTTAATGTGTGTATGATGGGCCATGCGTTGCCTTACTTCACTATCACATTAGTTGTGCTATGTCATGCTTTGGTTATCTGTGGTTTGTGGGGACACTCACCTCCATCTACCGATGACAGCACTCCCAACTCCATGTCTCCAACTCCCTCAATCGACTCCATGCTAATGGTGCTGCTACAAGTCTCCTCCCACCTTGTCAGTTTTGTGGGAGAGTGTCCCCGCCGCCTGTTGCCAGGCCCTCCCTGCGATTGGCAAACATGATGTTTCGGACGCATAGACTTAGGTCGTCACACCTTTTCTTTACGTCCTTCACAGTGCGGGTGGTGGTGCCAACCGCAGTGACCTTCCTCGCCACCTCCCAGATTTCTTTTTTGCGCAGTTGGGCTGGGCACCTTAGGTCTGTTGTGAACACTTCATCAGCATGGCCAACCAACGTGTCAGCTAACATGTTTAGCTCATCATCAGAGAATCTCTTCTTGTGCAGGCGGGGGGTGATTTCCTGGTAGCTTTGGACATTTTCAGGTGATTCGGGCTGCTCTCGACTCAGTACCAGTGCTGTGTTCGGAGGATTGCGATGGATTGTGTTTTTTAAGATGGCCACCAGCGCATTTCCTGTTCCGGCGCAATGACGTTACTTCCGGGTCCGGTATTACGGACCCGATATTAACATGATGGTATTGCTGGGCCCGTTATTTAGGGGTTGCTCATGGGTGGAGGTGGTATCAGCGGGTTTCGTGATGCCGCTATCAGGGGTTTGGGGGGTCTTTAATGGCATGACGGTGCTGCCATTACCGGCATTGAGGTACGTGCGTAAATGCGCTTTCGTAATCAGCCGCTATTTGTGGCGTCGAGGAGTCCATGGCCCTTCTCCTAGTGTCTGTATAATGTTTCGCCTTTATTTTTGGCAGCCATATCCTTTTTCCACATGGTTTTATCGTCTGCATATCTTTCAGAGTCGTTTTGGTGTTGTGGCAGTCGAGTGCGAATGCTACGGCCAAACATGACCTCAGCAGGGCATTTCCCTGTGGAGCTGTGTGGTATGCTCGGGTAATCACGCAACAGTTGATGTAACACCTGTTCATATGGCTGTGCCGTCAGGTGCGAGATCTGTAATGCTCTCTTCAGGTTGGCTATAAAATGCTCAACCATCCCATTGGCCTTATCTTATCGGAGTTATCTTTCTGTGACTGAACCCCATATATCCTGCAAAGGTCTTGAGGTCTTGGCTTGTATATGGAGGCTCATTGTCTGGCTTCAACTGTCTTGGGATACCATACACAGTGAATATTCTGTCCAGTACTGGAACCACATGGTGAGCCGCCATGGAAGAGACCATCTGTGCTTCAGGAAATCGGGAATATTCGTCCACGACTGCTAGCACATATCTTCCCTCATCAATGGGTCCAAAGAAGTCGATGGAGGCTTCCTCCCGCACCCCTTTTGGAGGTTCAGTCATACTCAGGGGTTAGGGTTGTCTTGTGGGTGTGATCAGACAACATGTGTGGCACTCCTTCAGTAGGTCTTCTACCATTGAAAGCCATGGGAAGCATACTTTCTGCCTTAACATACTTTTAGTCAATACAATCCTGGTGTCCTTCATGTGCCAGCTCCACCACTTGCTTCCTCAGTGGTTTGGGCACTATTATTTTGTTACCCTTGAACAGCAAGGCTTCCTATGATACAGCCAGTTACTCTTTCACTTGCAGGAGGCTGTCCACATCTCTTTTCACTTCTTCAGACTCAAGACAGCCTTTCTCTTTGACTCTCCTCAACCTACCCAACCGTAGCCCCTGGATGATGATTTGGAAGGATACATCTCTTTCTACTTCTTGCGAAAGCTTTATCGGATCTATCCCTTGTGGAATCCCTTGCTGCATCAGGTACATGATGTATCGATCAGTCACTGACTGCTCCATCACTCTCTCAGACCTTGGATGACGAGATAGAAAATCATCCAGGTTGCCCTCTTTGCCTGGCCGGTGAATAATATTGAATGTATAGTCCTGCAACCATAGTCCCCACCGAGCAATGCGAGGAGGCATTTTCGCAGGAATGTTGCCATATAGAAACAGTAAGGCTTGGTGATCTGTGATTATCGTAAACGGCTTTCTGTAGAGAAATAAATGAAAAGGTTCACAGACCCACACAAGGGCCATACTTTCCTTTTCGGCCTGCGAATACGCCAGTTCTGTCTTCGACAGGCTCCTACTGGCGTTCAACACAATGGGCCTCATTACGAGTGAGGCGGAACGGGTTAACGGTCTCCGCTAAATGAGGCGGACCCGTTAAACCCGTTCCGCCTCATTACAAGCTCCCCTCGCGGGACCGGGTAAGTAACGCCTGGTCAAACCAGGCGTCCTTACCGGGTCCCGCGAGGGGAAGAGGGAGCAAACAACGGGCCGGTCATAATAGCCCGTTGTTTGCACTCTCTCCCATTCCCATTGAGCCCTAAGGGGGCTCAGATGGGAATGGGGACGGTCCGGGCACAGGTTCCTGGAGGGAGGAATTACCGGGCCCTGCAAACTCGGAATGGCCCGGTAATTCCCCATTCTGGGAACCCGGACCCGATTTCGGGGGCAGCCATGCCGCCAATAGCGGCATGGCTACCGCCAAAGTCGTAATGAGGCCCAATATGTCTCTGTTTGGAGTTGTCTAGAGCTTTTTGGGCCAAACATGGAGCCCAGTCCTACAGGACTCGCATCTACTGTCAGCTCTGTTTCTCTTTCTGCACCAAAGTATGGCATGTTCTCAGCCTCGGCCATCTGATCCTGGATGGATGTGAATGTGTATTGGCACGCCTGAGAACAGTGGAATGGTGTGTGCTGCTTCATGAGGGCCCTCAATGGTTCACTGATGGTGGTAAAGTCCTTAATATATCATGCACAGTAACTCGTCAGTACTAGAAAAGATCGAAGGTCCAAGACATTTGTCTGCGGTGGTGTCTCGTTGAGTACAGACACCTTTTCAGGATCCAGGGTCATGCCTTTCTCTGAGAAAATGTGCCCAAAGAAACAGGGGGTTCCCTTTCTGAGTTCACACTTTTCTCAATTCAACGTGAGTTTGGCTGCTATGCATACTCTTAAAAGTGTGTCATCATGTTTTTCCACACGTGTGCCAAATATCATTAAAATAGTTGATGCAATTTGGAATGAGTTTTATTACATTGTGTATCAATGCCTGAAAAGTTTCTGCCGCTGACGAGATTCTGAAGCTTGGTCGTTTGTACCTATATAGGCAAAGATGTGTTACAAACGTAGTAATGTAGCAGCACTCTGGGCTTAGGACCAGCTGGTGATAGCCCTTGTTCAGGTCCAGCTTCGATACCACCATGGCCCCATTTAAGGTGTACCATGACCATGATGCGAGGGGCCAGATGCGGTTCCCTCTTAATGGCCTGATTTGGCCGTCTCATGTCCACACACAGCCGGATGGTTTCAAAGCCTTTCTTCGGAACGGGCACAATACGTGACAACTACGGCATGGGACCCATTGCTGGTTCTATAATGTCTTGTTCCATCAGTTTGTGGAGTTTCTCCTTTACTTGCCGTTGTATATTGACAGGAATGCCTCTGCAGTGCTGTGCCACCGGCTGGACATCCTCATCAATGTGGAGTTAGATCTGTCGGTTCAGCAGTTTTCCAATACCCTTGAAGAATGATGGCAATAATTGGTCAATCTTGTCCACTGTGTCAATGTACTTGTTGACAATCAGCTTGTATAGTATGTGAATTAGATCCATGTCGACAGCTGTCTTAAAATGTAGGATGCACCCACATTCTGTCGGCGTGGAGATCACACGAATTGGAATCTGCTTTTGCTTGCGTCTTATGTCTACATCTTGCCTCAAACTGACCCAGGTACTTTAGTAGAGTTTTAGAACCATATGGATAGATGTCCACTTCCGATGGGCGAAGTTTGGCTGCCGGAAGAAAAGTCTTGTATATCTGCTCACTAATCACATTTACTGCAGCGCCCGTGTCTATCAGAAACTCTTTGTGCCGCTCATTTAGGTACATTAGCAATATGGGGCTGTGTTTTGTGGCTTGCTCTCCGTATCTTGTTTGCTGCCTAGAGCACATAGGTATCCTTTCCGTCTTTGCTCGCCCTCAGAGGAGCTCAATTCCGTTCCAGACTGTGACTGTTCCACCAGATATCTTATATGGCGTCTTGATCGTCTCTCCGTTCGTGGCGATATGACTCGATATTTCCTCCGATCCCTCACTTGTTTGTCCTCTGTCTGATGCTTCTCTGGTTTGTCGTCTCGGGAGTCATGTTCTCATCATCTCCCTACTCTGTGCCTCCCGTGCACTTGGGCTGCTATTTGGGATGCCTCCAATGCCGTGGTTGGTACCTTTTCCCGGGGCCTGGTTGTGCTGCCTCTTTAACTTTCTCCTTTTCCCAATCCTCTGGCATCTGGCACACCAATTTAAAGTGGTTTTCTCCTCCACATGCCGACATCTGTGCTACTGCTGGACATTTATTTATTTATCTATTTATTTATTTATTTCATTTATAAAGCACACAAACAACCCTGAGGCATTGAGATGCCATCATCGGGAAATTTGTATCCACACCTGTAGAAAAATGGTTCACCTTGAGTCCTTTGTGCCCCCATCAGTTTTTGTATCAATTCCGGGTGCAAGCTTTTCGGGTTGCCCATTGCCTCCACCTGTGACTCCACCTCAAGTTCAGCTCTCGCCAGCATCAGTATCTCCTCCAGCATCATATATTTCTGTAGTGACTTCCTCCTGACATTCTGCGACTCACACCCCACTATTATCTAGGATCGCAAAACCTCGGTTTTGGAGTAATTATTAAAGTCACAATGTTTCAGTTTGATGTGCAGCCTCATCACAAAAGCGTCCATAGTTTCACCCTTTAGTTGTTTTGTGGTGTGAAATACGTGTCTTTCGTAATCCACATTGGTATGTGGCTTGAAGTAGGTCACAAGAGCAGTCTTTATGCCCTGAATCGTGTCTATGGAGTCCGCTGGCAGCTCACCAATGATGTCTCTGGTGGCTAGGCTGGCTGCTAGCTTCAATAAGCACTGCTGTCTGACGTCTTCCATGGGTCCCATAGCACCCACATAATGGTCAAAATCCCTGAGCCATCTGGCCCCCCTGGGTCCCATGTTGCTGCTATCAGACACATTGAAACTCCCAGGCAACTGTACTGCTAGGGACCCCTAAACTCTCTGCTTTACCTGTCCCTATGGTGTGACGGGGACAGTGGCTGGAATGTCCTGGTCAGACATTCTGAAAGAAAACGCTGACCCTTAAGGGGTGTCACAGGGCTGAGAAACCCAAAGGGTGATGTAATCAGGTGCTATTCCTGACTTGATATAGAAGTATATGGTGGCACTGCAACTGTGTCAGCAGCAATGTAGATACGTGTCTTAAATTCTTAGATTCAGCAGGACCAATTCCCCTTGAAATGCTCACATCAATATCCAGGAGGCCTCTACCCCTCCTAAAATGGCAGCCGCCTAGTAGGCACGAGCACCGACAAGCCAACTATGGTGAAGAAATCCTCCTTTGCATTATAAGTCACTGTCATGGCACCGGCATCCCAGGCCGCATTCACCAGCAGCCCTGAAAGTCAAAGACATGTGCACCTGCTACGTGCAGGCCACACGCATTCACCACCACACCCGGGTGCGTATCAGGACAGGAGCTTCAAGCGCAATGACCTGACACGGGCCACTGCAGGCACATGCACTGTAGACTGCCTGCCTTGTCACCAATATAATGTCGGAGCCCATAGGGACTGCCTGTGACTCCTGGGCACCGCACTGCATCTCCGGTATAAAGATGCAGACTCAGAGCTCTTTCCAGGCAACCTCTTTATTCGCCTTCCAACTCCAACTGACTTTCCCTTTCATCTCACGTCACTTCCTGCTCCCCCACACCCTGGCCACTCTCCGGACTACATTTCCCGATACAATTATACTACAACTATGGCCTTTGAGGAAGCTGGTTGACACAATGAAGTCCTCAATTCATTGCGCCACATGTGTGCCCATATCTAACTCACTGTGCTTGTGTCCCCTTCCTTTAGCACTTGTAGTTGACCAACGAGTGCATTCATACCAGGTGTTCTTGCCCTCCAACATTGGCAACAAGGGTGCTGGCCCATGCAAATCTGGTTCTCATCAACATGCCGGCCCTCATCGAGCCACGACAATTTCTTACTTTCGTTGGGCATGCCATGGAGTGGACACACGCTCATAAGCAAGGTAGGTGCCTGGGGGTTGTGGCTCTGTTCTGGAGTGCGTGTGCTCCCTCAGTACATGAACACAAACACAGAGCATAGACCTGGAGGAGATCTTTGTGAATACATGGTGCTTGGCTCTCCCTACCCATTCTGTCCATGGTGGGGGCAAATAAAAACAAGCATTGGCAATGCCAATAGTATTGGCGTTTCCTGAAGTTAAAGGAGAAGGGTGGAATGTTTTAAAAGAGGATGCGATAAGGGGCGTGGTTGTGCAAGAGAATGATAAGCCTATTGAACCCCGGGACCTGGGGCCCTTTAAGACGAGGTAGCAATACTTAGAGATGGATGGGAATGCAGAACTTACTCATACATCAATAATCAAACCGACTCATGAAGTTGGCATAACTTAGTACTGTTTCATTAACAATTATCTAAAACAGGGAGTTACAACGGACATCAACGGACGTCGCACAGCATAGTCTCCGCGCATTTCATAAAAAAGCATTCTTATATAGTACAAATGTGTCATTATTGATGTCACACTACGTGGTAAACTAGAAAAACCTACTTGAGGATGTCATAGGCTTAAAGGGAACATCTAGGTATACGTTCCATCTGACGGGGGTTGTGATTGGGTCTCTAAGATCAGATGTACATCTAAGCACTCCTCAATGCAAGTCATCTTCATCGTCACAAAATACACAACGATCTATTGGTTATACAAACTATAGGGCTCCTTGATACGTGGCCCTCTATAAGTGGTTGGCACGCTTGTACCCTTCTGGAATGTTCCACTTGCTAGCAGCACACAAGCTGGTTACCTCAGGTGCTAGGGGGGTTTGGCCTGGTCATGCCTCCCCACCCAATTAGCCCAACATCTATCATCACTCCTGCAGTCTGTCATTCGGTGTCCGGTCAAAGGGTCGACTACAAAGGATCGAATGGTCAAAGGATCGACGCAATAGGGCCGAAAACAAAAGGATCACATTTTTTTTAAAATTATATATTTTTTGGGGGGGTTTCGTTTAGGGAAAAAAGGTGTTTTTTACCACCAAAACAGGGGTTCGTGGGTGGACGCCCTCCCCCCCAAAAAAAAAACAATGTAAAAAAAAAACCCAACAAATTTCGATCCTTTTGTTTTCGATCCTTTTGCGTCGATCCTTTGACCATTCGATCCTTTGTAGTCGATCCTTTGACCTATAACCCTGTCATTCAATTAGGATTTGAACTTGGCCTTACAGTAGCTCTCTGTGCCTGAGAATAAAAGGGATTGTGGCATGGTCTTATCTTCTGGTTTAGGTGTAGCTTGACCCACAGTCTATTTCAATCTGACCATGTGACTGGAGACCACGTTTTTGAGCTCTTTATTGCATATAATACTATTAAATGATGAACTCTTGACGCCTTCAGTGTTTTTTCATTCCACCTCAAACAGAAGTTTGTTTCTTTCTCATGTTCATGTAGCTTCTTGACAGACAACCAGGCTCAAGGTGGCCTCGACTCTTGGTGCTGGGCCAGCCAGCCTTTCTTGAATTCTCCTTCGCCATCAGCTATTTTCCAACTGTGCCACACTCAAGCCCTTTCCATTTACAGGGTTCAAGTTTACTAAAGTGCATTGTGGAATATCCAAATTCTATACATTCCTATGTATATACATTGGTGCATTGCCACAATCTATTCACTACATAGCCAGCCTCAGGATCACTTTGTCTACTTGCATTACAGCAAGTGTAAAATGACTTTGCATTTTCTTCCATGTTTCTTTGCACGAGCATCTCCATTTCGATCCCGAAATGTTGCTTGACTTTAACACCTCCTGTTCATATCTTATAGAATGTTTATGTTCCTTCTTCATTTGTGTCTTTTCTGCATGCGTCAGTTCTGCTTCATATGACATCACAAGTCTCCTTTCTCGTTCATTTTCATACTTCTTCCGGGACTCTTTCCAGAAAACCCTTATTTCTTTGTGAATGCATGTAGGGGTTTCTTCATGGATACCTTGTCTCAAGAATTCTTTGCGATATAGGCATCCTCTCTGGCACTGCACATGTTGCAATTTCTGTCTCCCAACATATAGGCAACAGTGGCAGAGCTTTTAGTAGGGGTATTTGGCTCCTCCTCTACACTACCCCTCTGAGTTATTCATCGACCACTCTCTCACCAATCTTCACATCTAGACATCCTCGTCTGAGGAGCTGCTTCTTTGCAGTCCACGGGAGTCATTACGACCCAGGCGGTAAGTATGCCAACTTTACCACCATGGTGTAAACTATGTTTACACCATGGTGGATGGCGGATTTACCGCCCCATTCCAAGGTGAGTGGGGCAGTAAATCCCCATTTCCCATTTTACCCTTCCCCATTCCCATTTTTGCCCCATAAGGCATAATGGGAGTGGGGAAGGCGCTAATTACGCCACCGTAAATTACGGTGGCGTAATTAGCATCATGGCAGGTTAGCGCCATGGATTTTAACGGCTGCTAAAAGCAGCCGTTAAAATCAGAATCAGGCGTTAAGGGTTAACGACAGCGTTAACCCTTAACGCCTGGGTCGTAATGAGGCCCCATATCTTTATGACTCCTTTCAGGGATCCTGCTGACTTCACATGTTCATCAACACTCCAGGTCATAAAATTGCACTGCCCATTCGGGTTGCAGTAAATCCATCTTCCCACATACTTCTTGTGGTTCCTCAGATAAAGGAATTTTGTTCCCTCAGGTGCGTGAATCATGGCCTTTACGTAGTCTCTGATTTCTTCATCTGTCAGCTCTTTTGGTTCGAATCCTGATTCAACATCAATCACAATCTTCATTTCTACTGCTTTCCTCGCAGTCTTCTTGCATTGTTTGATTATTATCCTGATCACACAGAATCCAAACATGATCATCACCAACAGGGCTCCCAGGAACTTGAAAATGTTTGCTATCCATTGTGGGACTCATGAGAAAATGGACGCAAACCAACTGTCATCAGTAATGTCTTCCACTTTGTCTTCCATCTTGACGTGTACGTTTGTCAGCATCGTTATGGCCTCTGTCTAGGTGCCATTCTCGTTATTGTGTGAAGGTATAAATGTGCAACATGATTCTCCGATTTTAGCACAAACACCTCCATCCATATCTGTAATCATATCCAAGACATATCTGTTCTGAAGAGTCATCAGGCATATGGCTCTTAGCTCTTCTTTGATAGCATTACATCCCTTTATGGTGGTGTTGATTGTCTACAGAAGCTCCCATCTGGTAATCTGCAACTACTTGGCATTTGCCATCGTCTGGATCCCAGGCATAAGGATAATAGTAAAAACTGAAGCAATCTTGCTCAACAATCTGTGTTCATATTGAATAGCATCAAAGGCCTTTATTGATTTGGCTGATAAATAGTTTTCTCTCTTCATTCGATTAAGAAGTTCAGCAGATATCTTCTTCCTCAGGTTAGCATCTGCTTTTGGAAACTTGCCAATGTTCAGGTCACTCTTTGGAATCACCAATGCTGGAATGTGAACCATCACTATAGAACATAGTCCTTCCCAATCTCTGGGCAGCTTCATGTATGCTCTGGATCCACAGGCCCAGTAGTGATTCATTATCACCACCGTCCCATCCTTCATTCGTGGCAACAAAGATTTGACTGCACTGCTAATTCACTCCAAAATTTCTCGTGCCATTGTTTCTGAAGCATAGTTCTGCACTAGCCAAAGGCAGTATCTACAAAGGGTCTCCTTTGTCTTCAACCCACGTCAGAAGCTTTGCCAGTCTCGGCTAGAGAGGTTTGCATCCTTTTTCCACTCGTTCAATAAATAGCTTTTGATGACCAGTTACTGCCACAGCTCTGCAGACGACTATGCCCTCTTCCCAGCCATCTGGAGAAAGTACTGTTCCCCAGATTCACATTTGCCCTCTTTCCTTGCAGCTTCAAACCTCCTCATCAGTCTTTTCTTGGCAGTTGAGCTTCCTGTTTATTTCCTATCTGATTCCAGTCCCTTCAATCCAGGCTGTTCATATCTTATCACATGATCTCTTGTGTGTGCTCTTTCTCTTGTCTTCATAATCATCTTCTTCTTGGGCCCACCAGTCTGTCACCCATACCAAGGATGCCGTTCGACCCTTGAACTGACCTCTTGTAGGACAGAGTGCAAGATGAGTTAGGCAATGAGCTGTTTGGACATCTATTTCAATAGATATGAATATTTTAGAGTTTCCCATCGCATATGGCAGGAGTGCACATACATAGCAATCCTTCTTAGACGTCTTTATTCCCACTTCTTTCATGTGTTGATACCACATGTTATTCCCCAAATGTGCTGTACTGTCTAAATACTCATTTAATATATAATCATCTTCCCTTGCACTTCTCTTGGGTCTCTTCGTTGGCAAATGATTTTGTACATAACGATCATGGAGTAAATCAAAAACAGACCTCCCTCCAAAGGGAAGCCTACGGCCACTTGTCACAGACCTAGGTACCTCCACATGTGTTGCTGTAGTAGGAACAATCACATAAGGCCATGGCCTTCTTACAGTGTCTAGTTCTGCAAAGGTAACTGGAGTGGGAAGGATTAATGGAACTCTTTCCCTTTTGGGACCATTAAGGTAAACAGTGAGGATCAATAGTAACAGAAAAAGGATAAGAGATGTTGAATAGGCATATATTATGCACCATTATGCACCAATACATTAGGCTTCACCATCTGTGCCTCTCCACACGTCGTTGACTCTGCTCACTTTCTGGACCTGCAATATGTTCAATAGACCACATCTTTTGCCTGTAATTACTTTTAAGGAAGGAAACATTTGTTTTAATCAGGCAATCTCATTAAATGCTCAGCTAATTGCCTGATTTGTTCTATAATTTCTGCCAATAAACGTCTAATCGCCGGGCCATTTTAAGGATCTTGGATAAAAGTGCGCACATCAGTGCTGTGCCCAAAACAAGAGCAGGGTAAGCTCAGAGTATAAATATGAAGACAGCAAGAAGTAGTCTGTGTACATCAACATCCGTCAGCACCATGTGCACTTCCAAAGAGAAACTCAATGAGAAATGAATCAGGGAACTGCCCCTCTTCCAGTCGTTGAAAAGGAAGTCTAGATCGGGCATTTTTCTGTTTACTCCAGCACTCCAAAGTTCAATGTCAACAAACTTCTGTGGCTCAAGAACAGTAACTTTCTCACTTCCTACTATAATATCTATAAGGAGTGTTTCAGGGGAGCCAGAGTCCAAATATACACTTTCACCTATCTATTGGATAGTCTTTGCGTCCTTCTTCCTCATCATCGATCAAGTCTGCAAATGCTGAACTTCTTCTTCTTGACTTGCTTACGAATGGGTTGAGGGTATGTCGGCCTCTCCAGTGTAGAATTTCACATCTCCCAGGTGTATCCAAGCTCGCCTCCCTTGGACTTTAACTGCTGAAGGAATAATGTCTTCCACAACAAAAGGGCCACTAAATCTGGGCTTGTGCCACTTTCTTCTGAAGTTCCTTACTAGACTGTGTTTCCAGCAAAAGATTTAGGAACACATAGCTTTTTAGGTCCGGTTGTTGTATTGTCTTCATCTGTGTTCTGAGACCGACATCCCTTCTGCTGGAGTTGATCTGAAATGACAGAGATACTGGCGGTCATACATGTTAAATACGCATGTAACTCATTTCCTAACAATTCTGCAGCTGTCTGGGCATCACTCCTAGTCCTCAATGGAGGAGTTAGAGGTGTTCTCATCCGCCTCCCTGTAACTAGTTAGCGGGGTGTGAGGTGGTGGTCAGAGCCGAGCTGATTTCTCAATGCATACAATACAAGGGGCAACCAATGCAGCCACGCCTTCTTTAGTGTCAAGTTCGACTTTGCTATGCTCTCCTTGAGAAGACTGTTAAGTCTCTCACATAATCCGTTCGCTTGCAGGTGATAAGCAGAAGAAAACATATGTTTAATACTAAGCAATAAACTAATCTGTTTGAATATCTCATTCACAAAATGAGGTCCATTGTCTGATTTCTGATCTTAGAACCTCACATACTCCCCATCTAGGAAATACTTCTCGAACTAAAAACTTCACAGCGCGAGTGGCATCAGGATGTGTGCATGGTCCGGCTTCAATCCATCTGAAGAACGGGCACACTACCACTATGATATACCTGCATCCATTACAAACCTGCAGCATATGAACATAGTCAATATATAAATGCTGAAAAGGACCATTTGGTCAAGGAATTACTCCTCTGACTGTTCGCAGCGTGTGCCAAGCAGTAAACTTTTGACATACAATGCAATTTACTACATAAAAAGGAATGTGTTCTAACAAGTTTGGTACGAACCAGTCCTCCGCAATGGTTGCTGTGAGCCTCTCCCAAGTGACATGCGCAGGGTAGTGTAGCTGTTCTAACGCCACCATTAATAAGGCTACAGGCATCACTGGTTTACCAGTGCTGTCTTGTCACCATAGTGTTTCAGAAGGGGATAAAGAACACCCCCTCGTGTACACAGTTCTTTCTCTTCCTGTGGAGCTCCACCTTGAATTTACATCAATTGCGTTCATGATAAATGATTAAACCCTTCATTCACAACTATTATTAAAACCACTTTCACATCAGGAACATGAAAACTAAAAATTTCAGAGAAATATGCAACCTTTTTGGCCTCTTCGTCTGCGGCTTGCTTTCTGCGTGAAATAAAGTCCGTTCTCTTAGTATGTGCTGTGCACTTAACTATTACAATGGCTACTGGGAGTTGTAGTGCCTTTATAAGTCTATACAATAATGCTGCATGTTGCACTGGAGTGCCGTCCGCTCGTAGTTGACCCCTCCTCTTCCAACGTGCTAATCCTGCGTGAATGGTTGACATCACATAGGCAGAGTCACTGTACATCGTCACTTCCTGCCTTGCGTGATTCTCGAGCACGGCAATAAGCACCACCAATTCTGCAGCTTGTGCTGAAAAATGAGACGGTAGTCTTGCACTTGCTACTACTTCAAATTCCGCATTAGCTCTGTGCCTTACCACAGCTGAACCTGAATGGCTTTCTCCATCAGTTTGATCGATCTTTGAAGAACCATCAACAAAGAGAACCTCCCCTGCTGCTAGAGCATTCTCTTTTACCCTTGGGATTTTGGAATAAAACTCCTTATAATTAGAGCAATCATGCACTTGCTCATCTGCTGCCAGTGGTTTGGCTACAAATGTGGCAGGATTCACCATTTTACACCTAACTATTTGATTGCTGGATTCGATATAACCACTTCATAAGCAGAATCTCTTTGAGATGTCAGTGTACCCTTAGGTTGCTCCAAAACAGCACACAAAGCATGCTCAACAAATTAAAGTCATGGAACACCCCATCACTATGCTTGCAAACTTCTCAATAGCGAAAACGGCCCCTGCCAGTGATTTCTCACATGGGAACTGACCGCTCATAACTGGGTTCAAATTCCCACTATAATATGCTAAAGGTTTGTACCCTAATGTGGTTCTCTGCTGTCATAACTGTTCCATTTGTGTGTGAAAACAAAAACAACTCCTCAGAATAATTGAGAATCCCTAAAACTGGAGCTGTGCAAATTGCTTTTTTCAATTCACCAAACCCTAGCTCCATCTCCTCAGTCCATTTAATCTTTTACTTATTCACTTGTGCTTTTTTCAGGGCCTGCAAAAGGGGTCTTGTGTATGTACTATAATGAAATACCCATGCTCTGACATAATTACACAGTCCTAGAAACTGTTGCATTTGCTTTATCGTGTGCGGTTTTGACATTTTCATGATTGCCTCAGCTGTTTCAGGTGTAACTTTCTTTCCTTCATGCAAAGTTAACTGTCCTATGTATAACACCTCTTCCTGACAATAGTGCAATTTCTCCTTATCCACTTTGTATCATTTCTCTGATAAAATAATAATTAGCTGAATTGAGTCTCGTCTGCAGTCCTCCTCTGTTGTGCTACAGACTAAAATATCATCTACGTATTGCAGCACAACACTTGGCAAATCAATATTGCTTAAGTCCATCTGCAGTACCCTATTAAAGATTGATGGAGACGCACAATACCCTTGGGGCAAACGTGTGCTTTTCAGCTTAGTCTGACGGAACATAAATGACGTAAGATCTTGGAAATCTTTGTGCAATGGGATTGAGAAAACTGCATTTTTCAAGTCAATCACCGTAAAATATTGTGCTTCTGTCAAATACCGCATTAAATCGTCGCAGGATTCGGAACTAGAGAAAACTCTGCCTCTAAAATCTGGTTTATCTGTCTCATGTCCTGAATTAAACGCCATAACCCACCCTTCAATTTTTTAATCGGATACACTGCGGTATTACATGGTGACTCTGATGTCACCAAGATGCCTTGAATGTAATTCGCCCCTTGCAACACTTGTGTATAGGCGCGTTATAAATGCCATATCATATATCTTATGTCATGGCTGATATAGTCTCAAAATGCCCTTGTCTGCCTCTAGAGACATAGTATACTGTCTTGCTTGAGGTAAACTTGCTCCTGGTTTCAACTTTATCTTGCCCTTCCCACCCCCTTGAAAAGGCCTACGTCATAGGGGCCTGTAGCCCAGAAAGAGGTTTCCACTTTTTCCATAAACTCATAAAAAAATGCTGGATGCCGCCACACTATCACCATTAGCTGTGTGATCTCCCTTCTTTCTATCTTGATCCAATAAGTAATGCTCATTTCGAACACTACTTCATCATCTGATGGGTCATCTTTAAACATATTCTCGTCAGTGACGTCAGTAGCCTTCCCCAATAGTAATCACTCTTCTCCATGGTCTGCCCTCATCATAAAATCCTTCGAGCATGGCTAATTCCCCTCGCACTATGTCTGCCTGCAATTCTAGGGGAAAAACATGTCCCCCCCTCTTCGTCCATAGATATCTGTGGCTTGAACAGAAATTCATCAGGTACTCTCATAATCTTGCCCACTAAACTGGATAGCCATGTTTACAAAATGCGTCCCCCATAGTGAAAAACTTCTGGCTCTAACAGTGTTCCTCGCAGAGCTATTTGTCCTGTAAATGCCATGATAAATTCACCCACATTTAAATAATGTATTCCTGGCATGGAACACACTATGCCTTTGTCAGTGAAGGAAATCGTCACATTTAGCTTCGTCATTAAATCTCGGCCCGGAATATTAACTGGTGTCTGTCTTGAATACAACACTGGGACAGACATATTGCACTCTCCTATACAGACTGATAATTTCTCAGTAAAAGGAACTCTACTTTTAGCTCCAGAGAACCTTTGAGCATCCATGGCATTTCATGACAATGAAAATGTTCCCTCTCGCATGCATGAGCGAGTTGCCCCAGTGTCAACTAAAAAAGAAAATGATTTGCCTCCAATGTTAACATCAACCCTTGGTTCATCTTGAGGATTTGGCGTCACTGATAGTACTGAACACATTGAGTCACCCTGTGAGCTGTCCTATTGTGGGTACATACTTATCCCTGTACCTGTGAATGGATTCCCTCCCATGACAGTGACACCCCCTACTATAGGAGTCAATAACTGTCCTGTGTTTTACCTCTGCTGTATCTGCATGAGTGCGTGTTGTGACTGCCCTTGTGGCGGATTCAATGGTGCTTGCTGTGGTTGCAAAGCCTGTTGAGTTAGCAGTACTTGTGCTTGATACACTGTCTGATCTTGGGCAAACCCATCCCTATTTTGTGGGCTATATGCTGGATGATAAGCTGTCCCCCTCTTGAGAATTGGCCATTCTGTACATACCCTTGGCTCCCACATGTTCGCGCAATGTGCCCTGTCATTCCACATGTCCAACACACAGGAGGGATCCTTCTACGTTGCCCTCCATGCACGCCTTGATTATCATTCTGCACATTCTGAAAACCCCCTTGGTTATTCTGAAAGTTTCCCTGATTATTCTGAAAGCCTCCCCTTCCTCAGAAGCCTCCACTGCCTCTCAGCATAAATCTTCCCTCCTTTATCTGACTGCTGCTGATTATTCACCTGCGGCACCCCCGCTACTTGCTGTGTCCCCAGACCCTCTCCACTGGTTAACATCACCCCTTCTATAGCATATTTTGACAGTTTCTTCTGAACTAGCTTAGCTTCCTCAAGCTTCCTAACATCTTCCCTCTTCCGATTTTTCTCTTGCAACTATCGGCAATGGTGCACAATGGTCAGTTGTATTTCTGGCCATGGCTTTGCTTCCATACCCACCAGCTTCATGAGCTGTCTCTGTACCTGTTCTGGCAATCCCTGACACAGAATATGATAAAATACAGGTATTGATTTCCCCAAGGCTCTCGAGTTTCCAAAGACCACTGTTCCTCAAAATTCGGAATGTAAGCAAGCCGATCTTCACCTTCCTGCATCTTATGTGCCATAATTACACCCCTATCCGACGTATCAGGATATTGTACTCTAAGTGCTTTCCAGACTGCCGCTCTGCAATTATTAAACAGTAGTCCATCATGTGCTGTGTTCTGTGCTGTGATACTTGAGTATCCTGCTCTCGTCCAAATGTTGTCAGCCCTTTCCCAAAGGATAGCTGCTAGAAGACCCTTAATGTCCCCTATAGCTAGGTTATTTCCTCCTGTCATCTTTTCCAATTCATAAATCAATTTCCCCACCCCCGCTGTTAAACTGGGCAATTTGCATTTAAACATTTTCTAAATCTGGGGCTAGGGGATATTCTACAGTCTAGCCCCTCCTTTTTCTAACAAGGGGAAATGTGAAATCCCCAAATCGCAATCGGCAACCCATCGTCTAACTATCCATAGTAGGGACAAAGGTTCCTGATCGCCTTCTTCCTGGCAAATGACCTCAGTCTGCTTACATATGGTGGCGATTCCCCATCTCACTATGAGATGGCCTTTTAGGTTGCTCTGGGTACGCCATAGGCTCTGGCATCCTTTCTTTAGGCTGGTCTAAATCCAACCACCTTACTTCTTTGTCTGTCTGAAAACATCCCTCAGGACCGCATGCACTAACGCCCTCCTCCTCACGGAAGGTTTCCCTGTCTTCATCTGACATATAGTGTCCCCAACTAGTATGGCTGTCCTTTTTCTCATCCTCGTTTAGAGTCAGCCTGTCCAAAGACAAGGCTCTATGCTTGAGACTAAACAGGCCTCCCTCCTTGCCTTGTGACTGGGCAATTTCAGATTGATTTTCTTTCCCTTTGTTTCTCAATTCACTCTTTGTCCTCATCTCTTGATAAGCTTTCTTGATTCTGTCTCTGATATTTCCTATATCAAAATTCTCCTCTAGGTTTACCCTGGAGGGTCCTGGCATTGCTTCTTGCATCAGGAGAAACTCCTTGGTTCCATTAATTCTTTCTCGATGCGATCAATTTTGCGTGTCCTCTGTCCTCTCTTTCGTTTCATTTCCTTATCAAATCCCCTTTGTTTCTTTGCTTCCTCCCTAACCCTTTCTTCTTCCTGTTTTTTTTTGCTTCTTTCCTCTCATTTGCCCTACACACCGATACGTATCTGCCTCTTTGCATTCTTTTATCTCTTAATTGCTGTTTTTCCTGTTCTTCTCTTTTCTTCTCTAGCCTATCTCGTTCTTCGATTGCTCTTTGCCTGTTGTCATATTTTCTTTGCTCTTCTGCTCTTTCTTCCTTTCTTAACTGTTCTTCCTGATATATCTGTTCTCGTCATTGTCTATTCTTTCTTTTACACTCATCTTCTGTCAATCGTTTCTCTTGTTCCCTGTCTTTTTTATCTTGCTTGTCTTGTTCTCCCCCTTGCCTTACTTCCTCGATGCTCTTCCCATCCAATTTGAGCAATATCTGACCACACATCCACTCTTTCTGTATGAGCGGTATCTCGTCAGCTTTGTCTTTTTCTCCTTTCCATCTCTTACTTTCCCGCTCTATATCTAGAGTCACATTAAGCCGTTTATTTTTCTCTTTGTCCCATAAGACTTTAGAGATCACGTCCTTTTCAGGTGTTCTTTCTGGGCTCTCGTCACTGCTAAACGCAGAGTGTTGTTGGGGTATTAGTTAATGATGAAGAGCGTCACATAGAGGTACTTAGTTAATGACGAAGAGCGTCACGTAAAGGTGTAATGACGAGGAACGTCATAGATTAAACCCATAATCCTACGTTCAAGGAATGTTTAGAAGAAGTTATTTCAAAATCTAAGTGGATAAATAGGCAACAAGCAAACAAGGTTTGCTAAAGGGAATAATTTACAGGCGCATCGGAGTAAATTTAGAGGCAAGGATAGTAGCATGGTATGCTGAGAAGAGATATATGTTGGGGCCAGCCAGTTTGTCTGCTTGTGTGTTATATGTATGTTATGTATAGAGGAAACAATGAGATGTCGAAGAGCGACAAATGATAGATTGTGTTAAAAGGTTGAGAGTAAATTATTTATTTATTTAGTCGTTCATGTATCGTGTTACTGTATCCTGTCACTGCTTTAAACTTCCTTAATGGATGCAATCCTTCATCTTTTGGAATATCACCATTTACTTCAGGCACGGTACGGGAGCATAAGGCACAACAGCCCCCTCTTTATACTTTTAAGCATCCAGCCTTCAGGAGGCGGGTCTTCCCGTTCCTACTGATACATTTCCAGGCTAGCTAACCTTTTCTCCAATGTCTTTCCCGTGTACGCAGTGTGCAGGTATGTGGTCATATGTTGCAAAACTGCTTTTGACAGTGATCCCCCTTGTGGCCATGGCATGAACATTTTATCTGCCGTGCCCTTAACCCATTCTGCACTATATTGCTTAAGTTTGGGTGCATGTTTTGGCAGCTGTTTGCATGGGTGCATGAGCGGAGTAACATCCTCCATTATGATAATTCTCAAATCAACTGTCTATATGTACTGTACTTTTACACAGAAAATACTTTTCAGAAAAACAATTAAATATTGGCATGCACCAATCTTAACTGCTCCAAACCTCTATGTCTCACTTTACTTCAATCTACCTATTCAGTCAATACCCTCAACGACTAAATAAATAATTTACTCTCAACCTTTTAACACAATCTATCTTTTGTCGCTCTTCGACATCTCATTGTTTCCTCTATACATAACATACATATAACACACAACCAGACAAACTGGCTGGCCCCAACATATCTCTTCTCAGCACACCATGCTACTAGCCTTGCCTCTAAATTTACTCCGATGCGCGTGTAAGTTATTCCCTTTAGCAAACCTTGTTTGCTCGTTGCCTATTTATCCACTTGGATTTTGAAATAACTTCTTCTAAACATTCCTTGAACGTAGGATTATGGGTTTAATCTATGACGCTCCTCGTCATTACACCTTTACGTGACGCTCTACGTCATTAACTAAGTACCTCTATGTGACGCTCTTCGTCATTAACTAATATCCCACCAACCCTCTGTTACTTTCTTACCATTATCACTTTCCACACTCAATGCTCATTCCTTTTTTTCCACCTTTCTCAATCTACTCACCATTCGCTTTTCAGCTCCTGACCCTCAGGATAATCTCCTCCTTAACCGGGTGCCATTTTCTCATCAAATCCCCTTTGTTTCTTTGCTTCCCCCCTAACCCTTTCTTATTCCTGTTTTTTGCTTCTCTCCTCTCATTTGCCGTACACACCTCTACGTATCTGCGTCTTTGCATTCTTTTATCTCTTAATTTTTGTTTTCCCTCTTCTTCTCTTTTCTTCTCTAGCCTATCTCATTCTTCGATTGCTCTTTGCCTGTTGTCATATTTTCTTTGCTCTTCCGCTCTTTCTTCCTTTCTTAACTGTTGTTCCTGATACATCTGTTCTCGTCTTTGCCTATTCTTTCTTTTACACTCATCTTCTTTCAATCGTTTCTCTTGTTCCCTGTTTTTTTATCTTGCTTGTCTTGTTCTCTCCCTTGTCTTACTTCCTCGATGCTCTTCCCATCAAATTTGAGCAATATCTGATCACCCATCCACTCGTTCTGTATGAGCGCTATCTCGTCAGCTTTGTCTTTTTCTCCTTTCCATCTCTTAATTTCCCACTCTATATCTAGAGTCACATTCGGCCATTCATTTTTCTCTTTGTCCCACAAGTCTTTAGAGATCATGTCCTTTTCAGGTGTTCTTTCTGGGCTCTTGTCACTGCTAAACGCAGGCGGTTCATGTATCGGGTTACTGTATCCTGTCACTGCTTTAAGCTCCCTTAATGGATACAATCCTTTATCTTTTGGAATATCACCATTTACTTCAGGCACGGTAAAGGAGCATAAGGCACAACACCCCCTTCTTTATACTTTTAAGCATTCAGCCTTCAGGAGGTGGGTCATCCTGTTCCTCCTGATACATTTCCAGGCTAGCTAACCTTTTCTCCAATGTCTTTTCCGTGTACGCAGCGTGCAAGTATGTGGTCATATGTTGCAAAACTGCTTTTGACAGTGATCCCCCGTGTGGCCATGGCATAAACATTTGATCTGCTGTGCCCTTAACCCATTCTGCACTATATTGCTTAAGTTTGGGTGCGTGTTTTGGCAGCTGTTTGCATAGGTGCATGAGCGGAGTAACATCCTCCATTATGATAATTCTCAAATCGACTGTCAATACGTACTGTACTTTTACACAGAAAAGACTTTTCAGAAAAACAATGAAATATGAGCATGCGCCAATTGTCACTGCTCCAAACCTTTATGGCCCTCATTACGACACTGGAGTTGGACCATGGTGCTATTAGCACCATGGTCCATGCCGGTCTCCGCCATGGTGGATGGAGGAATTACCGCCCCCATCACAAGGTTGGCGGGGCGGTAATTCCCCATTCACCATTTGCCCTTCCCCATTCCCATTTTGCCCCATAGGGCATAATGGGAATGGGGAAGGCGATAATTACGGCACCGCTAATAGCGGTTGCCGTAATTATCGCCAAGGTCCCTTTGCGGCACCCACTTGAACGGCTGGTCTACACCAGCCGTTAAGTACGGGTCCCGCAAAGGGACCTTGTAATCAGGCGCTAATGGTTTAACGACGCCGGCGCCTTTTACGGCGCCGTTAAACCATTAGCGCCTGGGTCGTAATGAGGGCCTATGTCTCACTTTACTTCAATCTACCTATTCAGTCAATACCCTCAACGACTAAATAAATAAATAATGTACTCTCAAGCTTTTAACACAATCTATCATTTGTCGCTCTTCGACATCTCATCGTTTCCTCTATGCATAACATACATATAATAAACAAGCAGACAAACTGGCCGGCCCCAACATATATCTCTTCTCAGCACTCCATGCTACTATCCTTTCCCCTAATACTCGGATGGGCGTGTAAATTATTCCCTTTAGCAAACCTTTTTTGCTCATTGCCTATTTATCCACTTGGATTTTGAAATAACTTCTTCTAAACATTCCTTGAACGTAGGATTATGGGTTTAATCTATGACACTCCTCGTCATAACACATTTACGTGACGCTCTTTGTCATTAACTAAGTACCTCTATGTGACGCTCTTCTTCATTAACTAATACCCCACCAACCCTCTGTTACTTTCTTATTCCCTACTCAATGCTCATTCCTTTTTTTCCACCTTTCCAAATCTACTCATCATTCGCTTTTCAGCTCCTGACCCTCGGGATCGTCTCCTCCTTAACCTGGTGCCATTTCCTCATCAAATGCCCTTTGTTTCTTTGCTTCTTCCCTAACCCTTTCTTATTCCTGTTTTTTGCTTCTCTCCTCTCATTTGCCGTCCACACCTCTAAGTATCTGCGTCTTTGCATTCTTTTATCTCTTAAGTTTTGTTTTTCCTCTTCTTCTCTTTTCTTCTCTAGCCTATCTCATTCTTCGATTGCTCTTTGCCTGTTGTCATATTTTCTTTGCTCTTCCGCTCTTTCTTCCTTTCTTAACTGTTCTTCCTGATACATCTGTTCTCGTCTTTGTCTATTCTTTCTTTTACACTCATCTTCTTTCAATCGTTTCTCTTGTTCCCTGTTTTTTTATCTTGCTTGTCTTGTTCTCCCCCTTGTCTTACTTCCTCGATGCTCTTCCCATCAAATTTGAGCAATATCTGACCACCCATCCACTCGTTCTGTATGAGCGCTATCTCGTCAGCTTTGTCTTTTTCTCCTTTCCATCTCTTACTTTGCCGCTCTATATCTAGAGTCACATTCGGCCGTTCATTTTTCTCTTTGTCCCACAAGACTTTAGAGATCATGTCCTTTTCAGGTGTTCTTTCTGGGCTCTCGTCACTGCTAAACGCAGGCGGTTCATGTATCGGGTTACAGTATCCTGTCACTGCTTTAAGCTCCCTTAATGGATACAATCCTTTATCTTTTGGAATATCACCATTTACTTCAGGCACGGCAGGGGAGCATAAGGCACAACACCCCCTTCTTTATACTTTTAAGCATCCAGCCTTCAGGAGGCTGGTCATCCTGTCCCTCCTGATACATTTCCAGGCTAGCTAACCTTTTCTCCAATGTCTTTTCCGTGTACGCAGCGTGCAAGTATGTGGTCATATGTTGCAAAACGGCTTTTGACAGTGATCCCCCTTGTGGAGACGGCAACATTTTATCTGCAGTGCCCTTAACCCATTCTGCACTATATTGCTTAAGTTTAGGTGCGTGTTTTGGCAGCTGTTTGCATGGGTGCATGAGCGGAGTAACATCCTCCATTATGATAATTCTCAAATCGACTGCCAATACGTACTGTACTTTTACACAGAAAAGACTTTTCAGAAAAACAATGAAATATGAGCACGCGCCAATCGTCACTGCTCCAAACCTCTATGTCTCACTTTACTTCAATCTACCTATTCAGTCAATACCCTCAACGACTAAATAAATAAATAATGTACTCCCAACCTTTTAACACAATCTATCATTTGTCGCTCTTCGACATCTCATCGTTTCCTCTATACATAGCATACATATAATAAACAAGCAGACAAACTGGCCGGCCCCAACATATATCTCTTCTCAGCACTCCATGCTACTATCCTTTCCCCTAAATTTACTCCGATGGGCGTGTAAATTATTCCCTTTAGCAAACCTTGTTTGCTCGTTGCCTATGTATTATCCACTTGGATTTTGAAAAAACTTCTTCTAAACATTCCTTGAACGTAGGATTATGGGTTTAATTTATGACGCTCCTCGTCATTACATCTTTACGTGACGCTCTTCGTCATTAACTAAGTACCTCTATGTGACGCTCTTCATCATTAACTAATACCCCACCAACCCTCCGCTACTTTCTTCCCATTATCACTTTCCCCACTCAATGCTCATTCATTTATTTCCACCTTTCTCATTCTACTCACCATTCGCTTTTCAGCTCCTGACCCTCGGGATCGTCTCCTCCTTAACCGGGCGCCATCGCCTTCGGTCCGCTCAGCTCCTTGTGGAAACCAGGAGGGGATTTTGTGAAAGAGGGACCCGTCCCACCTATCTCTAATGTCTTGCAAGAACTTTTTTTGGCCGGTATCCACAGGAATCCTCGCGGTCCTCCATCTAAATGACAGAGGGCATCTGATATTCTGAAACCCTTTAAAGCCTACTGGGTCGATGGGTCTTTAACCATACTCTGCTACCACGTGAACCCCAGGACCTGGGGCCCTTTTAGGCGAGGTAGCAATACTTAGAATTGGATGGGGATTCAGAACTTACTCATACATCAATAATCAAACCGACTCAGGAAGTTGGCAAAACTTAGTACTGTTTTATTAACAATTATCTGAAACAGGGAGTTTCAACAGACATCAATGGATGTCGCACAGCATAGACTCAACACATTTCATAAAAAAGCATTCTTATATTATAAAAATGTGTCATCATTGACGTCACGCTACGTGGCAAACTAAAAAAACCTACTTGGGGATTTGATAGGCATCTAAGTATAAGTTCCATACTGACGGGGGTTAGGATGGGTCTCTAAGATCAGGTGGACAACTAAGCCCTCCTCTAGTGCAAGTCATCTTCATCATCACAAAATACACAAAGATCTATTGGTTATACAAACTATAGGGCTCCTTGATACGTGGCCCTCTATAATTGGTTGGCCCGCTTGAACCCTTCTAGAATATTCCACTTGCTAGCAGCATGCAAGCTGATTACCCCAGGTGCTGGAGGGTGGGGGGGGGTTTGGCCTGGTGATGCCTTCCCACCCAATTAGCCCAACATCTATCATCACTCCTCCTGCCATTCAATTAGGTTTTGAACTTGGTCTTGCAGAAGCTCTCTGTGCCTGAGAATAGAAGGGAGTGTGGCATGGTCTTATCTTCTGGTTTCGGTGTAGCTCAACCCACAGTCTATTACGATCTGACCATGTGACTGGAGACCACATTTTTTAGCTCTATGTTACATATAATACTACTAAATGATGAACTCTTGACGCCTTCAGTTTTTTTTCATTGCACATCAAACAGAAGTTTGTTTCTTTTTCACGGTCATGTAGCTTCTTGACAGACAACCAAGTTCACTGTGGCCTCGACTCTTGGTGCTGGGCCAGCCAGCCTTTCTTGAATTCTCCATCACCATCAGCTATTTTCCAACTGCGCCACACTCAAGCCCTTTCCATTTACGGGGTTCAAGTTTGCTGAAGTGCATTGTGGAACATCCAGATTCTATACGTTCCTATTTATGTACATGGGCGCATTGCCGCAATCTATTCACTACGTGGCCAGCCTCAGCATTAATTTGTCTACTTGCGTTACAGCTTCTGTACAAGTGTAAAATGACTTTGCCTTTTCTTCCGTGTTTCTTTGCATGAGTATCTCCATTTCGATGCCGATGACTTTGACACCTCCTCTTCATATCTTATAGAATGTTTATGTTCCTTCTTCATTTGTGTCTTTTATGGGTGCATCAGTTCTGCATCATATGATGTCACCCGTCTCCTTTCTCGTTCATTTTCATACTTCTTCTGCGACTCTTTCCAGAAGACCATTATTTCTTCGTGAATGCATGTATGGTTTTCTTAAAGGATACCTTGTCTCAAGATTTCTTTGCGGCATAGGGATCCTCACTGGTACTACACATGTTGCAATTTCTGGCTCCCAACATAAAGGTAACATGGGGGCAGAGATTTTAGTAGGGGTATTTGGCTCCTCCTCTACACTGTGGTGGCTACGTCCCATTGCTGGTTTGGATTCTAGTAGAACGATTTGCCATTTTGTAACTTTAAATTGCCTTCTGTAAAATTTATTGGAAGGCATTTGGGTCAATTAGGAAGGAGGGGGGACGTTGGAGGGACAATCTTGACATTACCTCACCAACCGGCAACGGTTGTCAGATACAAAATCATAAAAGCAAGTGGGGTTACTCATTAACATACCAATTGAATGTGGTGTTACCGGAATTAAGCATATCAAGGTGCCCTCTGAACAAAGTGGGGGGGGGGGACTCCTGAAACAAGTTGGGGGTCTCTGTCCACCCTCGAGTACACAAACCTGCACTTTCAGCTGATTTACTTTCTATCAAATCAGTGGCTGGGGTTGCGACCAAACAAATAAACTTGGAAAGGTAACTCAAGATGGCAGCCTTGCTGACTTTAGAATGCTTCAGCATGCTGGGCTGTGACAGCTATGAAGGGGTGATGGGCACACCCTCGAGAGTGAGACTGATTGTACTTTGTGCTTATATAGATTACTAAACACATGTTGCATTATCTCGAATCCCGGTCGATTTATGTTGCTTCTCTGAACTCCCCAAAAACAACTTAATATTAGTACTTCTGCAATAAAGAGAGTGTTGCACACGTCAAGCCCAGTATATTGCCAGCGAACTGCAAAATACACTGGGGGTTCCTTGACAGGTGTGCATCTGAATCTTGTGTATTCATGACACCTTTCTATGAGAAGGCCAATGCACAGACAATCCACAGCTTTTTTAACACGTGCGATTTTGCTGTCAATCCCAGTCTCAATTTGCCAAGTGAATCCAACCAGATTTGTGGAAAAGGGCTTAATTGCAAAATGGGTATTTAAAATAGTGACCGTAAAACACATAGAATGTGTGCGTACGCAGTTTTAATATGTGCAAGCACAGCTGTGGCATGTGCATTCAACACATCATTATATGGGAGCATAAAATGCGTGAGCGCAACTTTGTAATCACATAACTTTTATGCGGATGCACACTAATTGATGACATGCAAACACCACTTATATTTACATGCATGACTTTATGATGCGTATGCACACAAAGACTGTGCCTGAATAACTGTATCTGTATATGTCACAGACAAGTGCTTTGAAATGTATGTTTGGTTCGCACTGCTTCACTTTGTGGTATTGCTAGCTGAAATGCATGTCCCTGTTGTGGGGCAATCACACACTGTGTGATTGTGCCCTTTAAGGATACGCCAGGAGAAAGGAAGAGGAGGAGTCAGAGGAAGAGTCAGAGGAGGAAAAAGTTAGTTAGAATAAAGAAGTTGAATTGCACACACGTCTCTGTGCCGTCCTCTTGCATATTGTTATTAGGCTGTTACACTCACAAAAACTGGCGATGAGGGAGACGAGCCAGTAAATGCCTGCAGCAACGTCTGCTATGTCTTCCTGTGTGGCTTGAGAATGAGCCATCCTTCCTGCGGCATTCAGACGCATCCTGTCAGTGCTCCCTGACGTCCTGCGCCCCGGCGCATCCTCCACTGCTGTACCTTATCCTGTCGAGGGCTTTCCCCGACGTCCAGCACCTCTGGTGCGTCCTTTCCTGCAAAGTTGTGCCCTGTGCGACTCCACCGAGCCCTGACGAGGAGTGCCGTCATCCCCGTGCACTGTAGTGCATAGGCCGGTAAGGTAATTGCTATTTTCAGGTCCTCAAAAGATTCTGCCATCTCCTCAGTCCATGTAAGTGTTCCTTTAATTTTTTCTGCTTCCTTGAGTGCTTGCAGTAGGGGGTCTGCCATATGTTGAGTAATTGAACACCCATGTTCGGCAATAATGGCAGAGGCCTAAGAATTGCTGCATTTCGCTGATTGTTTTAGGGTGTGGTGTGTTCCTCACTGCTGTGGCTCTGTCTGGGCTTATGTTCCTTCCTGCTGATGATATGATCTGTCCCAAGTACACCACTTCTTTCTGGCAGTATTGTAGTTTGTCTCTGTCCACCTTGTACCCTTTGTCTGCAAGTATTTTCAGGAGTTGTACTATGTCCTTACTGCACTGTTCCTCCGTTGTGCTGCATATTAACAAGTCATCTGCCTATTGTAAAACTGTACTGGCCATGTTGATGTTTTCCTAAGTACATTCGAAGGACCCTGTTAAAACACTGGGGCAAACAAGTGTGCTTGAATCTCATTCCGTGATATGAAAATGCTGTCAGGTATTGGGAGTCTGGATGCAGTGGTATTGTAAAAAAAGGCATTTTTAAGACCTATCAGTGAGAAGTAAACTGCATCGTCAGGTATATTGCACAATATTGATGCAGGACTTTTCACTAGCAGCTATTCTGCTTTCACTATATCATTTAGAGGGTGGAGATCCCATATGAATCTCCATGATGATCCATTTTCTTTCTTCATGGGGTATATAGCCGTGTTGCATGGCAAGTCTGAAGACACTATGCTGCCTTGATCGTGCAGTCCTTTGATTGGGTCATATATTCCCTCATATGCTTCTTTGGACAATGGATATTGATTTACTCTGGGGAGTATGGTTCCTGGTTTGAGTTTGGTTTTAACTGCTTCTATGCTAGTTAGCCACTCTATGTCATGTGGGTCACTGGTCCATAGTCGACTAGGTACTTGGGCATCTGTGATGGTGCTGCTGCAGCTGTCAGTATTGTCTGTTGTACTTCCCTATGCTGTATCACCATGTGACATGGTGTGCTGATTTCAAAATGAAATTCTCCATCGGTATCCATGTTTGCAAATAATTCTTTGTCAGTAACTTCTCTCAGTGGCAGTGTGGGCTTTATGAATAGTACTGTTCTCCACTCCATCCCTCCATAATGTCTGCCTGATATTTGTCTTTCCTCATGATCACTGCCTCAATGTGTGATTTAAAGACAGTTCCTGGAGCTGCCTCGTGTGGTACTACTGCTCTGAATAAAGATTCTGCTGGTAAATGGAAGGTCACGTTTTATACACCTGGTAACCAACCGATTGAAATAGCCACTGCATATGTGAATAGAACCTTGTGTAATGGTAATGCTCATACTTTGTTGGTGCTACAGAGTGTCTGTATTACTGTGGCTATCCTGTTGAAATGCATGCCTGGTGTTGAACACACTATTCCTTTGTCGATGAATGAAATGGTCATGTTAAGCTTCTAGAGGAGATCCCTCCCATGTACATTCACTGGTGTTTCTGTATGTATAATAAAGTTGTGACTGTCTCTTGAGTCTCTATAGTGAGGGGTAAGTCTTCAGTAAAAGGAACCCTTACAATTTCCCCAGAAAAGCCTTGAGTATCCATGCTGTGGCTTGTCAATGGAAGCAACTCTTCTCTTATACGCGATCGGGTAGTTCCACTGTTTACCATCAAGATAAACATTCTGTTCCCTATCTTTACCCCCACTTTGGGATCCTTGTCTGCACATTGAGTGATTGAGAGACTGGGCACGTCAAGGCTTGCAGTGGGCTGTCCTATTGTGTGTAGGTATTAGATCCTGGGAGTGGGAAAGTATTGCTTCCTATCACACAAAGCTCCAGTCTAATGCATTAGTGTCCCTCCTGGAAGGGCACTCTGTTCCCATTGTACTGTAGTAGCCTGAGCTGGAGTCTACTTGGTGACATTCTGCATTACCTATGGGGTTGGGTACTATATAAGCTGTCCCTCTGTGGGTGTGATGTGATCATATGTATGTGGCCTACGTTCTGGGGCTATGAAGATCCCAGGGCTTGCATTGGGACTGGGGCTGTGGCTTGCTGTGAGGTATAGAATCCCTGCGCTGGCCCTTGTGCATAATACAGAGCTGTGGGTGCTCTTGGATGATATTGCATGGGGGGTCTATTTTGACAATCCTTAGACATATGTACCATCTTCCCGCATGTCCAACATGCTCCTCCAAATTGAGGTTGTAATCCCTCAAATCCACCCCTTACCCCTTCTGTGAATTACCCTTTTCCCATTGGACTCCCCCCTTATCCTGTCTAGTGTTGTGATTGTCCTGTGTATTAGTCCATTTGTGTGTTGCCACTGACTGCTCTTCTGTGCCTGTAGGGTTAGTTACTACTGCACCTTCCATACTGACCGTCGCTAGTTAATTTGCAGTAGTTTAGCTTCTGCATGCTGCGCCTTGTTTTACGCTGCTTTTTCATTCTCGCGCTTGCGTTTACAAAAATGCACTGTGTGCCTATATCTCACCCCTCCCTTTCGCTTCCATGCCTACGATTCTGTCTAATTCCACTTGCATTTCAGTAGGAAGGACTGTTAGAAGCACATGGTAGAAATTGGATATTCTTTTCCGATCTTTCTCCTGTTTCCTCTTGGCACATTTCCTGAATGGACTGGATATGTAACGCAGGATCTTTGTCATGCGTCATTCTGCGTGCCATTATAGCGCCTTCATCAGGTCTGTCAGGGCATGCCCTTCTCAATGCATCCGTTACACAGGCTATGCAATTATTAAATGAGCACCGTCATGTGCATCACTTTCTAATCGTACTCCCGGGTGCCCTGCTTGTTCCCAAATGGTGTTTGTTTTATCTCCAATTATGCTTGCTAGTCGGCTTTTCATATCTCCAATTGATTTATGTTTTTCTACTGCACTGATCCTCTTACCCGGACCCGCTATAAGCGGTGGCAGCATTTTGATTACATTATTCTTATCCATATGTGGCTATAATATATATTGCGATATGCACTCTCCTTTCTGTATCAATGGGAACTGCCTCCCTTGTTTTGGGCTATGTTTTCTAGCCTTCTTTCTCCCTTTAAACACTGGCATTGTTCTAGGACAAAGCTGCAATCATCTTTCCCAAGCAGTTCTTTCTTCCTGATCCTGTTCAGTTTAAGTTTCCCAATTCTCCTTACCCTTTTCCTGCTAATATTCACTTTCAATCACCTCTGATTCATAGTCTACATTCTGGGGCTCTGGCTCTTCGGTTTCTACTTTTACGTCTTTAATTACTGCCTTGTGCATTTCCAATAATATTTCTCCCACTACCCATGTTTCTGTATCTATTGTAGGGCATGGCCCCTTCCTTTTCCTCTTTGCCCTTTGCAAATCTTCCTATATCTTACATATTGCTGCTTCTAAAACCTTACACACTTTAGTTTCTAATTTCACTATTGCCTGGTCCCATCTGTTGTTTGGTGCACTGGGTTCGCTTTGGAATACACTTGAGGTTTAAATTGGGTGTTCGTATAACCTGCAGCTGGTTTTAAGGGATAATGGCCCATTACGGGTGGGGCTGTCAGCTGCGAAGGAGCTGAAGCCTGTGCCGACTGGGTGCCTTTCTCAGCTCCCACCTAAGGTACCGACTGTGCAGGTGTTGAACCTTGTGTCATATTTGCACTACCTGACAGGGGCAGGGCACATACACCCTCAGCATTCTGCTTTCCTTTATTACTGTTTTCATCTTCCTCATAGAGCTGCCAGAGCTCTAATATACTTTGGGCCTCATTACACGGTAGGCGCTAAGGGATTACCGGCACCGGTAAGGTCACCAGTGCCGGTAATCCCTTAGCGCCCTACTACGGGGTCCCTCAGCCGGTCCCGTCCTTAACTCCTGGTATGACCAGGCGTTAAGGACGGGACCAGCTGAGGGACTTTAGAGCTAATAACGGTACTGCAAATTGCGGTACCGTTATTAGCTCCTTCCCCATTCCCATTGAGGCCTATGCGGGGTCAAATGGGAATAGGGAATGGTATTTGGAATGGGGACTTACCAGGTCCTCCAGGGTCGGAATCACCCGGTAAATCCCCATACCGCCTACCCGGACCCGGTATGCGGTAAGGGAGTAGCCATACCACTAATAGCGTCATGGTTACCTCCTACCGTGTAATGAGGCCCTTTGCCTCTTTTTCAGCTTCTTAACTTTATAGGTGGATAATATACGGTTATAAATGTGCTCTATGATACTCTTGTCATGCGTGCCTTCAGCTGACCAGGCTATAAACATTTTTCCTTCTGTTCCTACCACCCACTCTTGGTGATACTTGATGATCTTTTCCCCATAGGTTTGTATCTCCCTGCACATGTACTCTGTGCTTATCAATAGGTATTGGGCAACTTTGTTCAAGTTCATGTCTTCCTTGTTGGTTAGGGTAGTATCAGGCAAGGCAGGTTTTCCGGTGGCCGGCCTTCAAAGTCTTGAGCGCTCTGGTTGAATGATGGATCTGGGGTATTGAATGATGACAGAACTGGACGCCATACAGGTGCTGGGTTAAGTTCAGGATGGGTCTCAATTTCTGACTCATGGTCTGGTGCTGGAATGTCCATAGAAGCAGAGTATATATCTGACTTGGTCGCTTCAGTAGAGGCTATAAGTGTGAGTAAAGGACTGACATCAAGGGCAAGAACTGGCAAGTCCTTCAACTCAGTGGAAACTTCACTAAGAAGGTTACACTTGGCTTGTGGACAAAAGGGCAGCTTGCGCTGTTTGACCAACTGGAGGAGTGAATTCTTCACTAGGTTTGCAACAGTCTGAGTTACATTGGCTGGTAAGGGTATGAGCTGTGTTAAACTGTAGCTGGTACGCATATGCCAAAGTCAGGTCTTCCATCTGCTCTGTGTAGGTCTGTATCAGTTTCTGTGTTACCATTCCAGGCCTTACCATGTCGATATTCAAAGATAGTATGTCGGGTGTTTTACATAGTGCCACATGGTCTGGTATATTGTGGCCCCTTGCTAGATTCCTGTTATGCAAGTAGACAAACTCATCATAGAGGTCTTCAGTTTGTCTTCTAAGACACACAAGCTGTTTCTCTAACTGGCATGTTCCTGTGGCATCTTCCAGGCTTACAATGTCAGACTCTGGTGTCGCAGAAGAGGAAGGTGTTGAAATGAGAAGATTAACCTTTGTGTTATTGTGGTTAGTAGTTTTCGGGGAAGCATTAAGAAATCCTATGACCTGTATTGGTCTTTTGTACACAGGACCAGCAGCACTAAATGTCCCAGGAGGATAGCTCAGCGGCAGCGTGCTCGACTTGGAAACGAGATGACACGGAGCAACACAGGTTCGATCCCTGGGTCAGCGCTTAGAAACCTCCGGGTATTAAGCGCGTTATAAATAACCTATCATATCATCATAATCTCAGAACACTGAGAGTCATGTCCTATTGAATCAGTGTTTTTAGCAACCTGGAATGACTGTGCAGCTAACCATGCTGATCTAGAGCAAATTACTTTGGCAACAAGGATCCCATTGATGTATTGCTGTGGTATGCTTTCTGAGGTAAGAGGAGTGCCTGGAGAAGGAGATTCAAGTAGATTCAAAAGGGGTGTAGTGTGCTCTAGGTGAGGCTCATTGGAACGCAGGCTCTGAGAGGTAAGTACAAAATTGGCATAAGGTTCTGACTTGATTGGCAGCACTAAAACTGTTCTGGGAATTTCCCATAGGTTGTCTATTAATGTCTGTTTTCATCTTGCAATTCCTCTGTGGATAGTAGCTCAGGGTGGATCACTAAGCCAGTGTGTGTAATAAACATCACGCAAAAAGTAATTGTCTTTCATATATGTCTCCCTAAGATTAGCAGGTGCGTGAACCTACAGTCTTAGGCATGGATTTCATTTGCAGGAATTCAGATACCTTAGACTTAAATGTGCCTACCCTTACTGGGGAAGCAGAATAATGTTGCTCTTGCATTCTGTCAGGAGGGGCCTGAGGGTAGAGGCGTGCCCACTAAGTCTAAGGGAGAAAGGCACACAAGAAGCTGGATTACAAGGAGTCCTGCAGACAAGAAAGGATAGGCAACAGAGGCTGTGAACAAAAAGGGGCAGGGAATACAAAGATAACAAACATGTTGGGTTCCCTCTTGGGGTGTACGCAGAATGGGGAAAGAATGTTCCACAGATCTTGGGAAACTCCAGCCTTCTGAACAGATTGCTATTACAGGGGACCACTCTGAATGCTCATGGCTAGGAGCAACAGCAGTGGGTGTCTGTATCTGAACCCTAAGACATGAACAAGGTAACAGTACTCACAAGACTGAAGCCTGTACAGGTCCAGCAGGAACCGAACAATGACTACTTCCTGAAACAGGAACCAGTACACTTTAAACAATTACACAAAGTACAACACTGAAACGCGACAAGGGAAGGGGCAGAGATTGCCTGCTGGAAATCCAGCAGCCAAACTCTGTACATAGGAATTACATAAAACACAAGTGAAGACAAGAACAGAAATATCCAGGGAAAAGGAAGTCAAAGAAAACAAGGTTTAGGACAGAGAACCGGAAGAAAGGAAGGGCAGAAAACTAGTATCTAATTGCAGGGAACGGCGACTGGAAAACAGTACACGGAAATCAAGAACGGTAACTCAGGGCTGGAAAGACAAGAGAAAGCTAGCAGAGAGAAATTAAGGAAACAGTACAACTGAAGTGGATAACCAAAGGGGAGGACTGAAGACTCAAGGAAGTCAAGGACAGGAATCATGAGCAGAGAGCAGCAGGCAAGGAAGAGAGCAAGGGAGCAGTAGCCAGGGAACAGAGGGCGTCAAACAAGAAAGCAGAGCTGCAGAATGGGAAGCACAGAGGTGCAGGCAAAAGCCAGGGGAGAGAAGGCTGAGAAGCCAGGCTGCAAGGCAGGAAGCACAGGGCTCAGGAACAAGAGTAGGAACTGGAAACCACAGGACACAGCAAATCTTCAAGGAATAGGGCAACAAAGGGCTGGTAGAAAGCTCAATGCAAGAGACCTGTGCTCCTGCGGGCAGCTGCTTAAATACTGACCTGCCCTGTGCTGAAGTAGGCTAATTAGCAGCACCTTGAGCAGTACACCTCAATATAATTGGCCTCCGCTCTCTCTAGTAATGGGAGAGCGAAAGCTGCACTGTTCTCTAAGGCTTCTGGGGATTGTAGTGCTAGAACTGCTGCATAGGAATAGCCAGGAAATGGGAACTGCCACAAGGTGCATTGTGGAATATGTAGTTTGTAAAAGTAAATAAGAAAGTTCCAAAGCCTTGCAAACGGAAAGTAAAGACAATACTATGAATAGGTGTTGTCCAGGGAGTATTACAGAAACAAATGAGTCCCAAATAGTCCACGATGGGTGCCAATTGGTGCGCCAGTGGCACAATCGTGACAGCAAGGCTGTCCTTTATCGCCATTTCTGTTCAACATTGCCTTGGAGCCATTAGTAACTCTGATACGCAATGAGCAGAGGATAAGTGGGCTAAAATGTGGGCTCAAAGAGGTTAAAGTGCTCTCAGATGCTGATGATATGGTGGTGGTACTCTCAGATCCAGGAAAGAGCAGTGTTGGTCTTAAAGAAAGTTTTGAAAAGGTGGGTAAGTTTTCAGGTTATAAGATCAGTTGGGATAAGACAGAGGTGTTCCCGCTTTCGACAGCTGTCAGAAGGGGAGATTTTGTTGAATGGAACTGTAGGTGGTCTGAGACGCATATAAAATATTTGGAAGTATTTCTCATAAAAAGACATAAGAAAGATACTAGGATTTAATGTGACTAAATTAGTGGAAAATCTTAGGAGAGATATTAGGAAATGGGCAAGGTTGGATTTAGGGATCTGGGCAAAGATTAATATGATTAAAATGTCACTTCTACCAAAGATCTTATACATAATGCAATGAATACCGCTTAGCTTCTCGAAGAAATTAATTAATGAAATTGATCGGGTTTTTCAAGACTTTCTCTGGGGGAGAAAAAGGCTCCTAGGTTCCAAAGTTGATCTTGTTGCGAGATACTAAAGAGGGAGGTTTTGGATATCCAAACTTGGAGAATTATTACATGGGATTTATCTTAAAGAAAGCGGCCCTATATGTGACAGCAGAGACAGAACAGGAACCAATTTGATTGACAATTGAGAGGATTGCTTTGTCGCAATTTAAATGGAGCAGTATCTTTTCTACAGAAAGCCTACCTAAAGGGGCTGTCAAGTTGCCATCTGTTAGAGTGACTAAAGACTTGATGACTTGGTGGCTAATTAATTTCAATGTGAATTTATTTCTAAATTACAGGTAGTCTATTTGGCACAATCCTGAGTTGCAGCTTGCAAACAAGACTCTGTTCTGGCGAAGCTGGATTTCAAAGGGGATCTTAAAAATAGGGGATTTAATGTGTGATGGACACATGTTGTTTTTTGAGGAGCTTCAAGAGTTGTTTCATTTGAATAGAAGGAAAAGGAATAGGTTTAGGGTATTAGAGTGTCTTTTGACCCAGATTTTAAACATGTTATCTGCACCAATGGAGAAAGATCCAGCGGGATGGACCATCTTTTGCTTATCACTGCGTACAGTCTCCAGCTATTTGAATCTCATGCCTGAGAGTGATTCAGTGATTGAATCATGAAGGAACTTGGGAGTGGGAAGAAGATTTAGGTTGTACTATCACTGTTGGGATTTGGAGACGCATATGGCAGGTTGGACAAAATAGTAAGCTGGACCTCAAACTACGATTATTCATCAAAAAATGTTAGGACGATTATATTGGACACCTGAGCGCACGTGCAACTTAGGGTTGGTAAATGATGATAAATGTTGGGGATGTGGAAAAGAGAAAGGGACGTTACTTCATATGCTATGGTACTGTACCCGAGTTCTTGCCTTCCGGTGCGAGGTATAAGACAGACTAGATGTGATCTTATCTATCAGATTTCCAAGAAGGCCACTACAGGTGCTAATGTTAGCGTATAATGGGCGTTGTATAAAGATTGTATGGGAGTTAAATTGACAGAATTCTTCTGATAGTGGCAAAGCAGATTTTGAGAGTATGGAAAACAAGGAAGAAAGCGCAAGTTGAGAGTTGGATTCATGATATATTGATATTATTTGATTTTGAACGGGTCATGTTTCAAAGAAAGGGTAAGGAGCAAACTTATCGGACCCTATAGAAGCCTTTTAATGATTTATATGGTAGTGGAGCATCAGATTGAGAAACTCTTTAGTCTAAGTGGTCAGGCAGTGGAAAAGGAGAGGTATTGCTTTTGTTGTTGTTAGGGTGTGTGTACGTGTCTGTTTTGTGTATTCTGTCTAAGTGTGGGAAACATTGATAATATTTGTGTAGTTAATTTGGTGTTATTAGGAATGATAATTATTGCCCCGATGAATATATCATCAATTAATTTATGAATAATTTCTGGGGAATGTTTGATATTTAGTAGTTATATTTGTTAGGATGCACAATATTTCACTGTACTGTTTGAATGTATACTGTAATTTCTTGCATATACTTGTTTGAAAATAACAAATAAAGATGTTAAAAAAAAGAAAACAGCTCCGTTTTGACATTGCATATGTTGTTAATTAGCTCCTCCTTTGTGGAGCCAATTTGTCGTAATATATCGTTCATAGATGTTTTGAAGTCGTTTATTGTGGCTGCTGTGTTTGAAGTCTGATCACTACACCACTGTTGATAAAGAGAGTTTGTTGGAGCATTTAACAATCTGGATAACTCTGCAAGTTTCCTCCATTTTGCTCTGATGTCTAATGAAAGCAGACCAAACTCATGTCTAAGGACTGCATCGAGTTTGCCAGTCCTAAAGTTTTTTTTCCATAACAGCCCTTGTAGCGTATTCAGGTAAGCCCCTATGTCAAACAGTGAGATGTCTAACCCATACAGTAACGTTGGTTCTATCTTAAACAGGTAGAACTGAACGAGTGGCTGCAAGGAGTACCGACACAACTGAGAGTTGATTCTCTTCATCTTTGCCAAGAGCGGGGTGTATTTACCCTTTAGAAACAGCTTCCATCCCACCATTGAGATACTGTTTGCCAGACAGTAGGCCAAGTAGCCCAATTTGACTGGATTTGTTGTTTCCGCCTCCCATATTCCGACAATATCAGACTATATAGATTGTACACGGTTGGAGCGAAGACAAATCCCTGGTGCAACCCCACCTACATAGATATTCATTCTGGCAGGGCTCCTTCCCGGCTTAATGTGGCCCTCACAATGGTGTTGGTGTGGATTAAAGCCAAGAGCTGCACCATCTTTACTGACACGTTCCAAGCAAGCAGCTTCGGCCAGAGGGTATGCCTTCTAACTGACAAACGCACTTGACATGTCAATGGAGGCCATATATACGGTAACCACCACCCCCTTTTTGACAGCAGCCAGAAGATGCAACATGGTAAAGGCATTCAATGTGGTCCCATACCTGAATGAAAGCCCACCTGACAGCATGACAGTAGGGTTTTTTTTTAACCAAATTTGAGTCTTGAGATCTTTCAGTAGTAAAGTAGCAAATATGTTACTAGAGGAGTCCAGTAAGGCAATTGGTCTGTATTGTTGAGGATCAGCAGCATACCCATGCTTATGTATAGGTATGATGATGGATTCTCTCTGTGTGTGTAGGACCCTGTGTGCAGTGTAAACATCCCTAAAGAGATCTCCCAGTGGGCGCAACCAGGCTCCCGGATCTTTCTTTATCAACATTGGTGCAATGCATTCCGGACCTGGTGCCCTGGATGGTTTAGCTCTATCGATTGCCCACATGATAGAGGCCCAATATGCCTTCTTAAATAGAAATCAACAAAGGAGGCACGCGTCTGAGACTCAATTTGGACTCTACAAAGGAAATTAAAAAAAAAATACCTAAAAGCAAAATCAGAGCACATGGCAAGCCTAAGAAGAGCAAAAATAGATTACTGCCCCCTGCTGATCCCTTATCAGCGCCTGAGGCAAAATTCTACAACTCACAAGAACCATCGGCACACAAGAAATCGGCTCTTGATCGAAAAAAGCAGAGAAATGCGGGAGGAAATAAGGAGAGCCAAAAACTCGCCCTCATTGAACAACAAAGATGCAGCCAGGAAGGATGTGGTGAAATATAAAAACTGGTTAAAATCATACAAAATCAACCTCTACCAAGAGGATTCAGAATAAATGTTGGCAACCCTCTGCGGGAAACAACCAAAAGCATTCTGGGCATTAATAGCTTTGAATGGGAAGGCCACTCAGGAGGCCTTGCTAAACAGTATAGGGGAGAAACAATAGGTGTCCTATTTTCCAACCTGTTTGGGCCACTTAAACACACAACTCCGACTTCCCCAACCATGGCAGAATGCTGGGACGTGAGACAGGACAAAACTTACATTTGCCAAAAAATCGCCAAGCTAAAAAACTCCCGAGCCCCGGGGCCGTACAGGATTTCGAATATGGACCTACAGATCAACACTGATTCCTGGGCGAACTTGATTGTAGAAATATTCAAGACCTGTGCTACCTCCCACACAATTCCCAAATCATGGAAGACTGCCAAGGTCGTCCCCATTTACAAAAAGGGGGACAAAAGGGAGCCGAACAACTACCGCCCAATTGCCCTTTTGGACACAATTGGAAAACTTTTTGGATCCTTCCTTTTAGACAAATTCAAAAAGTGGGCGTCGCTTTCTGAAGGACACGATCCTTTCCAAACGGGATTCATTAAAAACATAGGTACTTCAGCGAATATAATGCTGTTGAGCATACTGAAAGCGAAGGTGATGGAGGGAAGTCCTAGAATATGTCTGCCCTCTCTCAGGCATTTGACATGGTTAATCGGGAGAAACTTTGGTCCAAGCTAAAAAAAACTGGAAATGTCCTTCTGCAATCCTTAATCCTATCAAAGAGCTATACACCGGCACATCCTTGAGAGTGCACCTGAGTGGTGCGGGGCAGCTCTTGAAAGATATAGCCACATTCAGAGGAGAAAAACAAGGATGTCCTCTGGCTCCGGCCCTGTACAATGCATACATAGGAGACTATCAGCTCTCGGAAAAAACAATGAGGGCATTCCCCCCAAGTGTGGGGAAAGAGAAAATAAGTAGAATGTTGTACACAGACGACATTATCTTGATCGACCAAAATGCAATAGGCCTTCAACGAAAACTGGATGGTCTCCTCGCCAATTTGCAATTGAACCATCTGAAGATCAACTCCTCCAAAACTGTGATGACTCTTGAGAAAAAACCCTAAGAGAAAAGAAAAAACTGCATGGCAAATAGCAGGTGACCATTTAGAAAAAGTCAGGTCCTTCAGGTATTTGGGGGTAACAATCAATGCAAACCAACAGGAGCTCCCGATGCAAGACAGCCTATTTACCAAAATCAAAAGTCTGACAACACAGACGCAGACTCTTGACAAAACATGTGGCTGCTTTTCGTTAAAAGCAGCACTTAACTTCTACAAGGCCAAGGTGGTACCAGCAATTGTGTATGGAGCTGAAGCGATGCCAGCAATCCCGGTAGAAATTTGGCCCAAACTTGAAGGTCACTTCTGGAGGAAAATATTAATGTTGCCCCACTCTACACCAGTGGCTTCAATCCGAAGGGAACTCAGCCTGATGTCCCTAAAAGGAACAGTGGACCTGAATGAATTGATTCTATTCAGAAAGATCCGATTGTCAAAACAGAAAATACACGAGATAATACTTGATGAAATAAATAGAGCGTCTAACAAAATGCTGACAACATGGGTACTCAAAAACTGCTCACTTTAAGAGGAAATAGAAAGTTCAGTGGACGAACTTGAAAGCAACCCAACTAAAACAGCAAAACACTGAAACAATCAGACTGGTGTAAAACTCTGGTAATGGTGGCAAAGAACAAACTAACTGCTCACCTACCGATCAACACCCAAAAAATAAAAGAACCTTAGGAATACTTGATGAAATTCCCAAACAAGAAACTAAGATCAACCTTTTTGAGGGCACGGCTCAATTTACTAAAAATCAATTAAGTCCTGGCAATAAGAGGAAGTTCCAGCCAAAATGCCTGTCAGTTCTGTGATCAGGCTGACACAGTTGAGACATTAAGACACCTAACCCCCTGACACACATGGGCCACCTCTTCAGGAACTTACGATGTCTAGAAGAAGAACACTGGTGGAACCAGCTGATGAGTGGTGTATGAACGAAAACAGTTGTTTATAGTTTGATTAACAAACTTTTACAACTTTCATTTCCATTTCATATCCCATATTTCACTTTTTTCGTACAGTTTACATACATTTTCCAACAATATCATTTTTACATGGAAATTACATGCAATTTCCGGCGATAAAACAATAAAACTATTCTAAAACAACTGAAAAATGTTCCAATATGAAGTTTTCCTCCATATTCATAAAATATCTACATTTAAAAGAGGCTACCTTTTATCGGCCACAAACGTGCAGATAGAGTTTTCATATTGGCAACATCTTCTTAACGTCAGAGAGTTCTGATGGTGTCAAAATTTCTGCAATTGCCAATCAAATATTTCAGCTGTAAAGTTAATGCCTCTCGTGTAACTCATTTGCTGTTTGGCTTTGGGTCACTTGTAATTGCAGTTGGACAATGCTTTCAGAGTCTGGACTTAGTCACTGAACAAATTCTGACAGCTTAATAAATCAGACGCAGACTTTGGGCTGACTACGCGGCTCACAGTCAGATCTACGAAAGCAGAAACGAGATTGTAGCAACGACTTGTAAAAACTGGTAAAACACAGTTGAACCAAGTATAATAAAAAAAATACAAAAATAAAAGAAGAATTGCCCAGATTGGGTCTTCCTTGTCCCAGGGGTATTCAGTTTTATCGTCTATAACCTCATAAATAGCATTGCTTTCACCATGCCCTCTTGGCAGACTATAGTTAGCACTCAGAAACGCTTCCCAGTCTTGTTCCATGATTGGACACTCCAAGCTAAGTCTAGTACTCTTTAGTTTTTCTCCTATAAGTGCCCACAATTTTGAACCGTCATTCTCAAGTACCGTTTTTAAGATACCTTTTACATGGGCTTCCTGTCTAAGCGACTTACAAAGTCGCTTATGGGTTGTCACAATTTGCCTCTTGGACTTAAGAAAGTTAAGTCTTCCAATTTCTTTGGAAGCTAAGGCTCGTAATGCGTTTCTTTTAGCGCTCTTTGCATCCCTCACCCTTTGATTAGAAGTGTGTGAGTGTTCCCTATCAAGGTGTGCTTAACCTCTGTTAGTAAGCTGTTTCATGCAGTTTAGTAGGGTCTGGTTAAAGTTATTTTCAAGGAAGCTTTCCACATGGCTATCCGTGTTAGTCAAGAGGAGCTCCCACTTCAACATGAAATTTCTGCAGGATGCAGCATTCCATTTTATTGTGAGACTGCCCCTGTCTGGGCCAAAAAGACAGTACAGGGATCAAACCATGCCATGGAGAGTGGTAAACGTAGGGTCAATATTAGTGGAAAATGGTCGTTGACAGTAGCTGCACCCTTAGTCAGTGGTTCACAGATCCTGCCTAGTTCGGACGAGACATAGAAATGGTCAATCCAAGATTTCTTTTGTCCTCTGCACCAAGTGAAGAAACCATTTCCTATCTCCTCCTCCACTAGCAGGCATATGGTTAAATTCCAACACACCAAGTGTTGGTTCCACAGAGCTCCCAATTCCACTCCCCTAGTACATTTAGACATCCTCTCTACTTCCTGACCTCTCTTGCTCAAAACTCTACACATTTTGCGTTTAGGTCTCCCCCCCAAGATGATGTGCAGATTTAGTTTTGTACCCAGCCATCTCAGAAGCAGGACATCTATTTAGGCTTGTATGTCCACCAGAGACAGATTTTCACTGTCCAGTAAACATTCACCAGCAGAGTATTAGCCTGCAAAATGGGAAAGAAGATGTTAATTGCTAGATGGTAGTTGGTGTGTGTTGTTACCACCGCGTGAGTGCAATTTTGGTCGACGGCAATGACTAGACCACCCTTAGGGCGTCCTTTAAAGTCTTTTGTAGCCTTTTTACAGTATGCGTGATAGCCCTCTAATTCGTTCTCTAATTACTTTTTTTCCTGCATGAGGATTATGTTTGCATCAGTCAAACATTTAGAGGGTAACTCACTCAGTTTCTGAAATCCACATACATTCCACAAAACAATTTTAAGTGGTTCTGTGTTAAAGGCTATTTTTACTCAACTTTGACTTTTTAAAAATGTCTAATGCAGCCTCAAGCCACGACCAGTCCTCAACCCCCATTCTTACTTCAGCACTAGTGCCCGTTATGTTGTCGACGGTGGGCACCATCTGCTGTGTTAGAGTTGCTTGCTCCAGAAACTCGCTCATGTGTTTTGAGTCACTAAATTCCAGCAGCTCGTAACCCAGAGATTTGAGGTCTTCCCTCTCTTTCCAGACAATTTGCCCAATCTGGTTAGAGGTGTAGCACCATACTGCTTTCTCTGCTCCTTTTTTTGGGAAGGTAGCCCTTTCTATATCATCGGAGCGCAAGGCCTGCAAGGTCGATATTGCTTGAAATCCTTTAATCATTTGGTCCCTGTTCATATGTAGCTGACCACAGATTTGAGGGTTTATTGTCCAACCCATTATACCTTGAAATGAATCATTTGTCAATTGATCTGCTTTCTTGTTTGTGCATGGCTCCTCAATTTCTGAAATGTTCTATTTGTCCACCTCATGGTTTTTCTGAGCAGAGGATGTCTGAGCTTCACATGAGTTTGTCAGTGATGTATTATGTTCTGCGCTTTTCATGTTTGTCATTGTTGGTTTCTGTGTCTCAGTTGTTGGTTTGACAGCTTCTTTATTACATATAGTTGAATCTCCCAAAAATCTGGTAATTTTACTTTGCTTCCTCTTTCTATTTTTCTTTAGGGTCTTGCCCGTGATATCCAGATTTGGGTCCGAGCCTTCCTCATTAATGGGGATTTGTTCCAAATTGTGGTCTTGCTCTTTATTAATCAGTGCATTGAAGACATTTTTTGAGTTGTTCCTTCAATCCCCATTTTGGGCTTGTATGATTTTTGTCTTTTTCTTTTCGTGTGACTTTCCCTTTTTTCTGTTGTCTGTTTATTCTTATCCATGCTGCTTGCTCCTCACTTATTAGTTAAGAGTCCCCAGCAGGTTTCACATGGGTCCTTGGAGTTTCTTCATGTTCTACACATGTGGCTGCCAAGTATTCTTCATCCACTAAACATGTTATCTGCACCAATGGAGAAAGATCCAGCGGGATGGACCATCTTTTGCTTATCACTGCGTACAGTCTCCAGCTATTTGAATCTCATGCCTGAGAGTGATTCAGTGATTGAATCATGAAGGAACTTGGGAGTGGGAAGAAGATTTAGGTTGTACTATCACTGTTGGGATTTGGAGACGCATATGGCAGGTTGGACAAAATAGTAAGCTGGACCTCAAACTACGATTATTCATCAAAAAATGTTAGGACGATTATATTGGACACCTGAGCGCACGTGCAACTTAGGGTTGGTAAATGATGATAAATGTTGGGGATGTGGAAAAGAGAAAGGGACGTTACTTCATATGCTATGGTACTGTACCCGAGTTCTTGCCTTCCGGTGCGAGGTATAAGACAGACTAGATGTGATCTTATCTATCAGATTTCCAAGAAGGCCACTACAGGTGCTAATGTTAGCGTATAATGGGCGTTGTATAAAGATTGTATGGGAGTTAAATTGACAGAATTCTTCTGATAGTGGCAAAGCAGATTTTGAGAGTATGGAAAACAAGGAAGAAAGCGCAAGTTGAGAGTTGGATTCATGATATATTGATATTATTTGATTTTGAACGGGTCATGTTTCAAAGAAAGGGTAAGGAGCAAACTTATCGGACCCTATAGAAGCCTTTTAATGATTTATATGGTAGTGGAGCATCAGATTGAGAAACTCTTTAGTCTAAGTGGTCAGGCAGTGGAAAAGGAGAGGTATTGCTTTTGTTGTTGTTAGGGTGTGTGTACGTGTCTGTTTTGTGTATTCTGTCTAAGTGTGGGAAACATTGATAATATTTGTGTAGTTAATTTGGTGTTATTAGGAATGATAATTATTGCCCCGATGAATATATCATCAATTAATTTATGAATAATTTCTGGGGAATGTTTGATATTTAGTAGTTATATTTGTTAGGATGCACAATATTTCACTGTACTGTTTGAATGTATACTGTAATTTCTTGCATATACTTGTTTGAAAATAACAAATAAAGATGTTAAAAAAAAGAAAACAGCTCCGTTTTGACATTGCATATGTTGTTAATTAGCTCCTCCTTTGTGGAGCCAATTTGTCGTAATATATCGTTCATAGATGTTTTGAAGTCGTTTATTGTGGCTGCTGTGTTTGAAGTCTGATCACTACACCACTGTTGATAAAGAGAGTTTGTTGGAGCATTTAACAATCTGGATAACTCTGCAAGTTTCCTCCATTTTGCTCTGATGTCTAATGAAAGCAGACCAAACTCATGTCTAAGGACTGCATCGAGTTTGCCAGTCCTAAAGTTTTTTTTCCATAACAGCCCTTGTAGCGTATTCAGGTAAGCCCCTATGTCAAACAGTGAGATGTCTAACCCATACAGTAACGTTGGTTCTATCTTAAACAGGTAGAACTGAACGAGTGGCTGCAAGGAGTACCGACACAACTGAGAGTTGATTCTCTTCATCTTTGCCAAGAGCGGGGTGTATTTACCCTTTAGAAACAGCTTCCATCCCACCATTGAGATACTGTTTGCCAGACAGTAGGCCAAGTAGCCCAATTTGACTGGATTTGTTGTTTCCGCCTCCCATATTCCGACAATATCAGACTATATAGATTGTACACGGTTGGAGCGAAGACAAATCCCTGGTGCAACCCCACCTACATAGATATTCATTCTGGCAGGGCTCCTTCCCGGCTTAATGTGGCCCTCACAATGGTGTTGGTGTGGATTAAAGCCAAGAGCTGCACCATCTTTACTGACACGTTCCAAGCAAGCAGCTTCGGCCAGAGGGTATGCCTTCTAACTGACAAACGCACTTGACATGTCAATGGAGGCCATATATACGGTAACCACCACCCCCTTTTTGACAGCAGCCAGAAGATGCAACATGGTAAAGGCATTCAATGTGGTCCCATACCTGAATGAAAGCCCACCTGACAGCATGACAGTAGGGTTTTTTTTTAACCAAATTTGAGTCTTGAGATCTTTCAGTAGTAAAGTAGCAAATATGTTACTAGAGGAGTCCAGTAAGGCAATTGGTCTGTATTGTTGAGGATCAGCAGCATACCCATGCTTATGTATAGGTATGATGATGGATTCTCTCTGTGTGTGTAGGACCCTGTGTGCAGTGTAAACATCCCTAAAGAGATCTCCCAGTGGGCGCAACCAGGCTCCCGGATCTTTCTTTATCAACATTGGTGCAATGCATTCCGGACCTGGTGCCCTGGATGGTTTAGCTCTATCGATTGCCCACATGATAGAGGCCCAATATGCCTTCTTAAATAGAAATCAACAAAGGAGGCACGCGTCTGAGACTCAATTTGGACTCTACAAAGGAAATTAAAAAAAAAATACCTAAAAGCAAAATCAGAGCACATGGCAAGCCTAAGAAGAGCAAAAATAGATTACTGCCCCCTGCTGATCCCTTATCAGCGCCTGAGGCAAAATTCTACAACTCACAAGAACCATCGGCACACAAGAAATCGGCTCTTGATCGAAAAAAGCAGAGAAATGCGGGAGGAAATAAGGAGAGCCAAAAACTCGCCCTCATTGAACAACAAAGATGCAGCCAGGAAGGATGTGGTGAAATATAAAAACTGGTTAAAATCATACAAAATCAACCTCTACCAAGAGGATTCAGAATAAATGTTGGCAACCCTCTGCGGGAAACAACCAAAAGCATTCTGGGCATTAATAGCTTTGAATGGGAAGGCCACTCAGGAGGCCTTGCTAAACAGTATAGGGGAGAAACAATAGGTGTCCTATTTTCCAACCTGTTTGGGCCACTTAAACACACAACTCCGACTTCCCCAACCATGGCAGAATGCTGGGACGTGAGACAGGACAAAACTTACATTTGCCAAAAAATCGCCAAGCTAAAAAACTCCCGAGCCCCGGGGCCGTACAGGATTTCGAATATGGACCTACAGATCAACACTGATTCCTGGGCGAACTTGATTGTAGAAATATTCAAGACCTGTGCTACCTCCCACACAATTCCCAAATCATGGAAGACTGCCAAGGTCGTCCCCATTTACAAAAAGGGGGACAAAAGGGAGCCGAACAACTACCGCCCAATTGCCCTTTTGGACACAATTGGAAAACTTTTTGGATCCTTCCTTTTAGACAAATTCAAAAAGTGGGCGTCGCTTTCTGAAGGACACGATCCTTTCCAAACGGGATTCATTAAAAACATAGGTACTTCAGCGAATATAATGCTGTTGAGCATACTGAAAGCGAAGGTGATGGAGGGAAGTCCTAGAATATGTCTGCCCTCTCTCAGGCATTTGACATGGTTAATCGGGAGAAACTTTGGTCCAAGCTAAAAAAAACTGGAAATGTCCTTCTGCAATCCTTAATCCTATCAAAGAGCTATACACCGGCACATCCTTGAGAGTGCACCTGAGTGGTGCGGGGCAGCTCTTGAAAGATATAGCCACATTCAGAGGAGAAAAACAAGGATGTCCTCTGGCTCCGGCCCTGTACAATGCATACATAGGAGACTATCAGCTCTCGGAAAAAACAATGAGGGCATTCCCCCCAAGTGTGGGGAAAGAGAAAATAAGTAGAATGTTGTACACAGACGACATTATCTTGATCGACCAAAATGCAATAGGCCTTCAACGAAAACTGGATGGTCTCCTCGCCAATTTGCAATTGAACCATCTGAAGATCAACTCCTCCAAAACTGTGATGACTCTTGAGAAAAAACCCTAAGAGAAAAGAAAAAACTGCATGGCAAATAGCAGGTGACCATTTAGAAAAAGTCAGGTCCTTCAGGTATTTGGGGGTAACAATCAATGCAAACCAACAGGAGCTCCCGATGCAAGACAGCCTATTTACCAAAATCAAAAGTCTGACAACACAGACGCAGACTCTTGACAAAACATGTGGCTGCTTTTCGTTAAAAGCAGCACTTAACTTCTACAAGGCCAAGGTGGTACCAGCAATTGTGTATGGAGCTGAAGCGATGCCAGCAATCCCGGTAGAAATTTGGCCCAAACTTGAAGGTCACTTCTGGAGGAAAATATTAATGTTGCCCCACTCTACACCAGTGGCTTCAATCCGAAGGGAACTCAGCCTGATGTCCCTAAAAGGAACAGTGGACCTGAATGAATTGATTCTATTCAGAAAGATCCGATTGTCAAAACAGAAAATACACGAGATAATACTTGATGAAATAAATAGAGCGTCTAACAAAATGCTGACAACATGGGTACTCAAAAACTGCTCACTTTAAGAGGAAATAGAAAGTTCAGTGGACGAACTTGAAAGCAACCCAACTAAAACAGCAAAACACTGAAACAATCAGACTGGTGTAAAACTCTGGTAATGGTGGCAAAGAACAAACTAACTGCTCACCTACCGATCAACACCCAAAAAATAAAAGAACCTTAGGAATACTTGATGAAATTCCCAAACAAGAAACTAAGATCAACCTTTTTGAGGGCACGGCTCAATTTACTAAAAATCAATTAAGTCCTGGCAATAAGAGGAAGTTCCAGCCAAAATGCCTGTCAGTTCTGTGATCAGGCTGACACAGTTGAGACATTAAGACACCTAACCCCCTGACACACATGGGCCACCTCTTCAGGAACTTACGATGTCTAGAAGAAGAACACTGGTGGAACCAGCTGATGAGTGGTGTATGAACGAAAACAGTTGTTTATAGTTTGATTAACAAACTTTTACAACTTTCATTTCCATTTCATATCCCATATTTCACTTTTTTCGTACAGTTTACATACATTTTCCAACAATATCATTTTTACATGGAAATTACATGCAATTTCCGGCGATAAAACAATAAAACTATTCTAAAACAACTGAAAAATGTTCCAATATGAAGTTTTCCTCCATATTCATAAAATATCTACATTTAAAAGAGGCTACCTTTTATCGGCCACAAACGTGCAGATAGAGTTTTCATATTGGCAACATCTTCTTAACGTCAGAGAGTTCTGATGGTGTCAAAATTTCTGCAATTGCCAATCAAATATTTCAGCTGTAAAGTTAATGCCTCTCGTGTAACTCATTTGCTGTTTGGCTTTGGGTCACTTGTAATTGCAGTTGGACAATGCTTTCAGAGTCTGGACTTAGTCACTGAACAAATTCTGACAGCTTAATAAATCAGACGCAGACTTTGGGCTGACTACGCGGCTCACAGTCAGATCTACGAAAGCAGAAACGAGATTGTAGCAACGACTTGTAAAAACTGGTAAAACACAGTTGAACCAAGTATAATAAAAAAAATACAAAAATAAAAGAAGAATTGCCCAGATTGGGTCTTCCTTGTCCCAGGGGTATTCAGTTTTATCGTCTATAACCTCATAAATAGCATTGCTTTCACCATGCCCTCTTGGCAGACTATAGTTAGCACTCAGAAACGCTTCCCAGTCTTGTTCCATGATTGGACACTCCAAGCTAAGTCTAGTACTCTTTAGTTTTTCTCCTATAAGTGCCCACAATTTTGAACCGTCATTCTCAAGTACCGTTTTTAAGATACCTTTTACATGGGCTTCCTGTCTAAGCGACTTACAAAGTCGCTTATGGGTTGTCACAATTTGCCTCTTGGACTTAAGAAAGTTAAGTCTTCCAATTTCTTTGGAAGCTAAGGCTCGTAATGCGTTTCTTTTAGCGCTCTTTGCATCCCTCACCCTTTGATTAGAAGTGTGTGAGTGTTCCCTATCAAGGTGTGCTTAACCTCTGTTAGTAAGCTGTTTCATGCAGTTTAGTAGGGTCTGGTTAAAGTTATTTTCAAGGAAGCTTTCCACATGGCTATCCGTGTTAGTCAAGAGGAGCTCCCACTTCAACATGAAATTTCTGCAGGATGCAGCATTCCATTTTATTGTGAGACTGCCCCTGTCTGGGCCAAAAAGACAGTACAGGGATCAAACCATGCCATGGAGAGTGGTAAACGTAGGGTCAATATTAGTGGAAAATGGTCGTTGACAGTAGCTGCACCCTTAGTCAGTGGTTCACAGATCCTGCCTAGTTCGGACGAGACATAGAAATGGTCAATCCAAGATTTCTTTTGTCCTCTGCACCAAGTGAAGAAACCATTTCCTATCTCCTCCTCCACTAGCAGGCATATGGTTAAATTCCAACACACCAAGTGTTGGTTCCACAGAGCTCCCAATTCCACTCCCCTAGTACATTTAGACATCCTCTCTACTTCCTGACCTCTCTTGCTCAAAACTCTACACATTTTGCGTTTAGGTCTCCCCCCCAAGATGATGTGCAGATTTAGTTTTGTACCCAGCCATCTCAGAAGCAGGACATCTATTTAGGCTTGTATGTCCACCAGAGACAGATTTTCACTGTCCAGTAAACATTCACCAGCAGAGTATTAGCCTGCAAAATGGGAAAGAAGATGTTAATTGCTAGATGGTAGTTGGTGTGTGTTGTTACCACCGCGTGAGTGCAATTTTGGTCGACGGCAATGACTAGACCACCCTTAGGGCGTCCTTTAAAGTCTTTTGTAGCCTTTTTACAGTATGCGTGATAGCCCTCTAATTCGTTCTCTAATTACTTTTTTTCCTGCATGAGGATTATGTTTGCATCAGTCAAACATTTAGAGGGTAACTCACTCAGTTTCTGAAATCCACATACATTCCACAAAACAATTTTAAGTGGTTCTGTGTTAAAGGCTATTTTTACTCAACTTTGACTTTTTAAAAATGTCTAATGCAGCCTCAAGCCACGACCAGTCCTCAACCCCCATTCTTACTTCAGCACTAGTGCCCGTTATGTTGTCGACGGTGGGCACCATCTGCTGTGTTAGAGTTGCTTGCTCCAGAAACTCGCTCATGTGTTTTGAGTCACTAAATTCCAGCAGCTCGTAACCCAGAGATTTGAGGTCTTCCCTCTCTTTCCAGACAATTTGCCCAATCTGGTTAGAGGTGTAGCACCATACTGCTTTCTCTGCTCCTTTTTTTGGGAAGGTAGCCCTTTCTATATCATCGGAGCGCAAGGCCTGCAAGGTCGATATTGCTTGAAATCCTTTAATCATTTGGTCCCTGTTCATATGTAGCTGACCACAGATTTGAGGGTTTATTGTCCAACCCATTATACCTTGAAATGAATCATTTGTCAATTGATCTGCTTTCTTGTTTGTGCATGGCTCCTCAATTTCTGAAATGTTCTATTTGTCCACCTCATGGTTTTTCTGAGCAGAGGATGTCTGAGCTTCACATGAGTTTGTCAGTGATGTATTATGTTCTGCGCTTTTCATGTTTGTCATTGTTGGTTTCTGTGTCTCAGTTGTTGGTTTGACAGCTTCTTTATTACATATAGTTGAATCTCCCAAAAATCTGGTAATTTTACTTTGCTTCCTCTTTCTATTTTTCTTTAGGGTCTTGCCCGTGATATCCAGATTTGGGTCCGAGCCTTCCTCATTAATGGGGATTTGTTCCAAATTGTGGTCTTGCTCTTTATTAATCAGTGCATTGAAGACATTTTTTGAGTTGTTCCTTCAATCCCCATTTTGGGCTTGTATGATTTTTGTCTTTTTCTTTTCGTGTGACTTTCCCTTTTTTCTGTTGTCTGTTTATTCTTATCCATGCTGCTTGCTCCTCACTTATTAGTTAAGAGTCCCCAGCAGGTTTCACATGGGTCCTTGGAGTTTCTTCATGTTCTACACATGTGGCTGCCAAGTATTCTTCATCCACTTCCTGTGCTTTGTTTTCATGGTTTTCCTCAGACAGCAAAGCTGTTAAGGGAGAGGGACTGTCGGGTGTCTCACTTAAGTGTGTTTGTGGGTCAACCAACATGATTTCCTGTGGTGTATGTGACACATCCAGGTTAGTGATCAAATCCATGTGCACCAGGTTCTCCTGTTACATATCTTGGCATTGATTTTACCCATTTGTTGCTGTTCCATTGATTGTTCCAGGAGCAGTTTTACATTTTGGTTCACTGAGTTTAGCTTTGTTGCGTTTTCCTGTACTCATTCTTTGATTTTATCATAGAGTCTGAGCAGTGACTCTAACACCAAGTGTAGTGCCATGATAGAGGCTCGCCCCTATGAGTCTACCTGCGGCAGAATGTTACATTCATGTCGCTTTCTGATATTTCTGGGCATGAAGTAGTTTTCGTTTGTCACCTTTTTCAAAATTGCCCTTGGTCTGCCTAAGGTTAGTTGTTTTTCTGGACTATATGGACTGTGAAGACGGTTTAACATGGGGCTCGAAGTATGGTCTTCTGTTAGTTGATACGCCCCATTTACATAACCAGATCCAGTTTGTGACTCCAGTATCCATGAGCGAAATGTGTTCTTTATAATGCCCTCTGTGTCTCAAAGGAGGGGTCAAGTACAGAAGTATCATCCAGTTGTTTTTCTTTATTTGCATCCATGTCATTTCCACTCTGTTTTGTGTTTAGCTTGTCACACGCCACAATGCATTTTTATCGTTACCGCCATTTACCAACAAGGTTTTAGTCTCATTTTGTGTTGGCAACCATCCCCCACAGTGAATCACGCCGCTGTTTCCCACCACAGCTTGCAAGTACATAGCAGTTTTACGGGGTACATTTGTGGCGCCTTGATTTAAGTCGCTATCAGTTATGTCCATTCCCTGTGTTTCAGGGACTCCCCTAGTCTGAAAGATATCCATACATTGCTCCATGAGTAATTCATCGGTGGGTTCTTTCGTGTTTGGGTCTGACTTCTCCGCCCTGTTAGATTCTCATCCAATGCTCTGAGATCATCCAGCCCCTTTTCAGTTATCATTAGTTTCCCGTTCCTTAGTTTGGACATTTGGTCTATAAGTTTTAGCAAAGAGAAGCTCCACCCAACAACTCAAGGCAGCAAGCAGCAACACAAGATATCCAGCTTTGGAAGATCTCAACGTCACCCCACTTCTTCTTGTCAGTAAGGGAATAGAGTAGGTATATAGGAAGTAGGAAATGTATAGGAAATAGTTCAAAATATACCTATACACGGCTCAGGGACCACTATGGCCAACAGTGACTGCTTATTTGGCAATGAGGTGGAGGGACTCCTCAGTGCCTCTGGAAGTCTGAACACAGCACAGATCAGTCAATGCAACTGAGTGTGGCTCAAAAACCACAACGGCCAACAGTCACTGCTATGGCAAGGGGGTAGGAGAACTCCACAAAGCAGCAGTTTAACACAGCAATGTTATTTCAACCAAACGTGGAATATGCAGTTGCTTACCAGTTAGGCAGGGTTTTAAGCAGATGCAGCACAGCAGTTTTACGCTGGCGTAGTAGCACCTCCGCGCAGACCACTGCGAGTCACTGCAAGCAACGATGACCATACTCGAGCAGCACTCTAAATGCCTCGAGTGTGTTTAACAGCATGCCGCGTCCATCCACGGAACACTGACAAATACTTTCTCCTCACTTTTGCCTCATTTTTGCTCCTAGAGGCATTCTTCAGTGTTTCCAAGACAGCAGCAGTAATCCTGGGTAAACTGCTTGAAGGAGACCAGCAGCGTAGCCCGTCAACACCACCAAACACTTTCTCCTCACTTTTGCCTCGCTTTCGCTTCTAGAGGTGTTCTTTACTTTTTCCAAGACAACAGCAGTAATCCTTGGTAAACTGCTTGAAGGAGACCAGCAGCGTAGCCCGCCTACACCGCCAAAAACTTTCTCCTCACTTTCACCTGGCTTTCGCTACTAGAGGCGTTCTTTAGTCCTCATTGCCCAATTTAGTTTGTCCACTTGTCCTGTAACCATGATATACAATAAAGGCCATGTTGTTTGTTATTTTGCATACTACTGGAATGTGATTTTCCTTCACCCAAGTCTTTGCCCATATGTACATCCCAGAAGCACCAGTGTTTAACAATGCAGTTTCCTCAAAATAATGTTTACAATATGACATCAACATCAATAATGAACCTTTTTCAATTTTCCTATTTTATCAACCACACTTTCTACAACCCACCTAGATCGTTCTCCACTATTACCTACCGACAACATGCTGTTTGGCTCGTCATGCACAATCGCTTTTTTTTCAAGTTCCTTCGCCTAGTCTACAAAGCTATCAATGGTCTTGCTCCTCACAACCTATTGTATCTCTTGTTTCCCGCCCATACTCTTCTGTAGTCAACCTCCTCTTGTTTCTGTTCCTAAACACTTCCCGCCCCACTCCACTGGAACCCACAGCCAATAGCAATCAGAGCCAGACAAACTGTGGATCTCTTCAAAGCTCAGCTTAAACTTCATTCACTTACTACTACTTACTTACTAAACTTCATTCACTTACTAAAGAGGGAGCTCCCCCAGCTCTTTGCCCCATGCTCCCTACCTGACTCCACCACCGCCTCCAGTGATGCTTTAATTTTAATTATTTAATTAAAGGCAATAGCATTTTTAGTGCCTACGACCTTGGCTGTGTGGGTTCACTTATAGGCCCCCCTTGTCTTCCTGCTAACGCCAGCTACTACGACTACCCTCTTGCTCCGGACTGAGAAGAAGTCTGCCCTTCTCTGCCTCTGTAGTCTGTCTGTCCACAGACTACAGAGGCACCACTGTTTTACCACTTTTTGATATTGCAAGGTATAGGCTGTTCATTATACCTGGAAGTCTGGCCGTACCGCCTCTCTGTTTCAAGCATCATTAGTATGTCTGCTCCTCTATTGCACCATGAGAAGAGGCCATTGTCCGCGTGTGGATCCTCTAGTTTCACTGCTGCCATCGACATCGGTGTGGTATCTGACTGTATATCTGAAGTACCCCTTCTCCATGAGGTGATGCTTTGCCAGTATGTATACACTTACCTATTGCGTCCCTGCTTGTCTGCATGTCTGAAGTAGCCCCTGCACCATCAGATGAGGCTTTGCCAGCATGTTTTCACTTACCTATTGCGTCCCGTGCCTTTGACCACTGCATTGACATTTCGCAGCCCTGCACTGTGTTTTGCATCTATGCTCAGCCATGCGCTGTGTTTCGCATTTTAACCTACCTGTAACCACCGGATAGACATTTCTCAGCTCTGCGCTGTGTTTCGCTTTTTAACCTACCTGTAACCATTGGATTGACATTTCACAAGCCTTGCGCTTTGTTCGCATTTTTCCTACCTGCAACCACTGGATTGACATTTCCTACTTGTACCTGCATACTTGATGCAGCCCCCTGCTCCATGCATTGAGGCTTTCCCAATTTGTACACCCACTCCAATGTTGCATTTTACCTACCTGTACCTGCATGTTTGATGTAGTCCCGTGCATCATGAGGTGAGGCTTTATCAATGTGTGCACCCACTCCAATGTTGCAATTTACCTACCTGTGCCTGCTTACTTGATGTAGCCCCCTGCACCATGAGGTGAGGCATTCCAATGCTGCATTTTACCTACTTGTACCTGCGTACTTGCTGCGGCCCCCTGCACCATTAAGTGAGGCTTTCCCAATGTGGACACCCACTCCAATGTTTTCTTCTTTTGTCAGCCTTGCGCTGTGTTGTACATGTTCACTTTGCACTCAATGTAACCTCCTCTTTTCCCCTGTTTGTTTTTTACAGGACTTGCACAATCCAAATGGCTAAAGGCCTAGTAGGACCCTGTTCCCCCCTCCTTTTGTATTGATTCACCTTGAAACACCATTTCCTGTATATGCGCATTATAAATACCCAATAAATAAATAAATAAATAAATAAAATACATACATTTAATTTTGTATATTTAAACAGTACTCCTCTTTAGTTTGAAGCACTTGCTCCCGTAGGTTAATGTTATCTTTGTAAGTCACCTGTTTTCTTATATATATATATATATTTTTTTTCAGTTTGTTTTTGTTGTCCCTGGTATGGACCCCACTTTTTACACCCTCAGAAACGCACTCACCATGTGTTTTCATCTTTGTGCTATTGTACAGGCACCCTTCGTGGAAATGCCTCTGGCATCTGTAAATGTCTTATTGTAAGTGATTGATGTTCTAGATTGACATCCCTGTTCTCCAAAGAAATACCAATACATTGTTGAAAATTCACAGTTGTTTAGTTCTGTCTTATAATGGGGGGCCCATGGCCCATCTTGCCAACCCCCCTTTGACTCACCTTTGAATTTATATGTGGTGATTAATCTACTATAAATGTATTACCACAATATCAAGATTTCTGCTTTTATCTTAATGTAAATCATAGAAATACCCATATTCCAATCTACCCAGTAGCATTACTTTATTCAAATTGAGTATTTTTTCAAAGTTAGTTTTCACTAGATTAGTGCAATGCATCAGTATATAGCTGTACTGCTATAGGATAGTGTAAAGACAATTTTAATTTCATACAATTTCCTGGATTTTTATGCAACTACCGTTTCAAATTATAATCTTTTTTCAGCAAAAATAAAGCTTTAGTTTTTGGCTCTTTTCGTTGGCTATCCCATGTACATATTGATCAATAAGAACTCTTAAACATGTATAGTATCATACCACATTTATTTGTGCATTTTGTACCATCAATTTAGCTTTCATTATCCTACCATCAAAAATCCTAATACCGTTTTTTGTACTTAGCTCTAAATTGTGGTCCTTGCAATAACCAGGAAATTCATTCAGTGCTCAAGATTTGATGGGTGTCAAATAAAAAAGTCCAGTGTTGTCTGAAAATGAAAAGTAAAACACATACATTGGCCCATTTCTTCGAGGTTTCATTCTTATATCTTTATTGTATGCCCTCGCAAAATCTTCAGTATATAAAACTGGAGCTCATACACATCCTCTTATATCAATTGTATTTGATTACCTTACTTCATGTGAATACTTCATTCTAGTCAGGCGATTTGTATGTAACTCAATTGAGAGAGAAAATAAATCCTTGGTATTCCACAATCGGCTAGTTTTTTTTTTACAGTACTGCTCTGTCAACGTTATCTAAAAACCGTACAATGTAATTATAGTTTTTTCACAGGAGGATATACCATTCATTAAAATGAATGTTAAGGTGCCATTCTGAAAGCCCCATTATCGTATTATTTGAATTGAAAAAGAAGCGCAGGCAAGTTCTTCATGATGCAAAACATTGTCTGCCTGAAGCATGACCAGGGTATCACCCTAAGCACCCATAGGGTGACTGAATCACAATTTTGTTATAGCAATATACATTTAAAAAAGTTATATTGACTTCAATAGCCAACTTTCCTGTAGTCAAATTGTGGTATAGGAATATATTAACAGGCCGATTCATGGAATAATTAGCGCGGCGCAAGTGGGCAAAAACGTGCGAATCGCAGTGGAATAGCGAAAATCGCAGTGAAAGTGCGAAAATCGCACGAAAAGCAGCGCACGTCGATTCATGGAAGTCCGTGCGCGAGAAAACCAGCGGATGTGCGATAAAAAGTGCGCCGCGCACGTTGGCGCACAGGCCATCTAACAGCGTGCGCCAGGTCACAGCGAAAATCGCACAGGCCACAGCGAAATTCGCACATAGCGCGGCGCACGCAACAAAAGTAGGCGGAACACGGGCGTAACACTCGGAATGGGGAACAACTTGCAAAAACGTGGGCGTCACGGGGGAAGTACAGGGCACAAGTGCGCGGAACGCCCACACGCTCGCCTACAACACGTATTCATGGAATAGAATAGGGCAAAAAAGCGCACGCTCAAACCAGCGCACAGGCACAAACACGACCGCCACAAGAAAGCAGGCGGTAGCGTCTCTGCGGCTGTAAGAAATGTGCGCCAAAAGGTGCGCCAACAAATAGCACCCATATACTGCCATGATGAATGTCCTATACTGTGGCCCTCCTGGACAAATGACGTGCAAAGGGATACCCACAAACACGGACACGCTGACAAAAAATACGTGTGCGTGTATACCGGGGTGCGCGGGAAGTCTCACACGCGATTTGGCCGGGTACGTGGATTTCAGGGGTGCGCGGGAAGTTCCACACGCGATTCCATCAGGGTAGGTGTACTTCAGGGGTGCGCGGGAAGTTCCACACGCGATTCCATCAGGGTACGTGTATTTCAGGGGTGCGCGGGAAGTCCCACACGCGATTACAGCAGGGTACGTGTATTTCAGGGGTGCGCGGGAAGTTCCACACGCGAATAGCCTGGGCGCATGTATTTCAGGGGTGCGCGGGAAGTTCCACACGCGAATAGCCTGGGCGCGTGTATTTCAGGGGTGCGCGGGAAGTCCCACACGCGATTACAGCAGGGTACGTGTATTTCAGGGGTGCGCGGGAAGTTCCACACGCGAATAGCCTGGGCGCGTGTATTTCAGGGGTGCGCGGGAAGTTCCACACGCGAATAGCCTGGGCGCGTGTATTTCAGGGGTGCGCGGGAAGTTCCACACGCGATTCCATCAGGGTACGTGTATTTCAGGGGTGCGCGGGAAGTCCCACACGCGATTACAGCAGGGTACGTGTATTTCAGGGGTGCGCGGGAAGTTCCACACGCGAATAGCCTGGGCGCGTGTATTTCAGGGGTGCGCGGGAAGTTCCACACGTGAATAGCCTGGGCGCGTGTATTTCAGGGGTGCGCGGGAAGTCCCACACGCGATTACAGCAGGGTACGTGTATTTCAGGGGTGCGTGGGAAGTTCCACACGCGAATAGCCTGGGCGCGTGTATATCAGGGGTGCGCGGGAAGTTCCACACGCGAATAGCCTGGGCGCGTGTATTTCAGGGGTGCGCGGGAAGTCCCACACGCGATTACAGCAGGGTACGTGTATTTCAGGGGTGCGCGGGAAGTTCCACACGCGAATAGCCTGGGCGCGTGTATTTCAGGGGTGCGCAGGAAGTCCCACACGCGATTACAGCAGGGTACGTGTATTTCAGGGGTGCGCGGGAAGTTCCACACGCGAATAGCCTGGGCGCGTGTATTTCAGGGGTGCGCGGGAATTATCACACGCGATTTGGCTTGGTACGTGTATTACAGGGGTGCGTGGGAAGTTACACACGCGATTAGGCTGGGTGGGTCCTCACAGGTGTTCCCTGTACACCCTCCACGGCCCCTGCAGGCAGCCCACAAAACAGGGGACTACCCTGCACACCTGCTCATGTCTCCCACCACCACCACCCCCCACCATCCAGGGGCAGCCTCCACCAGGCCCCCACTCATGTCTTCCACCAGCCCCACCCCCCAGTCACCAGGGGCAGCCTCCACCAGGCCCCCACTCATGTCTCCCACCACCCCCAACCCCCAGCAGTGCAGGGGCACCCTCCACCAGGCCCCCACCCATGTCTCCCACCACCCCCACCCCCCCGCCACCAGGGGCACCCTCCACCAGGCCCCCACTCATGTCTCCCACCACCCCCACCCCCCCGCCACCAGGGGCACCCTCCACCAGGCCCCCACTCATGTCTCCCACCACCCCCACCCCCCCAGTCACCAGGGGCACCCTCCACCAGGCCCCCACTCATGTCTCCCACCACCCCCACCCCCCCGCCACCAGAGGCACCCTCCACCAGGCCCCCACTCATGTCTCCCACCACCCCCACCCCCCCAGTCACCAGGGGCACCCTCCACCAGGCCCCCACTCATGTCTCCCACCACCCCCACCCCCCCGCCACCAGGGGCACCCTCCACCAGGCCCCCACTCATGTCTCCCACCACCCCCACCCCCCCGCCACCAGGGGCACCCTCCACCAGGCCCCCACTCATGTCTCCCACCACCCCCACCCCCCAGTCACCAGGGGCAGCCTCCACCAGGCCCCCACTCATGTCTCCCACCACCCCCACCCCCCAGCATCCAGGGGCACCCTCCACCAGGCCCCCACCCATGTCTCCCACCACCCCCACCCCCCAGCATCCAGGGGCACCCTCCACCAGGCCCCCACCCATGTCCCCTATCACCCCCACCCCCCAGCAGTGCAGGGGCACCCTCCACCAGGCCCCCACTCATGTCTCCCACCACCCCCACCCCCCAGTCACCAGGGGCACCCTCCACCAGGCCCCCACCCATGTCTCCCACCACCCCCACCCCCCAGTCACCAGGGGCACCCTCCACCAGGCCCCCACTCATGTCTCCCACCACCCCCACCCCCCGCCACCAGGGGCACCCTCCACCAGGCCCCCACTCATGTCTCCCACCACCCCCACCCCCCCGCCACCAGGGGCACCCTCCACCAGGCCTCCACTCATGTCTCCCACCACCCCCACCCCCCCAGTCACCAGGGGCACCCTCCACCAGGCCCCCACCCATGTCCCCTATCACCCCCACCCCCCAGCAGTGCAGGGGCACCCTGCCCAGGCCCCCACTCATGTCTCCCACCACCCCCACCCCCCAGTCACCAGGGGCACCCTCCACCAGGCCCCCACCCATGTCTCCCACCACCCCCACCCCCCAGCAGTGCAGGGGCACCCTCCACCAGGCCCCCACTCATGTCTCCCACCACCCCCACCCCCCCAGTCACCAGGGGCACCCTCCACCAGGCCCCCACTCATGTCTCCCACCAACCCCACCCCCCCGCCACCAGGGGCACCCTCCACCAGGCCCCCACTCATGTCTCCCACCACCCCCACCCGCCCGCCACCAGGGGCACCCTCCACCAGGCCCCCACTCATGTCTCCCACCACCCCCACCCCCCCAGTCACCAGGGGCAGCCTCCACCAGGCCCCCACTCATGTCTCCCACCACCCCCACCCCCCAGCAGTGCAGGGGCACCCTCCACCAGGCCCCCACTCATGTCTCCCACCACCCCCCCCAGTCACCAGGGGCACCCTCCACCAGGCCCCCACTCATGTCTCCCACCACCCCCACCCCCCAGTCACCAGGGGCACCCTCCACCAGGCCCCCACCCATGTCCCCCACCACCCCCACCCCCCAGCAGTGCAGGGGCACCCTCCACCAGGCCCCCACTCATGTCTCCCACCACCCCCACCCCCCCGCCACCAGGGGCACCCTCCACCAGGCCCCCACTCATGTCTCCCACCACCCCCACCCCCCCGCCACCAGGGGCACCCTCCACCAGGCCCCCAATCATGTCTCCCACCACCCCCACCCCCCAGTCACCAGGGGCACCCTCCACCAGGCCCCCACCCATGTCTCCCACCACCCCCACCCCCCAGCAGTGCAGGGGCACCCTCCACCAGGCACCCACACATGTCCTCCTGCCCCCAGGTCCTGACGATACTCAATCATGGCAGTAATGGGCAGCATACCCAGCACAAACACCCAGGCAAGGATTGCATCCACCCACATAGTGAATGCAATTACATGATACAACCCCAATGGCAAGTATGTAAATGAACACATGTCCGTCATACACACATACACAATGGGTGCAAGTGAATGTCAAAACCCATATCATGACATGTATGAAACCAATGAGAAAATACCACAAGTGAAAGTAAAAGAAAATTGTATTAAAGATGTGAAATAAGTTAACAAATCAAACACACAACAATGGGGATAACAAAATAAAAGGTCCATGTCCGAGAACAAATGTTAAAAAATATAAAAAATTAGGAATCCAAAAACAAATGTAGTCCAAAGCAAAATCATGTGGAAGGAAAATAATGAAAAACCATTTCCTCATGGTGAACACAATAATAAATAAAAGAAATGTCCATTCAAAAAGCAAACTATATACACGAAAATTCAAGGGTCCATGAGCCCAACACCATAAATGAAACCTTCTACTACCTAATGAAAAAATATATACAATAAAGTGGCCATTGTCCGAGCGGTCCAAATAAATAAAAATGAATAAAGGAAACCTAACACTAACTAACTAAATAACTATATACAAAGGCAGCGGGCAAGTCCTGCGGCTCACTCGGTGATGTTGCTGGCCAGGGCATCATCGAACTCCATGTCGATGTCCTGGAGGCGGGACTCTGTCCTGGCCCCGAGGTCTCGCAGGGATAACCCCATGTCCAGCTCAAACTCCCTGCGAGCTTCCTCGAGGCACTCAGCCCGCCTCAACGCCCGACGCATGGAGAACTCCGCCCTGACCATGGCGAGCCGCTCCTCTTCCGCCCGCTGCCGCTCCGCACCTATCCGCTGGCCCAACTGCTCCCACACGGAAGACACCACCATCCCAGGGTTGCCCTGCCCTCTGGCCGATGCCTGCCCCTCTGATCTTGATGGCCCCGAGCCAGGGCAACCCTCCACCAGGGGCACCCCACGTCGAGCCCGCTGCTGCCTCCGACGCCACTGCCTCTGCCAGCACGACGGCATCCAGGCTGTTGGAAACCACCGACGCCGTCGTGCACGTGACCTGCCTGATGATGCTGTCACATCTTCCATCTGCTGGGGTCCAGTTGCTGTGTTGTCCACCCCTGCTGGACCTCCGACTCCCAACTGTGGCAGGGATGGGATCCCCACCGAGCTGGCTGCATTGGTCGGGGCAGGTCCACAGGGGGCCCTGGTGGCATCTGGGCTGGAAGACGGCAAGGAGAACGACTGGTGGATAGCCTGCACAGAGGAGGAGAGGGCCGCCACATTGGCCAACACATGCAGGAAACCCCCAAACATGGCCGATCCCAATTGGGCCACGTCGGCACGGTGCACTTCGTGATGACGTGCGTGCTCCTCCCGGGAAGCACGCACGGCATCACGAATCACAGCCGTGCGCATCGCGACCCCAATCAGGACCTTCTCCGCACGGCCAGGGGTTCCCACATCCGCAGGTGGAGGGGAGTCAGGTGACATGGACATCCCCTCTACCTGCGGACGGGCCTGGGACGGGGCATCCCTGCTGGTGCATGGTGGTGCACTCACAGGGTCAGGGACAGCGACATGCACAGGCCCCTCCACGGTGACCTGTGCTGCCTCCTGCCCCTGGCCCTGGACTGCACCACTTGCACCAGCAGGGATGCCCCCACCAGGCCCCATGTGTGCCCCAGTGGCGGCCTCCTCCTCCTCTGTGCAAACCACCAACCTGGATGGCTCCTCACCGTCTCCCACCGAAGCAGGCCCCTGTGGGGGCTCACCCACCCCTTCCGCTGCAGCCGTGGGGGCATCCCCGCCGCCTTGCTCCACAGCGCCGTCTCCGCCCTCTTCTTCACTAGCCGCTGCGTAGAGGGAGACAAAGAACACAAGCATCAGGGTACTGTACAATGGTCCCCTAGACAGGAAGCAATAGCAGATGACCACCACTGTCAAAGTACACTTCCATCATGTCCCTCCACAACACATGGGTCAGTCCAGGCAAAACACACACAGTAACAGGCATGCTGCATGCCATGGACATTTCCATGCATGTCCAATGGACTCTTGAAACATTCAATGATATGGAACTCACATGCATCATGGCTCATGCATTTCACATGCACACACTTCACCTCAGTCACATCCATCTGGCCCCAAACACAACAAACACAGCGGATACAAGGGCAATTTGGCTGCTTCACTGAATCTGTGCATTGTCACACACATGTGTCATGCATCCATGGCATGCACAAGTCACAGACACGCAGGTCAGCCACACAGACATGGCTACCACATATGTACCTGGCATCGGCACCCATCCCTCACCCCCACCCATGTCCCGGTACAGAGACTGGCATGCTCTCATGTTCAAAATCTGCATAGGGGTCCCCATGCGGCATTTGAACACATGCAACAACCATGTGGGTCACACATCACTGGTTGCACATGCATTACCATGATGTCCATGCACACATACATGCATACATGGCCTATGGCATACATACAGGCAAGTATCATAGACCCAGCACACAGCAACATGCCCTGTGTCACACAGTAATGCTTGGACACTTACCGCTCAACTCCAGACGGGCCTCCCTCTCAAGGATCTGGGCATGGAGCGCTGGGCGTACGCGTTCCAGGACCCTCATCTGGATGGAACTCATGCGGCCCCGGCCCCCCTCCACCAGGCGCCGGGCCTTCACAAGGGTCCTGGACCTCAAGTCCTCCCAGCGCTTCTTGATCTTCTGGACGTTGCGGGTTGCCACCCCCTCCGCGTTGATGGCAACCACACAGTCGGCCCAGATCCTCTCCCGTCCATCCTTGCTGGCGCGGGACGATCCAAAGAGGGCATCATACTGCCCCAGGACATGCTCCACCAGGACACCAACTTCGGTGGCAGTGAAGCTGGTGCCCCTCTGCCCCTCTGGCCTGGGGTTGCCACTGGTGCCAGATGTGGAAGTGCCCGACATGGCAACCCCAGAGGCAGGTGTGGGTGGGCAACTGGGTCCTGGGGCTGGGCTGTGGAGCGATGTAATCCCAGTCGGGAGTCTTCAGTTCCAGCAGGGGTGGACACAGCAACTGGACCCCTGCAGATGGCTGATGTGCAGGCACCAAATGGCAGGGCACGGTGGCAGCAGGCAGGCAGCAGCAGATGGCACGTGGGAGGCTGCTCGGGGCACGGGGGGCAGTAACTCGGCCTTCTGGGCAGGAGCGTGGTCTTCCGTGTGTTTTCGCGTGGGCAGCTTGATACGGAGTGATCTGGCACGTGAAAATTCGGCACGTCAGCGTGAAATCCGAGGAAAGGCCCTTAGCGCGTAAGCGCGTAAGCACGCATACGCGATTCCATTGGTCCAGAGTCCCTCAGCGCGTAAGCGCGTATGTGACGTGACCCGCACGGGTGTTCCCCACCCAGCACGTGATGACGGAGCACACGTGTAAATACTGCACGTCAGAGTGTCATCGCGTGTAATTGGACAAAAGTGCGCGTACACGCGATTGGCCTATGTACGTGTATTTCAGGGCTGCGCGGGCACTTACACACGCAAGTACGTCAGCGTACCTGTATCCCGTTGTGCGTGTGAATTTCCACACGCTATTGGACTGGGAACTGGATTCCAGGGGTGCGCGGGTCACACGCTCGCCTAGAACACGCACAAAGCATGAATTTGCGCACTTAAACAATAACAAGCCAGACGCCAGGATGAACATACCGTTCCTAGCAGCAGTGGCAGTGGGCTACCAAAGGAGGAGGAGGAGGATAGTCAGGGCCAGAATATTCACACCCAGAACCAGCCTTTTCGGGATGCTTGATGACCAGGTGTATGGAAGGTACAGGTTTCCACCACACATAATACTGGACCTGGTGAGTGAGTGGGAGGATGACCTCACATCACCCACCCTGTGCTCCCAAGCACTCAGCCCCCTGGAGAAGGTCCTCAATGTACTGCACTTCTTAGCCACTGGATCATTTCAGCGGACAAGTGCCATAGTGGGTGGGGTGTCACAGGCCACCCAGTCACGCTGCCTACACCAGGTCTTGAACATCATCACTGCACGCCCATCAGTCCGCAGGCACATATACCTGCCCAGAACACCTGCAGAAAGGCATGCTGCCGCCCTGGATTTTTACGGTGTGGCACGATTCCCCAAAGTGCTAGGTGCCATCAACTGCACCCATGTGGCTCTACGTCCCCCCAGGGCATCTGAGCACATCTATAGGAACCGCAAGCACTGGCATTCCATCAACGTGCAGGTAGTATGTAATGCCAAGGGAATCATCACCTCAGTATATGCCAGCTATCCCGGCTCCACCCACGACAGCTTCATTTACCGAATGTCCACCCTATGCCGGGACCTAGATGCTGGGCGGCATGGCGATACATGGCTGCTTGGTGAGTATGTATGCCACTGCACATGCATGCATGTTGGATACTGAGCAAGGTCACAACCCCACCAATGATACCAATCACCACCTCCACAGGGGACAGTGCCTACCCTCTCAGCCCCCACATGATGACGCCAATTCGGAACCCCACCACGCCACCCGAGGTAAGATATAACACAGCCCACATTACAACCCGGGGCATAGTGGAGCGCACATTCGGAGTGCTAAAGTCACGCTTTCGCTCCCTTGACCGTTCTGGCGGGCAGCTGTTATACGCTCCCCCAGTAGTGTGCAGGATCATAGTGGCAGCATGTGTCCTGCACAACGTTGCAACACGCCGGGGCCTGGCCGTGGACATGGTGGTGGCCCCACATCCCCAACCACATGCACAGCCGCTGCGCATGGGAGGGGAAAGGGCACGTGGGGAGGCAGCCCGTACACAGCTAGTGGCTAATTACTTCACATAGAAATCACACCCCTGTGGAGTGCACACTGCCCTGGCACATTCCATCTGACAATCAATGATGACTCAACCTGACACTGATCCTGAATGTCTGGAGAATGAACCGTGAATACCATATCAGCCTGAGATTGTTCACCTGGAAGTGTCACAATGTGTGCATCCCTACCCACACAGACACCACCAATGCAGTTTTGTGGAGTTACACATTCAAGCAGCTAAAAAGAATACCCACTTGCAAAATGCAACAAGAGGACAGTGCCATGTCAGCCAACCCAACCCCAGCACCGCCACACGACACACCGTGCCATGTCATGCTATTTGCAGGTAAACAAAGTAATCCCCACAACATGACACTAGTGTCACTATGTACAGTGTCCCTATTGGAAACCTGCAACACCTGAAATGCTCACAGCAATGCCGGACCAACAACATACTTGAGCACGTACTACCATTAACATGACATCACAAATGTTACATATTAGTAGTCTCACCACCTGGAAATGCCTGCACTCCCACCACCACCAACTGTGCAGTGTTGGCGCCATGTAGAGTTGTAGGTGCACTGCTGCCAACATGGACCCCATCTCCAGACTAGAGGTCCTTGTGTAGACATGAGGAAGGGACCTGCAAATTGGGAGGTAGACACAGAAGATGAGTTACACATCAATGCAACATGCAGTGTACAACACAACAGCAATATGCACTAGGAATGTATACACAGTATTGACTACAGACTGCCCACACAGCTCATGGGAGTCCAACGTCACTGTGTAATTCACTGTCACTTGGGCACACCCTTTGCAAGCCCATGGAAACGGGAAGCAGGAGGGGTGTGTGTGACTCAAACCCAAGCATCTGAACCAAATACATTACAAGCCTGCATGTGCCCAGCCACAATGCAGCGTATGCCCACAGGAACCACGGAAGCCAACAAATCGTCCCAAAAGAATAGGGAATAAAATAAATAACAATAAAAATAAAAATAAGAAACAATCAAAAATGGCCATTGATGGGCCCGGGGGGGTTGGGGAGGCCACCCAGGAGGTCCGAGGACAGGATGCACACCAGAACCCACCTGCGTGGATCCTGGGAAAATAAAACACCTCCATGGGCTCATGGCCCACACGGCTACCCTGTTGTGGGAGTATCACTGCTGTCGCTATTATCACCCTGTGCAGCTGCATCCGGAGGTGGTTGCACTATGGGAGGCAGCCCACGCAAGGCCCTAGTCTGCTCCTCCATGGCTGCAAGCATGCGGGTGTGGTAGGTCTGGTTCTGGAGGATGAGTGTGCGGAGGTCCCCATGCAACAACTCACGGGATGCCCGGACCTCCGCCCTCGTTGCCTGCATCTCAGCTGAGAGCGTACGGGTGAGACGCTCCAGCTGCTGTTCTGTCCTTTGGTGTGTTGAAGCCTCAAGCTCAACAAGAGTCGTCCTGAGGTGAAGGAGCTCCTGCCTCAGCGCTTCCCTGTGGCCCTGGGACTCAATGGAGATGGCCTCCTGCAGAGTCGCCAGTGCCGCCCGCCTGTCCCTGTTGGACCCCAACATGTCCTCCCTGTGTGACTGGCAGATGGAGTCGGTTGCCTGCTCTAGTCGCTCCATCAGCCTTTCTGGGGGGACAATGGAAGTGGCCACCCTATCCATGGCCTGAGCCATCATCTCGGATGATGCAGCCTGTTGGGTTGCCATACCGTAAATGGATTGCTCCCATGCGGTATTGCCAGGTGGCGTACGGCCACCACGTCGGCGGGCACCACACCTGTCTGGGGCAAGGCGAACTGCGCCTTGCTGTGCCGGCACTGCCTGAGGCTGCAGGACTGCATTCCCCCTCTGATCTGCTGGCCCAGGAACAGGATCAGATGTCGCGGAGTGTGACCCTGCATCCGTAACCACCAAAGGCGTAGCTGCCAACACTGACATCCCCATGGAGGGTTCTGACCCTGGTGCAGGTGGGTGAGACAGAACAGAATCCCTCCCTGGAACACTCACCTGCGACGGCACGTAGGTCTCATCCGAATCAACACCTGAGTACAGCTCGGGGGAGGTGCAGCCAGAGACACCCCTTGAGAGCACGACCTGCAGCACTTGTGGGTTCTCCCCCACCACCACACCACGTCCCTCACTGGTGGTTGGTCGGCCCTCGGACCCCTCCTGGGTCTGCACCATCTCCACAACCCCAGCAGTATCAGGTGCGTCTTCCCCTGCAAAGACATGAAAACAAAGAAATGGAAACAGGCATTAGCACCATGGCACACAATGAGGGCTGAGAAGCAAGAGAACCAGTACTTGATTGACACATGCCCCACATGACTAAAACCCTCCCATGTATGCACCCTCACTGCGTATGAAGTGCAGGCAAATGGCACACACTGACGACACCAAGATGGAAAATGAACACATTTTCTGCATGCTGCCTGGCAGTGGCATCACACATTGGCCTGTGATTGCCAGGTGAAACACACATGCCATCACACAGATGGCATGTACCATTGCTATTGAGTGAAGATGGAAAGGAGGGCAGCACCTATTCATTCAGTCCAGTTCCCGCATGTAATTGCTTTTCTGATTCTAACAGGTCAGATTTTTCACCTGGAGCTGCCAGTCTGAAATGGTCCAATTGCACAGGGACATGTGTGTACAAATGATATCCAGGTAACAAAGTCACTCCACTTCACCATAGCCATGTCAGACATGTGACTAGTGGACAGCGACATGGCTAGTAAAAGTGGGGGAATGCAAACAATCTGACTGAATGAACAGTGAATAATAAGCAACTATCTTGTGGCAAGGTGACACTTCAAGGGCAACTGGCGTGCAGTTGGGCTAGATGTCTACTGTTGGCAGAAGGGATACTGCTATGGCCAAATGCAGCTGCGCAGGAAGTATTGCATGAAGCACATGGCTGACCCATACGACTCAGGCGCACACACTCTCACCTGGCACACAAACAGAAGCCCTCACACACACACCATGCACATGGATGACACACACATGCATGTGCACTCACCGGACAATGCCTCGTAATCAGCCAGATCTCCCACGCCTTGGATCTGTTCCTCCGTGATGTAGGTCCCAGCGACTGACTCATGTGGAGTGAGTTCCATGTCTACTACTGGAGACCCACCTCCAGTCACTAGAGTTGCGGCATGACTTGAGGCCAGCTTACTCTTTGCCCTGCGCTTTAGGTCATTCCAGCGCTTATAGCAATCATTGGCTGTGCGCCTCACGATTCCAAGGGCACTTACGATGTCCGCAACGGTCTGCCAGTGTGCCTGGCGTTGTGCAGGTGTGGTCTTGGATCCTGCAACAATGACCATCTCGTTGTCATGTCCGGACACATACTCGACAAGTGCATTCAGTTCGTCATCCGTGAAGCTGGGCTTCCTGGACGGGCCGGACTGTGTAGCCGTGTCTGGGGCATCAGCCTGTGCCGGACGAGCACTCTTCCTCTTCCGCTTGGAAGGTGGTGGTGATCCTGAGTGTCCTGCGCCGCTCTGGACACTAGGGGCAGGAGCCCTGGTGGACTCTGTATCAGGAGTGTGGGATTGCACACTCAGCATGGGAGTTGGTGCAGGCATTGGCTCTAGTGTGATGGTGTCAGGGGGAATGTCAGCAGCATGGACTAGGACCGACACTGTCCTGGCTGGGTGTGTGAGGGCTGGGGTGGATGGAGCCGCAGCTGCCCCTGCAGCCTCTCCGCCCTGCCTCCTTGGTGCAGCAGATGACCTTGCTGCCCCAGATGCACGTGGCATGATGGCATCAACGTGCACCAGCGCACGTGTCGTAGCCCTGCTGACCTGGAAGTCAGCCATGGAGTCAGCCAGGTCTGGTGCCACAATGGGCTGGTCCAACAAGGGCTGAGCATGGATGGTGTCAGCCACATCAGCCTCAACGGGAGGGGGGAGGGGGGGATTATGGCTGCCCATGACTGGTCCTCCACACATGGGGGGACAGGCTCACCCTGCAAGTTACGACCACGTCCCCTACCGGATCCACCACGGCCACCACTTGTGGCTCTTCCACCTTTGCCACCCTTACGGAATCCTCGCCTCCCAGCCATGGCACTGATGTTAATGTGTGTATGGGAGTGGATGTAGACTATTGTCCTGGGCAATTGGGGGTCAAAGGGGTTGGGTACCAGATGGTAATTGTACCCTAGTGCTCTAGCAAGGCTGAATGTAACCCCTGGGGAAAGATGACGGGTCACGCAACGCACAGGAGGCCCAAAAAAGGGAGATGACGTGCACGCAACCCCTCCTAGACCACGTGTGCAGAAAGAAAAACCTGCACTACGCTGTGGCACCCAGTAACACAAGAATGAACGTATGCGTGTCACACGCAGCCTAGAATGACCTCTGAAGGGGTAGGCTACACACGGGGCAAGCACAGATGTTAGATACGTGCGTGACTCACCGTCTGCCTGGTAAACGAGCGTGTAAAAGGAGCACGTTTGGTTGGCAACACCCCCGCCAAAAGAAGATTTGTACGCTGTCTGAGGAGACAGGACAACAGTAGAAGGGAACACTGTTTGAGGGAACAGGCCCAGGTAAACCAGTAAAAGAGAAAAAAGAGAAAAAGCTGTCAGAGGTAACAGGGAATACGAACTTGAAACGCCGTGAAGTAAATTGCGTGTGAAACGACAAGAAGTACAGAATTCACCCACTCGCTCTCCACGAAAAGCACGTACAAGGAAACGTGTTCTACACGTACCTTTTATACAGGCCCACACGTCCAGCGTCACTTACGCGGCGTGTACGCGCTAGGGCCATTTCCACCAATTACATGCTTTGTCACTTCTGCGTGTAGGGCCATTTCCACCAATTACACGCTTTGTCACTTCTGCGTGTAGGGCCATTTCCACCAATTACATGCTTTGTCACTTCTGCGTGTAGGGCCATTTCCACCAATCACACGCGATTACACTCTGACGTGCAGTCTTTCCACGTGTGCTCTGTCATCACGTGCTGTGTGGGATACACCTGTGCGGGTCACGTCACAGACGCGCTTACGCGCTGAGGGCCTTTCCTCAGTTTTCACACTGACGTGCAGGATTTTCACGTGCAAAATCACTCCGTACCAAGCTGGCCACGTGTACGAACACGGAATACCACGCTCCTGCCCGGAAGGCCGAACTACTGCCCCCCAGAGCCCCGAGCACGCTCCCACCTGCTGCTGCCTGACTGCCTGCTGCCCCTGCACTGCTGGGGGGTGGGGGTGGTGGGTGACATGGGTGGGGGCCTGGTGGAGGATGCCCCTGCACTGCTGGGGGGTGGGGGTGGTGGTCGACATGGGTGGGGGCCTGGTGGAGGATGCCCCTGCACTGCTGGGGGGTGGGGGTGGTGGGAGACATGGGTGGGGGCCTGGTGGAGGATGCCCCTGCACTGCTGGGGGGTGGGGGTGGTGGGTGACATGGGTTGGGGCCTGCTGGCAGGTGCCCCACAGTGCGTGGGGGTGGTGGGAGACATGGGTGGGGGCCTGGTGGAGGCTGCCCCTGGTGGCTGGGGGGTGGGGGTGGTAGGAGACATGGGTGGGGGCCTGGTGGTGGGTGCCCCTGCACTGCTGGGGGGTGGGGGTGGTGGGAGACATGGGTGGGGGCCTGGTGGAGGCGGCCCCTGCACTTCTGGGGGGTGGGGGTGGTGGGAGACATGAGTCGGGCATGAGTGGGGGCCTGGTGGAGGGTGCCCCTGGTGGCTGGGGGGTGGGGGTGGTGGGAGACATGAGTGGGGGCCTGGTGGAGGCTGCCCCTGCACTGCTGGGGGGTGGGGGTGGTGGGTGACATGGGTGGGGGCCTGCTGGCAGGTGCCCCACAGTGCTTGGGGGTGGGGGTGGTGGGAGACATGGGTGGGGGCCTGGTGGAGGCTGTCCCTGGTGGCTGGGGGGTGGGGGTGGTAGGAGACATGGGTGGGGGCCTGGTGGTGGGTGCCCCTGCACTGCTGGGGGGTGGGGGTGGTGGGAGACATGGGTGGGGGCCTGGTTGAGGATGCCCCTGCACTGCTGGGGGGTGGGGGTGCAGGGGGACATGAGCAGGTGTGCAGGGTAGTCCCCTGTTTTGTGGGCTGCCTGCAGGGGCCGTGGAGGGTGTACAGGGAACACCTGTGAGGACCCACCCAGCCTAATCGCGTGTGATAATTCCCACGCACCCCTGTAATACACGTACCAAGCCAAATCGCGTGTAAAACTTCCCGCGCACCCCTGAAATGCATGCGCCCAGGCTATTCGCGTGTGGAACTTCCCGCGCACCCCTGAAATACACGCGCCCAGGCTATTCGCGAGTGGAACTTCCCGCGCACCCCTGAAATACACGTAGCACGCTGGGAGACATGAGTGGGGGCCTGGTGGAGGGTGCCCCTGGTGGCGGGGGGATGGGGGTGGTGGGAGACATGGGTGGAGGCCTGGTGGAGGATGCCCCTGCACTGTTGGGGGGTGGGGGTGGTGGGTGACATGGGTTGGGGCCTGCTGGCAGGTGCCCCACAGTGCGTGGGGGTGGTGGGAGACATGGGTGGGGGCCTGGTGGAGGCTGCCCCTGCACTGCTGGGGGGTGGGGGTGGTGGGAGACATGGGTGGGGGCCTGGTGGAGGCTGCCCCTGCACTGCTGGGGGGTGGGGGTGGTGGGAGACATGAGTCGGGCATGAGTGGGGGCCTGGTGGAGGGTGCCCCTGGTGGCTGGGGGGTGGGGGTGGTGGGAGACATGAGTGGGGGCCTGGTGGAGGCTGCCCCTGCACTGCTGGGGGGTGGGGGTGGTGGGTGACATGGGTGGGGGCCTGCTGGCAGGTGCCCCACAGTGCTTGGGGGTGGGGGTGGTGGGAGACATGGGTGGGGGCCTGGTGGAGGCTGCCCCTGGTGGCTGGGGGGTGGGGGTGGTAGGAGACATGGGTGGGGGCCTGGTGGTGGGTGCCCCTGCACTGCTGGGGGGTGGGGGTGGTGGGAGACATGGGTGGGGGCCTGGTGGAGGCGGCCCCTGCACTTCTGGGGGGTGGGGGTGGTGGGAGACATGAGTCGGGCATGAGTGGGGGCCTGGTGGAGGGTGCCCCTGGTGGCTGGGGGGTGGGGGTGGTGGGAGACATGAGTGGGGGCCTGGTGGAGGCTGCCCCTGCACTGCTGGGGGGTGGGGGTGGTGGGTGACATGGGTGGGGGCCTGCTGGCAGGTGCCCCACAGTGCTTGGGGGTGGGGGTGGTGGGAGACATGGGTGGGGGCCTGGTGGAGGCTGTCCCTGGTGGCTGGGGGGTGGGGGTGGTAGGAGACATGGGTGGGGGCCTGGTGGTGGGTGCCCCTGCACTGCTGGGGGGTGGGGGTGGTGGGAGACATGGGTGGGGGCCTGGTTGAGGATGCCCCTGCACTGCTGGGGGGTGGGGGTGCAGGGGGACATGAGCAGGTGTGCAGGGTAGTCCCCTGTTTTGTGGGCTGCCTGCAGGGGCCGTGGAGGGTGTACAGGGAACACCTGTGAGGACCCACCCAGCCTAATCGCGTGTGATAATTCCCACGCACCCCTGTAATACACGTACCAAGCCAAATCGCGTGTAAAACTTCCCGCGCACCCCTGAAATGCATGCGCCCAGGCTATTCGCGTGTGGAACTTCCCGCGCACCCCTGAAATACACGCGCCCAGGCTATTCGCGAGTGGAACTTCCCGCGCACCCCTGAAATACACGTAGCACGCTGGGAGACATGAGTGGGGGCCTGGTGGAGGGTGCCCCTGGTGGCGGGGGGATGGGGGTGGTGGGAGACATGGGTGGAGGCCTGGTGGAGGATGCCCCTGCACTGTTGGGGGGTGGGGGTGGTGGGTGACATGGGTTGGGGCCTGCTGGCAGGTGCCCCACAGTGCGTGGGGGTGGTGGGAGACATGGGTGGGGGCCTGGTGGAGGCTGCCCCTGCACTGCTGGGGGGTGGGGGTGGTGGGAGACATGGGTGGGGGCCTGGTGGAGGCTGCCCCTGCACTGCTGGGGGGTGGGGGTGGTGGGAGACATGAGTCGGGCATGAGTGGGGGCCTGGTGGAGGGTGCCCCTGGTGGCTGGGGGGTGGGGGTGGTGGGAGACATGAGTGGGGGCCTGGTGGAGGCTGCCCCTGCACTGCTGGGGGGTGGGGGTGGTGGGTGACATGGGTGGGGGCCTGCTGGCAGGTGCCCCACAGTGCTTGGGGGTGGGGGTGGTGGGAGACATGGGTGGGGGCCTGGTGGAGGCTGCCCCTGGTGGCTGGGGGGTGGGGGTGGTAGGAGACATGGGTGGGGGCCTGGTGGTGGGTGCCCCTGCACTGCTGGGGGGTGGGGGTGGTGGGAGACATGGGTGGGGGCCTGGTGGAGGCTGCCCCTGCACTGCTGGGGGGTGGGGGTGGTGGGAGACATGAGTCGGGCATGAGTGGGGGCCTGGTGGAGGGTGCCCCTGGTGGCTGGGGGGTGGGGGTGGTGGGAGACATGAGTGGGGGCCTGGTGGAGGCTGCCCCTGCACTGCTGGGGGGTGGGGGTGGTGGGTGACATGGGTGGGGGCCTGCTGGCAGGTGCCCCACAGTGCTTGGGGGTGGGGGTGGTGGGAGACATGGGTGGGGGCCTGGTGGAGGCTGCCCCTGGTGGCTGGGGGGTGGGGGTGGTAGGAGACATGGGTGGGGGCCTGGTGGTGGGTGCCCCTGCACTGCTGGGGGGTGGGGGTGGTGGGAGACATGGGTCGGGGCCTGGTGGAGGATGCCCCTGGATGGTGGGGGGTGGTGGTGCAGGGGGACATGAGCAGGTGTGCAGGGTAGTCCCCTGTTTTGTGGGCTGCCTGCAGGGGCCGTGGAGGGTGTACAGGGAACACCTGTGAGGACCCACCCAGCCTAATGGCGTGTGATAATTCCCACGCACCCCTGTAATACACGTACCCAGCAAAATGGCGTGTGATAATTCCCACGCACCCCTGTAATTCACGTACCCTGCCAAATCGCGTGTGATAATTCCCGCGTACCCCTGTATTACACGTGCCCTGGCTAATCGCATGTAAGACTTCCCGCATACCCCTGTAATACACGTTCCCTGGACAATCGCGTGTTGAACTTCCCGCGTACCCCTGTAATACACGTTCCCTGGACTATCGCGTGTTGAACTTCCCGCGTACCCCTGTAATACACGTACCTTGGCTAATCGCGTGTAAAACTTCCCGCGTACCCCTGTAATACACGTACCCTGGCTAATCGCGTGTAAAACTTCCCGCGTACTCCTGATATGAAGGTTGCCCGCTTTGCGTTCCTTGTTTGGCAGCCCTGTAAACTGGTCCAGGGTTGGCGCAGCCCTTTGCGATGATTTAGCGATGTTGATGGCTTTTCCTTGCGCGAGGGCGTTCTTGGGGGCGTTACTGGCGATGCTGCAGGGTCGCTGCGATTCTCTGCGCCACGGCTGGTTTGGGAGCATGGAATCCATGAATACGCTGTGCGCGGAAATCGGTTTTAGCGCACGTGCCTGGCGCAGACAATCGCACGCGGACACTCTACGCCAGCCGCTTGCGACACTTTTCTGCGAAATTCTATGAATTACCCTGTAAATATTTATCAAAACGTAGAAGGTAGTTACGATATCCTGCAGTAAGACCACCAGATCATTGGTACAGAAGTGAGAGAGAGGCCAGCATACACGGAAGCGTCCCTGTGTCCATCAGTAGTGTTCCTGGAAGCAATGGTATTCTTGTACCTAAAAAGAAGCCAATGGTCCTCATTCCAAGTATGGTGGTGCAGTAAAAAAGTGGTGGTAACGGAATTACTGTACTGCCGTTTTCCAAGTATAGCGTGAAGGTGAAAATGTAGGGAAAACTTGCAGCACTTTGATGGAGGTTTTCACTCCTCCTTCCTGTTAAAAAAGTAGAGGAACTTTTGCCTGTGGGTTTACCTCTGACAATAATTCCTCCAAAACGCTAATGGCAGCCTGTCTGACTCTGTGAATGGGGACTAACGTTGCCACACAGCCACTCATGATGTTGCAGATATACTGCCATGCAAGAGGCAGCAATGGTTTCAGTAGGAAATGTCTCCCTGCTGGAAATGAGACTCTATGGGCCTCATTCCGAGTTTGGAGGTGATCATGGCGCTATTAGCGCCATAACTACCTCCAATACCGGTACCGAGGCCGCCCTGGTTCAATGGGGACTTACCGGTCTATTCCGACCTTTGCGGGACCGGTAAGTCCCCATTGAAAAAGCCATTCCCCATTCCCATTTGAGCCCCCATAAGGCTCAATGGGAAGGGGGAAGGCGCTAATAACGGTACCGCAAATTGCGGCACCGTTATTAGCTCTAAAGTCCCTTAACGGGTCCCTTCCTTAACGCCTGGTAAAACCAGGCGTTAAGGAAGGGACCCGCTAAGGGTACTCGGAATAGGGCGCAAAGGGATTACCGGCACCGGTGTCCTTACCGGTGCCCGGTATCCCTTTGCGCCCAACTCGTAATGAGGCCCATGTTGTGAACCGTAAGTTGTGTTCCTCTATATGTAGTGTCTTTGCTGCTTTGTCTCCAGTATGATATGATTGGTTATTTATAACGTGCTTAATACCCAAAGAATTCTAAGCGCAGACCCGGAGATCAAACCTGTGTTGCTCTGTGTCGTCCTGTTTCCAAGGCGAGCATGTTGCCCCTGAGCTATCTTCCCGAGACGAAAAGTAGTAACTCTGTCTTTGAAGTTGTAAAGGGGAAGGCGTGTGTTGTGTTGTGTTGTAGTGCCTAACGTAGCCTGGACTTTTGGGTTGTGGTATGGTACAGTCTTGTGGGTAATGCCAGTTGCAGAATACTTGTATATCAATGAAAATTAGTGGAATGGTGAAGGATGGAGGAATTTAAAAAGCAGTGATTGACTTGTTTCTCTGCGCTTCCCACAATAAATTTGGATTCACCTTCTAGCATTACATGCTTCTTTACATCGCCACATCCTGCATCTGTAAATCGCTGAGGATGCCTGTGAATTGGGGACTGAGCATGTGCCCGGCATTGACCATGAGACCTGGCTTCACTTACCCAGCCCCTCCTCTTCTAAAATTCTGCAAAACGAAGGGGGGGACACTAACTTTGAAAACAGGAAGTAAGACGGCCCAAAAACCCCAAGACAGTGAGAAATGTGCTAGCCATTTTCTCCTCTTACCCAAAGCCTGAGTTTGTATGAATAGGTATTTATGATTCATGGACACAAACACTTTAATGTTGGCATGCGTGATGTGAAAAATGAAATGAGCACCAAGACCAGTGAGCATTATGCACTTAGTGATTCAAGCATGCAACCATTTTATCACAGACATATTTGGCTAATGTAAATATTTGTGTTTTTTCTTATGTTTGATTTTATGCAAAGCAGCAAGGAACCTTTCTCTGTGTTATTTGTACCCTTTGCCTTTCTCATAGGGATATTCAAAAGAGTAGAACAGGGGTGTACTAGACTTCCCACCTTGGAATGATAACCTTCTATCAGAAAATTACATATATAGTTGTTCTAGATTTTGATAAAGAGCATTGCACAATATATCCTGGAAGTCATCATTAACAATGAACATGGACACATTAAAAAAACAGCCAGTTTACAATGTTAGTACAATTAATAATTCCCTTTACTTGTTATTTTAAATAGTTTCCTTTGCAAAACAAAACACAGGCTCCACCCCATCGAGATATCTGTGCTTTATTTTCTGGCTGCACAGCTTTCAGCAGCGTTTTGGGTAGCTCTAGGATTCATGAACATGACAATGAGACTCTCACCGCTTGTGACAAACAGAGATGGGCACAATTCACAAACAGCATTTGGAATCAAATGTCCCTCTTTCCACATTTGTGCAAATCAGAAAACTTTTCTGTGCATTTTTCCAATTCCCTATGTCTTTTTACACAAAGAGCGGGGGATGGGGACGGGGGTGCAATGCATAATGCCATTTCTGACCCTGTCATGCGTTTCTTTAAGTGGAACCCCAGCTCTATGAACCGCTGCTGTCCCACTTGCATTTCTACTCCTCAGACAGGGATAGAAGTGCTTTTTGCTGTGCATTTCACAATCACAGTCTCTTTAAGGGTCTGTCACTGTGAAATGCGCTTCCAGCACCCATGTGGGAGCCTGTCATGCACTAATGCATGCATGGGGGCTGGCCAGTGCATCATCTGGGCTACTGCCCAGCTCCCCTGAAATGCACAGCTTACCTTCGAGAATAAGGTGACCTGTGCTCCTCAAATGTTTTGCATTGAGACACAGGGACAGAGATAGAGAGTGAAAAACAAACAGAGAGGGGGACGGGGGGTGAAGGGAGAGAGGGAGAGAGAGAGAGAAAGAGAAATCATACATTTTTTAATTTCCTTCCCAATCTTTCTGTCTTTCAGACATGACTGGTGTCTCCTCCATTTACAACGATTTCTTGCCACGTAAACATGATGTGCAGCACTACGCCTCTCCCCTCCCTGGCCCAGAATGCTCTCCGCCCTATGCCCCCCATTGCTATGGATGGATACCCGCTCTGCTCTCCCCTCTTCGGAAAATATGCCTGCTGCTCAAAGTTCAACCCAAAGCGCTCCCCAATCCGCCAGGCCTGCTCAGTGTCCACCTTCCACCTGCGAAACCCCAAGGCCCGGATGTGTGACCTGAGCCTGGAGCACGGCTCGCCACGGGTCTGTATCGCCCACCAGCAGTATGTCTTCCAGCACGGCCAATGGCGGTTGGAGGGCCCACCGTGCCAGCCATCCCGGTCGCATGAGAAGAAGTTAAAGGCCCGCAACAGGGCCCTGCGGGAGGAGAACAACTACCTAAAACTGCAGCTGGAGCTGGTGATGGACATGTTGACGGAGGCCACTGCCCGGCTACACGCACTGGAAGGGAGCAGGGACCCGGACAGACACTCTCTACACTCTCTAGGCAAGGAGGGCAAGGAATGCAGGGAGAAGAAGGTCAGGGTTGTGTTGATGCCATCTGTGATCAAGGAGGTTCCAACCAGGGACGAGTGTCCAGATCCAAGGGCGAGATTCATGGAGAACACGAACAATTAAATGACAGATGCCAATGAGAATGATGACAGATACACTAGACATGCCAATGAGAAGACAGAGAATTAAAGGGAATGCACTCTGAACCGCCCCTGCAGTCATTGTGTGAGCACTGTGAATGGAAAGGGTGAAAGGCCTTAGCAGAAGCTGGGCAAAGTGTGCTAGGCTGCAGCGAATCCTGTGTGTGGCACCTTACTCTATGGAGTGAGACAGGGCTCCAAATAGTTTTTGAACTGGGCGCACTTTACTACCTATAAGTTGTGAGTAAACTGTTTTTTTAATGAGTAGAAAAGTAATTCTTTTTTCCTAACTAGGCAATTTTTTCAGCGAGTAAATATGTTTTTCCTCTGAAACGAATATCCATACTTAATCGCACCTAGTCTTTAATGTAAATAAAGAGATATATTGTTATTGTACAAGTCCTCTTGAGATCAGCAGCAATACTATCTGATTTTCTTCCCATGACTCTACTCGGCTGGTACCATCAATGGAGCTACGTCATGGAAGCAGTGGGCAGGCTCCTCCTATCAGTATTTTCCCAGTATTTCTACTGTATAGTTTTTGTTGGCAGTATTTTCTTACTTTTAGGGGGTAAACGGTGGCTGGTAAGTCAATTATGCGTCATTCTGGCGTTAGATGCCTGCAGCACGAGTGAGTGGAACCGTGTGAGCTTGTGCCTCTTTCGGCCATTGTGTGTTGGCAGTCAGATGGCACAGAATCAGGGCGACTTGGCCATGGCAGCAGGCACCAAACCAAGCTCTCAAACTATACCCATTTCAGCATGCCCATGCTCTTGGTCTGACTGCCTAACCTGTGAGCATCTCTCCCCACAAAAGGATCCATCTTTGTGTGCTGTGTAAGCGTACTGCACAGTCCGGCTGCGTCTCAGAACTGCTGTGTTTAATCACATGTCTTGTGCGGTGTGCAGTTGTACATAAAGATGAGTGACCTAGTCTATCATTTCAATCTCCCATTTTATATCTGCACCCCTTTACCATTCTCCAATGGACATTGGCCTGTTAGCTTCCCTTACATGGACACATGACCACAGTGGCCACTGTGTCTGGGTTTTAGGCTGCTTGACATATACAGGCCTTTCTCTGAGATGGTACCGGATGCCACTGACTTTGGGGGGTATGACGAGGATCACTACTCCATTTTAGGGCTAGGTGCCCTTCTCTAATGGTGACCATTGCTGTTATTTGTGGGTTACAAATGAAGGGTGCCCGGGCCATAGCATCGGGCAGCATGAACATCAGTGTGTGGTTTAGTTTTGAACCCCTGGATGGCACTTCACATAGCCACTGGTGAGATACCCATGAGAACAGGAAGAGTCCTGATAGGAAAGGGGATGGGTAGCCGCGCCCATCCCCGGGCGCAAAGAATGGACAGTCTGCTTAGTCTATCAGAAAGATGTGTTTGGGCAACAATGGATCAGAGTAGCCCTAAGCCCAGATCCTCAAGGATCCTTCATGGCCCCAAAAAAAATAATCATACAACACGTGTTACCACTGCTCTACTTTGATGTGAGATGCCATGATTTTCACTGAAATCTAACCCATTTTCACCGCTGGAATTCTTAACTGGCACCACAGACATAACAACTGGTAACTGATGATGTAATTGCTTCACAGTGGACTGGAAATTAAGATTGTCTATCTTCCATATGACGGAAGTCTTTGGTGCGTGTTTGTTAAATTGTCAATACAATCAATCTTAAAATGTACTTAGCAAAATAGAGAAAGATATCTGTTTGCAGAGTGCCCACTTAGAACTGGAGTAAGCACCAGATATCTCAGCTAGGCAGAGTTACGAGCAAAACCTTACCCGTTACATTTCAGTAGTTCTGCAATCCCCTGTGTTAATCCGTAGATCCCACAGATGGTGGAAAGAGGACCAAGATCATGTCCCCTGCTTGAAATCTTTCTAGTGAAGCTTGTCTGTCATAAAGTCACTTTTATTTCTTTTAGGCTTCCCGTAAATGTCGTCTTGCCAAGGATCGGACCAGGTAGAATCCTGCCTTGCAGGAAGCTACCTTCTGGCAGGTATCTTTCTGATTCTCCGGATCTTTTGTAGCATGTCAAAGATGCAATGGGGTTCTCTGCCCGTGTCAGTTCAATCCAGTTGCAAGTTTTATCACGGCCCACTCTTTCCACCGGCACTGTACTTCCTGGAGGTACTACTGCAGTTAGTTAACTCTGTCTGAGGATTCAGCTACCCGAAGATGCAAGCCACATGTGTTTCACAGCAACCTACAAATCTATCTCTTTGCCCGTGCCGTACGCCATCAGTATATCTCATCTGTCCCCCAAGATTTGAGTGAAAGACCTCAACTGCCATTGACTCATCTCAGTGAACATTCCTGCTCCTGCTTTCTGTCGAGTTTATTTAGTCGCATGCCAGTACTTGCTTGTCAGCTCAGTGACTAGTAAGATTAGCGACTAGGACCATGCACCCAGGGAGTCAGAGGATCTGAAAGGGATCTATCCATCTGGGCGATTGGGAGCCCATTACACCAGTACAAGTACTAATTGTTCCTTATCTCTCCTCAGCCCCAATGGTTGCACTCGCTACTATATGCCTATGTGCGTCATGCCCGATTGAAAGAAACCTTTGCCCTCCCTGATATACGCAGTTTACTATGCCTGCCCCCGTATGTATACTGTACTTAAGACAGAACCTGATTCAGCCATAATCCCTCCTTAACTCTAGGAGGGACTTCCACGTCTACTGTTTCGAATAGGTCAAACCCAGCAGCTCTGAGGGTGACTTGGAAGGGCAACCAGGACAATATTGAATCTCCTCTACTCTGAGAGTTGCATCTGCAGATGACGAGCAGGCTTTAGGTGTATCCCACTTCTGACATTATCTGTCATGGAGCAACTTATAGGTTTAGTTCGGAAAGGTGTATTTGGGACTAAGTACAATGTTGGGCAACTGGAAATGAGGTTCGGAATGGCAAAGGAAAGTCTTTTGGAATTGAAAGTTTCTTTCAAAATTCTTTTCAGGTCTCCCCTCTGTGCCACTCACACTCTTTGGTTTAAAGCTTACAAATACAACTGACGGCCCGGTCTCTGGGCAGCTTCTCTACTGGTAGGTCATGTCCTGAATAGCACCACTTAGGTGTTGCACATATTCATTTTTGAAGTTACATGGGGCCTCATTACACGGAAGGCGGTAACCATGGCGCTATTAGCGCCATGGTTGGCGCCAGTAATTTACCGATCCCGCCATGGTGAATGGAGGAATTACCGCCCCATTCCAAGGTTGGCAGGGTCGTAATTCCCCATTCACAATTAGCCCTTCCCCATTCCCATTTGAGCCCCCATAGGGCTCAATGGGAATGGGGAAGGTGGCAATTACGGTACCGCAAATTGTGGTGCCGTAATTGCCTCCAAGGTCCCTTTGCGGGTCCCGTCCTTAACGGCTGATAAAACCAGCCGTTAAGGTAGGGACCAGCAAAGGGACCATGTAGTAGGGCGGTAAGGGATTACCGGCACCGGTGCCCTTACCGGTGCCGGTAATCCCTTACCGCCATCCATGTAATGAGGCCCATGGTCTTTTACAGGGAGTTCCACAACTACTCCAAAGTGGTGAGATAGGCCAAGACCTATCACCCAACCCTGTCTTACTTCTCGCTTTGCCGAGTTGATGCCCACTTGTTCTTTAGGGACTTCTAGCCACAGAGCTGGCAATAGATGAACCTCCTTGATGATTCGTCATATGCTTGTCTCTCCCTCCACCACTCCGCGCAAACAAGCAGGCTTGTGCTGTTCTCTGTCTGCTGCCACCCTTCAAATACTTCCAAGGGATATCCCTATGTCCATCTCTCTCCCTTCATGTTTCATATAATACTACCAATCTGTCCTCCTTTCCACTTTCTCTCCCTGTCTGGTTCTCTCTCTCTCTCCCTACTTCACTGCTTCTTCAACACCTCCATCCTCTCTTGCTCTCTCTCCATCCAGTTGGCAACCACCTTCCCCACCTCTCTTGATCACGCCTTTACTCCTTTTTGTTCACCTCCTCCAACCTTCAACTCCTTCTGCACGTCCACGTCATACTGCCCCTTCAACTCCTTCTGCATCACCACATCTCCTTCCATCTCCTTCGGCACTTTCATCTCCTTCGCTTCCACCTCCTGTGCTCCACTGCTTGCTGCTCTGTTGCTCCAATCACCCACACTATTAGCTTCTCTGCACAGGTTTTGATAAGGGCCTGCTCCCTTCCACCTGACCAGGCTTCTTTCTATTAATTGCACCTGCATATAACAATTAATAAGTATTTGGGATTGGTTATGCCATAATCTGTTAATCTGTGGTTTCATTGTCCTTAATTCATTCATGAACACCCCTCTTCATGTCTCACAATTTCGTAGTTTTCATCCTCTGCATTTACCAAGACACTTGATCTTATGTGATGAATCCAGTGAGATCATTACTAGAAACCAGGTATGGGTCTCCTCTCATGTGGCCAAGGAAAGGCAGCTGCTACCTAATTCTTACCCTCAGGGTGGTGTCATGTGGGAAGATCACGTGGGCGGATGACTAATTCCAGGGGACGGTGGCAATCTCCTTATTTTACAACTCCCTATAATTCCTGAATTGACAATGGCGTATTGTAAAATCGAACAACTTAATGTTACACGCTCTTTTATGGACTTCAGTTCCCATAATGCTAAAAGTACTGAGACGAGGAAAAGGCAACGAGGACTCAGAATGGTGAATACTCAAAGGTGTAGTATAGTTGTTACCAAATAAAGCACCTGAGCGGGATATTTAAAACCCAAGATGAGGCCCAGCTGGAGAAGGAAGGAGAGGAAGAGAATGAAATTGAAGTTGAAGCAGACAAATAAGGTCAGGAACCATTAATGGCTGTGTGGGAAGTGTAACTGAGGTAGCTACCATCATCCGATGTGCAGAGGCAGCCACGGATAGAAGCCCGCTAGCAGGAGTCACCCAACAAGGTGATAACAAGAAGAATTGAGTATGCATAGCAGAAAGCAGCATACTAAGAAGAAGCCCAAATGAGAAGGAGATGTGCTTTGAGAGCAGCGTGGGCAGATGGGTGAAGCCGCGGATGATCACCAGAGCTGTCGTTGACCCCAGACACTTCAGCCCAACTTACCCAAGGCTCGCAGAGGCAGGAGAGAAAGCAGGCTGAATGCAGAAACACCGCCACAGAGCCTGATAGCCACCAGGAGATGCCAGAGAGAACCAGTGAGTTGTCAGAAAGTGAATGCTGACCCTGGGACGCTCTGTATATGAAAGTTGTCACAAAACTATAATTTTGAATATTGAACCATTGATAAATCAAAGCTGAACTTATTCAATGAATAGCAAATAGTTAAAGAAAATGAAGCTAATCGACAAAGAAGAAAGTTCCCTCATAAGGGATTAAATGAGGGAAAATATTATAATCAGGATGACCCACAGCCAAGAGGCTATCAAAAGACTTTGGGCAAACTACAAGTGGGGAAAGCCTTTAACCCATACTACATACAGCCAAGAGGCTACAAGAAATTCATATTAAGACAATCACTGGGAACAGTTCAGAATCAGCATTACCAACAGCCAAGAAGTTGTGAGAAACCCTTAATCAAGTAACTGAAACATAAATCCCCTTTTGAGAGATATACTTTTGGGAAAGCATATACCTCACCCTCTCAACAGCCAAAACATTGTGAAGACATACCGAAAGATGGTGTGGAGAATACTGGAATCAACTCTACCATCAAGTTTGAAGTTAGTTGTAGGAGTTTTGTTCCTGGCAGACGAGTATACTGGGAAAGGGCAGAGAGTGGTTAGTCCCGGCAGGCGAGTGGACCAGGAAAAGAATATGGTGGTTTGATATCTTTGTGGCGGAAAAGATATGTGGAAAACCTTTGTTGAATGACGAGAATTCATGTACTTTATCATTTGCTGACAAGCAGTAGCATCACTGAGGCAAATTGCATTGTGTTATCCTGATGAAAGGGTTCTATTTGACGAAGAAGTATTGAGAAAGAGTGATGTGCTATCTTGACAAGAAGTTCTTTCTTTCAAAGAAAATGTTGCATGATAACAGAAGAATTGCATTTGGTTCTGGAACCTGTGCTTTGAGGAGAAAGTCAATCACCCTTGCATGAGAGATATTGTGGAAGACATTGATTTGTTTTGAACTATCAACCAGCTGGGGTGAAAAGGACATTTCTTGTTTCTCCAAGAAAGACCCTGTGGTTGGAAAAGATTTTTCTATGGCTTCGAGCAGAACTTTGTTAAAACAGAACTGTGATTTAAGTATTCCTGAAAAGATCCAGGGGAAGGGAGTGCAACCCTGGTCGCAAGGAGTGCTTTCAAGAACACTTGAGTTGAATAACAAAACAGTTTTGTTGAACTAAAAGTCAGACATATTTTCCTTGTATAAATTGATTGTATGCATTAGTGTGAGAGCCAGAGGTATTTCGGACACTAGGTCATTCTTCTTTAGTTTTAGTTTGCCAGGCAGGGAGCTCTCTGTTAGGTTAGGGAAAGTTAGGCATTTATCAGAACTCCTTTTTACTTTGAATAAATAGCAAACTTTGGGAAAACATTGCCTTTGTGTCTGTCTCGCATTTCTGACCCCTCAGACTTATTTACCCAAATGTCTATCCTTTTATTTCTCCTTCTATTCACTTTGGTCTTTGGAACACTCACTCTATTTTTTCCAAAACTAACCTTGTTCTCAATCTGTTTTTCTTCACACAAATTTGATTTTTTATGTATCAATGAGACTTGGATGTGTCAGTTTGATACTGCTACTCTTGCTGCTTTAACTTTATCTGCTTTTTCATTTCTCACTCTATACGATTTACATGCTTTGGCGCTGGGACTGCCTTGTTATTTCATCCCAACTGGATTATTGTCCCTTTTTTTCTTTGTCTCTTCCTGTCTTCTTTTTTTTATTTCATGTTCCTTTCTTTTCTACTCCCTCACCCCTCACTGTGCTGGTCATCTACCACCCCCAGGTTCCTTGGGGTCATTCTGTGATGACAGTGACTGTCTGCTTTCTATCATCGGCACCCTTGCTGCACCCCTTATTGTTCTTGGTGAAGTCAAGACACATGTTCACTCAGCTGATCCTTGTTTTTGTCCCTTGCTTTTTTCTACGCTTGCCTACAATCTTAGTTTGTTTCCTTCCCCAGCCACCCACACTAAGGGAAAGGTTCTTGTTTTAGTATCTATCTCTGCTGATTGTCTTCCCACTGACTCATTTCAGTCGCGTGTCATTCCTTATGCTGATCATTTTTTGTTATCCTTTTCGTTCTCGCTTCCCTCTTATTCTTCAATCACAGTCCAGTTTTCTTAATTTCTTCGTCTTTGGGACACACAAAATCTTAACCATTCCTCCCTTGTTGATTCCATTGTTGAACTCGTACCTTCTGACTCCTGTTTGTCTCGTGTTGATTCTACATTGTTATCTCTACTTCTCTTGACACTTTATGTCCCTTGTCTAAATTCAAACACAAAGGAGAGCCCCCTCCTCCTTGGCTTTCAGACTCCCTCGAATGACTGAGGATTCAGCTTCATAGGGCTGAGCGTAAATGGTTAAAATCCAGGTCTATGGCCAATTTCTCTCTTTTCTCAGAACTTTTGCACTCTTTCTCTCACCTTCTTAAACAGGATAAAATCAACTACTTTCAATCTTTAAATCATTCCCAGAGTTCTTCACCAAGACTCTTGCAATCTAAATTAAATAAGTTCCTTGCCCTCCCTCTTTCGGACACAACTTCTCGTACTGCTAATCATACTGCTTTCTACTTTCATTCAAAGGTTGATAACATCAGATCCTCTCTTCCTCTCTTGTTTTCTTCTAGCCCTTCCTCGTCAGTCAGTGAAAATGATGTAGTTCTGGCAATTTTGTTGTTCACATCCCACTGCTGTTCCTTCTGATCCTTTGCCTACATCTCTCATTAAATCCCTCTTTCCTGTATTTATTCCTTGCCCTATCGCTCTTTTCAATCTCACGCTATTGTCTGGTGACTATCCTTTTACCTTTCAGGTTGCTACCATCACTCCCTTCTCAAAAGCCCTCTCTTGGAAGTGCTGATCCTTCAAATCTCTGCCCCATTTCTATCTTGCAGTATCTCTCCAGAATTCTTGAGCACCTTGTCTATGCGCAACTCAGCTCTTATTTTAACACGTACAACTTTCTCCCTTCTTCTCAATCTGACTTTGGTACATGTTTCTCTAAAGAAACTGCTCTTCTTTCTGTCTCTGACTTTATTCTTCATGTTTATCATCACAAACTCTCTTCTATTCTTGTTCTGCTAGATCTTAGTGCTGCCTTTGACACTGTGGAGCATCCTATTCTGCTCACTACTCTGTCCTCACTGGGTTTTTCTGATTCTTCTCTTCATTGGTTTCACTCCTATCTGTCGAATCGATCTTTTACTCTCTCTTGGAAGGGTTCTTCTTCTCAGTATTTTCCTCTTTCCTATGGTGTTCCCCAGGACTGTGTTCTAGTTACGACCTTTCCATTATCTTCTTTGATTCTTGACTTTGGCTTTCAATCTATATGCCAACGGCACACAGATTTTTCTCTCTTTTCTCTAATTTGACGATTCTATAAATCATCGTCTATCCTCCTTTCTTTTGGCTGTCCAACCTTGCATGGCTTCTTGGGTCCTCTGTCTCAATCTCAATTAAAACAAAAACAGAAATTGTATTTTTCCAGCTAATTCTTTTATCTCTCCATCTCTCCCCTTTAACTATTTTTCTCTGTTGCAGATCTTTGTGAATTCTCAGTACCGCAATCTTGAATTTCTTTTTGATTCCTTTTTTTCTTTGCAACCGCAAATCGTATCCATCATTCAATCATGCTGGTTTCATCTCTTTCATATTTGTCATTTACTTATCTTTTCTTCAACCAAATCTCTTCTTCAAACCATTGTTTAACCACAGCTGAATTAATCGTGTTCCCTACATGTCAGGTTGCCTTGTTATGGTTTGCTTCACCTACATTTTATTCCCTATTCTGCTGACCGTATTCTTTCTGCCTTTCCTGGTCTACTAGAATTTCTCCTTACCTAGCTCAGCTCCATTGGCTCCCAATTAGGCAACGTTTTGCATTCCACTTTTTATGTGTAGTACACCTTACTTGCATTCTTTAATTTCTTTATGCCTCCCTTCTAGAAGGTATTACCCAAATTGACCTTTTACAATTGACCTTTTGCACAATTGACCTAATTATAATGGTCCTAATTGACCTTCTGCACAATTGACCTTTATATTATTTTAGCTATTGTATATATGTATTGGGTTGGTTTTGGATTATAAATAATATAAGGGGATTGGGTGGGGTGTTGCGGGGGGTTTTGGATTGGGTGGGGGGTTGCGGGGGTTTCCCCCCGCATATTTGTCCTAATTGATCTTCTAAATTAGGTCAATTCTCCCAAGGTCAATTCTCCCGAGGTCAATTGTGAAAAGGTCAATTAGTATACAACCTTCTAGAAACCTACGCTTTTCTTCTATGTTTCAACTCTCTGTTCTATGTTTTCCTTGTGATTCTTGAAGGTTCAGTTCTTTCCAACTTCTGGCCACACTTCTATGGAACTCTTTCCCTTTTCAGATCTGCTCTTGTTCCAATCTTTTTCAGTTCAAAAAACGTCTGAAACTGTATTTGCTTTAACCGGTCCAGGTTTCCTTATTTTTGTGTGTTTTTTTTTCTCCTTTATATTGTACTGTTGCCTGTAATTCTTGTTAAGCACTAATGGATGAAAGTGCTGTGTAGGCTTTGTAAATAAATAAATAAATAAATAAATGTATCGGAAAATCATTCCCTGCCAAATGACATGGACCTTTTACAAGATGATAGAAGTGTTGAAGACTCTCAATTACTTAATGCAACAGTAATATCGTTGTAAATCAACACAGGTTTACAATGTAAACTGGCTGAAAGTATGGAAGAAGCCTGTGGGCTCCATCAGAGTCGGCCTGGGCTGAACTCTTTACCATGGCTCTACCCAAGGGTCTTGGACATATTTTCAAAAATACATGTAGCCATCTCAAGAGTCTAAGCTATGATATTTCCTGCTCACCTCCAGGTTATTGTTATCAATGAACTGCGCATGGCTAAAGATTTAGTACACCAAATTGAGCCTCTTCAGATAAAGCTGTGAGACTTCGTCCTTACAGGTTACCAGAATCCTGGAATCAAAAAGCTGTCCGAGAGAATGTCCAGAAGATGCTAATGTGGGTCAAACATGTTCCTGTGCCCTTAACCTTCACCAATTGCACTTGTGGGGAAACCAGATGGCAGCTGGAGGTTCTGTATAGAAGTTGGGGTATACCATGTGACCGGCATCAATAAGATGATTGTGCACAACAGATCAGCCAGTACATATCACCATTGGATCTTAGCAAAGGCTTCTTGTAGATTCCCTTGGCCCCAGAAGATGAAGAGAATACATCCTTCTCTACACCCTTGGGATTACATGAGTTTACTGTAATCTAGTGCAGGCTTGATGGGCCATCCTGCCATTTTCTAAAGCATCATGGACACAATAATGCAGCCTGTTTGTGCTTTTTTAGAAGTCTACTTAGATGACATAGTCACATATGGTAAATCCTATAGTAAACAAGTTTCCCAGAATGCGCGTCAGTCGGGCCTGCAGGTCAATCCCAGCAGGTGCCAAATAACCATGGTGAGGTATCTTGCCTTCCAAGTGGGGAAATGTAAAATTCAAACCCCCAATGCCAAGAAAGATCTGCACGCCTTCCTTCGACTAGTCTGCTCTTCTGGAAGGTTCATCACAAATATCCCTGCGCTAGTGGCCCCATCAACTGACCAACTGTAAAGAAACAGGCCAGACCAATTCAGGTGAATGACAGAAGCAGAAAAGGCTTTTGAGAAGTTCAAATTATCCCTTTGGTACCTGCCTCTGCTCATGATGCCAGATTTTAATGAAACATTTATCCTGCCATAAGCATAGGCTTCGGAGCAGTCTGCTCCCAGGTTTCAGAATGAGACATTGCTCTTTAATCAGCCACAGGTTCTACCTCATAAAACATAAATACAGCAAAAAAGAGTTGGTAATTAAATGCCCAGTAGATGCCCGTAAGCACTATTGAAGAGGTAGAAAGCTTGTAGTGGCAACAGACCATGCCCCTCAGGTCTGACTAGTGAAACAAAGAGACCAATGCACAAATGATGTGTAGGTTGTTCAACCTCCAACCCTACTACTTTTCTGTAATCCATATGGAAGCATGCTTGGAGGCCAATGTGGACTTTTTCAACCAGGACCAGGGGGAGCTCAACAGAAAATGGTGGTTACGTAACAATGTCCCTGGCCTGGCCTTAGGGAGTGAGGGGTGACTCAGCGTGGTGGGCCCATTTGCCTATTATGCGATGTTGGCCCATGAGGGTATGAGGGAGATCCCCATGTCTCATGAATACCACTGGGCACCCGGCGAAGAGAACCATCACATTACATTTTCACCACTACTGGCCTTTAAGGAATATTAACCAAGATATAGAGTTGAAAGATGCAGCCTTTTCCATGGCGACCTGCTGGATTTACGTATTGATAATGGGAGACAGAGCTGACCAATCTTAGTCACTGGGAAGACATCATGCCCACTGGCGTAGCGACATGCTTGCAGGACATGTAAGAGTTGCTGCACCGCCAACTCTACTCTGTGAACTCTGCAATCGCATTCTTAGGTGCATGTGTGGAAGTGAAGATTGCAAGATGGCAGGCCAGCTGTTGAAAGGCTCTGTCTGCAAAGCAAGGTAATAATTACACACACACACCTGATTCCCTCAAAGCCTTATGCACAACCAATCCCAAACACTGACTAATTATCATACACAGTTGCAACTCATAGGAAGAAGCTCAGGCCAAAAAGGCAACAAATCTCTATTAACGTCCAGGCAGAGAATCAAAAAGTGTGTGGGCCTTTGGAGTAGCAGATCAGTGATTGGTAGAAGAGAGCAGTTAGAGTTGCTGAGAGCTGTGGAGGTGCATAAGAAAGGTTTCAGGTTCAGAAAAAGGTGGAGATGTTGAAGGAGTTAAAGGTGCAGGAGGAGGTGGGGGCACAGAAGGAGTTGAAGGTGCAGGTGGAAGTTGGAAGAAGTGGACACCAATGAGGATGGGAGCAAGCAAGAGAGTTTATAAACCAAGGCGGAAGGGAGAACCTCAAGAGATTGGAGGCAAACATTGCGGGGAGCAAGAGAAGGCGGAGGAGGTAAAGAAGTGAAGAGAGGAGAGAGGGAGAGAGCAAGAGACAAAGATAAACCATCTGTAGAGAGGAAAGAGGGAGAAGTGCGATGGAGGACAGGTTGGAAGTTGAAGACGAGGAAGCTGGAAGGGAGAGTGGAGGACATTGTGCTAGGTGGTCTTGTATAGCACCCATCTATCACTATTGGTGGCCTCATCGTGCTCAAATCTTTAAGTAAGCAGGGGGTAGGGTTGATTCGTGGGAATGACAGATGCAAAACCTGTGGTGTTGATATGTGCAGATCGGAAGTACCCAGTTGCAATCTGCTTTCTATGGGTTTGGCAGAGAAACTTGGGAGTATGTTATCCATAGGGAAGAGCCCAACATCCAAAACACTACAGTACTTTCGGTCTGCTGAGTCACTGATGAGGGACAGTGCAACAGGGCTAAAGAGGAGCGCTTAGTCGTGGCTCAGTGTTGATGTTCTAATGGCTAGACCGGTCGTGGCGGTCTGTAAGGGGGTTGTGTGCATAGTTTAAGGTGGTAGGAGATCTTCGAGTGCGTTCAGTGACAGGTCCCATTTCCCAAGCTCCCAATGCCACCTCTCTCTCTTTTTCTGTCTCAAATAGATACATTGTACCCCTTTAGGGACAAAACAAGCACCTGCGAGTTGGCAGATGAGACAAGGAGGTGGTGTGTAAACTCCGACATTACCATAACCTGATACAGGTTATGGGAGGCAAAAAGATAAGGTTCAGTGAAAGGGCAGCTTCAGATTTGAGGACGGCCGTCACAAATTTCACCTTCCTTGGTATGTTAGTTTGCAGTCTGAGAGATGCTTAAACCTCACTCTAACATGCTCCGGCGCCATGCACAGTGGCCTGATGTGACTTTTGCCCATCAAGGGCAGTACAAATTATTTAAGACATTGGTCAGGGCAGGGGCCAGAATTGCTGCTCATTTCACCCAGAGGTCTACGATGATGTCTCCCATAAGCCCCACACTTTTCTCACACAGTCAAAAATGACACCCCATCCCCTCTACCGCCACCAACAGACACAACTGACATGGGTCTTATGTGGCACCAGGCCTTCGGTATCAGAGTGATGCTGCAACAATGCAGGGTATTCTTTGCAATGAAATGAGAAGCAGAAAGGATGAAAGGTGGAGTGTGGATTCCTCAAACATGTGCAGCACCTTGGCCTAAAAAAAAGGACGGGATGTTGTGATGGCTGCATGGTGGTGATGAGCACTGTGAAGGCAGTGACCGACAGGTTATGGGGCTAAGGGATATGAGGGACTTTCCAGTAAGACTACAATATCTCTGGTATAGAAAATGAAGAGGGACAGCAAGAACGCATATGACTTACTGTCAAGTAAATGTCAGAGGGGGTACAAGCATGTGGCAAAGCTAGTCGACAGTCATGCATTAGAGACAAGTGAGCATCAACTGTGAGGAGAGAGCCAAGAGAGGCTTGGGTGGTAGGTTTAAGACCCTGATACAGGGAGGTGAGCCAGAGCCCAGCCTGGCCAATCTCACCACTGGGAGACTGTGAGGAATTCGACCATCTGCACAGGGAGTGTGGGCTCATCTGGGCTTTTTTTGATTTTGTGATAATGAAAATGAATAATGGGAGATCAACCTCAGAAAATGCGTGAGGCAATTCTGCACACGTTTTCTCTGCTCACCGCACGAAACGCATAGTCACATGTACTCCGTGAGGACACAGCTTACAGGTGGTGTCCTCCCCTGTAATGTTCAGATGGAATGTGACAGCCAGGCGTACATCAAAGCATCTCAAGGAGAGGGAAGGCACACCATCCTCCGGCCATGTGCAGCCTAATTAAAATATCACAGGCTCCATTGATCTGCTTTGCCTTTTGTTTAGTTCGGCTGGTGGCAATGCATACTAATGAAAGATAATTGAGGCAAGCCTGTTAAAGGGGCTTGGTTACCGAACAGACAACAGGAAGGTGAGGCTAACACCCCTTTGGCATGCAATGTGTCAGCTTGAAGCTAGTTCCCACCCATCTGTGGGAAAGGCAGTGAAGTGCATGTCTGGGTCCACTCTTTACTGTAGGCAAACCCCTGCAGAGCAGACTCCTTTCAGAGGGAGAAGTATGTGATTTAAGGGAGACAGGAAGGTCGGCTCTCATCACAAACTTCAAGGGAGAGCTGCGCTTTGATCAAGAGTCACAGAGGGCTCAGTTAACCAGAGAGACACTTTGATCTACAACAGACAGGAAGATGGGTGGGACTTAGGTATATGTTGTCACCCCTTCCCTTTCCTGTTGCAGAGCACTCTCGTCCTGACCTCATGCATAACAGTAGATTGTTGGTGGGTATCCAGGACTGGTTCATTAAGGTAGGCTTTGCCTGCACCAATCACTGGGGCCCATTTTGCTTTAAAAGAGGGTTGAACCCCTCACTTAGCAGATCATCCAACGACTCTGAGTAAGAAGGACTCATTTGGACCCTGGCTGAAGGTACAGTCTACCTTACATCTTCCGCCAGTGAAGGAAGGCCAGGATTTCTAAGTGGGAAGCAATATCCCTCCCCTAAACATCTACCATGCAACAGAGGGAGATACTGGACTCAGAGGACCCGCCCAGCAGCTCCAGAACCGGTATCAAGCCAGCACAAAGCGTGCCCTGCTATGTTCCGCCAGCAAGCTTCCTAGGTAGGAAGTGCCAGAGAGTATCTGAACTAAGGACAAGGCTGTAGCCTGCAAACACTCTCCTAAGCTTTGGGCGTCCACCTTGAAAGGACGACCCGAGTCCCGCAAAGAGGCTAGGAGCAGTGCCACACAAGCACCAACCAGCGTCCATCTTTTAAGGACATTTTCAAGACAGTCGAGTCCTCAAACCGCAACCAGTTGCATCGCTGACTTTTGTCATGCTGCAGTTGTAAGAGCCGTCCGAGACACCTCGACCAGCGCTCCAGATACACCAACCGGCCCAGAGATAACGATTCTTGCCCCAGAGCCGCCGTGTAGGCCAGCCTGCATCCTTCCACCCAGCTTCTCTTTGCCGAACTGCCTGCCACCTGATACCCGCAGCTGTCTCCTGTCTAGAACTCTGTCTCAAGAGCTGAAAAGCACCCTGGATGCTGTCGAGCATCAAGAACTTCTTAAGCACCATGTAAATTGTGGTTTGCCACCTCGGTCCATCTCCGAATGCCCCTAGAGACAGTTATGACCCTTTGTCCCTCGGTGCTGAAACCAAATAACCTTGAACAGTAAGACTGATTACTTTACCAACTACCCTCCTGTCAGTGTCCAGAGTGCCTCCCTTCCCTACGTGAAACTGTTTGTCCTCTGCGTTCCTTTACAGTGTGGGTTGTAATTTATAGTGTGTTAGAACTGTCTGTTGTAATAATAATAAAGTAGATTTGTTAATACAACCTTAACTGGGCAGTCCCTTTTATCGTTTGGTAATAATTATATTTTCGCTGTGTCACAACTAACCAGCGATCCATGACCTTGCGAAAATTGGACAAGGAGGTTTATAATTGATCTGAGTTCCAATTTCTTCGGATCCCTTCTGGTGTACTAAAGGTATGGGGCTGATTGATGGTTTAGAAACCGATATTCATCCCTGACCACTGGTGCCCCGAAAGTTGATTCGTCACATTGGGGGCAAGCAGTCAGATCAGTTGGAGCCTTGCGAACAGCTTAGTCACCCAATGATAAAATTACTGGTGCAGGCAACTTTTAGTCACTGCTAGGTATTAGTAATATTCATGGAGCTTGACATGAAGCCTATAAAAGGCATGGCCAATGATGTCCTGCGCGTCTTATGTCAAGAGAGAGGATGTCCCCACAGCACAACGGTTAATAAACCTGAGTTGCTGACCAGCCTCCAAGCTTGGGTAGAAGCAAGGGCCGTTGGGGAGAAGAGCCCAGGTAATGGGCTTGGCCATGTGCCAAAGGGAAGAGACCTTCTGGAGGGGGAAAATAACAAGGACGACTGCATGAGCAGTGTTTCTCACCAATCATCCTGCCAGGGGGCAAGTGTGGTTTATCAATACTCAACAGTGTTAGTGAGGACAGGGGCTATTGCAGCATCCCGCAGATCCCAGGCCTCAGAGCAGTCTCTAAGTGGTCCAGTAATTGTTCCGGCTGTTAATGAGGTAGCGGCTAGAAAGCTCCTGCTGGAGAAGAGGATACTAGCGATAGAGGAACAGAAGCAACGGGGCAAAGTCACCATAGAGCTGCGCAAGCTGGTGCTTGAAGAGCAGAAGGAGGCCAACAGAACTGCCTCCATTGAAAGTAGCAGTAGTGTCTCAAACCAGAGTGCTTGGGTATGCCGCGACGGCACATCCCCAAAGACTTAGTACAGGCTTATGAAGTGGGGAAGGATATTGCTGACTGGTTTGAAGCGCTCAAGTTGGCTTTCCAGCTACAGGAGGTGGATGAGGTACTATAGGGTGCAGCTCTGATGAGTCGCTTACCGACACCAGGGACTGATGCAATTCTTCAGTTAACGCCTGAGGAGAGGCTCATTTATGAGAGCATGAAAGCAGCCGTCCTCAGGAAGTTCTGTAAAACCCCAGAACAGTATCTCAAGAGCTTCAGAGAGCTAGGAAAGAAAAGTGGGCAGACATTTGAAACATTCACACACTTGTCATTGAAATATCTGGGCAGTTGGGTGACTGGTAACAAAGTTGACACATTTAAAGGGATGTACAATTTGATTGCATGTGAGCATGTGTTCATAAATTGTGAGGTTGACCTACACCAACATCTTATGAACAAGACTATCACAGTCCCTAGGGAGCTTGCAAAGGCTGCCGACAGGTTTGTGAGTACTCGAGTCTTGAAAAAGGCTCAGGCAAGCACACCCAAACCGGAAGAGAAATCGGTGGACAAAACAATTGATATTTCTCTTCTGTGAAAGGTACAGTGAGCTAAGGTGTGGCTGCGAACTCTCGAGTGGTTACCTTCCCAAAGAACAGGTCATTTAGCCGTGTTCGTTCTTGCAGAGGGGCGCCTATGGACTATTTTTTCATTTTACAATAGGACTGACCCATTCTGAAGCATCTGTGGGTACAATTACTCCCTCTTTTCGCATTCTTTTCAATTCCTCCTCAACCTCTTTCCTTAAGGGTAAAGGTACAGTCCTCACTTTGGATGTTGATGGTATTGCTCTGCTTTTCAATTTGATCTTATGCACAAAGTGTTCTAAATACCCAACTTTATCCTGCAATACTCGTGGGACCCATTCTCTTATATCTTCCTCCTTCCACTCTGTGATGGCATACACATGTTTCTCAGTGTATGCTTGTTGTTCAGCATTAGAGTCTAATTTAATTCCCAACTCAGCTTGACATCCCCATGACAACAATTGTCCACTGAAATTTGTAACAAACACTCTGGTAATTGTGTTTTTGTTTTGGAACTCTACTTTAGTCACTAACGCCCCTACTTTCTCAATGGGTTTTTCCATAAGCATTAGCCTTACCTTTCGACTCTCGCAATGTACAATATTTCAAATCTGTCTGTTAAGTTTCTTTGCTGATCAGTGTGTAATCAGCACCAGTGCCTACTAGCATCTGTATTCCCACTCTATTGACTTTAATCACAGATGTTGGCTTATCTACTTTTACTCCTGCCACTGCATTTACTATATTCACCACTTCAGCTCCATCAAAGGTTTTCTCATCATCACTCTCTTTACCCATGTTTTCATTCACACTCGCTTTGGCATAACCCTGACTGCTCTGGTTCTTACTCATCATGCAACACTTAGTTAAATGTCATTTCCTTCCACAAAATCTACATTCAATAAATACTACAATACATTCCATATCCAAGGCTAAATGCTATCAGATCTGTAATATCTGCTGACTGTTCAATCGCTTTGCATCTCCCTTTTAAAAACTTCTGCCTCTTCCACATCTTTTGCCTTTATACCTCCAGTCCATTTCTTTTTTGAATGAGCTGTTCTGTGTATTCTCCCCTCTCCCCACCAGATTAGTCTCTGCAACCGTCTTGTTGTCAACAATACTTACAATTGAAGCCGCACTAAAATAGGCTCATTAGAATGCGTAAAGAAGTAGCAATGCCTATTAAATGCCTAATACCTATACCCAAGCCATAACTGTAGGCTTTGCCAATGCCTGTTTTTAAGAGGACTTCGTTTCAAGGATAAAACTTCTGATTTTAAATCAACTGGCTGAAAGCAAACTTGGTTAAGATATTTTTATTGCACCAGTAACACATTTATTTATAGCTGCAAATAAGCTATTAACTCTCAGAAGACTTCTTTAAAATAACAATCAAAAACTTGTATTCAACATAAAATCTTTAAGTCAACACATACAATGCACAGTAAAAGTTAAAAATAAAAAAGTGGATGCATATAGATAAAAAAACATTTTTCGCACAATTAATGGGTCATAAAAATATTTAATATAATTATAGGGGCTTAATAAACAAACTTTCTAGATCATAATAATATCATATTCAACAATATAAAATGCATATCTAGATCTCAGACAGCATTTAAGTTCTTAGTTCAGAGGAGAGCTAAGCTCGCAGCCTCTGACCCTGTATTGTAGTTATCCCATTCCCTAGCCACTAAGTATTAATAGCTTCTTTCTTAATAGCCATGATCTATGCGTTTACATAGAGACTGCAAAAACCATGGGGCAAGGAACATTTTCGTAAAAACAGCATTGCTGACCATATATCTCTTACCCCTGTTCCCCTAAGTATCGGCCTTAAGTAAAGATGCTGTTTGGTTCTAACACAGAGAAGCATGGAGTGTGAAAATGATTCAACAGCCTCCCCACATATCTGACATTTATTAGAGTTCACCTCTTTCCAAGAGTATGTAAGAGTAGCCACAGGAAGCGTCCCCAATCTCACTCTCAAATATAGAGATTTTTCGTAGTGCGGGGAGATATAATCTCGATACGGTTTTCTTCTTTGGTCCATAACTTTGAGGTAAGCAGGGCCTAATGTGAGCTTAGAGGCGTCCACAACCAGACAATCTTTTGCTCTTTGCGCTTCCTCTTCCCTTAGGGCTTTCCTAATAGCCAATGACTGATTTGTGGGGTTTTCCCATCGGTTACTAAACCCAGTTTCCAGGAGGGTATTTTTTACGTGGTGGACCCGTTCTATGGATTTTCCCCCCGTTTAGTGAAATAACGCTGCCAGGCACAGCAGAACATTTGATGGTACTGCGTGATAAAACTAGCTCAAAGAGATCCCGGGGGATGTGTTTTGTGTGGGCAGGGGCAGGTAGTGGGTGGGAAGGGTCATGGGGATTAGCAGGGCCATGGGCAGGCATCCGTCAAGTAAATAATCAAATAACACCCACAAGCTGTGTGTCCCTCCTCACATACCTCTGTCCTCACTGTACTCCAATTCAATAGCTTTGGCTTATGGGTTTCGCTTTCCTGGTCAGAAATCTCTTGACGTTTCTTGTACCCCAGTCCACCTTTTAGGGACTGAAATGAAGTGGGCTTTAAATGGGTATGGCTAGCAGGGACTATGACAGGGCTCTACATAATGTCTTCCCGACACGATTCACCAGCGCTCCAAAGTAAATGAAGAGATGATGTATAATATTGCACTTCCCCAGTTGATGTCACTATCAAACATCTTTAGAATTAGCTTCATACATTTGGAATAGGGTTTGTTGTCAAGCAGTCTGTATGGGGGAAAGTTTAATTGTAATTAGAATATTTTGATAAAATTAATATGCAAGAATGATGGATTTCCTGCATACAAAATGACAGCTTTTATCTTGGATCAACCTATTTTGATTTTGATTTTATATTTGAATATAATTAGTCAATTATTTTGACAGCACATTAATGATATATGTAACACTATTGTATATATTACACCTTTCAAACTACAATTCTTTCCCTTTCTTTTCAGGTACAAAATCGGGGCCTTTTAGGCCACTCCTTTAATTACATAGGCTCTGTATCTTTTAAAGGATCGTTGGCTATTAGCAATTCTGAGGTTGTGCCAGACTCTTCTTGCCCATCTCAGGCCCATCTACCACTTCAACTGGGTGTACCACACTCCTGTACGCCACCAACGAAGTCTTTCAAAAGCGGCACCTTGCTCCACTGTAAGTCCCAAAATGAGTTACTGCAGATAAATGAGGAACACCAGTCATGAAACAAATATATGACAAGAGTTTATTTCTAACTTCAAACTGTCTCAGGTTCAGCTATGTCTGCAAACAGTCATAGAGAAATTGAGCAATTTCCAAGGCGACCAGTTAGCCTCTTTATACAGTTCAGATTTGCATAGGTTGTGGTAATTACAGATGGTTTACGACCTGCATAACGTGCGCATTATCCATGGAAACACATGGATCCTCGCTCTACATCATGTCTGTACAATTTACTGTCTCAGAGCAATACGGTTCACCCTGTTCCCAGTACAAGGAGATATTCCTTACGTATCCTATTTGTGTTTTTCTTGTACCAAAAGGCCACTTCGCATTTTCGACCCGGTAGTTCATTTATCCTAGAATGTGCATGGTACATCATGTTTCCTAAACATTGGCCGCACAACTAGCTTCGGAAAGCAGGAGACATGTAGACACATAAACTGCCCTATATCTCCGTCCGTGCTTGCATGTTCAAGTCTCGAAGCTGGTAAATTCCATTAGCTAAGCATTCCTTGCAAGAACACGTTCACCAGCCCTTCAGGCTGCGATCATTTTCTGCCTGCGACATGAAAACCCAGCAAGTGAGTAAAGAAACCAAAATGGAGTCTGAAGGGCGCACTTCAATGTGTGTGCTTAGGCTAACATAGAATAGCACAGAATAGATGCATTTTCACAAACCCTACTTTTAGCCCAAGCTAACAAATTGAATTCATACATCATCATCATCATCATCACGTATATCACTAGCCATAAATTGTTTAATCTCTACATCCTGCATGATCAAACCATTAGTCACATCAATAGGAGGATAAGGTACAGGTTTCAATTTCTCCAGAGCTCTAGAGCAGCAGTTACCTAGTATAGAACCTAAAACAGGTCAACATTGTATACAGCAGCAGCAAAACAAAATTACTCCAACAAATATATTGCAAGTACAGAGAATATCTTCCAACCCCAGGTTTTGAATAGGTTCCAAGCCCATGTCCCAATGTCCCAATTACCTTCATCAACATGGATTTCAGAAACCAGTGTATGTAATCTTTGGATAGCCTGAAACACAGTAGGATAGGAGACAGATATATACACAACACGCTGACCCGACCATTTTGCAAACTCCTCCACATTCAGCTAACATGACATCTAAGACCATTCTATTCTGAAGAGCAACTAGTCTAATAGCTCTTTTTTATAACATCATATTAAACATTATGTCAGTAGTTTTATTAATAGCTTTCTCTAATACTATGGCCAACCTTCTAATAACTCAAGAGTTTATTATTTGTCCCCAAAACGGAATCATGGATTTTGCTACATCCCCTAATATCTGGAGAGGTTTGTCATCATCGATCCCCATCCTAGGGTGATGTTTCAATATGTCTGCAGTTGAAGTGGCATAGACCCTGGTAACAGTATCCCCAAATAACATGTTCCCTTCCAATCTTTGGGTAACCAGGGATATGCTTGTTTCCCACAGACAAAGTAAATGGATCCCCAATGTATAAGGGCCTTGTCTCATTCAACAAAACTGCAGTCTGCGTACCAATATGCCGAGAACCTTCTTTACTTAAACAAAATGCTACTGTATCAGGATTATGATTGATGGTGTAGGATGGGGGAGTTGCTTCCCTATTTCCTACTGGTGACATCCAGAATTAGATCATTGATTGTTAGGGTCTAGATCTCTTATCTGCATGTTTGGTAGCGGCGACATTGGTAGTGCCTTTATGAGCAAAGACAGAGCATCCCACAGGCAGCAATACCTGTTGATCAAATTCATTTATGTTCATCCCATCAAAGTTACCAGTAGTGCTATCATTTCATTTACCAAAAAAACAGAGCCCTAAACGAAGCATAGCAAGCAGTTGATAATGGGAGTGGATATATGTACCAACCTAAACCTTTCTCACCATGTTGTGGGAGGTGAGAACATACCCAGCAATTTGTTCTGTTCAGGATTGCATGTGTGTCATTCATAATTCGTATGAGGGTGTTGCTGAGATACCCTTCTCTGTGTCAAGATCAAGAGGGTGAAGGGTATGCGAGCGCATATAAAAAGGAGACAAGGTAGTGGAGCTAACTGTAGGTAACAGTATGCTGAGGGCCATAAAGACCGCATATGGAAACTAATGTACAATAACCATATACTAAAACGACACGTCAGACACGAGATTCATTTTCCAAACAAGTCTGGTTAATTTCTTAAGTATTCTCAGTCAGCCGACTGGGTCTCACCGCCTCACGATGTGTGTTCCCAAACACCGTGAGATGCGAGAGAGTGAGATCAGCGCTCAAGCAGCAATATATATACATTAGACATAACCTTTGCTAAGGCAGTTCGACCTGCCCACATACATGTCATACAGGCTAAGGTTTAGTGATTGGGAATTATGACACTTATGACACGTTATGACAAGTCTTCATTCAGCCCAAACATAGTTATTTTAGCAAAGGCAGCAGAGACAGCTTTCTGTTATGGGGAACATGGAGCTCTGGCTCAGCGAGGATATTGTGTTCTTAGCAGGGAAACATTCCTTACTAGGTTATCTGTGTTGCATTGCTAGTGAGGGACTGTTTGTGATGACACCTGTTGCGGTACCTACGCGCCCCGTTGAATTAGAAGGATTTGTTATTGAGAGTTAAGGTGACGTTAGAGATCTTGCGTCGCTCCAGGTTTAGCTACTACGGAGACTTAGAGCTCCTCCACTCCGTATGTGACAATATGTATTGGTTGTGTTGAGCTATACCGTCGTAGTGCGCTGAAAAATAATGGAATAGGCAAGTAGTTATGATCAGAGTTATAAATTCCTTTTATTTTTGTGATATTAGAGCCTTTGTGGATGACACGTGTTTCGGCAGAGCTGCCTTTTTCAAATCCAGGCTATATGGTTAGCTCATAGGTCACTGCATAATGCATGAAGAAGCTGATGTTCACAGGGATGAATCCCTCCTTGCCTATTCCATTTTTTTTCGGCGCACTACGAAGGTATAGCTCAACACAACCAATACATAGGTTATCTGTGTGTTTCGGCTCATGAGCTAAGGGCCAGATAGTCCTGAAGCAGAAAATACACTCTCCATGAAGGGGCACCGGTAGGAGAATATAATTCATGTTTAACTGCCTTTTACAACAGCGCTTGCAAAAAAAACGGCACCTGGTCTGCTGATTAGGTGCGGCTTCTGCTCGACTTCAAGGACTTAGGGAAAGAAAAAACTATGTATTTCTGCACAGTTTGACATTCCTGTCTGTGTTAGTGTTTCCGCGTTCAAGCCGTGGCCTTGCACGGTGGGCGAGTCTAAAGCATAGAATACATTTTGCAAAGTGTTTTGACAGAAAAGAAAAAGCAAATGGCCGACATTTCACAAAATGGATGCCCTTCGGTTACATTTACGATTCTTAGATTGCGATGTTTGTCACATGATGCGATTGGCTTCTGGCCAACATATTATACGTATCCTTCGACTATAGGGTTACTTTTCTGGTCTAACAAACCCTCCTTTTGGGCGTAAGCCAATAGCATCATCCATACATTGCATCTTCGTCGGACCACGTGTCCAAATCCGAATTACCCATGCTGCTGTAATCGTCATCAGAAATATTAATTGCCATGAATTCTTTCATTATTTCATTTTCGTGTTGTGCACCTTCACTTAACCTGCAAGGAGGTTTTGTTCTAATCGCATGTACACACTCATTTGTAATTTGGGAGCAGACTCTGGCAGGCATTGTATGCAACAACAGCAGAACATGAGGATTCCAAATATCATAACCAAAATTGCAATTAGTTTCCATCCCCGTGATCGCAGCAGTTAACAAAAGCATGAACTTATATTCAGATTCCAACCACCTGTGGGAACATGAATTTCAGAATTTAGGACATGCAATTTTTTACTTGCTTTAAATATCGTGGGAGAGGAGTCACTTATGAATACACAGCACGCTGACCCCACCAATTTGCATACTCCTCCACGATCAGCCAAAATTATATCAAGCACCATTCTATTCTGAAGTGCAATTAATCTGATTGCTTTTTGTTCCAATGTCATATTATAGAGTATATCTGTTGTTCCATTTATCGTTTTTTCTAACACCCTGGACAGTTTTCTTATATTCCATGAATGTATTGCTTGTCCCCAAAATGGTATAAATGATTATATCCCCTACGATCTGTCCTGCGGTATAATCTCGACGTGGCAGAGATCTAGATAATTGTGCTATTTCTTGCAGTAGGCTTAAACTCTATCTCTATATCATCAACAGCATCGGTACAGGAGGGAGCAGGAGCGAATATAGGAATTGTCTGTAATGTTTATCTTAGGAAAAGTTTTTCAGTGTCCGTCGGGGAAAGTTCTCCACAGCAACACATGTTAGCAACAAACGTTCAGGCCATTCCACGCTAGCCTGTTAATTGATGATAGCAAGCTGATGTGAATTTGCACAGAGCTCCAAAAAGGCAGGAGCAAGTATCAATTTGATAGTGTCGGTACCATATCCCCCCGCTTGTCCGTGCTAGGTTGCAATGGTCCTTCACTTTTCAATGGTAGCACTGGGAAACCGCGGTCCGAGCTTTTCAACTTGATACAGCTCATACACTCCTTTTCCCTAGGCCTCCATTCCCAACATCATCCGTGAGCTAGGAACAAAGGCGAAACAAAAGCTGATCATTTCCGATTTAGTGAACGTAGATTGTACCTCACAGCTCCAGGTACAGTATGGTCGATGAACAATGCACTCTCATTTCCAGATGCAGGATCAGTGCCAACTTGAGATGCACTGCGTGATGATGATGAGGCAGCAGTCGGACAAAGTTGTTGCACCTTTGGCCTTTCGATCTTCGTTGCAATCTCCCCAGGCCCTTTCTCGGGCTTAGGAAGCACTTCTGACAGAGAACTGGCGATGATATCTTTGTGATCAAGTGCAGCTGTCTTTCTTTCGACGTCAGGATCATCAAGCTCTTTCTCATGTGGCAAAGGAAACAGAACTTTTTTTGTGTGCGTTGCGTGGATCCAGTGCTTGCGGCCATTCACTCGAACTGCAGTCTGCGTAGCCAGTAGCACCTGGAAGGGTCCCGTCCAGCATGGAGCAAGTGAAGATTTTCTTTCAAAATTTTTCACAAGAGTCCAGTCTCCAGGCTGCAGACAATGTGGTGGGCCGGTATATCTGACAGGAAGAGCCTCCTGCAACTGCTGATGAATCAAACGCAAGTTTTGAGTCAACTGTTGGCAGTAATCAATAAGTAATGGGTACTCTATATCCTTCAACCGTTTCGGCCGAGGGACATTCCAAACATTCGCTGGTCTCCCCATCACAATCTCGTAAGGGGAGAGACCAGTCCTCACCTGTACAGTTGTTCGCATGCAAAGTAAAGCTAGTGGTAGTGCATCGGGCCATTTCAAATTGCTCCCTGTGCATATTTTGCTTAGCTTGTTTTTCAAGATACTGTTTTGATGTTCTACTAAACCGGCACTCATCGGGTGTCTGGCCGAATGGAATCGTTTATCAATTTGGAGACCTGCGCAAATTTGCAATATCACGGCTGCAATAAAGTGCAGGCCATTGTCTGAACATATGACACGGGGTAGCCCGAAACGGGAAAAGTATTCTTTTAGCATGGCTTTAGCTGTGGACATAGCTGTACAATATTTCAGGGGATAGGCCTCTATCCATTTACTGAATGCGCAGACCACCACAAGGACATACTTATAGTTTTGGCACCTCTCCATTTCTATGAAATCAAAATGGATGACTTCAAATGGCATGGACGGTGGGCCAAAACTTCCTACTGGCGTCACTGTTCCCTTTCCAATGCTATGTTGTAAACAAGTCATGCAATTCTGAACCAATCTTTCAGCAGTTTTTCTAATGTGTGGATTCTGCCATACAGAATCCAGGTGTTGAATCATTTTTCTAGCACATATATGTGTCGGACTGTGGGCAATAGTGACCATTGCCATCACATAGGCATTTGGTAACATCGGTTATTTTTCTTGTCCACCCAACAACCTTCAGAATCTAATTCTGCTGGACCCTCAGACCAGTTTTTTATTTCATCTACAGTAGCTTCTCCTTGCATTTCCTTAACTGTTGAAATTCCATTCTCTATCTTGCAGGGTACTTCTATTTTTTTTTACATACATTTTAGTGTGTAAATCAGTGGCAGTTAGTTTCGCAATTTTGTCTGCAAATGCATTTCGCTTTCCAACATTACATGTTATTTTTTTATGTGCTTCACATTTCATTATCGCTAATCGCTTGGGAAGCGCAAGTGTTGACAACAGTTTCACTATCAAAGTGCCATGTTGGATTTTGGTTCCGTGTGATGTCAGGAAACCCCTTTCAGGCCATAATCGACCAAAATTGTGTGCCACCCCAAAGGCATACTGACTGTCAGCATATATTTTTACATTGAGGTTTGCAGAAATTTCACATGCTCTTGTCAACGCTATTATTTCTGCATCTTATGCAGAGTTATATGGGATTCTCTTGCTTCTATAATACTTTTCAGTGTAGTGATGGCATGAGCAGCAGTTGATGTGCCATCTGGTAATTTAAAACAAGAACCGTCACAAAACAGTTCTACATCTGGCTCTTTCTGTGGGGTGTAAGTTAGGTCAATTCTTCCTTTTGTCTCTTGTTCAGTAACCATTAAGCAATCATGGGGGAATTGTTTTTCACCCCCTTTCTCATGTGGAGGGGGCATTAACTCGGCTGGATTTAAAGCGCAACACCTCTTAATTTGGATATGCGGTGCAAATAGAACTATTTCATACCTTGTTAATCTGGCTAATGTATGGTGTTGCGTCTGCGTTCTATTTAAAAGAACGTCCACTGAGTGAGGTACCGTTTCGGTTAAAGCGTGACCAAAAACCATTCCCTTGGTTTGTTTTACTGACGCAGCGGCTGCAGTAACAGCTCGCAAACGCGGCAAAGCACATTCAACAGGATCCAACGTGGACGAAAAGTAGCTGCATGGTCTCCCCCGTGTTCCTCGTGCACATCCATTCTTTTCATGCACAAATAACTTAAAACTCTTGTTGTAATTTGGCGTGCCCAAAACCTGAGCTGAACACAATGCAGCCTTGAGCAGGTCAAATGCTTCTTGACATTCCATGTTCCATGGCAAAGGTAAGGTAATATCCTTCCTTGTCAATGTCACTATCGGTTTCACGATCATTGAAAAGTTAGCGATCCACTGCCTACAATATGAAGCCATGCCAATTAAAGCTCTGACTTCTTTCTGCGTATTTGGAATAGGCATATCAGAGATGCTTTCTATTCTTTCTGGTGTCAATCTTCTTCCCTCCTTCGAATGGAGGGAGCCCAAGTAGGCCACTTCCTTTTGACAATACTGGAATTTTATTTGCGAAGCTTTGTGTCCATGTGCTGCTAAATGTGTCAATAATGCAACTGTACTCTCTTTACAAATTTCTTCTGTGTCTGCTTCTATCAACAAATCATCTATGTGCTGTAGTAATACGCAGCCTGCTGGTAGTTCAAGCATATCCAGTTGTTCCTACAATGCTCTACTGTAAATACTTGGACTCTCAGTGTAGCCCTGTGGAATTCGTGTGAATGTAAATGTACATCCTCCTAGAGTAAAAGCAAACACATATCTGCTATCTGGATGCACTGGGATACTAAAAAATGCATTTTTCAAACCAATTACACTAAAATATGATGCAGAGGCTGGAATCATAGTCAAAATTGTAGTCACATCTGGAACTAATGGAAATTGTGGATCAACCACTGTATTTACTCAGCGTAAATCAATTATAAAATGGTAAGGTATATCATTACCTCCTTTCTTGTAAACCGGAAGAATTGGACTATTGCAAGTACTACCAGAAGTTTCTTCAATTACGTTTCTTTTAATCAAATCTGATACAATGCATTTCTCCGCTTTTTCTCACTTGGCTGAAATTTTATATTGCGGAATACGCTGCAATGTAATTCCTTCTTTCAGAACAATTTTGACTGGCTCTACTTTCAAACAACCAACATCATTGTCTCTCACTGCCCATATACAAGCCGGTACTTTACTCAATTCAGTCGGTAGTGGCTTAGATACAAATTGTGATACAGGAGTCTTTTGTGGCGAGATTGTCAAATCCACTCCACCAAGAGAACAATAAATGACTGCATTCAATTTCTTCAATAAATGTAATCCCAACAAATATTTGCAGCAATTTTTCATCAAAAGAAATGGGCAAGATTCAGTGAATGGACCTAGTGTTATAGGTACTGGTTGTGACACTGGACTAATTACTGGCATACCTGAGAACCCTACTGAGACATTCTTATGCCCTGACAGTGGTATTTCTGGAAACCGCTTATGGTTGTGCTCCCTATTCCCAACCTTCATTTCTACATAGGGCCCTTTCTGGTCTACGGAAATAGATACTGGTTCCAACCCCTATCTCAGGCTGTCCTAGTAGAACAGTGCATCATCAGATGTAAAAGTCGCCAGAGTAATATGCATTGGACTGATTGTCAAAAACATTCCCACCATTTGTATTGTTTCGTTGTTGATTCTGATTCTGATTACCCGGATGTTCCTGAAATTGTGGGGCTCTTTGGTTTCTATTCTGTCCTTGGATCCCAGACAACCTCTATTCTGGCTTCTTGGAAAAGTCCCATTTCTACTCTGTATATGCGGGCACTGTGCTCGCCAATTGCCTTTTTGTCTACAATAGGCACATTGATTAATCCCTATTGGACCCCCTTGCATATTGGACGTTAATGCAAATTGGACTCTGGGCAACCCTCGCACAAACTTATCAACAAGCAATCTCTTCCCGGGTTCAGTATTCAGATCTTTACCACTAAAATCTGCAAATACTTCTTCAAATCAATTAAAATAATCCGTCACTCCTTCCTCTTTTCCTTTCAAACAAGCAGTCAATTTATCCCAAACTGTTCTCTTTTCGGGCACCAAAGTTTTCAATTTCTCTGCTATTTGCAATGGTAAAGCCAACATTACCTGCGGTGGCTTCTCTCCAGCCTTTCTCTCACTATCAATTCTAGTCAAATTCTCCTGTTTCGCCTAACATGGGTGCATCACTTATATTTCTAACCTGTTTCTATATGTCTATAGGAAGAATCACGGGAATGAATAAATCAATGTGACTCAATGTAAAAACAGATGAATTCAAAACAGATTCAATTTCCTTATAGAATCCTGCAGGGTTTTTCTAATATCAGGGATCATCTGCTTTATAGTATTTACCTCTTGCCTAGAAAAAGGGGCATGTATAAACTGTGCAATATAATGAGCTTCTATCGTTCACGCTGGAGTTCCTCCAGAGGTAGCAACGTCTACTTTCGGGACAAACGTGGGAGGCACCTCCCGCATGGGTAATTGCAAACTAGGCGATTCTACATTCATTCGTCTATTAAGCAGCAAAGCTAAATCAAGTGAAAAAACTGTCGTTCCAGTTTCAGACGAAAATGCTCTTTTATAAATTGTCATTAGATCAGCGGGACAACATATCTTATTTTTCATATATTCATCTTGTAGGTACTCTACGATAACCTGTAATACCTTTCTCTGCATTTCTGGTGTATACTGACTAAACGTATCATGCACTTCAATTGGGGAAATGGCGGCATCCGTAATCCATCTGAGCGCATCTCACGTACAAATTTGCATCTCTTCACTAACAGGTTTCAACGGTGGCAAAAACCGTTGCTGAACATACGACATATGCGGTTTATCTTTTTTCAATAATTCTTTATGCAATCGATAAAGTTCTCGCTTTTACACAAATATTTGGCCTAAGCGTTCTCATACTTTCGTCGCATTATCTCGCAAATTCAAATGAACAACCAAATCACGCAACTCTTGCAGTACCACTGTATCGGTCAAATCACTCCATATTTTCACAAGATAATTCCCCATGCATTCTAACAATACCTGATGTTCACCAAGGCCTCTATGATCAGATATGGAACTTTTCACAGCCACTTCATTGTCATCATCAATATACGTTTCAGCCCATTCTTTCAGTTCTTCTTTCTTTCCTTTGCTAATTGTGCTATGACTCTGTCTAATGCTTCCTTGCCCCATCTCTGAAGAACTGCCTGCTAAAGAGGCTAACTCATGCTCTGGCAGCAGTGGAGGAAATGATGTCACAGGCACAAGGGGAGAGGAACTGCTTACTGCAGGTGCAGATGGAATAACGGGAATGGGAGATACATAAGGAGGAGGTGCAACTGGGTCAGTACTTTGATGTTCATTTCTTCGCTCATTTAATATTTTGTTTATTAGTTCATCTGATGTATGAAACTCTTGCTGAGGATATATTTTCTGTACATCTAATTGGAAAGCCCTGTCCATGTTCCTAATGGCATCTGTCTGCTGATGTTGGTCATGCTCTAGCACTTTCTCTACATTCGTTTTATGTCTGCGCGCGTGTTTCTCCCTACTTCTCAAACAGAGATTAGTTTCCTTCCTCCAGTCTCTAACAACGTCGAACCCTGCAGGTCGGGCCTTTTTTCGTAGCAATACTGATTCTAGGTGTTCTATATGTGCTAATTCAAAGCTCCCATTATTAGGCCACTGAAGGTCTGATACACGTCTGGTCTGCCTATGCCAAATCGCATTAAACACTATTGCCCCGATACCATACTTGATATACATTTCGTGTGCCGGCGACCCTTCGGGTGGCGCGACCTGGCCAGGTTCCAAAGATTGTCTACCGCAGTGAAAAAAACTCATTAAACAGGAAGACAATTTCCCAGGCATGGTTAATTCTTACCCTTTTCTTACCCTGGGTGTTTGATCTTGCAAGAGCAACACTCAACGAATATCAGGATGTTTAAGAATCGGAGCACGACTCACCTGATGAACCAATTCGTCACTCAGGACGCAATTCGCCCATATACAGACGCAACCAAGAATTGTTGTGACTGCGTGTCTGGCTCAATCTGCCTCGTTCCAGGACCCTCGCCTTGATGCTCTCTGGGCGCAGCTCGTCAATCAGGGATCATCTGTGTACAGATCTGCGGAGGAGTCTCTCATCAATTCTACAGGGGCGCGCCGAACACCTTCCGATCCCGGCTCAACGGCTTTGTCCTCGACTCGTTTTTGCCTTCTTCAACTTCAACGTATACGATGGAGCATTAGTGGGAGGGTCCCTATTCGGGCGCCATATTTTCTAGGCCATAAAGACTGCATATGGAAACTAAGGCACAATAACCATATACTAAAACGACACGTCAGACACAAGGTTCGTTTCCCAAACAAGTCTGGTTTATTTTAAAGTATTCTCAGTCGGCCGACTGGGTCTCACCACCTCACGACGTATGTTCCCAAACACTGCGAGATGCGAGAGAGCGAGATCAGCGCTCAAGCAGCAATATATATACATTAGACATAACCTTTGCTAAGGCAGTTCGACCCGCCCAAATACATGTCATACAGGGTAGGGTTCAGTGATTGACAATTATGACAATTATGACACGTTATGACAAGTATTCAATCAGCCTAAACATAGTTATTTTAGCAAAGGCAGCAGAGACAGCTTTCTGTTATGGGGAAAATGGAGCTCTGGCTCAGCGAGGATATCCTGTTCTTAGCAGGGAAACATTCCTTACTAAGTTATCTGTGTGTTTCGGCTCATGAGCTAAGGGTCAGATAATCTTGAAGCAGAAAATACCACTCTCCATGAAGGGGCACCGCTAGGAGAATATATTCAGAGAATATAATTAACTGCCTTTTACAACAGCGCTTGCAAGACAAACCAGCACCTGGTCTGCTGATTAGGTGCGGCTACTGCTCGACTTCAAGGACTTAGGGAAAGAGAAAAACAATGTATATCTGCACAGTTTGACATTCCTGTCGGTGTTAGTGTTTCTGCATTCAAGCCGTGGCCTCCCACGGTGTGCAAATCTAAAGCATAGAATACATTTTGCAAAGCGTTTTGACAGAAAAGAAAAAGCAAATGGCTGACATTTCACAAAATGGACGCCCTTCGGTTACATTTTCGATTCTTAGATCACAATGTTTGTCACATGATGCGACTGGCTTCTGGCCAACATATTATACATATCCTTCGACTATAGGGTTACTTTTCTGGTCTAACAATAACACAGATATCAGTATGAGCATAATACATGCTACAATAATTATGATTATACATTTGTCCCTAGTGGACCATAGCACTTTAGACCTGGGCTCTCCAGTGACAATACTTTTCATGTCCTCACTTCTATGTGCCCCATAAAGAGGCATAGTCTTTCAGTGTCTATTAAGAAGCCTCACTGAAACAGGCTCTATAAGTTCATCCGTGGGTGGTACCTGACCACATGGCCAATCTTGCTTGTAGTTTCCTTTCCCAGTCCCCCTCTACCTCCAAGTGTCTTTGGGGGGAATCGAGGGAATACCGTTGGTTTCTTGTGAGTGCAGTATTCTTACCACACTTTCCGACCTACAAAATGTCATTCCCTTAGCTAATTCCATGGTCGAAGGTTATACCTGGTCATTCCAGGCACAGAGTGATCCGTGTACAAAGGATCAGTATCCGAAGAAAGTGGTGAACAATCAGGCAGCTTAAGCTCAGGATCAGAACATGTGCTGTCACTGAAATGCACACACTTGGTTTCAGAATCTCATTCACCTTCCTTTACCCACTTGTCATAGGGCAAAGGCAAGGGCACTCGTTTCAAGTATGCTGCATGAATCCAGTGCTTCTTTCTGTTCACTCGAACAGCCACCTGAGTGGCCAGTAACAGCAGATAGCGTCCTTTCCAACAAGCGGCAAGACTGGATTTCCACTCAAATTCTTTCACCAGGGCATATTCTCCTAGTCGAATGAGGGGAGAAATTGTCAAGTATACTCCATCTGGAGAGCAGTAAAGCAGTGCATGCAATGTTTTCAATAAATGCAATCCCAGCAGATTTTCACCACAATTGGTTGTCAATATGAATGGACAGTGAAAAGCCCTTAAGAAATCGGCACCGGTTTATAGAACCGGGCTTACTACAGGAGTCCCAGAGAAACCTACTGATACATTTTGTTGCTCTGACAGGGGAATATCTGGAACCTTTGAGTGGTCAATTGAGCATTTATGTGCTCTCGTGTCCACCAGAAGAGTACACGCCCTATCCCTACTTTCATTTCTACGTAGGCTCCTTTTTGGTCTATGGGGGCCTGCCTTGGGCTTTCCAGGCGAAACAAAATGTTGTTGGATGTAAAATCCTCTGAAAAATATGTGTGTGTAGCGTTGTTGAAAATGTTTGCGCTCCTAGTATTCTGTTGCCCATCTTGATTCCCTGCATTGCTGTCATATTGCTGGTTCTGGGAGAACTGATTTTTATTCGGCCCTTGCATGCCATTGCTAGGTGCTCTCGACCTTCTACTGGGCATTCCATTTTGCCTACTGCTGGAGGATCGGACATTGTGCTCTTCAGTGGCCCTCTTGCTTACAGTAGGCACATTGGTTTACATTCACAGTCCCTATTTGTGGGGTAAACTGTCCTCTCTGTTGAGTGATACATGGGCTGCACTTGAACTAGCTGATAGGTCCTCCCTGTGGTCCTCTTGCAATTTGCTGCAAGAGCACCCTAGTCTTTAACCTTTTTCTTTTCAATGTTTTCCTTCTCATTGTTCACTCTATTCTCATAATACTGAGCCATATGTAGAATTTCGGATTGCGACTTAGTCTGCCATGCATTTTCAGAGGCAGTGATTTGAGGCTGAATGTCGGGCAATAGCACACGTACAAATTTATCAAAAAACAATCTCTGGGTTCCATACTCAAATCCTGACCACTGAAATCCGAAAACACTTGCTCAAACCTGTTAAAATACTCTGTGGCTCCCTCTGTCTTCCCTTGCATGTATGCGGTTAATTTATCCCAAATGATTCTCTTCTCAGGCACCAAAGTCTTGGGTTTGGCTATAATGTGATTCAGTAATTTCAAAATGTTCTGTGGAGGTTTCTCAACAGCTTTTCTTGACCTATCAACTAGTTCGAGTGCAGCCCATGTATCGCCCATAACAGGTACATCGTCTACGAACATAACCTCTTTCCATAAATATGCCGGCAAGATGACAGGGAATAACACGTCTATGTCCCCTAGAGTGAAAACCGACGAGTTAAATACGGACTCTATTTCTTTATAGAACCCTATGGGGTTCTTCCTAATGTCAGGGATGGGCTGCTGAAGAGTATTTACTTCTTGCCTTGAGAAGGGGACATGTACAAATTGTGAGATATAGTGTGCAAGGGTAACAGTTGCAGCTGCACCGTTAACGCCTGCTTCCTCTTTCTGGGGCACAAGTATAAAGGAGCAAAGCTAGGTGGAGGGACAATGAGGTTAGCAGGGTGTCATTAGTAAATGTGCATTTGTATAGTACCACAATATCTGCTAGACAGCATAATTTCTTCTCAAGACATTCATCCTGCAAATATTTAACCATAGCCTGTAATACTTTTCTTTGAATGGAGGGAGAATATTGGCTAAAAGTGTCATGAATGTCGATACGGGAGATAGAGGCATCTAAAATCCATCTGAGAGCATCTCTTCACTAACAGTTTTTGGTGCGGTTAAACATCTTTTCTGGACATAGCATGTTTGTTGTGTCTCTCTGTCTAATTTTAATTGGTGCAGCTGATCTAGTTCTTGTTTAAAGGTAAATCCTTTCTACATGTGCTCCTGTATTTTCACTGGTGTGTCTGTAGTACATGACAAGAAATTCAAATCATGCAACTCTTGTGGGACGGCAGAATCAGTAACATCGCCCCAAATCTGGGCCAAGTATTGTCCCATTTGTTCTTGCAATACCTTTTGTTCAGGGGTACCTCCATGATCTGTCAGAGAGCCCGAAGCGGCTGCTAGGTAGCCCTCCGATTTATATAATTCTGCCAATTGCTGTAAGATTTTCCTCTGCTCAAGGGGTACTGCACTGCAAGTCACAGTTCTCTGGTTGCTAGAAAAGATCGAAGGTGTTAGAAGAGGAGTATTGGAAATGGCAGAGGTAGCAGGTGTCAAAAGTAAATCGCATACGGTAAGGTGTGGTGGCCAACCTTTAGAGCAGGTGTCGGGAGCTGGCAATGGTGGCTGTGCTGGAGTAGGAGGTGGTGGAACATACGGAGGAGGTGCGGTAGGAGGTGTTCATCTTTCATTCCATAATTTGTTTATTAATTCATCAGATGCATGCAATTCTTTTGATGGGTATATTTTCTGTACCTCTAATTGGAATTCTCTATCTATTCCCCTTATAGCCTCATCTTTTTTCTGTTGATCGTCCGCTAAATCCTTTTCAGCTTTGGTAATATGTCAGCATGCACATTTCTCCCTACTTTTGAGGCGTTGGGTGTCTTCCTTGTGCCAGTCCCTAACTGCGTCAAAAGTGGCAGGCCTAACCTTTTTCCTAAATAGTACTGAATCTAAGTTCGGTATCCTAGTAAGTTCAAAACTTCCCAACAAAGGCCATTGAAGGTCTGCTTCATGTCTGGTCTGGCGGTACCAAAAACTATAGTTCCCAACCCTTACTTTACATACATTTCGTAGGCAGGTGACCCTTCCGGCGGTGCCGGCTGGCTATGTTCTAAACTATTTTGCTTTTTTTTCTTGAAACAAAGCGTTGGCCAACAAGTCGACAACTTATAAAACCAGGCATACTTTCAAAAACAATGATTATTAAATGGCAAATATTTGGCACTAAATATTTTATCGAAACAAATATTCAAACTGTTCCAGTTTGAAACAAACTCACCTGATTCAAAAAAGGAAATCAATCCCCCATCAAATCAAACAAACCCCCATTGTGGCTGATGTTCTCCCAAAAAGCGAAACACAGTCGCTGCATACGGTCCGGGACTCTCGCCATGATGACCCCTGGGCGAAGTGGCGAAACGAGATCACGAGTAGCAGACTGCGAGAAACAGGATCTGCTAATTGCAGGGGTGCCCGATACTCACTGGTCTAAGTGCGTCCACTTCGTCCTCGAAAAGCGATGGGTCATCATCGGAAGAAGCCCGACTTGGGCGCCATTTGTAAGTCCCAAAATTAGTTACTGCAAATAAATCAAGAACACCAGTCATGAAACAAATATATAGCAAGAGTTTATTTCTCGCTTCAAGTGGTCTCAGGTTCAGCTATGTCTGCGAACAGTCATAGAGAAATTGAGCAATTTACAGGGCAGCCAGTTAGCCTCTTTATACAGTTCAGATTTGCATCAGTTGTGGTAATTACAGGTGGTTTACGACCTGTGTAACGTGGGCATTATCCATGGCAACACATGGATCCTCGCTCTACGTCATGGCTGTACAATTTACTGTCTCAGAGCAATACGGTTCATCCTGTTCCCAATGCAAGGAGACATTCCTTGCATATCTTATCTGTGTTTTTCTTGTACCAAAAGGGCACTTCGCATTTCGGCTCGTTGTTTCAATTATCCCTCCCTTCCTAGAATGTGCATGGTACATCATGTTTCCTAAACATTGGTCCTGCAATTAGCTTCGGAAAGCAGGAGACGGGATGACACATAAAGTACCCTTTATCAACGTCCGTGCCCGCTTGTTCAAGGCTCGAAGCTGGTAAATTCCATTAGATAAGCATTCATTGCAAGAACTTGTTCACCAGCCCTTCAGGCTGCAATCATTTTCTGCATGCGACATGAAAAGCCAGCAAGTGAGCAAAGAAACCAATATGGAGCCTGAGGGGCGCATTTCAATGTATGTGCCTAGGCTGACATAGAATAACACAGAATAGATGCATGTTCACACCACGTCGCTACTCTCAACTCTCGCTCTGCTGTCAAACACTCCTCTGACATCTGCCACCTCCTCGAAGACCTTGATCTGGATGTCTTCGCTCTCACCGATACATGGTTCACGGCCAGCTCTGTCACAAGTTTTGACACTCTCCTCCCCGAGGGCTGCAAGATCCTCCTGGAGCCCAGAACCAATTGGCCAGGAGGTGGACAGGCCCTGATCTTTCCTGAGTGGGTCCCTGCTTCTGTCATTCATATGCAGGCTACTCTTCCTTTGAAGGCTCGGTCTACAGGCTCTCTATCTCTCCTGGCCTCGCTCTGACTGTGGCCATCATCTACGGGCCACCTGGCCAGGTCACCCTCTTCCTCTCAGAATGGGCTGACCTCTCCTCTTCTCTCCTTGCCTCTACCTTGCAACTTCTCCACAGAGACCTCAACATCCACCTGGATGTTTCTAACCCCTCCTGTGGGCTCTTCCGCAACATTTGTGACTCTCTCTCCCTTTCCATTCTACCCTCTGGTCCGACACGCTCTGCTGGACACACACTGGATGTTCCCATCTCCTCAGAAATCCCCCTCTCTAACCCTCTCACCACGCCTCTCTCCTGGCAGACCACTTTCTTCTCTCCTCCCACCTGAAACTTTGTGTCCCCCAGGTAAAGCCTACCACAGCACTGCCACCTTCCTTCTTGGTCATTCGGCCCATGAAGCGAGGGTCAGTAGATGACTTTGCCTCTACTTTCTCTGCTCCTCCTACTCTGGTAGCTGACTCACACTCTGATACAGCCCTCTCTAACCTGCACCTTTCTTTCTCCAACACTTTGGACATCCTTGCCCCTGTCATGAGAATCCGTCTGAAGCCTACCTCCAAGTGCAACTCTTGGTATGACTCCGACCTCTCCGCCCTGAAATGCAAGTGCAGGGTGGCTGAGAGGAAATGGAGGGCTTCGCGTGCATCTTCTGACAAATTGGCCTACTGCGGCTCCAAAGGCCATACTGACTCTTTGTACTTTCCAAGAAGAGGGTCAATATTCAAGCCCGCATCTCTGCTGCCTCTAACAAAATGGCCAAACTCTTTCAAATCTGCAATCCCACTGCAGTCTCCACCTCTCCTGTTCCCTCCCAGGCCTTCTGTATGGATCTGGCTTCTCATTTCACCACTAAAACTCAGGACATCCTGTGCTCACTTTCTGTTACGCTCACCTGGACCCTACAGGGGTGTCGATCGGACCCGGACAGCTGCGGTCTCCTTCAACGTGATGCGTAGTGCAGAGATGACTGTCTGGACTGGCCCGCCTAGTCTTGTCTGCTGGACCCGAAGAAGTATTTTCCTGCAAGTGGAGACAGGGATTAACCACCTGTGGGTTTTAGTGATGGCCTCCCAACTGTTCTCGCTCTCCCCCACTAATCACCTCCGATATCCCCTTAGTAACCTCACCTTATGTTCGTAAAAGATGAGCTCTCCATCCTGCGTTTCTTGCAGGGGTGCGTAGATACCAGTTACTTCATTGGTTTGAAGGCGTTGGGAGAGTTCCGGTAAGTATTGACTCTGAAGTCCCTGGCGGGATTGGTAAATATCAAGTTCAAAGAGTTCAATGTGCCCGATGTTCACTCTTGTCCCCTTCCTTCCTTAAGTTGCAACTGAGTTTGTGAGAATAAGGTCTCGTAGCTGCTGCTGGCGTTCAGGTTAGAGTCTGTGTTACCCCACGCTGTCTGGTAACTATTGCATGCGTTAACGTGTTGTTTTTCTCCCTCTTTACAGATGCGGCATATGAAAATGTGGAGAGTTATGGAATAATACCGCTGGTGGTAAATCAGGTAAGTCTATGGTGGTAAGAGGTTGTATTTGTTGATTCCCTTGGCTCACTTTGTTTTTTCTTGTGTCCCCTAGGTGCCGGATTACGGCGAAGAAATGATGGAGACAGTGCCGGATCGAAAGATGCTGTGAGAACTGGTGAGTATGGCGCCGTGCTGGAGCTGGCGAAGCGACACGTGCAGGACTGACGTACTTTCCAGGTCCGGAGATGAAATGGTTCCGGAATTAGGTGAGGAATTTGAAATAAGTTTGTTTTCTAACCTTGTCCTTTTCTTCTTCTTTATTCTAGGAGCTCTGGATTCGAGGCGGGCGTGGCAGAAGACTGGATGCTGGCTGCAGGCACGCGGGCGTGGCAGAAGACTGGATGCTGGCTGAAGGCACGGTGAGCGTCACGCTGCTGGATGCAGAATAACGCGAAGCATGTGCTGCTGTTCGAGTGTGGTTTAAATAGCCTTCAAAGTAGTTCCAGGTAAGAAGTTCCCAGAGCCATGCCCGAGTAAAAAATAGTCCCTGTAACAAAATAGTCCCATCCAGGCCTCATGTAGGTTTGGACTCTTTTGCAGCATGGTCTGCATCAGGTAAGTAAATTCTATGAGCCTGGCGCCTATGGCGCCAGGGCTGATTTCTATGATGAGCCTGGCGCCTAAGGCGCCAGGACTGAACCCAGACAGCCCCTAGCCGGGGCTGCTGAGGTTTAAACAAATGTCTGAATGCCTGCTCCCAGAGCTGAGGGCCTTGGTCCTGATGCCCGGTGGTAGGCATCATGACAGCACTCTCCCCCGAGGCCCCTCCTAAAGTTGTTCTTCCCCCTGGCCCTGGTTTGTCTGGGAAGTTCCGATGGAATCTTTTCACCAACCGAGGTGCATGAACGTGGTCGCTAGGCTCCCATGATCTTTCTTGTGGTCCGTAGCCCTTCCAATCGAACAAATAAAAAAGTTTTGATTTAATCATCTTGGAGTCCAGGATATTTTTTACCTCGAACTCAGGTTCTCCATCTATCAAGATGGGGTCAGGTGGTTTGGTTAATCTTGTCCCTGGTTGAACTGGTTTTAGAAGTGAAACATGAAAGACAGGATGAATTCGCATATTAGAGGGTAATTCCAATTTGACGGCCATCGGGTTGATAATGGCCTTAATGGTGTAAGGTCCCAAATATCTAGGATTAAAAGGCTGAGTTCCCTTCAGAGGTATATGTTTTGTAGCCAGCCAAACTTGATCCCCAATCTTTTCATTTTTCTTGTATTTCTCTTTTGCTTGTTTCAAATGTTCTGTGGCTTCCTTAAAGGCTTGTGTAATAGTAGAGTGCAAATGACTAACTGCGGGCATTTCTAGGTACTGAGGCGAATCGAGTTCTGAGGTTCGAGGGTGATGTCCATATATGGTATAAAAAGGGCTTTGTCCGGTTCCTGAATGTACAGAGTTATTGTATGTGTACTCGGAAATCCATAAAATATCTTTCCAATTGCTTTCGGTCTGGTGTAGCATGCAGCGTAGGTACTGTTCAAGGGTCTGGTTGGTCCTTTCCGTCTGACCATCTGTCTGGGGATGGTGACTTGTTGATAGCCTCACGTCGATTTGTGCCAGTTGACAACATTTCTTCCAAAAATGCGAGATAAATTGACTACGTCGGTCAGAAACCAATACGGAAGGGAATTTGTGTAATCGAACAATGTTTTCGAGGAACTCCTTGGCCAGAATCGAAGCAGAAGGTAACCCCTTTGGAAAAAAGATCCACAATAACTAGGATGGTGTTAAATCCATTACATGGAGGTAGATCTGTAATAAAGTCTAAAGACAAGGTGTGCATGGTGTAGGTGGAATATCCAAAGGTTGTAAAAGGCCAGCGGGTTTTTTCTTCTGGCTTTTGTTTTGGGCGCAAATGCCACAAGACATCACAAATGACTTTACATCTTTTCGCCAAGTGGGCCACCAGAACTGTCTCTTAATTTTCACTTCAGTTTTTGCGATACCTGGTTCCCTTCCATCAGGGTGTCATGGTAATTGGAGATGACTAGTTCTTGTATTTCCTTGTGTGGTAGAAATAGTCGTCCTTGATAGTAATGTAGGTCATTGACGACTGAGTAGTCCGGGCCTTTCTTTACCCAGTCCTGCAGGGTTGCTGGATCGAAGAGTTGTTGAATTTTTGAATGAATATCTTCTAGTGTCTGTCGAGTAGTTATGCCAAGAATTCTTTGCTCGGGAATTATTGGCACCGGTTCCGGGTTTGCATATGCTTCTCCCATCCCTATTCGGGATAAGGCATCTGCTTTGCCATTTTTGCAGCCTGGTCGATAAGTGATCATGAAATCGAATTCGGCAAAGAACAATGCCCATCAAAGTTGTCACGATGATTGGGCTTTGGCTGTTTTTAAATACTGCATGTTCCGGTGATCGGTGATTACGTTAATAGTATGCCTGGCACCAAGAAGATAGTGCCGCCAAGCCTTAAAGGCGGATTTGATGGCTAATAGCTCTTTATCGGTAACCGCATAGTTTAACTCAGGTGCTGAGAACTTTCTGGACCAAAACGCTACTGGGTGAAGTTGATCGGTTTCAGGATCCTTCTGGGACAGGACAGCTCCCATGGCTAAACTGGATGCATCCGTTTCTACTATGTATGGAAGCTCAGGGCGTGGATGCTTTAAGACTTGCTGATGTGAATTTTGCTTTCAGCTCTTGGAAGGCCTTTTCAGCCTCTTCAGTCCACAAGAAGCGTTTGTTTTTTCGCAAAAGTGCTGTGATGGGGTGTACAACATGGGAGAGGTCCGTAATGAATCTGCGGTAGAAATTAGCAAATCTGAGCATGCTTTGTACACCTTTGACTGAACTGGGTGATGGCCACTTCAGAATTGCGTCCACCTTTCGAGAGTCCATTCGGACTCCTTTTGGAGTCAGGATAAATCCAAGAAATTCAACTTCCGTAGCATGAAAAACAAATTTTTCCAGTTTTGCATATAACTTGTGCTGGCGTAGTTTCTCAAGGACTGCACGCACGTGCTTAACATGGTCTGATTCTGAGGAGGAGTACACTAGAATATCATCTATGTATACGACGACACAGACGTCAATGAGTTCACGAAGGACATCTTCATAAAATACTGGAAGGCTGCTGGTGCATTGCACAACCCGAAGGGCATCACCTGATATTCGAATAATCCGTACTTGGTGCGAAAGGCAGTCTTCCATTCGTCGCCTTTCTTGACATGTACCAGATGATATGCCCCTCGGAGATCTAACTTAGTGTAGATACAAGCATCCTTTACTTGGTCTAGTAATTCGGGGATCAGAGGCAATGGGTATCGTTTTTTTACCGTAATCTGATTTAATGCGCGGTAATCTATGCACGTTCTAAGGTCACCTTCCTTTTTTGGCACGAAGAATAAAGCTGAGGATGCAGGAGACTTGGAAGGACGAATAAAGCCATTAGCATGGTATTGGTCCAAGTATTGCCGTAGGTGACGATTTTCAGGTTCCGTGAGGGCGTAGATTCTACTGCATGGGGGTTGTGCACCGGGTAGGAGGTTGATTTGACAATCGTATGATCTGTGAGGAGGTAATGTATTGGCCTGTTCTTTTTGAAAAACATCCTGAAATTCTTGGTATTCCTGAGGTAACTGCACGATTGGGTTAACGACTGTAGCCAGGCCTTTGTTCAAGGTTTTCTCCGGGTAACAGGTGTGTGCACAATCCGGGAAAGTTATTCTCTTCTCTCGCCAATCTATACAAGGATTATGTGTTTCCAACCATGGCATCCCTAGTATTATCTGGAACTGTGGGGCTTTGATTAGATCAAACACAATAGTCTCTCGATGCCCATCTTGACTCAACAGTGTCATCTCTGTAGTGGAATGAGTTACAGGCCCCAAGGCAATCTCAGTTCCATTAACTGTGGTGATGACATCCGAAGTGGTCTTTTTGCAAAGAGGTAGATTCATCCTTGACACCAATTTGTGGTCCATATAGTTTCCTACGGCCCCGCTATCTATGTATGCCCTTACTGCGTACATACGTGATGGCTGCCTGGGATCAAGTAGGACCATTGGGATGATCAGATGCGAGGTCTGAGTGTCCTTCTTTAAGCTCAGCAAGGGGGCCTCTATGCTTGTCGGGCGTGGTCGTTTCCCGAATCAGGCTCTACGTGGCTTTCATCAGCAACTCCTACCACCTTCTTGGGTGGTTTTGTAGGGCAATCCCGTAGAAAATGTCCTGAGGTTCCACAGTACAGACACAACTGCATCTGTCGTCTTCTTTCTCTTTCCTTTTGAGTTAAGGGTCCTTTAACCACCCCCCGATCTGCATAGGTTCAGATGCATCTGTTCCTTTGGGGGCAACGTTGGGTTTAACCAATACCCGGTTCTCGAACTCAGCTCGATCAGTCTTTAGCGTTCTGAAGTCGGTGGTCTAGCGGGACCACTAAGTCTATAAATTCTGTGCAATCCTGATGTGGGTTCACAACTTGAGCCAAGACATCTTTGAGTTCTCTCCGAAGTCCACGATGAAACAATGTAATTCGTTTTTCCTCCGGCCACCCGGCTTCTACCACCAACCTATTGAAGGTTGCAATATAGATTAGCAGATCCTGGTTACCTTGTCGTAAGGATAAAAGTTTGTTGTCCAGGGCTTGACCCTGTGAGTGTCTGGCGAATAGTTTTTCCATGCTCCTTTGAAAACCCTGAAAATACCGGAGAAGAGGATCATCCTGGTTGACTAATGGAATGGACCAATCCGCTGCGCTGCCACTAAGATATGACAATACAAAGGTTACTTTGGCTTGGTCATTTGGAAAGGCTCCCGGTCTGCATAAAAAGTGCAAGTGGCATTGGTTCATAAACACGGCAAACCTTTTGGGGTCCCCAGCAAAGCGTTTGGGTGGAGCTAACGGAATATTTCTTGGTAAAACCACTTGCACAGGATTGCTTGATGAAACGGGGGTTGGGTTTCCCCCATATCCAGGTAGGGGCGTTTGCCCAGCTTGGTTTTGCAGTAGTTGCCTAGCCAGATCATCCGTGCGCTCCTTTGAGACAATCAGTTCTCTCCTGAGGGCATTAGTCTCTTGGCGAGCGGCATGTACTTCCGCCCTAAATTCCCCTAATTGGGCCAGTTAGTCGGTTTCCGAGGTTTCCATAACACCCGGGTGGGTATTTGTAGAGAGGCTTCACGTTCTGTTACGCTTACCTGGATCCCACAGGGGTGTCGATCGGACCCGGACAGCTGCGGTCTCCTTTAATGTGATGGGTAGTGCAGAGATGACTGTCTGGACTGGCCTGCCTAGTCTTGTCTGCTGGACCCGAAGAAGTATTTTCCTGCAGGTGGAGACAGGGATTAACCACCTGTGGGTTTTAGTGATGGCCTCCCAACTGTTCTCGCTCTCCCCCACTAATCACCTCCGATATCCCCTTAGTAACCTCACCTTATGTTCATAAAAGATGAGCTCTTCATCCTGCGTGTCTTGCAGGGGCGCGTAGATACCAGTTACTTCACTGGTTTGAAGGCGTTGGGAGAGTTCCAGTAAGTATTGACTCTGATGTCCCTGGCGGGATTGGTAAGTATCAAGTTCAAAGAGTTCAATGTGCCCGATGTTCACTCTTGTCCCCTTCCTTCCTTAAGTTGCAACTGAGTTCGTGAGAAGAAGGTCTCGTAGCTGCTGCTGGCGTTCAGGTTAGAGTCTGTGTTACCCAACGCTGTCCGGTAACTATTGCATGCGTTAAAGTGTTGTTTTTCTCCCTCTTTACAGATGCGGCATATGAAAATGTGGAGAGTTATGGAATAATACCGCTGGTGGTAAATCAGGTAAGTCTATGGGGGTAAGAGGTTGTATTTGTTGATTCCCTTGGCTCACCTTGTTTTTTCTTGTGTCCCCTAGGTGCCGGATTACGGCGAAGAAATGATGGAGACAGTGCCGGATCGAAAGATGCTGTGAGAACTGGTGAGTATGGCGCCGTGCTGGAGCTGGCGAAGCGACGCGTGCAGGACTGATGAACTTTCCAGGTCCGGAGATGAAATGGTTCCGGAATTAGGTGAGGAATTTGAAATAAGTTTGTTTTCTAACCTTGTCCTTTTCTTCTTCTTTATTCTAGGAGCTCCGGATTCGAGGCGGGCGTGGCAGAAGACTGGATGCTGGCTGCAGGCACGTGGGCGTGGCAGAAGACTGGATGCTGGCTGCAGGCACGGTGAGCGTCACGCTGCTGGATGCAAAATAACGCGAAGCATGTGCTGCTGTTCGGGTGTGGTTTAAATAGCCTCCAAATTAGTTCCAGGTAAGAAGTTCCCTAGAGCCACGCCCGAGTAAAAAATAGTCCCTGTAACAAAATAGTCCCATCCAGGCCTCATGTAGGCTTGGACACTTTTGCAGCATGGTCTGCATCAGGTAAGTAAAGTCTATGAGCCTGGCGCATATGGCGCCAGGACTGATTTCTATGATGAGCCTGGTGCCTAAGGCGCCAGGACTGAACACAGACAGCCCCTAGCCGGGGCTGCTGAGGTTTAAACAAATGTCTGGATGCCTGCTCCCGGAGCTGAGGGTCTTGGTCCTGATGCCTGGGGGTAGGCATCATGACACTTTCCTCTTCCTTTCCCTCTACCTCTCCCAAGCCCCCTTTGGCCACCTCTCCCTCACCTCTTCCTCTCTCCTCCTTCTCTCTGACAAAACCTGATGATGTTTCTAGACAAGTCCAATCTATGAAAGTGTCATCCAAACAGGTGCTCCCCGGCTCTTCCAGAACCATCAAGGACCACATTGCCACCCTCACTCAGCCTTGGCCGACTTCTGCAAACAGTCTTTCACCACTGGATCCTTCCCCTCTCTGCTCAAGCACTCCCTTATGAACCCACTCCTGAAAAAGCATTCTGCCGATCCTACCTGTCCAGCAAACTATCACCCGATCTCTATCACTCCTTTGCTCGGCAAACTCCTGGAAAAGCTGGCCATCTCCCAGTTTACTCTGCACACCAAATCTGTTGGTTATCTCCAAAAGCCGCCATAGCTACAAAAGGAGATGAATGGAATGAATTGGAGGCTCTATGGAAAAAACTCATCAGAACTGAACTACACAGGGCCATCATGACAGAATATTTGCGGGCAGATATTGCACCGAATGGCTTGATTATTAGAATTGAACCCTGAATCTTCCTGGAGGAGTTATAATTCAGGAAGTACTAGAGCTTTATAGCTAACAAGTGCACAAGGGATTGGATCATTCTAATAATCAATACCGCCAAAACCGTCTCAGAAAGAATCGTGAATGAAATCATAGCAAAACAGGATGCATTGGCAAGCAAAATGATTGTAGGGGACTACCTTAAAAATATGGCAGCATTAGATGCGACAATTTAAAGAACTTAACTTGAATTAAGCTGAAGAAAGACATTACAGCATTCTCGCACGAGAAAAAATACCCTTACACAACCAACGATTATTATGAGGAACTGGAAAAAAGTGTCAATGTGCCCTGCAATATTGGCTCCGCAAGAGGAAGACAATATCAACAAAGAAACAGACCAAGACCAGGCAATTGGAACTTCTCCAGCGGTAGCTCAGACGAAGGCTCAGAAAGAACCAACAAAACCCTCTGCTTTGAAGACCAGGAACAGAACAGAGGTGGGAAGACCCGGGGTTTTCAGGCCCCAAGAGTCCGTGGAAGACCAAGAGCATGGTGGCAGGAACAGTCATCCAGGGTCACCAGGAATCGAGAGAGAGGGTGGTACAAACAGAACATTCCTCAAGAATAGGAGATCGTCCTGAGAAAGTTGGGAAAACATCTTTGGTTGTGAATCTCTCAGAGTTTGCCCTATTACAAGATATTGGATGAGACACATCCCGACCATGTAACATTACTCCGGCCTCCACATTTAGTGAAAAATTAAACAGGCCAGTATATAGCCCGTCTCTAGGAACCACAACTCCAAAGATTTCCATGGAGTCACTGTAACCGATAGATCCAAATCACTGGTGTTGAGGAACTACAAATAATGGTGTTTCCACATTCTTCGCCACATAACACGACCTTGAAATACTTTGGCTCTCGAACCACAATTGGTGCCTGCAAGCTACCGCGGAAAAACCAACAAGTGTGCCTCATTGAAGGCACCACAACTCTCATGATTCCCTAGGAGACATATTAGTTTCCAGAAGACCTAAACCGTTTTCAAATTAAGCGGTGACAATTGAAACAAAGTGGCATTATTACACCCCACCCAGTTTCTCTTTGGCCCTACACAATGATTAGGGCACACCGTAGTCCGAAATAGTGAAGATCCGGTGAACATATGCAGCACGGAGCAAGAACCAAGTCTCGTTGTAGGTACTACAACTCCCAGGATCCCTTAGGAGGTACAGTAGTTATAATTACAACATTTACAAACTAGCAGTGATAATGTACGAAAGGTGGCACTTTCATCTCGTTTGCCACACACAGCGATTAGGGAACACAGCAGCTCCAAATAAGTAAAAACATGGGAATATATACATCACGGAGCGATAGGGTTACGTGACCGCATTATTTTCATGCAAATATGGTTAGTAAACAACCTGGCGGCCGCGACCAACACTGAAACCACAGAAGGAAGTACGAGGAACAGCGTCTGAAAGAAAGGTAAGACGATCAAGCGTGACGCCTCGCAAAGTACTTATATAGTCCTGACACCATGGCTGTAGTGACAAAGGGGATAAAAAATTAGATTTAACCCAAGCAGGCGGGGGGAATGGAAGACTATGCACTACATCAGGTGCGAGAGATGTGAGAACATTGTACCCCATATTGGAACACAGTATGGCTGTATATTACACATGCATAGACACTTTACTGCAACAACAAGGGAATTTATGAAATAAGCTAGATCCATGTTGACAGCCCAGCCTGAATCCAGAGAATTGACAAATTAGGGCTTCTCTTGTAGAATACCCAGGGATCCAAGCTCGTAGAAGACTGGAACATTCCGCCCCACAAGCGCGGACTACAAAGAAAACCCTTACAAGCAACAGCTAATGTAGGTTTCCCTATTACCTTTGAGCCATGACTAAAGATACATTGAACTAAGGATAGGGACTATGAGAGTAATGCATAATCAATCTATCCCTAGATACCTTTCAAGAGCGAATGACGCAATTGCAGCAAAAGGCATAGAGGATACATCGGATCAGGACCCAGCAACTACAAGAAGCCCATGACAGATGAACAAATAGGGAGTCACAGGTCAATACAGGTAAGGGGGAAATAACCAAGACGCATGTGGACTCCCATCCTCCTTTAATCCCTGTACTGATTACAAGCTAACAGTAGCACTCAAAGACTGATGATGCCCCATCTGTCCATTTTTTAACCCCATAGGGCCCGGGAATCAACCCAGCACACCCGTTGGAAACCCGAAGATATCCTTGAAGCACCCATGAAGTGGAGACCTGAAAAGAAATTATACATTTCACGCAGAATGCAGTACTAGCATTACTTGTCCTGAAGAAAGCGGCCAATGATTAGAACCGCTGAAACCGGTTGACTATTATAAGAAGTTCTGGGGCTGATGACCCAAACTCCGATACCCACCATACTTTGATGGAAGGGTTCGATTTAGAAATCATCATTTTTATCCAATCTAATAGAAAAATAGATCGACTGTTAGAGGTATACTTATTTTAACCAGTATCCGACCAATAGGTCGAATAACCAGTAATAATAAGACACACATATTGGAGGCGGTAAGATTAAAGATGAGAACCGACCACCAATAAATGTGCACTTGATCTTTTAGGCACAGGAAAGTAGTGAGTGAGGAAAGGGTGAGGACCTCTACACCTTGTTTGTAGGCATCACATCAGCAAACACTAGGCCTCGTTGGACGACGTAGAAGGTACAATGAACACAGGGCGAAATAGTTACCAATAGGGACTTAGACTTAGGAATAACTTTTTAACAATAATTCTTCTGTCTATATTGTGTTACGATTGTCTCCATGACCGTCAGTCTGGCTTCAGAGAAACCAGAGGCACGGAAACTGCTCTCCTGAAGACCTGTGATGATCTGCTCACTAATTTTGACTCTAGTTCTCCCTCTGTCCTCATCCTCCTTGACCTTTCCTCTGCTTTTGACATGGTCAATGACGCCACCCTGATCAATCGACTCCACGAGAACATGGCCATCACGAATCAGGCCCTGGCGTGGCTGTCATCCTTCCTCCTGGACCGACCCTCCCAGGTCCAACTTGGGTCCTTTCTCTCAACCACCTCTCTCTCCACATGTGGTGTTGCCCAGGGTTATATCCTCTCACCCTGGATCTTCAATGTGCCTCATTAGGAGCTTGGATGCAGCCATGCTGTTTTTAGCGGCATGGCTACCCCCAAAACAGGTCCAGGTCCCAAAAATAGGGAATTACCGGGCTATGCTGACTTTTGCGGGCCCGGTAATTCCCGTTCTCAGGACCCGGATCCGGTACATCCCCATTCCCATTTGAGCCCCCATAGGGGGGGTCCTCTCTATAGGTGGAGCTGCACCATGAGGCAGGATCCTAATGCATGTGCATTTAGGCAAAGGGGGGAGAGGGGCTGCAGAAGGTTTGGCCCCTGGTGCAAAGGTAGCACAGGAGGCAGAAGGCCATGCTCTTTTTTCCATGTATGAGCTTTCCTGAGCGATTTAGGGAACATACTCCCCGGCTGCTGCTGCAAACCCTTGCGGGGTAAAGCGCAATGGAGATCCAATATGACACAGATCAGCCAAGAGCGGGGGTTACTACAGCAACATGGAAATCTGAGATGGGCACAGCTAGGACAACAGCGCCTTAAATGTCCATGAAAAATATAGCGCGTCCATAAAGTGTCACAAAACGGGCATGAGCTGAATGACTGGTGGCTGCTTATTAATATTAGTTCAGCATTTAGATGAACTTCATAATATGAGCATCAATAATAAATAACAAGGACAAAAACAAGCATTCTCCCAGTGGGCACCCAGGGCCTGGAACAGCCTTACACTTCACATCTGCATTGCAACCTGCCTCATCACTTTCCGAAAAAGCCTCAAAACATGCCTCTTTCCCCCATGCGCGCCTGGAGACCATGCAAATGGCAGCGGAGTGTGCTACAAAAAACATAACATAACACCTAATCCAGCTTCACCGTCGCCCCTGCTAGTCCTGTCTATCCTAATCTTCCTATCATGTCCTGAAAACAATGTTAGCTTCTGTTTCACCTCCCACCACTAACTTTTGAACCTTGTAAGGCATTCGTAGACCCTATGGGTAGGTCCAACGCTGACCAAAAATGTAAATAAAATGAAAGAATAACCCTGCAGACTGATCAGAGTACAGAACACTTGCACTTGTGCATTCAGGATACCCAATGCTCTGACTACAGTGTCTGCTCTGTATAAGTAAGCCTTCAAGCAAATGGGGAACTGGATGGCCAAGTGTCTGTTTAGCTTTTACATCAGTTGTTTCTTAAAGTTGTCAGTCCTGTATGTACTCACAAATAAGTGGATTGTGGTGCAGCTAGCCAAGTTGATGTGCCGAAGATCACACAATTTCATTGATGGGAAGCTGGGAGGGGTCTCTTGTTTGCAAATTCCACTTCTTCTACAAGAGTTCTGCAAACAGAAAAGGGATGAGGGGGGCAGAGAAGATTGGCAAGAGTGCCCACTACGAGTGACAAACGCATGGATGGGGTTTGGGGGATTCAGCGAAAGGCAATCACCAGCTGAAAAACAAAAAAATGCCGTAGGAATAGAGTGCAAAAAGGCACTCACTGTTAAAGACATAAAAACGGGACTTTTTTGGTGTACTCCAAGGCAAACACAGACCTGCCTTGTGGTGAGGTGGAGGAGAAAGGGGGGGAAATAGATTTCATTACATATTTAAAACATGCTCACCAAGCAAATAGGCAACGCGGAGAAGGGCCTGAATAGAGCTTTGAGAGCAATGACAATGAACATGGGTTTCAATTTAGTGTTAGCAGTAAAACCCTCAAATTAGCACATGCACTTTTTTCTCCTTTAAGTTGTGCTCAGTGGACCCCTCATGCGTGCTTGCGGTGTAAGGAATGTTGCCACCATAGGCAAACTGTCAGATTGGCGCCCCCCACTGCAGATCCTAACAGTTCTCAACCAACCATCCTCCCACCAACCACACCCTCCAAAGCCTTGTGTTCATGAGGCATGAATTTCCGCGCAGGAGAGGCGGATTTCTAATCCAGCATTCATGCAAAGAAATCAACAAACGACTGTAGGACAGCTCATAACAGCAGCTCCACGTGCCCTGCCAGATTTGGCGCCACACCAACCAAAACAACAGAAACAAGTATTGGCAATGCCAACAGTTAGGGCTTTTTTGTAGACATGGGAAAGGCATTTACCAGGCACTGTCGTAGTGGTATTAACTGGCCACTGATGGTAGCAGGTGCAAATGGTGCGAGTACCTGGGCATAACACTGCAGGGCCTGGAAAATGCATTATACCTATACACAAGTCAAAACTATTGGCTTTGCCAAATGCTTGTTTTTAACAGGACTTCAGTGAAGGACAGCATAGTGCGTATAAATTGAGTGGCTGTATGCAGGCCTGGTAAAACATTTATATTATATCAGTAGCACAGGTACACCTCAAATTAAGTGAATAACTTTCAGAAGACTGCTTTGAAAAAACAATTGGCAGGCACTACTAGTGCAAAGCTGAATGGTAAGGCTTGAGTAAAGCGTGCTCAAAGACATCCCAGTAGTGGATGCATTTTGGGCAGGAAGTGGGTTGGAATGGCCATAGGGATTAGCATGGCCTTGCGTAGTCAATGGGTGGGTCAATAAGCAAACAACACCGATAAACTTTGTGTCCCTCATATGCCATTGCTCCCCACTCAGATGCAATAGTTCGGATTATAGGTGGTGCTTTCCAAAACAAAAAATAAATGATCTCATCACATGGCCTGCATGAAGTGCAAGACTGCAGGAGAACTGCCCCTTCTGCCCGCCACCTCCATCACCATTGTGGCAGGCCTGGGCCAGACTGCATTTTTTTCTTACATTTTTTTTAACCAAATCTAGTTGGTTTGGTTAAAAAACGTATCAGTTGACTGAAAGCCCAGGGCTCGAAAAGAATGGCAAACAGGCATGGCCAGACTCTTTGCATGGTGGGGCACGGGGGAGTTGTGGATGTGGGTATCTTCTCAGCATCCCCCCTGCATGGCACCTCAACCACAGTGTTGTGGACATGAAGATGGGGCCTGGGAGCATGGCAGAAGGACGGAGGGTGTTAAGCAGGGACAGGACAAAGCTGCAAAGGTACATGGACAGAAAAGCGAAATAGGGGAATGCAGTAAGTACTAAGGGCAAGGGAGGGTGTGAGTAAAGAAGGACATGCACAGGCGGCAGAGAGCGGGAGAGGAGTTGACAGTGACAGAAGAGTGTAGGCAACTGGGACGAGAGCACAGGAGCAGGGCACAGAGGGGGGATTCATGCAGTGACAGGAAAGTCGGCATGCTGCATGCAAAAATACATTTTGGCTGGCGATGGCGAGGACCGTGCAGTGTGCAACTGAGAGAGGAGATCAGGGGTCGAGTGTCCTGGTGGGACAAGGGGTAGAGTCGTATCCAGGTGAACAATTGCATCAGGGCACAAAGATTATGCAGTGTATGCTAATGATGTGAGCAACTCATACAGTGAACACGCTATAACAATAACAAATTATCAGTACAAAAACTGATTCCATTATTTTCCATAACATTGCTGTAAGCTGCAGAGGCAGACTCAAGGCTGCCTCCCGCCCCTGAGGGGATGTTACTGTTAGAGCCTGCAGCCTGAGCCATTGCCAGGCAGCCATAGGCATAACATTTAATTAAGACAGAGAGAGGGTTGGGGGGTACTGTATGCATGATGCACCATGGTGTTGGTCGGCAGTAGTCGGCACGGCACCTCAGTCCTCACTTGCGTCAGACTGTTACTCTCTCACTCTCTCAGCACAGCACTGCGAGGGCCTGGCCACCACGCCGCTCTCATAGGGACAGCAGGAGCCGTCACCACCAGGATGGGTTGGTTTGCCTAGTATGGGCACTGGCCTGGCACACCGCACCGCAAAAGGCTGCTGCAGGCCTGCAGCTGGTGCAGGGTGCGCAAGTGGCCACCACGTCTGACAGTCCGGACCAATTCAAGTTAACAGGCTCAGGGAGATCAGCCAGGCTGCATAGTGCACTGCAGCATTCACCAACTCATATCATCAAGTCGACGATCAGTAGAGGGGGCACGTGCAGCGCTTTGTGGCATGTCAATGTGCAGGTGCCAGCGCTGCCATGCTCATGCCACACGTGACCATGACCCAACCCCAACTACCAACCTTCACAGCGCCACCTGATCTGCTGCAGCCAGCCTGCAGGCAGTGTAACAACAGGGCAGGGCCGGTGCTATCACTACAGGTAAGGCAGTAATTAGTGTGGGAGTGTTAACACAGCATTTTGCCGCTCTAACATTTCCAACATATAGGCAAGCGCCTAACCTTGCCTAGTGATAGTACCAGCCCTGCTTGCTCCCCAGCAGAGTGAACGGGAGAGTTTAGGACTATAACTACCAGTGCCGATCTGCCTGAAAAACGCATTCCGTCAATGAGCCGTCTTGGAGGGCTGTTCGTGGCAATGCTTAGTCGGGGACCCACGGAGCACTGGCTCACTTAAAGTCCTGCCTAAGAGCTATGCAGCCATCTCCATAATCCTTCAAGCAGGATTTGAGAAATACCAGGCACCTAGGATCAGTAATTGACACGTAGAACCAACAGACAGTGGCCTGCCCTCTTCTGAGGATAACCGCAGCGAAAACCACCTGAAGAATCTCGGGAACCCGGGTTGGGGAGCAGAGGGGCGGGGGGGGGATAGAGCTGGATGGATTCTGTTGTTTCCTTTTTGGACGAAGGGGGAGACAAAATAACAAACACTGAAAGACTAAGATCAATCAGTGTTTTTGCTTTCCAATGCTTTTTTCCTGAAAAAAACATGCATACTTCAGCGGAAGAGCTGCCAAATAGTGTTTATGCTGCTGAATTACACAGGAAAAGGGGCGGGGTGGGGAGGAGGAAGTGGATGGCTTGAGCCAGAAGAGCAAAATAAACAGAAACAAAGGATGTGGTAGATGAATGGCAAAAAGCCAAAACTCCAAAGGCAAAGATTTCAACAAGCAAGTGGTCTAAAATGGGGTGACTCTAGTGCTGCGTGTTTGTAGACCGTGATCTCATTTGGGCCATGCAGTGATACTGCGCGTAGAAATGCATGCAGTTTTAACCCCATTTGACATTACCATATAAATGACGCACGCTGTAAATCCATTAGAGTGCCGTACCACCATGCAAAGCACATGGAGACCCAGGCGTCAAATAGCCAAAGATCATTTAAAAGGTCACAGGATCCTTCACGACCGAAGGGAACCCACCGATGCGACATGGCAGTGGATAGGTGTTGGGCACGTGATATTGTTTCATTGCGTCTTTCAACGTAGAGCATCACTTTATTGCGCCCCACGTGCAGTAACATTCTCTGCTTGCACACGTTTTTCTTATATGCAAAATGGCCGCATTCGTGTAATTCTACCTTTTCATCCCAGTTCTGGTGAGCAACAGTAAATCACTGCCCTACACAGATATGCACAGGTAGTAATTACCGCATTTATCCTACAGTGGCCTAACTGGGAACTGCAGCTCTTTTCTGCAGGTTGGCGCACGCGTACACTGTGGAGGCACAGTCAGCTCTCATACGGAAGCGCGCACTGCTGCCATTTTCCAGCCGTGGACAGTATCCTTCCAAATCTGTGCTGAGACAGTGCTTTTAAGCACAATGTAGAGGGCCTGACCTAAGAAGCAAGGGGATCTGGCCTAATACTAATTAATTTTTTTTTCTTAAACTGTAAAATATGACGGCTTTAACCTTATGGCCTGCCCAGAATTTTAAACCATCGCCCAGGCACATCCAGTGTTCTCTCGAAGGATCTTGCTCTTTATGGGTAAAGCCAGTGCTTTAAGCGGGTTGCTTAATGCAGGGGAGGTTCCCTTTAGGGGGTATGGCCAAAGAATACTTATGACACACCTCCTAAAGAGAGCCCCCCTATTTTTGCATTTTTATAATTGTTCTTTAATACCATGCTTAATACTGGGAACCAGTTTCTAAGCACGAGCCCAGGATTCCAGTCTGTGTTGCTATGCGTTGTGTTGCTTCCAAGATATACGTGTTGCCCCTCAACTATCCTTCCTTGCCTAAAAGGCGGGGTTCGTTAAAACAAGGCAGGCTGGGGCGAACTGCCATTAATACCTTTGGTGCGCCCAGCCCCTCCTTTTAAGCAAGCAATCAATCAATAAACTTTTATTTGGCATAAAACCTCTAAGTAAACAAATTCATACAATAATTAAGCAATATGCCCCGAGCGGCAGGGGCATTACCGAGTCAGTGGCATATTGCTATTAGTATCCCGACCCGCAAGATCTGTGTGACCGGGGCACTAAAAGCAGTTTTTTCTGTCCCAAAACGCTGCAGCATTTCGGAGCAGAAAAAAAAAACGACCATGAAAATGGCCGCCAGGAAACGGAAAACGGAGTTAGTTTTCCTTTTCTATGGCAGCCATCGGGAGCGGACGCGCTGGGAACAGTGTTCCCAGCGCGTCCGCTCCCGAAAGACGACAGAGAAGAAGGTAAGTGGGGTTGGGGGCAAGGGGAGGGGAAAAAAAAGACGCACCAGAATCCCTGTCGGGGTACGATGGTAGCCTCTAGCCGCGTGGAGGCGTGGAGCAGGGATGGCCCTGCTTCGAGCCTCCACACTGCTGGAGGCTGCCATGCCACCCGCTGTGGACAAAGGAGACAGAAGGTAAGTGGGGTGGGGAGGGCAGGCAGGTGGGAGGAAAGGAGAAGGAAAAAAATACTTACCTGAGTCCCCGGCGGGGGGCCAAGCCAGTTTCTCAGCCGTGGGGAGGCTCAGAGCGAGGATGGCCCTGCTTCAAGCCGCCTCATTGGCTGAGGGGCTGCCACGCCCCCCGTTGTGGACAAGGCAGCTGGAATCCCGGCCGAGAATCGAGGGATTCTCGGTCAGGTAATGACCCGGCGAGAGCCAATCAGAATGTGTGTTGCATTCTGCTTGACTCTCGCCGGTTACTAATACAAGTTAACAGATTTCCAATACCGAATGTTATAGAATAAAACTTTTAAAAAAAAGGAAAAACCTCAAATAGAAATACTCAGATAGCACTTTCTACAATACACAATTGATTTAAAAACATAAAACATATTAATAATAATTGTAAAACAACATTACAATTCATTCATTTTATATTATACATACAATGTGAGAACAGTCTTGCATCATAAACCCAACATAAAAATTGAGAAATAGGTGATACCGGGATAAAACATACATCAATCCTTCCGAGAGGAGAGCCAAGCTCGCGGCCTCTGGGAGATGAGCATGCAATACGACAGCACCCCTGGACCTACATAGGGGGGTTCGGTCTGTGTGGATATATCATCAGATGCATTAGTTAGGGAGGGAGCATTTTCCTGAAACCTCAGCCTTAGCAACCATGCTCCGTGCATGTACCTACCTCGCAGTGGCAAAAATAACTTGAAGCTCGAGAGACTGCCGACTTCGCTCAGGACAGGCTTCAAGCAGGAGCGTCTCAATTTTAGAGACATGGTGCAGATTAGCAAGTAGTACATCATGGTTCTGCTTACTGCCCTGCAGGGCCATCTTACGGAACCTTGGGCCCGGGGCACAGACTCCTAGAGGTGGCTCTAAACCAAAGAAATTACGGGATTAAAAAATCCCTGGTCACCGCCCCCACAAATCCCTTTAACCAGTACCTAATAAACTGCCTCCTCCTGTTTCTGAGTACAGAGACATCAGGCAATCTGTTTAGCCAAAGGCTATGCAGTTAAAAGCCTGGCAGCAGGTGTCAATACGAAGGAGTTACAAAAAAGAAAATACAATGCCTTTTCTTTTTTCCAATCCAAAGTGCTGACACCTACAGCCAGCACTTCAACTGTGCAATTCTACGGCCACATGGGTTGTCTGAGGTGTCAGCGTGGCTGGTGCTAGTCGGGGTGAGCCCCGGCAGGGCCCGGACTCAGGAGACCTTTTGGGAGACTTAAGGGGCTCGGTCCCAGCTAGCACCAGCCCACTTAAGCCCTGAGTAAAGCTACAGTTGGGTGTAGACAGTTATGCATGGTTGAGCATGACAATCTGAACTACCTCTATGCACTTCTAGAAAGAACAGAATTGTGCAGTTTGTATATAACACTTGAATCGTACAGTGGCCACTGTTTTAGGTACTCACAGTTTTGATAGGTGAGCTAATGAGATGTGCACAAGACCACATGTTTATGGTGATGCAGTGAAGCTGGGATTGTCCCATATTTCATAATACCGTCTCCGATAGTCTGATTTAAAACATACTTCGCCATAGGGAGCAATATCAGTATTAAGCAAGTGGTACAGAGCCACACCTTCACGTTATAAAGACTGATGGCTTAGAGCCACTTAAATGACCAATAGTGTCACTGTCGACCCGATGCATGTTATACTACAGAGAATGGAGAGTGGAAGGCAGTCTCTCAAGCTTGCCTTTACTGCTCCTCGAACTCATGTACCAGTGCCTGCATGAAAAAATACTTCTGGGAAGCCCTGTTCGAAAGGCGTACATATCATCGTGGCTGTTTCTCTTGAGAGCGCAGAAGACAGTAGTCTGCTGACAGTCAGGGAGGTGTCAAGACAACCTCCTGTGATGAAGGCGTCTATCTGCTGGGGTCGCCAAGGAGAGATCACTTATGAAAAGGCGTTGTATTTCCCGGTTAAACACTAGAGGTGTACTGCTCTCTAGGAGACTAAAGATCTATATCAGATTACCAGCAAACCTCATTAGCACCCTGGGCGGGTGCAGCAGCCAATCAGGTTACTCGAAATGTGGGCTGAACCTCATAATACAAGCCTGCGCTCTGTGCAAGCTCTCTGCTGCTCGCGCCCGCCATCTTCCCTCCCTTGCCCCGCTGCTTGCTCAGTCTACTCCGTCCCTCCTCGGCCCACACTAGCCTGTCTGTGTTGCGTCGCACCACGCCACACCTCAACACCCGCCCTGGACACGTTATTTCATGGATATTCATTGCTCTTAGCATCCCGGATAGAAACTTTTTAAGCTTGGCAAATTCAGATTTCTGACCTGCAACCCCTTCCAAATGTTTGTTATGGGCTTAGGGAAGGAGTTAAGAAGAAGGGCTTTGCCGCCTGTGTCTTCTTGGCGTGGCCTCAACACTCCTTGGTTGACCATGAGATTAGAGCATTCCAGACATACCCGCTGGGCAGTGAACACCTTTCTTCAGCGATCGCTCCTTTCGGCCCTGCGCCCGCCAGAATACAGTTCAGTCCCACAATAAAAGTGGTCCAACGTTGCACATGGCTCTTCCACTTTTTCCTTCTGATGCTGTCCTGCGCGTACCTTATCTATCCCTCGCCCTCACCCCAACTATCTACCCGACTCGGCTCCTCCCTACCACTACTGAATGATGATACTCCTCCTTTCCCTCTCTAACAGGCAAAAATCGCTTTGACGCCATAATCTGTGGCAGGAGGCACTATACAAATGCAAGATAACATAAAATAATAGTAAAATCATCCCGTTTCCTGAACTTCACCGGCTGGAAACTGTGGCGGAAGACGGCAGAAAGTCCCTTCTTTGCTCATGCCTTTAACGTGAGCCCCCAAAAGGGCCGGATAGATGTATCACCTGAAGCCAAATTGTCTATAAAATGTAAGTTTTTACCAATCTTGGACCAAATCGCTATCCAGTGCTGAACTTTGGAATACTCGTGTCTCACGCAAATCACTGGTGAGGTTTTTCACCTTGGGTAGCTTGTGTAATTCCATGGGGGCTGAGGGGTCCATGCGAAATATGCTTAGATCATAGGACCAAAACTGAAGTGTTTTGCCCATTTCTAAGCAGTGGCTCTTCTCGGGCAGTGCAACCATTTCCGGAAGCCACACCTAGGGTTTCTGTCCGGAGTTGTAGACCACATTTGCGTGGAACAATGCGACATACATGGAATGGTTTAGAGTACATAGAACGTTTGAAAGAGCACATAAACAACCATGTCACATCACCACGCCTACTCTCTTCTTTACACCACCACTCAACTAGAATACAGAGATACTATGACACCATTCGGTATAGCTGTTCTCATACCAACATCCACCTCATACTCCACATCACTCTAACTAAACACCGCTGGTTACATAAACCGCAGCCAGGCGTTCTCCTCAGGCCTAACGCAGCCAGAATCGATCTGGATAAACCTGCCAGAACGAACACATACTCCTGATCTCCCAACCACCACACCTACCGCTAAGAAGCAGCTATTACACGAATGCCACACCAGCTGCACACATATCCGGTGCTCACACGCACCTTTGACTCTCTCTACTCTCTCTACTGACTTGAACTTCGGTTCCCGAGGGTGTTCAACCTACCAGCGCCTTGAGACTATACCAATGGTACATAAGGCGCTATATAAATGCAAAGTAACATAACATAACATAACATTTGAAATAATGAGAAGACCTCTGGGGGCCCCATCGGGAGTATGTATTATGGGGCTCATTCCAAGACTGCCCGACTACGGGTTTGCCGGTGGGGCACCTTGACTTGTAAGGCAGGCGCCCTACCAGCAAGCAAAGCCCTCATTACCAGCACTGGCATTGCCAGTGCCAGTAATCACGGAAAATCCCCTCATGGAGTCCTAGGGGACTATATGAATGGGGATTCACACCGCTGCGCCGGCACCCTTTATCCGGGGGCAATGACGCCAAGCCGGGTGCCGGATACGATAACAGCCTTTGCCGGTATCCTGGCTGCTCTATTGGCAAGGTTGTAATGAGGCCCTATGTCCGTTTTTTCAGGACACGTTGGCTATGTAAAGACCACTTCTGAAGGTCCCATCAGCGGAGTTTTGTGGCGTTCTGTTGCCTCGTGTACATGGCCCCGTGTTTTAGGTCCATTTCTAGATTCTGGAAGCTACATCGACAGGAGGATAAAGACAGGCTGGTGGCAGCCTCGAAACATGCTACGAGAGCAGGGTCTAGTTTACATTACACATGTCCTGCGCAAGAATCCCGGCGTGTGTACACAGGAGGGACAGGGGGAGGTGACAACGTCACACCTCCCCAAAGGGAATAATACCCACAGGACAGGAGACGAGGATTACTCCTCGAACTGGAGGCAATGACAGGGGACTGAGGTAAGTGACGCGCACGAGTAGCCGTGAAAGTCCCATTTCTCTTGGCACAGGATGCAAGGCACAGAGCCCCAGCAGAGGTAGTGGGGACACTAAACAAAGAGTGAATTCAAAGACCCGTGGACAGGCACTTGGGCACACAGTAGTGCTGGGAAAGCCAGGGTTAAACAGGAGAGCACACAGGATCTGTATGACCAAAGGCTGGGAATGTGGCGTCATATTCTGATTACCCCGTGGCAGCGGGACTCAGTGGGTGAAAGGACATTCGGAGAAGGGAGTGACGTTTTAGCATATGTGAGCATGCTGCTTGCTGCAAGAATTGGAAGCATGTTTTACTGTTCGCGTGTGTCACGATACAGTTATTACCTGTACAAGAATTCTTTCTCCTGTATGTAAAGGGCGAAGAAAAGTTAGATGCCGTGTTAGTCCCGTTTTAGAATCACACACGTTGTACATGTTGTTGCCTGGCTGCTTAGTATGAGCTCTGCACCGGACGGGCTCCTTGACTTCATCAGGGTGCATACTTTAAAAGTCGTTTGCTTTAAGTCCATACAGTTTGGACCCACACATCCTTCCAAATTAGTGGAACATAACCTTCTGTGCAGCGGCGTCACTTAGGACCTCATGCTTCCCCTGGACAAGGGCCTCTCCCCCTGATCCCCGCAGCGGGTGATGACTGCAGAAAATAACACATAGGCCCGGCCGCCCTCATGCAGGCAGGCCATGCAGCGTTGTCAAAGGATACCAAACAATGACGCAGATGTTTGTTTCCCAAAATACTTTATAAAAACAAGAGCTTTCCACATCGTCGTGAATGCTTGAAAGGTCCGCCTAAATAGCCCATTGTGGTCGTTGCCACGCGAAGGCCCATGATTTAAAATGAGCAGTCTCGCCGCGGTCAGGCTCACTTTAAACCTCACCTTTTGACAGGAAGGGCTGCTAAACGAAAAGGGGGAGGGGGGCTTATGCATGTATTTGGCGTTTTTGTCACGCGCCAGCTACGTGCAAAATGCGCAATGGCGCAAAGGCCGTTTATATAATAGTTTTTGAACAGAAGGTCAAAAATAGGAGTTTCGGTTGGGCCAGTTCCTTTAAGTAATACCCTGCCCGCGGGAAAGGCGGGATCTTTGGGGCTTTTCAGAGCTTCCGATGGGTGGGCTTCAGTCCGATGGAGGAGCATTGCAAAGTTTGGGTCCCAGGATCATGGCAGCTGTTTTCCTCCCAAACTTCCTTTGCTTGTAGATCGTATGTGTCATTGTGCTTGCTACTGGACCGCAAAGGCGCTGGAAGGGGAAAGCTCCTGAAAAGGCTAGTGATGTCCATAGGGCCGCTGTCCTGGTGATGCCTAGAGCGTTGAGTTCAATACAGTATTGCATGGGCAGCCAACGAAGGTTGAGACAAGCTTTCCAGATGTGGTCACGCGAGAAGAGGCCCAGGATCACCCGTGTCCTTCTCTTCTGAATGGCTGGCCGGTTGCTAATCATCTTTCTGGGAGATAGTTCTGTAATCCATTTTGGAAAGGACTGGGGACTGGATTAAAAGTGCATTTCATGTCTAGGACAGAAAAGATCCTTCTTAAAATGCTTGCTACTAGAAAGGGCAGGTATTCAGGATATTAAGGAGAGCTGTTGGTCAAATAGGATGCCAAGGGTGAGGAAATGGCCTGGCGACCAGCTGAAAAGTCGGCGCTTCATTGAGCTCCTGCTTCCCTTATCCCTACCCTTGAATTAAATAACATTTCACAAATGTTTCACACCTTGGAATTTTACATAAAGAACGAACGAGCAAGAGGATTTGGAAAAGAGCACACCACCACTGATTTGCTAGTGCCACTAGTAGGGAACTTTCCCTAATTTGGGTTCCACCACAAGACTGCCACGCGGCTGCAGATATGTCCACAGGCAGAATTGCTCGCAATACGTTTTGCTTTGTAGGCAAGAATTGACAAGCAATAAACAGAACCAGGTAGCCAAAGGAGTCACCTGCAGCTTGTTAAAGTGAACGATCTGGAGATAGTGGTTTGGCTGATCACTGGTGCGAGCGACCACTAGGGAATCAGATGCGAGGGAGAACATCAGCTGCTGGATCCCCAGACAGAGCGAGTGATTGCTGGTCCCATAAGATTGCAGCTGTAGCCCTGACACCCTGGGAAAGGATGACTGCACTTTGAAAAGGTGGAGTGTAGAACCATCTAGCCACAGAGGAAGGAGGCAGGCTTGGTGATCATCAAGGCACTGAATGGAAGTGGCGAGCCACAGGTGGCTGCTTCCGGGTGGTAACTGAGTGCGTAGTCTCGTCATCTCCCTCTCTGATAATAAGAATCACAGAAGGCAGTGAGCAACCATCATCTTAGGATCTAATGGATGAAGCTATAACTTCGTCATTGTTCCCAAATTGTTCTCACTTGTGCCTAGATCGACACACTGCAGTGGCATCTTTGGCTGGGGTAAAATCAGCAGACATGTTGGGTGAGGGCCTGAAACCCATGATCCACTGCTCAGATTGAAGTAAACAATACACAACTTTTGATTTTGCTGGGAATTGATTAGTGGTGCCTGACCACCGCAAATACATATTGCTTACGTGTTTTTTCAAAAGTCACAGCCCTGGCGGTGTAGCTTGCACCCCCGATCCATTGTTTAACACAAACGCTTTGTTACACTAACAGACAAAAACATAGCAATGTACTTCAGCCAATGTGCAAGTAGCTGTCATCCCTATAACTGGTACTTTTTCCAAACATGAAGCTGAAGTTAACAGAGTCTACTCTCTGATTGAGAAGTGGATGGTCTGTAATAACCTCGCCTTAAACAGAAAAAAGACTAGTCTGATGATTGTGGACTCTCCAGCAATGTTGGCCAAGTTGGAACCCCTCTTATGACTGTTTTTCGCTGCGGGATGTCAACTTAACCTCATTGTTGAAAATAAAAATGTTAGGGGTAGTTTTCAATCAACTACTCAACATGAAGGCCCATGTGGGAAGTCTTGTTTCTGCATCAGTTTATTATGTGAAGCTGTTGGCACATCTTAGATCCTTTATTTCCCAGGAAAATGCAGAAACCATAGCAAGAGCCATTATTTGTGACAAGATAGATCACTGTAGCAGCATCTTGGTGGGTCTCTGGAAAGTTGACTCCAATAGACTATATGGGGTTCAAAATGGAGTGGTCCGAGTGGTCGTTGGCCTCTCCCGCCGCGACCACGTCTCGGCAGCCAGACGCACCCTGCATTGGATTCCGGTGGAAGTGCGGATGCATTTCCGGCTTCTGGTCTTCACTTTTAAATGTATACTCAGTCTCATGCCAAGGTACTTCAAAGACCTTATCACTAGTAAGGCCAATAGCAGAAATGATAGGTCAAATAATAAGAACTTTCTGGTTGCCCTTAGATGTAGAACAACCAAGGTTGAAAATTGAGCTTTCTTTTCCGCAGCCCCGAAGGCCTGGAATTCACTTCCCCCAGAGCTGTGGGGTCTTGACTCTCTGAACCTCTTCAAAAAGAGGCTCAAAACTTGGATGTTCTCCTAATCCCGTTTGATATTCACTTTGACCATTTGTTAGTTGCCTTAGTCTGCCTCTCTGCTTTCGGCTGTCTTTAGATGTTTTTTTGTTCCTTGTGTCTTCTGCCTGTGCCCTAACGCCTAAGGGTCCATCGTTGCGGTATATAAATATAATATTATTATTATTATTCATTTTGGAGGATGTCCACTGGCAAGAGCAATAAAAGGTCCACATATGTTGCACCAAACTTGTAGCATGGTTCATTAAGTAAAGAATGTCCTGCTGACCAAAGAGTATTCAGACCCACCTCACCATCTTGGGATGCAGCGGTGTGCGCTCTGCGGTGCATTGGGAAGTGGATGTCATGTCTGGAGGGTGCATTCAAATGACCAAATGAGAAAGTCTCCCAGCTGGAATTTAGAACTGCCAGTCCGGAGCAAAGAACCACTGAAAGTGACTCAGGGCCATGGAAAACAGGACTTAGTATCGGAAAACGTAGTATGGGTGAAACAAATGAGCGTTATTGGACTCCCCTTTGGTGCTGAAGGTTACGATCCAATTTCCTTCTCCTGCAACTCCCTTCTTAAATTGCTAGATTTCGAGGCGGACGAAGACCCAATATATGTGGATTATTGCCAATGGATTAAAGCACATAGAAATAGCAAAGCACAGGACTCTGGAATGGAACCAGTGCTCATTATCAAGGTGTCTGTTAGTGGGACGGAGAAAGGACCTTAAAAGCGGCCGAGACGAAAATGAATCTAGAGCCCCAGAAATACACAATTCTTAGCTTCCGAGACATGGCACCAGTAACAGAGAAGACGGGGGAACACCTGGACGTCCCGAGAAAGGGCATACTCAGCCAGGTATGAAGGCTGGCATCCTGCTGCTGAAAACGATTTGAGTTATGTGGAGGGATAAGGCACATCTCCTGGAATGCTGAAGTAGACGAAGGAGCTTCCGAAGGCTGTTCCAGAGCAAACAATGACAGGAGATGGCAACGGCTAAGGGGAGGCAATCTGGCTGCCAGTGGATCAAAACATGTACACATTTTGCATTCAGTATATTCCAGCCTTATGGTGTTTTAACTGTTTCTCTCCTTGTCTGGGGCCACGGGGAACTGCGCTCTGGAGTAGTGGAGGCAATATTATTGAGAACCACTCACATCGAGACAATTGACTCGTGTATTCAAATAAAAGAGCAAACATCAACAAACACCAATCTAGGTTTCTCGTTGAATGGCACAGGCATTAAAGTAGAGACGAGCACAAGGTGGGGGAAATTAATTTGTGCTTACATGGTTTCGGAAGGTTAGGGGTTTGCTGGGAGGGCCATTGTATTATGTGGGTTCTACTGTAGGCATTGGCCCTATCTGGCTACAAAGTTTTTTACATTCTTTAAAACAATTTAATTAATTTTATTATAAACAAACCACATACAACCAAAACCTGCAGTACATGTTTTGACATTTCAAGGTATACATATATCTTCCTGCGTATACTGCTTACCCCTTTCCCTCCCCCCAGGTCGAGCACTTCGCCTTTCGCATCTCCTTCTTCCAAAGGGGTTCCTTTTCCTTCGTCCTCAACGGAGTCCTGGTCACTCGACCAGTCCTGGGCGGTCCCGTATAGTATGGCCACTAGATGTCTCCAGGCTATCAGGGTTTCTGCCCCTTCCTCCCCTCCTCTGCTCCCCGCTTCTTGCCACACTGCCGTTTCAGCTTCAGTACATTTCTGGAGGTCTCTCCACCATACTTCTATCCTGGGTCTGTTGCATGCTTTCCATCCCATGGCAATCCTCCGCTTGGCAAGTATGTATGGCAAGTCCTTCAGTTTACTCACATGTTTTAATTGACATGGCCTAGTGAATCCACCCAGACAGTCCCATACTGATTTCACATCTATCTTGATCCCTTTCTCCTCTAACCGGTGGGCTATTTCTTCCCAGAATTTGCCATTTTCGGGGCATTCCCAGAACATATGCGTCATCCCCACATTAACTTCCCGGTATTTGGGGCATTCCTGTCGTTTTGCGCTTTTAAACTTCACTATCCTTTGAGGTGTCATATATGCTCTATGTGTTATGTATAGCTGTATTTGCTGTAGTCTAGCATTCCTAGATACCTTCTTATTATACCCTTGGTATCATATCATTATGATACCCGCCCGCCTCATATCAAAGGATGGGGAGTTCCTCCAACTCGCCACACACCCCAAAAATGACATAATGAAAATGGCAGCCCAGGAATAATCGACAAACACGAAGGTGTTCACAGCACTCTTTTGCTGAAAAATGTGTCCTGTTTTGTGTATATTCTTTTCTTTTGGTATGTTAAGGCCTCTGTCACATCCCTCGATCCCATCAATGTACATGTGTTCATATTCTTCAGTTTCTCCTTACAGGATATGTGGTTAAAACTAGGCACCAGGCTAGAAGCTCACTTTAGACAAGCTGTCTTTATTCTCCTGGAAGTGAGGTCTCCAGAACCAGATACAACACTTAATAGATGGCTTCCACAGGTGGGGAAATGCTCAAGCCTTTCCCTCCATAACGGATACAACACTTACACTAGGGACAAACCAGAACACAAGACTCCAGACAGGGCTCAAGTCGATGGTACACATGGGTGGATGGCATCCCCACACTTTTTTCAGAGGGCGGACGCCGTGCCCCCATTTATTTTAGAGAATGTGTGTAAAATGAAAAACATTGGCTGCCTAATCTGAATTTATGCCAACTGTGACTAATCAACTTCCGGGGCACCAGTGGTCCAGGGATGAATTTCGGTTTCTAAACCATCAATCAACCCCACACCTCTAGTACACCAGAAGGGATCCAAACAGATTGGAATACAAGTGAATTATAAGATCTCCTTGTCCAATTTTTGGTAACATGGACGGAGCAGTAGGCTTATCTCTGCAAGGTCGTGGATCAGTGGTTAGTTGCAACACGGCGAAAATACAATTATTACCCAATGATAACATTTTACCGGCAAGGCTATCTCCAACCTCGTAATGAGGCCCACTGTCTAGTCAAGGTTGTATAAACATATCTACTTTATTATTACTACAACAGACAGTTCTAGCACACTACAATTACAACCCACACTGTAAAGGAACACATAGGACTGATAATTTCACAAGGAAGGGATGCACTCTGGGTACTTACAGGAGGGTAGTTGGTAAAGCAATCAGTCTTACTGTTCAAGGTTATTTGGGTTCAACACCAAAGGGGCAAATGGTCGTAACTGTCTCTAGGGACCTTCAGTGAAGGACTGGGGCGGGACATAACCATAATGTACCTGGTTCTGAAGAAATTCTTGGTGCTCGACTGCGTCAAGGTGGTTCCTGGGCGCTTCACAGCCCGTGAGATAGAGTTAGTGGCAGGAGAGAGCTGTGGGTACCAGGCGGCAGTCAGTTCGGCAAGCAAGGCTGGACGGACGTCTGCAGGCTGTCCGGAGTGGCGGTTTAGGGCCAAAAATCATTGTCTCTGTGTTGGTTGGCAGATCTGGAATGCTGGTCAAGGCATCTCGGACTGCTCTGGTGACTGCGGCATGACAACAGTGTTAAGATGGATTTCTGAATTCTGACCTGGTGGGCAGAGGTTCAGAAGGCCAGTCTAGTTTCTTGGAACAGGGTAACCTTCTGGTCAAGCCAGACCAATCAAGGTAGCATTGGCGGCGGTCAGGACTAGGTCTCAGGAGGGGTGAGGGTGACTGAAAGACCTCAATGAGCACACAGAGTAAAGGACACTTACAAATCACTCCCAGTCAGGTGTATATATTAAAAAAGACAATACATTTATTCAAGGCCTATGAAGTTCAACACACAGGAATCATCACAGTAATACTAACAAGCCAACACAATCCTATCAATATAAATTTATACAAGACCAAGTGGCCTAAAGGGTTAAATGCACGAAATGGGTCGACAACCTAGAAAAAGGAAGGAAGCAGGTAGTGCAAAGAGCCATTAGGCAGTTCTGCAGAAATCACAATCCTAACTGAAAGGCAGTCCAGTCCCTAAGGAGAGGGAAGCCTATTGCTCAAATGTACTTGCAATGCTGGTGCACGCGGTTGTGCCGATGGGCGAAACGGGGTCTCTTGTAGGGTCTGTAGCAGCTCAGGAAGGCGGGTGAGGTGATGCAGGATAAGATCCCACTATTCGAGGAGGGTCTCCCCAGCAGGGCAGAACAGGTTCCAAGAGTTGGGAATAGTTTGCTAGTTCACACTAGCAGCGGAAAGGAGAGGGGCCCTCAGGGGCTGCTTGTGCATAAACATTGATGGATGCGCTAGTGACCACCTGTAAGGTCGTTAGTACTCACCCCCCCTTAGTGCACTCTGGACCAAACTTCAGCAGTCGAGTCCACTTCAGTTGCAGGTTCAAATATGACAATTTCTGTGACTCTGCGGCTTTCAGCGGCGAAGCTACAGCGTTGAGTCCCAAATGGGACAGTGGCGACTTCTCCACTCCTGGGGGATGGATCAGGCAAATGTCACTGCAGAAGGCTTCAGGGGCAAGAGGGACACAGCAGCAGTGCACCTGCAAAGTTCTTCACCACGACTCGGCCACACGGTAACCGCGTCTACTCCAGTTTGGGCTCTCTCTCTTTACTCCAGACCTGGGAACACCAAGTGTATGAAATTCGGTGTGAGAGTGCCGTAAAACCAGAGCTTACAGGATACCAAGTTTAGAGGGCTTCCTCAAAACGGCGGCAGAGACATAGCAAAGATCCCGCGCAAGCTGGTTAACCCAATGGTTGACTCAGGGACATTTCTGAGAAGGCTTACTTGCAGAGTTTGATGAAGGTGCTGAGAAGAGTGAGTCCCACTATTCCAATGGGTCGAAGTGTCTTCGCAGACCTTCTAGTTCGATCAGATGCAGAGGGGTCCAGCAGGACGACAGCGGGCTCAGGGTGTCAAACCTTCCAGCGGGTCACCAGCGGTTCCTCGACTCGGCTTCGTAGTTTCAGGATACTTGGATCCTATCCTTCGTTCAGGGAGAACTCCAGAGATCGACATGGTATGGCTGTTTGGGGCCTAATCTTATCCAGAATCCCCTTAGCGCCAAAATTAAGAGGACCCAATGGAAGATTTGCTCACATACAGCACACCATATGTGGACCAATCACAGACCACGGTGGTCCCAGGCATTCATAGCACACCAGACTCTCTGGAACCCAGGCTGTGGATTGCAACTAGACAGTCCAGCCCACATCCTGGGGGTGCACACACAAGGCATGCAGAAGCCTGCGAAAGCTGTGTGCCTCGTGGGAAAATGCATCCCAAATAAGGACTGACCCGGGTCGACTCGATCTGGGGAAGGTGAAGAAGCTAGATGGCCAAAGGACAGGAAAAAGAACCTTGTGGCATTGCCATTTTGGAGCCAGGCCACCTAATCATGCCAAATGCAGTTAACGTGGTTTACATGGCATGAAAGGTTTAAAAATACACTAAAAGGTAAGCTGCCACCAGCCCTGTCCAAAGCACATCCGCACTTCTCCGCAAAATCCCTTGAGAGTGTATATGGCCCTTTGAAATGATTAGAGGACCCAATCACACTGTACTGTAAGGTACATTGTGCACTCATAACATGTTGCAGAAAAGTTGCAACATTAGCAAGGACTAAGGGAAACAAAGTCTCCCAGTAATGACTGTCTTTAAGGGCATGTTAGTTTTCCCTTAACAAAGTGAGCGAAAAGCTTAGGGAGTGCAGCAGAAGGCTGTGCTCCTCTGGTAAAGTCAGACTATGGTGTTTAAACACAGCAAAAAGTTGGGGGGTTCACAAATGGAGGGAAAATTACACATGAAATTGAAATATTTCCTAACACTCGCCCCTCCCAGACCAAGGACAGGGGGAATAATCCACCCCTGGATGAGTCCCATGTTCAGGTTGGTTAAACATTATGGACAACCCATCAGCATTGCTATGTTGGACACCTGGCCTACTGCTCAATAGTGAAATCGAAGCCATGAAGTCTTATGGACCACCTGGGCAACTTTGGATTCTCTCCCTTCATGTTCTTTAGCCACTTTAAGGGCTCATGGTTAGTTTGCACAGTGAAGTGGGTCCCATAGAGGTAGGGCCTCAGCTTCCTTAGGGCCCACACAACAGAGAAACATTCTTTCTCTACTGTGGACCATCTGAGCTCTCTGTCCTTAAGCTGGTGACTAATGAAGCCAATAGGGTGTTCCTTACCCTTCTCATCTACTTGTGATAATACAGCTCCTATCCCAGTATCAGAGACATCTCTCTGCACTATGAAATGTCTTTGGTAATCAGGGGCCCTGAGGACAGGGGCCTGGCACAGGGAGTCTTTAAAGCCATTCAAGGCCTTCCCACACTCTTCAGACCAAGTTACGTTCTTGGGTTTCTTAGGAGTGGTGAGAGCAGTCAGAGGGGCAGCTATGGTTCCATAGTCTAGCATGAAATTCCTGTAGTACCCAGTGAGTCCTAAAAAGGCTCTTACTTGGGTTTGAGCAGTGGGGATAGGCCAGTCTTTTACTGCTTGTACTTAACTGGGTAGAGGCTGTATCCTCCCTCCAACTACTTCATGTCCAAGGTAGACCACTAAACCTTGTCCAATCTGGCACTTACTGGCTTTTATGGTCAAGTAGGCCTTGTGAGGAGCCTGTAACACAATCCTAAGGCGTTTCACAGGATGTTCCCAGGTGGCACTGAAAACTGCTATATCATCCAGATATGCAAGACAGAATTCATCCAACCCAATTAAGGACATGATTCACAAGCCTCTGAAAAGTGGCAAGTGCATTCTTCAACCTAAAATGCATTACCCTGAACTGGTAAAGACCCTCTGGTGTTGATAAAGCTGTCTTCTCCTTGGCATGTTCTGCAATAGCTATTTGTCAATAGCCTGCAGTGAGGTCAAATGTGCTGAGGTATTTGGAGGCACCCAAAGTATCCACCAGCTCATCTGTTCTAGGTAAGGGGTGTGCATCTGTCTTGGCGACAGCATCCCGAGCCTTGTAATCCACACAGAACCTCAACTCAGAGTCAGAGGTACCTGCCTTTGGAACCAAAACCACAGGGCTGGACCAAGGACTACTAGAGGGTTCAACAACCCCAAGATCCAACATTTTGTTGACATCTGTCTTAATGTAAGACCTTACTTTGTCTGACATCCTGTATCCCGTACTCTTGGTAGGTACACTATCTCCTGTGTCAATGCCATGTTTGCACCAAGGTGTCAAACCAGGAGTCTGTGAGAACAAGGGGGAAAACTGCCTCAGCAAACTTTTCACCTCAGCTTGTTGATCAGAAGTCAGGTGAGGGGCCACTTTGACACCCTCAATGAAGCTGTCTGAAGGACTGCCCTGGAACAGGTCAGGGAGAGGTTCTAACTCCTCCTCCTCAACATCTGAAGCTAGCAGCAGTGCAGCTATTTCAACTCTTGGGATGAACACTTTTGGAACCTGGCCAGTCCTCATGAGGTCCACTAAATACTTGACCTCACCCAGTGACTCCACCACTGTGTAAGGGCCTGACCATTTATCCTGTAAAGCTTGAGGCCTTATGGGATTCATGATCAGGACTTGCTGACCTTGTGTGAAATTGATGAGGGCTGCCTTCTGGTCATACCAATGTTTCACCAGTGCTTGCCCTGCCTTCAGTTTCTCACTAGCCAGACCCATCAGGAGTACCATTCTCTTTCTGAGTCCTAGCACATAGTCTACTACTTTGGTAGTGATAGGGGGAGTGGGCATCTCCCGTCCCTCCTTGACTATTGCTAAGGGTCCCCTCACAGGGTGACCAAACAGAAGTCCAAAGAGGCTGAAGCCAACACCCTTCTGAGGTACCTCCCTGTAGGCAAACAGTAAGCATGGCAGTAGAAGATCCCATTTTCTTCTTTGGGGCTCTTCTAGTGCCCCAATCATGCTCTTTAAGGTTCTGTTAAACCTTTCAACAAGACCATTGGTTTGTGGGTGGTATGCGGATGAAAACGTATAGGTGACACCACATTCCTTCCACATGGCCTGCATATACTTTGACATAAAGTTGCTGCCGCTATCAGACACAACTTCTTTTGGGAAGCCAACCCTAGTAAAGATGCCAAGTAAAGCTTTTGCAACTGACTTGGCAGTCACAGTCTTCAATGGGATGGCCTCAGGATACCTGGTGGCATGGTCAACCAGCACCAGGATAAACCTATTGCCTGAGGATGTTTGGAGGTCAAGGGGACCAACAATGTTGATCCCTACCCTCTCAAATGGCACCCCCACCACTGGGAGTGGTACCAATAGAGTTTGGATTGTTGTGCCACTCTTCCCAGATAACTGGCAGGTGGCACAGCAGGTGACTTTCTACTTGCACCCCCATCTTGGGCCACTAGAAATGCATGGATAACCTTTGCTTGGTTCTCTTGATGCCAAGGTGACCAGCAAGGGGGACTTCATGCACCAACTGCAAGAGGAAGGGTCTTACAGCAAGGGGAACCACCAACCTCCTGTGGTCTCCTTTTGTAGACTCCGTAGGCTCACTGTACAGGAGCCCACCTTCCCAATAAATCCTATGCTTCCCAGGAGGTTCACCCTCAAGCTGGGAGCAGGCCTTTCTCCTTAGGCCTTCCAGAGATGTGCACTCACGTTGGCCCTTACTGAACTCAATCCTGTCAGGACCACCTTCTACTAACAAACCTTGTAGTTCAGGATGGTCATTGGGATCAAAGATGTCAGGTAACACCTCCTCCTCATCAGGTTCAGGTGTTTGACCAACAACCTCTACCTCAGTAGTAGGTGAGTTATGGGGAATATTTTCTTTCCCTCGTTTGGTTTTTCTCACTCCTTTAGCCTTGGGTTTCCCTTTTGATTTGGGCTGGGCTTTGGACTTGGCCAGTGCAGCCCTGGTTTGTGACCTTGTGCAGGGTCTCTCTGTAGTGTCTCCCACAAGCCCTAAAGCTCTGAGATCATTCCCCAGCAAGACCTTTTCTGGGACATCTCTCTGAATGCTCACTGGAATCCTGACCACTGTACCATTGATAGTAAGATTTACAGGCATAACTGGGAACCTGAGAGGTGGGTCATCAGCCAACTTAGTGGGTAACAGGGGAGCTCTGGCAACTTCCTCTGGGTCTACCAAGGTAGAATACATTACAGGTCTGCTGCACCCACTATCCCTAAGGGCAGGAGTATCTATTCCATTAATCAGCACTCTGTCCTTAAAGTAGTGCTTGGTATTATCAGGAATCCTAGCATAAGCCCCTGAGACTTTAGGCTCCCAGGAACCCAGGGAAACTAAAACTACCTCAGAATCTATCCCACTGGGGAAGGAGTCTGAGGAGATGGATGCCCCTGTAATCTCTTCTTCCTCACAGGAGGAGAAGGCTAGATTAGCAGAGTAGGCCCCTATGGTTTTGAGCTTACATCCTGGGTCCCCCTTCACATGGTCACTTGCTCCACAAACCACACAAGATCCACTGGGTCTTGGAAATTAGGGAGGCTTACTGTAACCAGAGTTCTTCTTTTGGAGGATAACCTCCACTACCCTTTGTGTTCTCCTGTGACTTACCCTTAAATTTCTTTTTCTGGCTCTTTTGGGAGGAAGTTTTATCAGACCCCCCACCCTCTTTATCTTTGGACTTCTCCCCCTCCTCCTGCTTACCAGGACGAGTCTTGTCCTTATGGGACACTCTATGTGACACCCACAAATCTGCTGCTATGGCCAGTTTCTTAGGATCTAACTCCTTTGAATCTGCCGAATGCTGTTTAAGCTCAGGGGAACAAGATGCAAAAATATGTTCAGGCATGACAAGACATACAATACCCTCAAAGGTAGAGACCTTATAGCCTTCAACCCAGCCAGTCAAGTTATTCAAGGAATCAGTCACATACAACACCCAGGTACTACCTTCTTTATTTGTGTAAACTCTGTGCCTTTTAAGGTATTGGGCAGGAGTCTTCCCAAACTTCAAAATGAGAGTCTGCTTCAACATTTCAGCCTTTGACATCTCCATAATAGCACTGCAGCTAGAATGGGGTAGTCTGCTGAGCAACCATGCAATCCTATCAGCATTTACAACCTCCTTAACCTCACATGCATACTCAAATGTATTCAGCCAGTCCATAATGTCATTCTTTTCATCATACACATTGAGCAGATCTTCATGAAATCGTGGATGAGAGGAGGTCCCAGACCCATGTCCAGACCCTTTGGACCCATTTGAAACCTGAAGCTTGGGCAGTTCCAATTGGTGATCCCTGTCCTTCTGTTTTTCTGCCTGATCTATCTTCAGCTTACCCATGTGAAATTGAAGCTCCTTCTGCCTAAACAGCAGTTCCTGCTTTTTTGAATTCCAGCATGGCCTCAGCATCAGAGCTTGCGGAGGAAAGGTGGGACAACACATCAGCTTCATCTTCCTGGGCACCATGGAGGAGGGCAGCGACAGGAGTGTCATTCCTGTCAGTGGGAGCAGCTCCACCGCCTTCTGCACTCTCATCTGGGGTGATGGCATCAAGTTGCAACTCTTGACGATCTATGATACTCTGGATCATTTCACCCTTTGTGCTTTCAGCAGGTAAACCCCTCTCAGCACACATCATTCTCAATGTTTCTTATCTAGAAGCATTTAAGGTTATTAAGGTACTTGTTTCCATTATATAAGATAGGTCTATGGCCTTTACAGATATTACTACTAAGTCACTATGTGTCCTGATCAGGTGTAATCTGAAATGCCTTCACTAGTGTGCCACACAGGATACCTTCAGTCCTATCCCACTGCTGTACACCAATTTGTTAAGATGGATTTCTGAACTCTGACCTGGTGGGCAGAGGTTCCGAAGGCCTGCCTTTTTCCTTGGAACAGGGTAACCTTCTGGACAAGCCAGGCCAATCAAGGTAGCATTGGCGGCGGTCAAGACTAGGTCTCAGGAGGGGTGAGGGTGACTGAAAGACCTCAATGAGCACACAGAGTAAAGGACACTTACAAATCACTCCCAGTCAGGTGTATATTTTAAAAAATACAATACATTTATTCAAGTTCAGCACACAGTAATCATCACAATAATACTAAGAAGCCAACACAATCCTATCAATATACATATATACAGGACAAAGTGGCTTAAAGGGTTAAATGCACGAAATGGGCCCACAGCCTAGAAAAGGGAAGGAAGCAGGTAGTGCAAAGAGTCTTTAGGCAGTTCTGCAGAAATCACAATCCTAACTGAAAGGCAGTCCAGTCCCTAATAAGAGTGGAGCCTATTGCTCAAATGTACTTGCAATGCTGGTGCACGCAGTAGTGCAAATGGGCAAATCGGGGTCCCTTGTAGGGTCTGTAGGAGCTCAGGAAGGCGGGTGAGGTGATGCAGAATAAGTTCCCACTATTCGAGGAGGGTCTCCCCAGCAGGGCAGAACAGGTTCCAAGAGTTGGGAATAGTTCACTAGTTCGCACTAGCAGTGGAAAAGAGAGGGGCCCTCAAGGGCCACTTGTACGTACAAATGGATGGATGTGCTAGGAGCCACTAGTAAGGGTAGTTAGTACTCACCGCCCCTTGGCGCACTCCGAACCAAACTTCGGCAGTCGAGTCCACTTCGGTTGTAGGTTCAAATGCAACAATTTCTGCGACTCTGCGGCTTTCAGTGGCAAAGCTAAAGCGTTGATTCCCAAATGGGACAGTGGTGATTTCTCCGCTCCTGGTGGATGGATCAGGCCAGTTTCACTGCAGCAGGCTTCAGGGGCAAGACGGGCACAGCAGCAGTGCACCTGCAAAGTTTGTCACCACGGCTGGGCGACACGGTAACCGTGTGTACTCCGATTCGGGCTCTCTCTCTTTACTGCAGACCTGGGAACGCCAAGTGTACGAAATTCGGTGTGAGAGTGCCGTAAACACAAAGCCTACGGGATACCAAGTTCCGTGGGCCTCCTTGAAACGGCGGCGGAGACAGAGAAAAGATCCTGCGCAAGCTGGTCAGCCCACTGGTTGGCCCAGGGACACTTCCGAGAAGACTTACTTGCAGGGTTTGATGAAGGTGCTCAGAATAGTTAGTCCCACTATTACAGTTGCAGAGGGGTCCAGCAGAACAACAGTGGGCTCAGGGTGCCAAACCTTCCAGCGGGTCACCAGCGGTTCCTCGACTCAGCTTCATAGTTTCAGGATACTTGGTTCCTATCCTTCGTTTAGTGAGAACTCAAGAGTTCGACATGGTATGGCTGTTTGGGGCCTTCACTTATCCAGAATCTCCTTCACGCCAAAACGAAGAGGACCCAATGGAAGATCTGCTCACATACAGCACACCATAAATGGACCAATCACGGACAATGGTGGCCCCAGGCATTCACAATACACTCTCTGGCACCCAGGATGTGGATTGCAACTAGGCAGTCCAGCCCACAGCAAAATTTTGGGTGGTTCACAACTGGATGGAAGATTACACATGAAATGGAAATCTTTCCTAACAAACAGTCAGCGGTGCAGCCGATGCGGTTCGAGAACTCGACTGTCTCGAAATTGTCCCTAAAAAGATTGAAACTGGATGATGCTTGTGTGGCACTCTTCCTAGCTTCTTCGGAGGGCTTGTGTTCTTTCAAGGCGAATGGGCCAAACCTCAGGAGGATATTAGCAGGCAACAGCCTTGCCCTTTGTCCAGAGACTCTCCGGCACTTCCCACCTAGGAAACTTGTTCTCCGAACCTAGCAAGGAACACTGTGTGCTGGCTGGGTACCGGTTCTGGAGCTGCTGGATGGGTCCTCGGAGTCCGGTAGCTCCCTCTGTTCCCTGGGTGATGTTTAGGGGAGGGATCTTGCTTCCCTCTTGGAACTCCTGGCCTTCCTTCACTGGTGGAAGATGTAAGGTAGACTGTACCTTCAGCTAGGGTCCAAGTGAGTCCTTCTTCTTACTCCTTGTGAAGTCTTCAGGTGATCTGCTAAGTGAGGGGTTCAGCCCTCTTTTAAGGCCAAATGAACCCCAGTGATTGGTGTAGGCTAACCCTACCTTAATGAACCAATCCTTGGTCCCCACCAACAATCTTCTATTATGCATGAGGTCAGGACCAGAGTGCTCTGCATCAGGACAGACAAGGGGGTGACAACATATACCTATGTCCCACCCATCTTCCTGTCTGTTGTATATCAAAGTGTCTCTCTGGTTAACTAAGTCCTCTGTGACTGTTGATTAAAGTGCAGGTTTTCCCTTGAAGTATGTTCTGGGAGCAGACTTCCTGTCTCCCCCAAACCACATACTTCTCCCCTCTAAAAGGGGTCCGCTCTGCAGGGTTTTGTCTATGGTAAATAGTGGACACAGACATGCATTTAACTGCCTTTCATACAGAGGGATTGGAACTAGCTTCAAGTTGACACATTGCACACCAAAGGGGTGTTAGTCCCGCCTTCCTGTTGTCTCTCCGGCAACCAAGTCCACTCGGCAGGCTTGCCTCAATTAGTATGCACTGCCACCAGCCAGATAACAAAGGAATGCAGATCCATGGAGCCTTTGATATTTTAATTGGGCTGCTCATGGCTGGAGGAAGGTGTGCCTTCCCCCACCTTGGAATGTTTTGATGTACCCACGGCTGTCACATTCCATGTGAATATGACAGGGGAAGACGGCGCCTGTAGGCTGTGTATTGCCAGAGTACAGGTGACTATGTTTTTGGTGTGGGAAGCAGATGAAATGGGTGCGGAATAGCCACACTCATTTCTCGGAGGCTGGTCTCCCATCGTTCATTTTCATATATCAAAAAATAAATAAAGCCCGGGCGAGCGCTCTTTCCCTGTGCCGATGGTCGAATTCCTCACACCCACATTGGGACTCGGTCACCAGGATCGCAGGCCGGATACTTCACCACTGCACCATATAACCAGATGAGAAATAGCAGACAACTAAAGTTGAAATGTCACATTTCTGAATTGCATTTTCCAGGGAAAACATTGGTATTGATTCTTGGAGTTTGAAACATGCACGCCTTTTATTGCTTTTAAAACAGTTTTAGAAGAAAATATCCTCTCTTGGTTTTTTGTGTGTCTTGATTTTATGGTTTTACACAGCCAATTGAATGAAACGTGCATAGTTTAGCTTGATATGTAATTTCTGATTCCATCACATCCCATTCTATTTGTGAATGAGTCCCCCCCTTTTTTAGGACTTGACCGCTGACTCCAGATGAGGCCTCATTGCGATGCATACCATTCCACCACACCCTCCATCAGGGGTGTTGCTAGGTCTGGAAAAGATCTGGGGCTACGCTAATGCCGGGACTGTCCGGACTCAGGGCTAACTAATCTTTTGGTTGTAGGCCCTGATCTTCTATCCGGGGCTCTAACCAAAAGACCCGGGGCTATAGCCACCCCAGTCCCCGCCACTAGTGACACCTCTGACCTTCATGTTTATGCTTTTTGCTATTTTCCTTGTGATTGAAACATCTTTCTTTTTTCTGCCACATCCTCCTCATATTGTTCACCCACTTTGAGGACATGGCATATGCCAACTCTCAAACCTTCTCTATTGCCCTGCAGTACTTCCTTTTTTATGTATGTGGAGCCTATTTATGGAGCCTTGGGGCTTTTCTGGATTTACAATAATCCAGAATGGGCTTAACTGAAGCTGGCTAATGTAACCCTGTATGGTGCTCTGGGGCATGTGAGATAGGCAGACATTGAACAGGGTTGAAGGAAAATGTTGGAGCTTCGCCACCTCTTTCTTAATAATGAAGCACCTGTGGTCAAGTTGAAATTAGGACTCCAGCATCTAAAATATAAGGCTGCAGTGAATAATTGGTCATTTCATTTTATGTTATTGAAATAGGGACAAGATACATTGTAAGGCAAGTGTTTAAAAAGAGGGAGTTTGAATCTAAGATTTGAAAGAACTACCAAACAGTTCCGAGGTTGTGGCACTGCTGGAAATGTGTAGCTGGGCTGTTTAAAGTCATTGAAAGAATCCCGACCAGGCACTAAATTAAAAGTGATATGCCACTATAAGGATTCCAATACTTTGATAAATAAATATTATTCACGCTGTGCTTATATTACCTATATTTGAACCTAGCTAGCACCTCTCTACAAGTTTACATTATGGCTACATTGCATATAATTGGCGGTTTAAAAACCCACTTAGCATCTTTTAACCAGTTTACATTATGACCAGTAAGTCCAAATTACCTCTTGCACCCTTAGCAGACCATTCCCAATTTCCATTATTCAGAGTTGGGATATCTTGGCAGATTTCCAGTACACACACTTCATCCATCATTGCTAGTTCTTATTGTGCACAGTTTCTGTTAGGCCCCGCGTTAAGGCCAGTTTCCATAATGTTTACTTCACCGTTCATTGACAGCCTTGCTTACCCTCTCCCAGCAAGTGGTACCCTCTATATCTTGTGCTATAAAGATGGCAGGCCAATACTCCTAATGGTGGTCTGGGCGCAGTGCTTAATTTGTAAAAATAAAAAAGAAGTGCCAGGGCCTAAAGATTTGCTAGCACCCCTGTGACATCACTGCTACCACCACCCATAGCTGCTCCCCACAGCATCGGAATGTTTGGGGTTACACTACAGCAGCTCGCACCTGCTCATTGTGGTTGATGAATACACTAACTATCACCACTCCATAATTAAAGTGAGTCTGAGACAGTAAGTGTCGGGTCTCAAAAATAAGTGCCAGGGCTGAGCCCTTGCAAACACCCCCACACATTAAGCACTGGTCTGGGGCCTCCACAGGAAGCGAGGCTGCAACTTCGATGGACACAAAAGGAAAGGCTCAGGCCCAAAGCAGTGTCTGCTATTGGTTTGCAGGCTGGGTGGGCAGGTCTCACTGCCAGGTCCAGGCCATTCAGCCAGCCTGCAAGCAGACAAGTCACTGTGGGGCCTCTGACAGAGTGTCCCTCCTGGTACTCCATGGCACAGGTACATTGTGTGCCAGATCACCAAGTCAAAGGCTCACTTTGCACTAGCCTTAGTACTGATGCAGTGACTGAGACTGCTTTGGTTGTAGCGCTAGTGAAATAAGTAAGTATGGCTGGGTCTCCCACTATCTACGCTGCACCGGCTTGTAAATACTAAACTTCAACGAGATCTAGAGATATCATTAACTACTTCATTTTTAGCTCATTGTAGTTAATTCATTATAAAGCCAGTCTGGTTACTGGCTGAAGATACCCAGACATACAATCCTTGATCCGGTGCAAGATTAGACTGGGCACTGACCCAAGACACTTACACGAATAATCAGTAAGTAGCCATAACCTCTCTTCTCCCTACCCATGGCATAAAGATAATTTAAGAATGTATTTTTCAGCCAGAACCCATTGGCGAAATACAAAACACATTGATTGGTTGATTGATTGATTGAAATGTATTGGTGGAATGACAAGAAGACGGTTGTGATTAGGGTTCAAACCCATACATCTTTGGTCCTGAGGGAGGCGTGTGTTGAATTGTTATGAAACTGCAAAACAACTTTTTAGGAATTGTGAATCATCAGGAGGAATGTGTAACACACTGCTCTATACTGATGGAGTGATGTCGTTGACTTTGTATTTCACATCCTGTACATTCTGTTCATTTGGTTGATTTCATACCCTTGTATTTTTTCTTTCTTGCATTTTCTCCTTCTCAAGAGGTGCGTTTACTCCGTTTATTTTCAAGTGATGTTTATTTCATACTACCACAATGTGCTTTTATGTACATATGTATTTTGATCTTATTATCTGTAATTTATATATGTTTTAAATTTACATGAGCAATTTATTCAACTGCATGAATTTACACTAGGAATTACAATTTGAAAACGAGTTTATGTTAAGTAATTTTGACCAATATATCTTGACATGGCAGGGTTTGATTAATTGAGGATGTACACACATTATTTTCAAGCAGAGACTGTTGCGTTTATGTTGATCTTTTTTTTGCTCCAGTCTCCCCTAGTGTAGGGGCACCATCAGGCTTGGACTGGCTTATAGGGCAATGCCCAAAGTGCAGGGCCCACATGATATTGTGGGCGAGATTCTTTGGTGCCAAAGTTTTTGGCCCAAGGTGTGCCAGTTTGGTAAGATACTTCACTGTGCATCTAGGAATTTTGGCCAGTATTGAACAAATATTATTATTTATTTTATTTTATTTGCTTGTGAATAATCATAAGAGACAATGATTTTTACAAGGCTGATCAGAATCCAAGGATGATCAGAATCCGGGCTAGCCGCGTGTGCTTCTGCTTTCGTGTGAATATGCCAGCTCGCACAATCCGTTGCAAGAAGTTAGGGTCCTTTACGGGTTGATCGGACTGGTCAGGCCCAGAAGAACTGAATGTGACTGTGGGTCCGAAGGTCAGACCTTGCTACACCAGAGGAGGTGCTGTCTGTCTCAGTGAGAGGCCGTGTTTTCGCCTGTCTAGTGAGAAGATTCTATGGCCTTTATTT